>NC_138083.1:92502778-93181528 GCF_964212035.1 Myotis nattereri
AGTGAGATGTCAGCACCAGCCCGGCCGGTGTCGCTGCCGCTCTCCCAGTTGGCATTGCTGTCCCCGGCCTCAGTAGCTTTGGAGTGTGGGTGGGGAAGGAGCAGTTCCCCGGCAGCGGCTGCTTCCTGGGACTTGGGCTCTAGAAAGGAAAGAGCAGGCCGGGTGGCACCCCCTGAGCTCCCCCTCCCTTCCACCAGTTGCTCAGGTGCACTTACCAAGGCTGGGCTGCAGGTGGCAGACGACCTCTGCGATCCTCCCAGGTCCTGTAGACACTCATTCCATATCATCTCTGGGGACTGGGGTCCCGCAGACACTGTCAGGCTAAGGGGTCTAGACCAGCGCCGCTCAGACCTGGCCTTGCAAAGGAAGGGGACCCACAGGAGGGTCCGTGGTCGTGGCCGTAGATGCTTCTTAGTAGCCGTTTCAGTGGCATCTTAGCCTGGAAATGTCCGTGGCATCTTAGCCTGGAAATGTCCGTGGCATCTTAGCCTGGAAATGTCCGTGGCATCTTAGCCTGGAAATGTCCGTGGCATCTTAGCCTGGAAATGTCCGTGGCATCTTAGCCTGGAAATGTCAGTGGCATCTTGAGTCAAGTACAATCCTCCTCAAGAGAAACAACCCCTGTGGGAACCCCAAAAGGCGTCATAATTTAGATTGATGAGATGACATTCTTTTTTTAAAAAAATGACAGATTTTATCGTAATGCATGAAGAGATAGGACCATGCAAACAGCCATTGATCATCAGTCAGTTCGCTCTGGCCCCTCAGGTAGTCACCCACTCTACCCCTCCCCCCAACCCCCCGTCTGTGTTTTGCTGTGAGTTTCTGTCTCGCATTCTCCCTTTACGTTCTCCCTCAGACTGAAATCCCCAAAGGAAACCCCTCTGTGTGGCCTCGGGATCCCCCCTTCCTAGCGCAGCACCCAGGGAGCCCGGGGCGGCACCAGGGTGAGAGGCCTGCCCTAGACTGAGCAGGCTGGGCCGGGCAGCCTGGGAAAGCTGAGCTGTCAGATACGCAGGCGATGAATGCCAGAGGGGCGTGTGTGTCACTCGAAGGCGCTGACACAGGCAAATCCGATCTGGGGCTGGCAGATGCTTAACCACATACGACCAATGGAATGTCCCCACCAGAGTCATCGCTGCTCTCACAGTTGGCATTGCGGATCCAGGGCTCCAGTAGCTCGGGACCAGGAGGCGGTGGACAGGGAAGGACCAGGAGGCGGTGGACAGGGAAGGACCAGGAGGCGGTGGGCGGGAAAGGACCAGGAGGCAGTGGGCGGGAAGGACCAGGAGGCAGTGGGCGGGAAGGACCAGGAGGCAGTGGTGGGGAAGGACCAGGCCTGCAGGTGGGCGGGAAGGACCAGGCCTGCAGGTGGGCAGGAAGGACCAGGAGGTGGTGGGCGGGAAGGACCAGGAGGCGGTGGACAGGGAAGGACCAGGAGGCGGTGGGCGGGAAGGACCAGGAGGCGGTGGACAGGGAAGGACCAGGAGGCGGTGGGCGGGAAGGACCAGGAGGCGGTGGGCGGGAAGGACCAGGAGGCAGTGGACAGGGAAGGACCAGGAGGCGGTGGGCGGGAAGGACCAGGAGGCGGTGGGCGGGGAAGGACCAGGCCTGCAGGTGGGCGAGAAGGACCAGGAGGCGGTGGGCGGGGAAGGACCAGGAGGCGGTGGGCGGGAAGGACCAGGAGGCGGTGGACAGGGAAGGACCAGGAGGCGGTGGACAGGGAAGGACCAGGAGGCGGTGGGCAGGGAAGGACCAGGCCTGCAGGTGGGCGGGAAGGACCAGGAGGCGGTGGACAGGGAAGGACCAGGAGGCGGTGGACAGGGAAGGACCAGGAGGCGGTGGGCAGGGAAGGACCAGGCCTGCAGGTGGGCGGGAAGGACCAGGAGGCGGTGGGCGGGAAGGACCAGGCCTGCAGGTGGGCGGGAAGGACCAGGAGGCAGGGGGCGGGGAAGGACCAGGAGGCGGTGGGCGGGAAGGACCAGGAGGCGGTGGGCGGGAAGGACCAGGAGGCGGTGGACAGGGAAGGACCAGGAGGCGGTGGACAGGGAAGGACCAGGAGGCGGTGGGCAGGGAAGGACCAGGCCTGCAGGTGGGCGGGAAGAAGGACCAGGAGGCGGTGGGCGGGAAGGACCAGGCCTGCAGGTGTGCGCTGCTGCCTGGCACTGGGCTCTCTCGGTGTGGACGCCCTCAGCCCGCCACGGTCTGGTCTCAGCCAAGCTCTTGGCTCTGCTTCTCATCAGGGCTGCTCTTATTTTCCCCTCTTTACCCATAACTGGCCAAACCTCGCCACATTTTCCAGTCTAGAGCCCGGAGCGGGTGGACTAATGGATTGAGCCAGTCATCGTCCACACGCCTGGGCGAGGCCAGTCCTCGATCGGGTTCCCGCTGCCCTGGATGAGCTGCCCACTCCTAACTGAATGCGTGACCACCCTTCCCTGCTCATAGGAGCAGGGCCTGCTGCCACGTCCCCTTCCTGGCAAAACCTGGTCTCTTCATATGGACACAAGGCCTCCCGGAGGGCCTCCCGACCTCGCCTGTGTCTCCCTCTCGTCTGACTCTGGCCCCCGAGTGTTCTCTCGATGGCAGCGTGCACAGCCTTCTCACCCCTGACCGGGCCACCTGTCCCCTCCCAGCCATCCTCCCGACGCATCCCCAGCGTCGCTTCTTCTGTGAGGTTTGCCCCCAAAACGATCTCTTCTGAAAAGTTAGATCACCTTTTCTCTGTTCCCCAAATGCCTGTGCACCCTGTCCTCTGACAATTACCATGTTTTTCATGAACTGCTTGCTTTTATCAACGCAACGAAATGTGGCTTCCTCCAGGGAGCATCCATTTCATCTGCTTCACTTGTGTGTACAACGCAGAAAAAAGCATGTCGCCGCGGCCCAACCCCTGTGGAAGGAGTGGACGGATCATAGGTCCGTGGGTCACAGAGTCCCCGTCAGCCGCAGCAGCAGATAACGTCTTAGAGGAACGCCCCCTGTCGGCAGCATAGGGCCACGCGGGGCGTGGTTGCCTGGATGAGGGACAGCACAGGGACGATGCTGCTCTCCAGTTAAATTCCCAGCATGTGTTTACGTAGATACGGTTCTAGATGCCGGCGGGGATGGCACAGGTCTGTGAGCCTGCGCGCTGACCTTGACTTCACTTCACATCAATCGGAGAGACAGCGTCCCCTCCGCCGCTGACCGTCACCACTAACTGGAGGGAAACAAAAGTGCTGAACGGAGGACCAGCTCTCAAACTGGCTCCGACTCGTCCTTACACCTGCCTTCCCACCTCTGCCCCCCAGCCGCCCCCCCATGCTGCTGGCGCCTCTGCCACGGGCTGAGACGGTGTATAATGCGTGGTTATTTGCCAAATAGACTTTCCCTCCAGGAATAGCCGCTCCGTGGGGGCAAAGCCCACGTCTGCCGCATCCGCCACGCCGCCCTGGGCGCCTCGCACAGCGCCTGCTTGTCGCGGGTGCTCCGTGGCTGTGAGGGCGAGCGGAGAGCCAGCCAGTCCACTGTTGACCAGCGGAGGTTGCACAGGGGAGGACACTGACGAGAGGCCCTGGGAACTGAGAACAGCAAGGCGCCCAGATTTACTGCCAAGCTGATGCCCACGCCGCATGTTTCCCACTGGGCTTCTTTGACTCCTGGGTTTTTATCTGCGGGCGCATATCTCCCAACTAACGCTGCCACGGTACCTACTCTTTGAAGGTGTTGGTGGGGAGCGGTCGCGCCTGCCATAGTGTGGTTTTCCTGTGGCTGGAGGTCTCTCCAGTGAGAACAGTAAATGGCAAAGTGAGCGGGGAAGCTGTCGCTTTCCTTGCAGCGGTGCAGACTTCGCGCTACGGTTGTTTCCAAGCGAGGGACTCCTCCTGGAGATGTGGGTGGCTTTCACGAAGAAGCAGGCTTGTAGATCAGCCCGGGAGACTTGGGAAGTCCCAAGGCAGGAGGAATCCATGGGCCGGGGGGAGGGGGGGTGCTGAGAGCCAGATGGAAGCAAGTAGAGGACATGTCAGGACAGGAGCAGAACACACAGTGGCAGGAGCCCCCGTGGGCACAGGCTGCAGGTGCCAGCGATGGAATCGGGACTTGAGTTTATATATAGTCGAGCCAGTTCCAAATTTTCAGGGATGAAGAATAAAATGCTTTAGGAGACTAATTTGGTGTTCATTCTCAGGGAGGCTAATGGGAGGATACTAAAGAATATCCAATTAAGAAATAAATAAAAAGGATTTTTTTTTTTAAAAAAAAAAAGCATGATGAGATGCAAATGAAGCAATTTACTTTCTTATTGTTGAAGCATCTCACAGCTTTCGTGAGGGCAGCCTGAATGTAACAGAACCTTTTCAGAAATAGAACAGAGCACAGAGGGAGCCCCTTTGGGGAGAAATAGGGTAAGTTTGCTTTATATATAGTTAAGCTTTAGGGACGATCAGCATGAAGTGCCCTGGAGGAAAATGGAGATGTAAGAATTTACTCTTTTTATGATTGCTGTTCTTACTGATATTACTCTGACGGTGATGATGGAAACTCATTGGCATAAACCTCAAATGTATTTATGTTTATTTTTTAACTTATCTTTATTGTTGAAAATATTACAGATGTCCCCTTCTTCTCCATCCCACTGACTCCCTCCACCCCACCCCCCGCCGCCCCCAGGCCTTTACCACACTGTCATCTGTGTCCATGGTGTAGGTGTATATGCATACAGGTTCTTCGTTAATCCTTCCTGCCCCCCTCCCCGCCTTCCTTCTGAGATGAGTCAATCTGTTCCCTGCTTCCCTATCTCTGGATCCACTCCGTTCATCCGTTTATTTTGTTCATTAGATTCCACATATGAGTGAGATCATGTGATACTTGTTTTTCTCTGACTGGCTTATTTCACTTAACATAATATTCTCCAAGTCTCGCCATGCTGTCTCAAAGGATAAGGAATCCTCCTTTTCTATAGCTGCGTAGTATTCCGTTGTGTAGATGTACCACAGCTTTTTTATCCACTCATCTGCTGAAGGGCACTTAGGCTGTTTCCAAGCCTTAGCTATTGTAAATTGCACTGCTGTGAACATAGGGGTGCATATATCCTTTCTGATTGGTGTTTGGGGTTTCTTAGGATGTATTCCTAGAAGTAGGATCAGTGGGCCAAATGGAAGTTCCATTTTTAATTTTTTGAGGGGATTTTTTATGATTACTGTGCTTACTGATATTACTATGATGGTGAGGGTGGAAACTCAATGGTATAAGCCTCAAATTTAAAATCCCATTAACCTTGATTCTATTCATCCAGACTCCTCAATCACGGAGAACCTCTGCTGTGATTGGAAGGCAGGTGGGTGGGGAGAAGTGTCACCACAGCCTGATAATGGCTGTTACCTGGTGAGCGCTGATGGGAGAAGGTCTAATGGGCATCCAGTAGGAAGCCTCATGGGTGTTGTCACTTTGCCCACATCTTGGTTTGCTCAGAGCGGAGGAAACTGACTCCTACTAAATAAGCCAACAGGAGATGGAAGTCTGACTTAGGCGCAATGAACCTTTCTCTCCTGCAGTCCTCTGACTAGCCCAAGCAGGCGTTAGAGAGTGGCCTGCGGGACAGGGCGCAGGGGACGGACAGATGGGATGGGTATTTAATGATGGGACACCCTGCCGCGGCTCACCGAGCCTGAGTCTGCTGCCTGAGCAGTCACGGCCACCATCCCTGACACCTCTCTCGCCTGGATGTCACGAGATGAGCTTTTGTTTGTTTTTTCTTTTCCTTTGCTCTACTCTAGCTCAGTGGTCCCCAAGTACCATTACTGCCTGGGGAACAACTGGGGAGCTTGTCTAAATTAGAGCCGGGTGCCCTGGCCCTGAGATCCTGGTCGGGGTGCCCACAGCGAGGCCTGGGAGCCTGGCCTGAGGCGAGCCTCCAGGGTTCCAGGGCAGCACAGAGCAACTGACCCAGTCTGGTTTGGCCGCAGGTGAGGTTCTAGCTACCACGCCCACTTTCCCACCTCCACCCGGGCCTGTTATCTGCTTTCCCTTCTGCCAAGGATTTGTTTGAACATAGATTTTCGGCACCTTAACAAGAATTGGTCAATTATTTCTCTGAGTTAATCTTGGCCTTTTGATTAGCACTGTTGGTCTTTGACAAGGTCATACAACAATGTGTGGAAGCCCATTGTTACATCATGATCACATTTACTCCTTTGCCAGCTGTTTATTGGTCATCTTCTATGTGCCAGGCACTGTGCTAGGGACCAGAGAGCCAGCAGAGCGCAAGAATGATAAGGCCTCTGTCGTCGTATTCTAGTGCAGAGAGGTGGGAGGGAGTGGGGAAAGGCAGCATGGAAGTAAATGAAATTATTTCACATTTCATAAGTGCCGTGGGGGCAGATCAGAGTTCTGTGGGAGCAAATCTCAGAGGGAACAGAATGTAGTCAAGGTGAGCTGGAAACACTTCCTTATCCAGGGGACTTTCTGAGACCAAAGGGGCAAGAGCCAGGCCTGCTGGCTGCTGCGAGCTGGGATACCGTCATGGGACGTGGGCACAGAACTGCGGAGCTGGAGGTAACAGTGAGCGGACGGTTAGACGGCGACGGTCAGGAGATGGTGGGGGTGGCGCAGGCTCTGGCCGTGGCGCGGTCCCTGTGAAGCAGAGAGCGCTGCTGTGAAAGGTGAGGTGGTCAAGGAACCAGGGTTTCTTGGGGCTCAGAGTCACTGCACCCGCTGATGAAAGTGGGGTGAAGGCGCAAAGTCTGAGCGAGGAGCCAAAGTCTTCAGAGCGTGAGGTGGAAGCGTCCAGGACAAAGGCAGATGCCAGTGTAAGGAGGGTCAGGGGTGGCCGGCGGGAGGTGTGTGCCTCACAGGAGCCGGAGGAGCCGTGCTGGAGGCAGCGGTTGAGTAGCAGGAAAGAGCCTCCTGTCTGCTGGCCTGAGGAACAGGGGGTTCGGGTAAGCGAGGTTCCGTCCACTGAGAAAGTGCCAGGGAGGCAGAGCCGGGCGGGGGGGCCAGCCAGCTTTCACCTGGAGAGCGCACCTCGGGGGAAGCAGACGGCCGCAGGTCCTGCGGATGGAAGAGGAGTGTGATGACCCAAAGCAGAAGGCCCAGAGCGCACAGTGGATGGTTGATTTTTTGTTTTTGTTAGAGTCATCAGGGCACATAAATTACGGTGGATAATTATAATTACTATTAAAACAATAATAATAGCAGCTATTCTTTCTAGTTCTGGTAGCTGGAGCAATAGCAGAAATGTAGTGGCGTTTTCATTGCAGGCCTGGGCTGAGTCCTGCCCAAGCCTTCTACCAATAGCCCCCTGATCTCCCAAACCTCAAGTCACACTTTCTATTATCTGTGAACACGTGATGGACCACGAGCCATTGGTCAGAGTAAAGAGGGATTCGGAGTCTTGATGTCATCCCGGCAGCCTCTGGGCAGACAGCAGACGAATGGTTTTAGTTAAACATTCTGGCAGCTGTGTTATGGGGTTCCCCAGGCTGGTGTGTGGGGATCAGGGGTTCCTCACATGAAGCTCAGCTAATGGAAGGACCATGGTGCCTGGAGGTGGCTCCCACCCCCCCCATGCTTCATTCCTCAGCTCTTTGGCTCAATATGCTAGAAAACATCTAACTATCTTTGAACATCTAAGTCCATTCATTCTTTCATTTGTTCATTGAACAGATAGTCTAGAGCAGCCGTGGGCAAACTATGGCCCGCGGGCCGGATCCGGCCCATTTAAAATGAATAAAACTATTGAAAAAAAAGACCGTACCCTTTTATGTAATGATGTTTACTTTGAATTTATATTAGTTCACACAAACACTCCATCCATGCTTTTGTTCCGGCCCTCCGGTCCAGTTTAAGAACCCATTGTGGCCCTCGAGTCAAAAAGTTTGCCCACCCCTGGTCTAGAGCAATTGCTATAGGTTATAGACCATTCTGGACACTTGGGGATACAATGGGAAATATTATATCTCTATCTCCCTATATACATACATCTCCCCTGGGAAATTTTCCTCTACACACACACACACACACACACACACACACACACCTTTAGGCTGATGAGCCCATGCATTATTGCCACAGCACATCGTTAACTCATTACTTTTTTTCCCAATAACATGCTGACAATGCCATATGTGTGCCTCCCCTCCAGTCTTCTCGTCTCCTCCTCAAGCACTCTTTTCAAATCTAAGTGAGATCATGTTATGTCTCTGCTCTCCAAACGCAGCCTAGTCTACAAGAGTAGAAGCCAAAGTCCTTATCCTTTCCATCCCTATTGGAGGATACCGCCTTGTAAATCCCTCCTCCCATGTCTGTCTCTATCCAATCACTGTAAAAGGCGTAGGATGCAGTCAGATGAAGGGCAGATAGATGGCAGATGGGCTGATTCATCCTACTGACCAGAGAACTAAATTCTAATCCTATTTTTTTAATATATTTTATTGATTTTTTACAGAGAGGAAGGGAGAGAGATAGAGTTAGAAACATCAATGAGAGAGAAACATTGATCAGCTGCCTCCTGCACATCTCCTACTGGGGATGTGCCCGCAACCCAGGTACATGCCCTTGACCAGAATCGAACCTGGGACCTCTCAGTCCACAGACCGATGCTCTAGCCACTGAGCCAAACCGGTTTTGGCTCTAATCCTATTTTTGATACAGTTGTACAGAGGAAGACATCAAGTCACCTTTTCTGGATTCCCTAGTCATTTTTCACTTGGGGAAGAGGGAAGGTCTCATACATGAATGAAACTGTATTCTAGTATGACTATAGTTCTTAAATTATTGTGATACATGAATTTATAAAAATAAAGCCTTTTCTGAGCTGTGGGGGAAATACTCTGTGTAAGTCCTTGGAAAACTGAAGTGGTTATCACAACTTTATAATTAGCCTTGCTACAATTTTAAGTTTTACTTTCTGACTTTAAACTATTATTACAAAAAGCCCCAAAACAACAACAAACATTTTCAACCAAATACAACTACATTTTGTATCGACATTCAGGGGGACTAACTAAATCAATGCTGGAAAATAGCACATTCCACGGGCTCTCAAGAGCCATGGACCTACAGAATGATTGAACTACATTGTATTGTGTCACAGGCAAAGCTAAGATAAATATTCAGGGCCCTTTGCTTTCCATCTTGTGGATACCTTTTTGGGGGCATTTTGTTAAGTTATATAATTGATAGCCATAGATGCAAGGATAGCACAAAAACAATAATGAACTTACTGTGGACATAGATTCAAGTCAATAACTATGTTTCTATCCCAATAATTTTCAGATAATTGAGCATGAGAAAATCTATTAGTGTAAGGTAGCACATTAGTGCCAAATGAATAATAACATATACATAGCCTATATATATAATATGAATTTTTTATTCAAAATGAATCATTTTGGATACCATTTTTTATTGTTATGTTTTCTGTGAAGAAGCTTACTACAATATGTACCTTTGGCATGCTTTGCTAAATTGTTCTACTAGCTTATATGAGGTTCTCTCCCTGAAAGTATTTTAAAATAAATATGTCAACTTTCTTATCACTATACCCACATTTGTGAATGTGCTTTCAATGTTTCTTCTCTATTTTAACAGAACCCCAAGTTCCACATGCCTGAGGGTTCCAAGGAAAATCCTCTACTTAACCCTGAGAGGTTTAGTAGGGTCTTAAGGGAGACAAGTCCCTCACAAGGAGAAGGTCAACCTTCGGGCAAGACCACAGAGTCACCAACCCTTAAGTTGATGGAAAAACATCAAGGAACTAAGACCCTTTCCAAGACGTTCAGAGGAATGAGTTGGCCACTGGACACTCGCCCTCTAAACAAAAGCTTAGTCAAGGACAACAAATGGAGGGAGGCGGATGCAACCCAAGAAAAACGCAGGTCTTTCCTGCAGGAGTTCTGCAAGAAATATGGTGGAGTGAGCCGTCCTCAGTCACATCTCTTTCACATGGTATCCAGGATCTATGTAGAAGATAAACACAAAGTCCTGTATTGTGAAGTACCAAAGGCTGGCTGCTCCAACTGGAAAAGAATTCTGATGGTACTAAATGGATTGGCTCCCTCGGCACACAACATCTCCCATGATGCCGTCCACTACGGGAAGCATTTGAAAAAGCTGGACAGCTTTGACCTAAAAGGGATATACACTCGTTTGAATACCTACACCAAGGCGGTGTTTGTTCGTGACCCCATGGAGAGGTTAGTGTCAGCCTTCAGGGACAAATTTGAACACCCCAATAGTTATTACCATCCGGTATTTGGGAAAGCGATTATAAAGAAATACCGGCCAAATGCCTGTGAAAAAGCCTTAAATAATGGCTCTGGAGTCAAATTCAAGGAGTTCGTTCACTATTTACTGGATTCTCACCGTCCGGTAGGAATGGACATTCACTGGGAGAAGGTCAGCAAGCTCTGCTACCCGTGTCTGATCAACTACGATTTTGTCGGGAAATTTGAAACTTTGGAAGAAGATGCCAATTACTTTCTACAGCTGATTGGTGCCCCCAAAGAGCTGAAATTCCCCAACTTCAAGGACAGACACTCTTCCGATGAAAGAACAAGCGCTCAGGTGGTGAGACAGTATTTAAAGGATCTGACCAGAACCGAGAGACAATTGATCTATGACTTCTATCACTTGGACTACTTGATGTTTAATTATACCACTCCGTTACTGTAGTTTGCATTCATGTTCTAAAACACTGTATTTACTTCCTGAGGACGATCTTGAATCAGCTAACTGTAATTTTCCTATAATTCTCCGTAGGGGAGAGATTTAACTAAATGCAGTTGCCTTGATTTAATGAAGACTTTTACCAAATACTATGACACCAATTGGCACAAAGTTATAGGAAAATTACCTCACAGAGACATGTGAACAACTCGAGTTACTCTAAAATGTTTGGGAAAGAGCTGCTTTTGCATTATGGATCAGATTATAGAAGCAATAACCCAGCCAGCTGCTCCATCCGCTGCAGCAGACCCCACCACGACAGGAAGAGGGATCTAAAATAGCATGAGTGGATGTCTCCACCCTGGATTGGTGGCATTACGTGCATGGATATGTTTCTAGCAGTCTGTGGCATATGAATCAAACCCTGGCTAGTTTTCTTATACCCTGGAAATCTTTCAATCAACTGCAGTGACGAATTGATTTTGAGATGGCATTTGGGGCCTGGGCGTTTCACTTTAGATTGGGAGGCATTGTGTGATTTACAATATGAGAATGCAGCAGACACACCAGATGAGGCTCTGGCTTTCTATATTCAACAGCCAATAAAAAATGCACAACATGCTCAGATCAAAGCAACAAAAAAAACCTTCCTCTTCCAGGGAAACAGAAGGGAATTAATTCTGTTTTCTCTGGAGTCTCTACACAGAGACGAAATGAGCACAACCACTGAGGGCCTTTGCTTCTGAGGCAGGCGGTTGAGTTTAAGCCTCGGCAGATAGAAATGTGCTCCTAATTCTGGTTTAATTGGGGGGGGGGGGGCGGCGGGGCGATGGTTGTTTCAGGATGGAAGGCTCATCAAAACACAAAAGCTGCCACTCCGACTATAGACCTCAAACAATAAGGGAGTTTTATAAGAACGTTATTGGAATCAAAGCGTCATGTGCACAGCGTTGTATGTGGCATGAACTCTGTGAATAGCTTTGTTTTCAGTCTGATTTTTCAGCTTGGGAACGACTTCCCAAAAACGAATGCACCACTTCAAAGATGGGTTATATGCCAGAGAATAAACAGAACAGGCCCCCCTGGGAACATTTTAATAGGCTTTTGCATAAACAAATTAAGGTACTTTTTTAAGTTTAAATATTCTGTCCTAACCAAGTCAAATACCAGTGCATTCACAGATTAAATCAGAGCCGGGAAAATGAGACGGTGTGTCACCCCTGTGAGCAGTCGTAATGCATTTTAGACATTTTTTTCCAAAGGACCCTGAAGTAGAAGACACATTTGAGTGGGAAGTTCATTCTCACTGGTCAGCTGTTACCCTGAGTTAAACCACATGTCATTCAAATCTCGCTTACATCATGTTGCTTTCCCCATACCATCACTTTTGTCAGTAAACACTCAGAAATGTCTTTCACAGAAAAGCAGGTGTTCGTCTTTGAATGTGATAGACCAACATGGCTGCAGTCGCCCGTTCCATTTTGGTTCTCCGTGTCATGGCCGAGCACTCATGAGCTGCTTCACTCTCTACACACATCTACCCTCTGTGTCTCCCATCGCCAGCGGTACACCTTCCACACTGACCTTCCACTCCCTTTCCTCTCCATCCACTCGCGCCGCGAGACCACACTCCGAAGCTGTGCTCTCTCTTTAAGGAGTTCTACTCTAAAGCTCATTTGTATCATTTGAATTTCCCTGCACCACTAGGGTGAGTTCCGTTTTGAAATCTCACACTTCATGAGCTCTCTGATCAACAGGCAAAGCGAAAGGATGGTTCCCCGCTGGGACGTGCGTCCAATCCCTGTCTTACCAGCGGATGCAGGCGCTCCTCCCGTCCTTTCTTTTCACTTCATTAATTTGTCCATTTCTTATACCCTCTTCGTATGAATATGAAATCTCTGTTGTCATTGGAATATGTCTTAGGCCTTAGATGCAGGAGGAGAGAGACGGTGTCTGTTTCATTCATGCTGCGCCGTTTCTAGCAAAGCGCTCATGAAAAGTCACTGTGACAGATGTCTGCTGAGAAGTGCAAGGTTCCTCTCCCGCATCTCCCAGTGGGGAATGGGCGCATTTCTGCCCTGGGACTCTCAGACCTGCAGGACCAGCGGGTCTAAGGAGAAGGCCCCGGGCAGTGAGGAATTCCCGGGGCAGTGAGGGGGGACCGAGGCAGTGAGGGGGGACCGGGGCAGTGAGGGGGGACCGGGGCAGTGAGGGGGGACCGGGGCAGTGAGGGGGGACCGGGGCAGTGAGGGGGGACCGGGGCAGTGAGGGGGGACCGGGGCAGTGAGGGGGGACCGGGGCAGTGAGGAGGGACCGGGGCAGTGAGGAGAGACCGGGGCAGTGAGGGGGGACCGGGGCAGTGAGGAGGGACCGGGGCAGTGAGGAGGGACCGGGGCAGTGAGGAGGGACCGGGGCAGTGAGGAGAGACCGGGGCAGTGAGGGGGGACCGGGGCAGTGAGGAGGGACCGGGGCAGTGAGGGGGGACCGGGGCAGTGAGGGGGGACCGGGGCAGTGAGGGGGGACCGGGGCAGTGAGGAGAGACTGGGGCAGTGAGGGGGGACCGGGGCAGTGAGGAGGGACCGGGGCAGTGAGGGGGGACCGGGGCAGTGAGGGGGGACCGGGGCAGTGAGGGGGGACCGGGGCAGTGAGGAGAGACTGGGGCAGTGAGGGGGGACCGGGGCAGTGAGGGGGGACCGGGGCAGTGAGGGGGGACCGGGGCAGTGAGGAATTCCCGGGGCAGTGAGGGGGGACCGGGGCAGTGAGGGGGGACTGGGGCAGTGAGGAGGGACTGGGGCAGTGAGGGGGGACTGGGGCAGTGAGGGGGGACTGGGGCAGTGAGGAAGGCCCTGGCCAGGGCAGTGACGGGAGTGATCTAAAGCACATGCCTTTTCTAGACCAGGAGTCCCACCTTGGCCTCAAGGCCAGCTGGGGACACAGTAACCTTTTACCTTTGTAAGATGATGTGTTTATCACTATTTGGGAAATAATGTTGAAAAAGTGCATGATTCTGGTTCATATGAAGGCCAGTTACTGAGTGCTTACCAGGTATCGACCCTGGCAACATGCATATGTTCATTCAATGTCTGATCCTGTAACAGATGGAAGGTGGGCATTATGCCACCGTCACGTTCTGAAGGAGGAGACTGAGGTGGGAGAGGTTTGTGACAAGCCCCGCAGCTGCCTGGCCAGGGCTCTGGCTCCAGCGCTGAGACCACGCACGGCAGCACGTGGGTCAGATCTGGCCACAGCCACGTTTGGCCCCAGAGCCACCATTTGAAAGTTGGAACTGTTTCTCCGCGACAGGGAATGTCTGCTACCGCCTGCTACATGCCCACCTGGCAGTCGCCGGGCAGGCCCTCTGGGCGCCCGTGCCCTCGCCCAGCCCCGTCACGCATTGCCTCGCCTGGGGGCCCCCACGCACCCCACCTCCTGCTCTGACCTGCGTGTTCGTCCACCACCTCGCTTCCCAGGAAAAGCGGTCCCTGAACGTTTTCCTCAAACAGATTGTGTTGTGCAGGCCGGGCGGCCGTCACAGGCTGGTCTCCTGATCCTCCCCAGAGGCTGCTGGTCCTTTGGTCTTACGCCCAGTGGAACCGCCAAGCATTTCCTGGTTCGAGGAAACCCCTTTGGAGCGACAACGATGCTGGGAGAAACCCGGGATCTTTCCTGGGCTCCCTCCTGTCTCAGCCACCGGGCCCCTGCGACCACATGTCCCCGTCCCTTCCGCAGAGACGGGCCCTGGTCCCCGGCCCTCGGAGCCTCCGTGGCTCCTGTGCCTTCAAACATGGCTCCCGCTTCAAAGGTGTCCCTGCCCTTCCTTACCCCGGAGCTGCCGGGACCCCAGCTTCTCTGAGGACCTCCCTCTCCAGCTCACAGCGCTCCCCCCACCCCTCCTGCTGTCATCCTGGGCGACCTCAGGTTCCCACGGACAGGCCACCGTCTGCGTCTCAGTGCTCTGTCCCCTCCTCCCCCGGAGCTGGAGCAGACAGGAACACGGCCATGGGAGCCGCAGCAATGACTCTTGTCCCCAAAGAGCAGAAAACCCGGGCAAGCGTCTAGGACTTTATTTTACCCATTCATTTCCTCACAATATTTCCAACGTTTAAGAAAAATGTCCTTCCGAAATACTGTGAACTGAGGTACTCAGAACACGAGAGGAAATACCGGCTTAAAATTATTGGGATAATTGTAATTTTTTTTCCTGATTTAGCTTATCAAGTCCTCAGAAAGTAGTGCATGGACCACCTGAATGACAGGTATCCAGATTTTTGTTAAAAACAAATTTCCATACCGCACCCCAGATGTGCTGAGCCAGAACCTCTGTGAGGCCCGGTGGGAACATTCTTTGCTGACCATCTCCTGGGAGGGGTCCTCTGTCTGGCCAAGTCTGAGCACCACTGATGCGTGTGTGATTTTTTTCGTCCTGGTCAATTACGAGTGATGAGAAGGCGGCCCACCTTCATGCTGTTGCTTTGTTGAAAAGTTAAAGACTCTCAGCTCAGAGCCAGGTCCCTGGGTGTGGGTCCCAGCGTCCGCTGGGACTTGGCCCAGAGCCGGGGCAGAAGCTTGGCCTCGGAGGTCCGCCAAGCGCAGGAACTGGAGCTGAAATGATGAAGGGAGCCATGGGGACCGCGCTGGGCACTGCCCAGACCTTCTGAGAATCTTCCAGATGAGAGGGGGAGTGGAAACTTTCCCCTTCTGAAACACAAAGACTGAAGGCCATGTTGTGCCAAAGGCGGTTTTGGCAACTCCACTTCACAGCGGACAAAGTGAAGGCCAATAAAAAATAAAAGCCATTTTTCGAGTTGACTTGAAATGATGGAAAAGTGGGAAAGATCTCCTATTTGGGTAATTAGTTTGAATGCAAGTGCCCCGAGGAATATTTTGCAATTTCGTTTAAGTGGTAAGAATGTGCATTTTCTTGGACTTCAGGCAGGCGGTT
Organism: Myotis nattereri; assembly: GCF_964212035.1. NCBI lineage: Eukaryota > Metazoa > Chordata > Mammalia > Chiroptera > Vespertilionidae > Myotis > Myotis nattereri. The sequence continues at coordinate 92,518,371 of NC_138083.1, forward strand.
GTCTGTTCCCGCCCGTCTGTTGAGTGGAGCGTCTGGCATTGCCAGCACTGCCCGTCCCTGATGCACACACAGCCCTTTCATTGGGCTCCCGGGAGCAGGCCCACCGAGGCCCCCAGTTCTAGCCACAGAGCAGGGCCCTGGGCTACCCGGATACCTTCGGAAGAGGAGCCCTCCGCCATCTCTCTCATTTGTTTTTTTCTCTCTTTTTTCCTTTTTAAGTTTTTAATTGTGGGAAAACACATAACATAACATTTACCATCTCAACCATTTTAAGGGCGTGAAGTGCATTCTCGCTGTTGTACAACCATCCACCTTCAGGCCTCTTTTCAATCTGCAAAACCCCATTCAAGAGTGACTCCATTCCCCTCCCCCAGCCCTGGGAACCTCCACCCTGCTTCCTCTCCCCCTGGGTCTGACTCCTCGGGGTGCCTTGTGTGAGTAGGATCATGAGGATCAGGTAGTATTTGTTCTTTTGAGACTTAGCACGGTGTCCTCTGGGTTCATCCAGGCTGTAAGTGCGTCGGAATTCCCTTCCTCTCCGGGGCTGAATAACAGTCACTGTACGTCTACTTTGACCCACTCTCTACACTTTGAAAATGGACATCCCACAGCATCACTGTGCTCCCAGCTTCTTCTTGCCTGGCTTCAGGGCCCTCAATAATATCCCCCTGACCCGATAGCACCAAATAACTGCATCAAACTCCTTATGGTCCAGCCAAATTGAACTACATTCTTGCTTTCCCCCCTATTTTGTTCCTATTACTGGTACTGCCCGGTGTCCATTTCTCCTCTCTCTTAATTACCTCATCACGTACCTCCTTCAACATAACACCATCCACCTACCCCATGCCTCTTCCCTCCATCCCCTCCCTCCCCACCCCTGCCCATGACCATGCCTCTCTCGGCTCCCTTCACCCAGTCCGCCTAGGAAACCCCTTCTAGTCTCCTTGCTTTAGCTACACCCCAAGGCTGGTGGTTCCCAGATCTCTTCCTCCAGCCCACACCAGGCTGTGGACTCGGCCTCAGATCTTCCATGTCCTGCTGCACCGCTTCCCCCAGGTGTCACAGTAGCACTCTCAACTCAACGCGACTAACGTTGTGCTCATCATCAAACCCCAACCTGCCTCCTCTTTGTCCGATGGCATCACCATCAGCTCCTCTGACCCCCACGTTGGGAACCAAAGAGTCAAGCCAGACTTCTCCTGCGCCGACCCCACACCCTGTGGAAGGCGCCCTGCCAGGGAAGGCGCTGGCTTTCCTTTAAATTCATGTCGACTGAACCCATGATGAAGGCAGAGCCTTATCTTGGGGGCATATCTGACCAAGAGGTGGGAATGCCTCATTGACCTTCAGAGCCAGGTGCCAGCAAATGGGTTCTTCTCTAAATCTAGCCAAATGCTAGTCTCACTGAGGCTAGACAGAAGGGGGATGTGTGCCTTCTGGAAACTTCCTCGTAAACAGTCACCATAGTCACCTCCGGGTGGGTCCGAATCGTATGCATTCCTGGTGCTTGACCAGATTGAGATAACCCATGTCCCAGCACCTGGCTCGGAAGATCAATGAGGCATTCCCACCACTTGGTTAGATGTGCCCCCAAGATAAGGCTCTGCCTTCACCATGGGTTCAGTCGACATGAATTTAAAGGAAAGCCAGCGCCTTCCCTGGCCGGGGGCCTTCCACACACCCATAGGAAAACCTAACTTCACCACCTACATGTTTCTCATTTCCTCTCCCACCCACTCTGCTCATCCAGCTCAACCTTCACCCTCTCCTCCCTGAAACACCGCAACAGTTTCTAAGGGTTCTCCCACCCTTGCTCCCTCAACACCATTCTCCACACCTGGCCTTCTCTGCCTAAAGCTCTAGTGACGCCCACCATCCCGGTCTGTTTCGCACACGCACGCAATGTCCTCCATGATCCCAGTCCTTCGCCAATCACGTTTTCTGCCGATTCCTGCCTCCCTGCTCACTCTAGAACAACCTGGAATGGTCATGATTCCCTGACATTGTGCAGTTTCCTGCCTCCTGCTGCTAACCCCCCATCTGTGCCCCCAACAGCTCCTAATCCCTAAACTCACTCAGTGAGGCATTCCTTGCGTTGATGTGGCTCGGATGAGACGCCTGCTCGGAGCACCATGTGTTCCTGAGAAGCAGCATGGACTATGGTGGCTAAGAGCTTGGCGCTTGTCGTAAGAACCAGGTTTGAGTTCCATATTTTCAACTGTGGAACCTCCCCAATTTACTTAATTTCTCTGAGTACTGGTTTTGTCATCTCAAAAATGAGGATAGCAATACCTACCTTGTATGTTTACCGGGAGAAACAAACTGGAAAATGTTTGTAAAGTGGTTAGTAAGTGCTTAATAAATTATAACTATTGTTCTTATCCCATTCGAGCTTATGTATATTTTCACCTTTACATTTATACTTTCTAATTATGTGTGTATGTGTCTGGCTTGCCCAGAAGACTGAATTCCTTGTCTTACTCATCTTTGTACCCCTAGAGAAGGCACAGGTTAAATATCTGTGGAAGAAATAAATCCCACACCCCTACCCAACGCTCATGTGGCACTCTGGCCTTCCCCGAAGACACATGCCGACGTGTATTATATATTATAACAATATGAAACTTTGTCTTCACTTTTCTGTTAAATTCTAAGTTACCTGAGGGCAGAAACAATAAATATACATCTAATTGAATTTCAGACTTTCAAGTATTGATCTTTTTAATAAGCTAATGGTTTAAAATAGCGGGCTTCTTAACCACAACATAGAAACAAATAACAAAAACCGTGACCTCATTGACCTTCAGACTCTTTCTTCCCCATTACCTGTGCACCCTGACCAGGCTGAGCTCTTTTTTTTGTTTTTTTAATTCTTTCCCAAGGATATGATTTTATTTATTTTAGAGAAAGCGGAAGGGAAAGAGGGAGAGAGAGAAATAAACATTAATTGGTTGCCTCCCATATACACCCCAACTGGGGATCAAACCTGCAACCTAGGAATGTGCCCTGACCAGGGATCGAACACACAACCATTTTGGCATGTGAGACGATGCTCCAACCAACTGAGCCACCCGGCCAGGGCCAGGCTGAGCTCTTATGTCCTCAAATAAGCTGCCCTTCTTCCTACCTTGGAGCCTTTCTGTGGGCCAATCTACTACCTCGTCGGTCTTCAGAAAACCCTTTCCCGACCCCAGACTGGGGTCAGTCATTCTCCAAAGCTGCGTGTTCCCACTGGAAGTAAGAACATCAGCAAACATGTGAAGCAACGGTGACGAACTGAATATCACCTCAGTGAATGCTCTATGTCAAGGTCAAGGCCCTGGATGAAAGGGGGAGGGACACCAAGGTCCGGATGGGGGTCATTTTGTTGGAAGATTCTGAGAGCTTGAACACCCAGGTTCACAGAGCAGCCCCACTCTCCTTGCGAGAGGACAACAGCCTCGCCTGACATGAAGACCACACAACCACATGCCTGAGGCAGGTGTAAGGCGATGCTTGTTTTCCTCAAGATCACCCATCACTACCCCTTATTACTTCCAAGCTGGTAATCAGGGTGAGCACAGCCCAGCAGAAGAACTTCTGGAATAAAATAGTTTGTGTGTCAAAAGCATCCTAGGACCTCACCAATGCATTTCAGCCCGAATCAGGGGAACACCTGAGAGTGAAACCTGAGGGTGTTGGATAGGTAGGGACAAAGGGAAGTATGAGGTTGGGTAGGGCACAGTTTATTGACAGGGTAGTGGTGCTTGCCCATGCTGTTCTGGCAAAGAGCTCCCCTTATTGTTTTGATGGCTCCTTGAATCTTGGATATGATGGTGGCCTACAGAAGATGAAATGGAGCTGCCAGGGTGTTTTGGCACAGTGCTGAAGAAGGTTTCAGAGTCTCAGGATGGCCCTGGCTGGATGGCTCCATTGGTTGGAATGTTGTCCCCTACACCAAAAGGTTGCAGGTTCGATTCCTGGTCTGGGCACATGCCTAAATTGTGAGTTCAATGCCCCAGTCAGGGCACATACAGGAAAGAACTAATCACTCTTTCTCTTCTCTTCTCTTCTCTTCTCTTCTCTTCTCTTCTCTTCTCTTCTCCTCTCCTCTCCTCTCCTCTCCTCTCCTCTCCTCTTTTCTTTCTCTCTCTCTCTCTCTCTCTCTCTCTCTCTCTCTCTCTCTCTCCCCCCTCCCCCTCTCTCCCTTCTCTCTCCCTTAAAAAATCAATAAACTTATCCTCAGGTGAGGATTTAGAAAAGCCTCAGGATGTCTAGATGTTAGAATGGACTCTCTATGTTACACCCTGAAACCCACCACAGGACTGTGCTAACCCGGACCCATCACAGAGCATCCCCTTCTCCAAGGCAACGTGGAATGCACTAGTGAGTGGAAGCCAGCAGTTGTGAGGAGCTCAGCAAATTTTTCTGGTCAGAACTGACAGTTGAAGATGCTGTGAAAGAACTAGGCTCCCTGAGCTCACCAGGACTGAGGGGGTTTGGGAATGGTAGAAGCCAGGCGTGCACTCAGCTTTCTGAGGTCAAGTAGATATGATTTCCATAATGGGCAACAAGGCTGGAGTGGCCATCAGGGGCTTGATCTGCAGGGACCTATGGCAGTGACTAATAGATCATTTGTATTTGGGGTGAGACAGTGAGCCGGCTGATCAGGACGTTATGCGATCTGTGTAATCAAAAAATTTGAGCACAAAAGAGCAGATGGGAAACCTTGTGCCTTGGTGGAAGAGCATGGATGTTCACACAGTCTTAGGCCTGTGTAGGTTTACATCATGTCCCCTTGAGGAGGGACCTTGAAAAACTACCGCAAGAGTGCACGGTGGATATCCCCCCAGATTTCCATAGAACTTGCTACCATTTGGTAGGGGAGCTGTGCATTGGGGAGACACCCAGACCATTCCAGGTCTGGAAGAAACAGGGTCTGAACTGACACTGAACCTGGGGACCCAAGACCACATCATGGCCCTCTGGTTAGAGCTGAGGCTTGTGGAGACCTGGTCATACATGAAATTCCCACCTGTGTCTGTTTTCCAGTCAGTCCCATGGCCACGGGCCTGCTCTGTGTTTGTTTCCTCTGTCTCTGCATTTGTAATCGGGAAACACGTACTCAGAGAGGGCATGATTCTCTCATTGGTCCACCTCGCTGTGGAGTCAGGGCCCTGGTGACAGGAAAAGACAAACGCAATCCCCTGAAACCGCTCAATCAGAAGCAACACTGCATCCCAGGTGCAGTGCTAGATTAGTCCTCAAGGCCCTACAGGACGCAAGGGTGATGCTCTCCATCATAGCCCTGCTCAGGGGCTGCTGTAATCTGAGCCATGTGACCGCTGGCCAGACCTGGTCTCTTTGCTGCAACAAATCGATGCAGCCTCTGACATCTGGCGTGCCGAGCTTGATCTCATGAAAGCATTCTTCTCCTTCAACAGACAAGACCAGCACGGGTCCCCTTCACACCGAAGCATAGACTCTTCACGCCTTGCTCCGGGGCGACGTTAATTCTGTTGCCTTCTGTTGTGCTGTGGTCCACAGGGACCTGGCTATCTTGACATTCTGAGGTCATCACATGGGCTCTCGGAACTGATAACATCGGGTTAATTTCCCCTGAAGAACAGGAAACGCCATGTTCCCTTGATGTCCTAAGAGGATCCATGTGGGCGAGAGAGTGGGAGACAGACCTCAGGGAAGTGTAGGCTCGGCCACATCCATGAAGATCTTAAGGGCGTGGCGCTTCACGGAGCTGAATCTGCACTGGGCCCAGGCGTCCGAGAAGCTGACAGAGACCATCCTAGACACCTCGTTTGTCCTGTTACCTTTAAGGTAGACTAAATAAAATCCTCCTATACAAGGTAATAGTCTATTTGTACATTTCATAGAAATGTTTGAAATAGTCTATTTGTATATTTCATATTCCTTAAAGTTGAAATTGAACTTAAGATGCTCTTTCCAAAAGTGAATCATCCTGTTTTTCCTCTGATTAATTAGCGGTACAAACTCGGGGGAAAACACAGCTACTGAGTTCCCTTAAGTATAATTTATATTATTCTAACTTTGTTCGTACTGATTTATTTTTTGTATTTCCCCATTCCACTTAATTTAACTTTAAACGATTTCTCTAGCTCCTCCCCCTTGGTATCTGTGGATTCTGTAGGAGGTAGGCGTATGAATAAGATTCTGCACCAGAGGTCACCTAATTTAGAAGAGGAAAACACAAACCTTCAAACACTCGGAGTGTGAGCAGTGTCACACAATCACATTGAAGCAAGCTTTATGATGACTTGAAGGAATGAGAGACTACATCCCTGCGCAGAGAGATTTGGGGGTAATAAGGACATGGCCTCCCAGCTACCGCCTCAGGCTTGAGCGGGGTTCATACTGAAGTCGGGGGCGGTGGGGCGGGAAGAAGAGGAGGTCCCGGGAGGCAGAGAGCAGCCAGGACAGGCAGCGGTGTGCTCAGGAGAAAGCAGAGCCCCTGCGGGGTTCATACTGAAGTCGGGGGGTGGGGGGGGGGGGAGAAGAGGAGGTCCCGGGAGGCAGAGAGCAGCCAGGACAGGCAGCGGTGTGCTCAGGAGAAAGCAGAGCCCCTGAGAGCAGGAGCAGTCAGCGTGGCTGGAGTGTGAGCCGCCTGAGGGGAGAAGAAAGGTCGCTGAGGAGGGGGGTAGGGAACTGTTACTGCCGGGCTTAGGAACTGGTGCTTGCTTTATTTATTTTTGAAAGTGAAATAGTCTTTCTTTTTTTATATTTTCTGTTTGTTTTTTAAATTAAATCTTTATGGTTGAAAGTATTACATATGTTCCCTTTTCCGCCCCATTGGCCCCTTCCAGCCCGCCCCTACCACCCACCCCCCACCCCAGGCCTTCATCACTCTATTGCAGTGGTTCTCAACCTTCTGGCCCTTTAAATACAGTACCTCACGTTGTGACCCAACCATAAAATTATTTTCGTTGCTCTTCATAACTGTAATGTTGCTACTGTTATGAATCATAATATAAATATCTGATATGCAGGATGGTCTTAGGCGACCCTTGTGAAAGGGTCGTTCGACCGCCAAAGAGGTCGTGACCCACAGGTTGAGAACCGCTGCTCTATTGTCTGTGTCCATGGGTTGTGCACATGTGCATACAAGGTCTTTGATCTCTTCCCACCCACCCACCCTCCCGCCTTCCCTCTGAGATTCCACACTCTGTTCCATGCTCCCATGGAACAGAAATGTGGATCCAGAGATCCACTCCGTTCATCAGTTTATTTTGTTCCTTAGATTCCACATATGAGTGTGATCATGTGATACTTGTCTTTCTCTGACTGGCGTATGTCACTTAGCATGATGCTCCCCAGGTCCCTCCACGCTGTCTCAAAGGGTAAGAGAGGCTTCTTTTTTACTGCTGCGTAGTATCCCATGGTGTGGATGGACCACAGCTTTTTACCCACTCGTCTGCTGATGGGCCCTTGGGCTGCTTCCAGATCTTGGCTATTGTAAATGGCACCGCTATGAGCATAGGGTGCACATATTGTTTCTGATTGGCGCTTCAGGTCCCTGAGGAACTGGGGCTTTGTTCAGTGGCCCACAGAGAGGCGCTGGGACAATGGTGTTGAAAGCAGTGCCCCGGGAAGATCTCTCTGGCGGTTGTATGGAGAGAGCGAGAACCACAGTGAATCAGAAGGCGCTCCAGGCTGGGAATGGGGCCCTGGCCCATCTCTAACCTGCGCCTCATTTTGGACAAGTCGCTTCCTCCCGGGATTGCAGTCGTCTCCTATGAAGAAACAAGAGCTAACTCCCTCTTTGCTCTAAAAGGAGAGACCAATCCTAAGAGGCTTCGCAAAACCGAAACGTTAAATGAGTCTTACATGTGGTTTGCTTTATTACGGAGAAATTAAAGATGTGATTAAAATAAAGCATTCCTTTCTGATATTCTGTAATCACATGGGATGTCTTTCATCAAAGGGAAGTCCCGACGGTTTAATCTCATGCGAGCTCCATAAAGAAGTTGGCAAGCAGTTTCAATAGCAACAATGCCTCCTTTTATCATATACATTCTTAACCGATTATGAAGTGCTGTCGGGAGTTACAAAGAACCAGAATGGTAGGCGAGCGAGTGAGTGAGCTGGCAGACCTGGGAGAGAGAACCTGAGACCTCCCCAGGCTCCGGGACAGCCGGAAGCTGTGAGTCCCTGCACCCTATGTCCCCAGGGCCCTGTGGAAAGGCCAGGGTCAGGAGACAGACCCCCAGGGGCCCACAGGGGTGAGAGGACTCCCAACACGGGACCAGTCACCGGAGACACTATAAGGTGATGACATCCATCTCAGGAGATTCCCAATGACACGCATCGGCCCAGGAAGATGGAGGAGCTGTAGGGAGGCCCGAGGTGGGAACGCCAGCCCCGGGAGCTCTGGAGCCGGCTCCGCCGCCCCAAGGCCCTGCTGCTATTTCTGCTCCTAAAACTTAGTCACCTTGGAAAGGAGGGTGGGAAAGGGCGAACCCTGAAACTGACAGAGATGACCTAGGAGATGCGGAGAACACCCCGAATGGCTCAGTTTACTCAGAACTGGTGAGTAAATAAGTTATGTTCTGGAAACCCCAAGGAAAATATCTCTACAGGAAAAGGGTAGCCTCCGTTGCTTTCAAAAGCTCACTCGACTTGCTAATGTTTGACAGAATAGAATTTCTTTCATAATAAAAACAAATGTGCAGCCGCTTCTTAGAGCTGCGCTGCGGTAACGCAGCAGACACTCAGCTGCCCGCTGGCTGTCGGGGCCTGGAACGGGGCGAGAGAAGGGACAACACTGAGTTTGCCATTGCACTTCATCTTAATCCGTTTAAGATTGAAAACTGTTACTCAGTTCAGGTGTTGAAAATTGTTAAAGTATGTTTGTGACTCTACTCTTTCATCTATCAGTTTTAGGACATCTAAACACCAACTAATTATTTCTAATAAAAATGTGATATCCAGTGGAAAGAGATTATAAGTATAGGATACTTACAAAATTCAAACACTTAGTAAAAAAAAAAGTGTTTCATTACTAATTTTTATAACTTTCCTCGTACAGTGATAATATTTTTTACATATTGGATTCAATAAAGTATAGTATCATAATTACATTTACCTGGGTTTTACTTATTTACTATAGCTATTAGGGCATTTTAAGGAGATATGTGGCTTGCATTATATTTCTACCAGAAAGTGCCACCTTCAAGCTTGTGGAAGAATGAGACCCAAAATACCTGTACGTGCCAAGTTTCTTCTGCTTTCTCAAATCTTATTGTTCAATTACAGTCTCTATTCAATACTGTTCTGTATTAGTTTTGGGTGTGCAAGAAGGTGGTTAGACAATCCTATACTTTACACATTTGAAATATCGCCCCCCCCCCCCCAATATTTCAAGTGCCTACCTGGCACCACACATAGTTATTACTGAGCTTTTTCCTACTTTTGACTGTGATGTAGGTCTTCTCACAATCCTTTCCACTCTCACCTCATAGCAGCATTCTTCTTTTTCTGGAAGATTGTCTTTCCTAAGTCCTGTAAGCGCCATGCTACCCAAACAGGTCTTTGTAGTGTGTGAGAGGGTTAACTCCTGTGATGGCTAAGTGCTCTCGAGGGGTATTGTTATGTTATTGCCAAGTTATTGCTGCTCCATCTCTTTAAACCTAGAAAGTTCCGCCGCTCTTTCAGAACCACTAGGGAAGATGGCCGCAGACGCTGGGTGCTGTTGTACAAAAGCGAGCAGCGCTTGTATTTTCTATTTGCCATGATGACTCGACCCCCTTTGTCTCGGCTTCGTGGCCAAGGACTGAACAATGAACGTCCCCGAGTCCCTTCTCTTCACTTTGAACAAAGCCCTCGCCAGCGCCTGCCCCTTATTCCCAGCACTTGCTTCTGCCTGTGGATGAGAAAGTAAAACTGGGGACAGCTTCCAGAGCTTTCAGAACTTTTCCATTGAAATGCAAACGCTCCTCTGGCGCCTCCGAGACTTCTGAGAAGTTGTTGGGTTTTGGCGACGTCTCCAGAAACTCCGGCGTTCCTGTCCTGTGGCGCTGCTGCCAGGCTTCTCTCCCAAGTGTATTCAGGGAAAGTCAGCGGTGGACTAACTCTTGCAGGGCAAACTCCCAACTTGAACGCCGAACAAAGGAGTAACTTCTTCCTTCCAAATCCGGGCTTGTGACCAGCAGATCTCAGAGCCTACCTTGTCACCTCTCCTCTCCAGGTGCAGCTCGGCCTGCCTGCCAACAGCCGCCCTCTCCTTCCCCCCATCCAGGAGCCACCACAGCCCTGCGGCAGCGTTGGCGCGACTAGGCACAGCCCACACAGATCCCGTGCAGGTGGTAAAGATGATGACAGGCAGTCTTTGGATTCTCTAATGCGGCATCCTAACTGCTGTAGAAAGGGTCCATCCACTGTTGTTATCATGCCACGCGGCCCAGGCTCTCTATTCCAAAGTATCAGCATATTACGAAGCCACCCATCTTTTCTATCTCTTCATTTCCTCTACAGGATAAGAAGTCGGAATGGGTAAACCAACAAAGCAATTGCCAAGTGTTCGATTTACACGTCCCCAGATTCTGATCTTAAATAATAGAATCAACTCCAATATGTCCTCCCTTCTGTTATCTGTAAGATCCAAGCTGACTCCTAGTGTGACATCCTGTAACGATAATGTGAAACATGAAGCATTGTTCCCTTTTCATGTGTATTTCTCTCATCTAATGAGTAGGAATCATGCCTTATTTTTCTTTTGTGGCTCATAGATGAGGCTCAGTGGCTACTTAGTACTTCAAGAGTGTGGCTTAAGAAAAAACTTACCTAACAGCTTCTAACAGGTTGGAGGAGCAAACAGGAAAAAGGTGGAAGACAGGAAGATCTCATCTGAGGTGGAGCTAACAGTGGCTAATGAATATGGAAACAGAGTAATAAAAAAAAATTAGAATAAAATAAAATAAATAAAAAACCAAAAGCCCAGCCAACATGGCTCAGTGGTTGAGTGTTGACCTATGACCCAGGAAGTCATGGCTTGATTCCTGGTCAGGGCACATGCCCAGGTTTTGGGCTAAATCCCCAGTGTGGGGCGTGCAGGAGGCAGCCAATCCATGATTCTCTCTCATCATTGATGTTTCCCTCTCTCTCTCCCTCTCCCTTCTTCTCTGAAATCAATATATATGCCATTTGCTCAAGCTTACAATCTGCCAAGCAGCCAAATTGACAAAGGAATCAGGACAATCAGGTCAGCACCAGCATCGGGGCAAGAACCTCCCCCGGTTACATCACAGGTTCATTCCACCTCTGTCACTGCTGCACACGTGGGGGTCCACTGGACGCTCAGAGCAGAGCGGAGGACCACGGGATCCTGGGTCGCAGGGGCAGGAGATCTGGGCAGAGCGGCCAACGGCTGTAGACCAGCTCTTCTGCACAAAGCAACCAGAGCCATGTGTCCGTTTGCCAGACGTAAAGTGAACAATTACCTTCAAAGGCCTCAGAGTGGGCTCTGCTTTGAGGCCATGGGGAGAAGCGATTGCAGGAACTGAAAGGGAGGTTTGCTCTGTGTGAGCATCGGCCGCACGGAGTCTGCCCACGGCCCTAGCGCTCCTGCTAATCGGAATTACCATCGGTCTCCACCCCCAAATGAGCCCGCCAGGTGGGCCAGTGTCTGCACCCTTTTTCCAGAAGCCTTTGAACCTAAGACTGAGTTAGTTATTCCAACTGCACATTGAGAGCTTCCGGAAATAAGAACAGATTCCTCCCCTGGTATGGCCAGGGTCCCAAATCTTAACCAGAAGGAAGGCTCACCCAATCTGTGTTGAGTTTGTTTTTTTTTCACCTGATAAAGGAAACATTGCCACAGACAGCCAGTTCTGAACCACAGCACAAGTAGCCAAACAGTTTTGTTGGAAAATTTGTTTTTCTCGATTCTAAATACAGTAATGAGATTAAACATGAGCATAAACCTTCCCTTTTCTATCAGTATAAGTCTACAGCAAAACAAACAAACAAATATATGCACCAAGCTTAATTTCACATCCCTAAACAGAGAGAGGGGTTTTAGGTGGTCCTCTTGTTTATAAACCTGCTTCTACACAGGCTGCATCTCAAATATTTCAAAACAGCCCAAAACCCGTCCAAATTTTCACTGACCTTCAGCAGTGTGGCCCCGCTGGGGAGAGGAATACGGAAGAAGAGGCCAGCCCTTGCTGAAAGCAGAGCATCTGAGAGTCCGGGATATGGGGTGTGTGGCCTAGAAGGGCTCCCAGAGGAGGGACAGAGCCTCCTACAGCGGGGCCCAGGGCAGGGGCCCCCGCCTGGGCCCAAGGGCAGGACTGCCGCTGCTCAAATCGTTCTCGGATCTGCATGCTAGGTACCAGTGGACCTCAGAGCACGCGCCTTGCACTTGAAAAATGCAAATCCTTGATTCTAAAGTAATTAATTCTGTAACGATTTCTGTGCTGCTCCATCAAACAGTCCTTGATCTGTGTAGCCTTGAGGGCTGACCATTTCTCGCCACCTTCACATGAGATACACACAAATCTTCATTTTCCTCCCTCTCTCAGTCCCTCTTGACATTCCCTCTTGGCATTGCCTTCCGAATCCTTCTCATCCTTACCTCCGTTTCCAAGGAGTGTCTCTCCTCTGCGTGGAGGCAGCAGACACCCAGATGGATGCCAGGGGGCTTCTGAAAGTTATATACTAACGTAACGTGCATCATAAAAATCATATAAAGATAATAAATAAAGTGGTAGCAAAATACTGAAAATGGTAAATAAAGTAATAAAAAATAAAATATTTTTTCATTGCACTTGATGGAAGTCTGTGTGAAGCAAAGCCCATGACATATGTGCCCTAGATAATAAAAGGTCCTCAAAAAAATCTATCATAATAAAAGTGTAATATCCAAATTGACCGAATGGCCAAACAGTGGAACGACCATCCAGATAACCTTCCAGATGAAGCCAGAGCCGCGAGGGCCGGCCGAGGCAACAAAGGCCTACTCTTGCATAAATTTCTTGCATCTGGCCTCTAGTAATAAAATAAAATAAAATCACAGCACACCTCTATCCTTCTCCATTTTATAGTTTCTTAGAATAGTCTCTCCCACAACACAACTGATAAATTATATATTAAAAATTAAAATCTAATTAGCATATCATCCTGGTGCCAGTGTTGCATAGATCAGTGCTATGAAAAAGTATGAATTGGTTTTAAGCATGTACATGTTATAAAATAATGGGAAGCAGTTGCCTTAGGTATGATGAAAGTGGTGGCGGTGGAACAGAAGTGGTGGAAATCTGGCAAATGCTGGGTGCAGGAGAGCTCACTAGAGAAAGGTACACATTCCTTGTCCCAGCTCTCCCACCTCTCACCTGTACAAAACTGACCCCATAGAACCGATGTCCTTGTCTGCCCTTCAACAGAAGCACTGGGGACAGCACACGAGACGGGCACGGAGAACTGACAGTGGGTTCTCCCCCCGCTGGCTTCCTCTCAGTCCCAGGCTCACATTTCCCAGATTCTGGCTCCCTCTGACCTGAGCTGGAAAGGGCATCATTGCCTTCGGTCAATGGGGAAATGAGATCAAGACCACATGGCTTTTTTGAGGTTTGTCACGATAGGTTTCTTGACTTATAATGGCATGTCCTGTGTATCATCGGCATCAGCATTATTTACATTTATTAATTCTGTTTGCAAAGCACTTCTGCTAATATGACCCTGCTTGAGCCTCACTCATTGTTTGTTTATTCCACAGTAGTGTTCTTTTCTTTAAAACATGTCTTGGATCTATGCTAGGTACGGAGAATGCAGCAGTTAGTTACTAAGACGAATTCCTAACTATTACTAAGACTAATTAATTACTAAGATGCCCACTCTTACTGTGATTACAGACTAGCGATAGAGTTAGACAGGTGAGCATGATCCCGGTATGCTGGGAACAATTCCGTGGGCAGGTCTGGGGAACTACAGTATTATAGAACCACATGAGATGAGCTCCAAATCCAGAACGGAGTGAAGAGGGCACCTGGACTTGCCATGAATTTGAAAAAGAGAGTAGAGAGGTAGCACTCCCTTCCGTTTCACAGATGAAGAAACTAGGCTCAACGAGGCCAGGTGGACCGACCACAGCCACTAACAGTTCAGTGGTAAAGTCAAGACGGCAATCTCTTGTCGTTTCTCCTTCCACAGCCCAATGGTATTGTGTCACTTTTATCATCATCATCATCATCATCATCATCATCATCATTACTGTAAGAAATGTAAGACATACGTGTAGCCCACAACTTCAGTTTATATCTAACAACAGAGACCAATTTAGTATCAGAACAGTAGTGAATGGTACAGACGCATTACCTGGTTCTAACTGTAGAGTATCCCATAGGATCATGGGTTGCTGTGGGATTTTTCAGCAACTAGAGCCCAGCAAGTTTGCAATGGGCAGGTTCCAAGCCGGAGATCAGTGATGACGACTGTTTAAAAATGAATCGGAGATCATGTGGCAAAGAGAAAAGGGAAAAGCAGGAAAGATGAAAGGACCCCCTAGTTGACTCTGTAGAGGTGGGAGCTGAGAAGGCATGGCCACGACTATGACTTGTCCCCTGCCACAGGCATGTGGGCCCAGAGGAGCTGGAGATGAGGACATGCAGGCCAGGTGAAACCATCCATGAGACTTGTCGCCTCTAAGAGGCCCTGTGAGCTTTTCGGATGTAGATTTCTTCTGCATGTATGAAACCGGAAGTACAGAGTTTAGAGAAGGATGCACGGTGAGGTAGGAAAGAAGCTAGAGAAAGTTTGAATGACTTGACTGTTGAGAGTCACAGATTATGACCATTTCTGCTCTTCTCTTGGGAAGGGCCTTCATCCGTACTAATAAGTACATGAGCTGGCACCAATGAGGGTGACCTTCCCTTGATGGGAAGTGTTGAAATTTGAAGTGTTCAAATTTAAGTTAAATTTTGGAATGATTGCTACTACAGATTATACTTCGATTATTGACCATTGTAAACATTTTGGCCCAACCCCTTAGATCCATCCCAGAGTTCTTTGCTGCCCTGAGAACTGATTTATTTTCATTATCTTTATTGTTGAAAGTATTACAGATGTTCTTTTTTCTTTCTTTTTTTTACTATGGATGTCTCAGCAGCCTTTAAAACACCCAGCCCAGGTCTGGACTGTCATGGTAGCTGGGTAAGAGATAAGGGTAAGAAACGTATCCAGTCATCTCACCACATTTCTGCTTTTTTTGTACAAGCTCCAGATGAAATACAGTCACTCAATAAAGTCCTTCTGTTTCTCTCCCCTCCCTCCCTCGCTCCCTTCCCATTTGCCTAGAGAGGGGAACCCTAAACCCTTTGGGGCCCTGCCAGCAGCACCAAGAGAATCTCTTGACTGTTTTCCCAGGGAATTCCTGCCTTAAATGTCAGCGGAGTACAGCTCCCAGCCGAAGCAGAGGCCGCCTGGATCCGAATCAAGGAAATGTGCTGCTATACCAACCGGGGAAGACCTGGATCCACGGGGCTGGGGGCGGGACGGGGGTTCAGTGAAAGGATTTCGGGGGCCTTGGAGAAGGTCTCATCAGATGCACCTCGCTGACAAATGGGAAGCTAGGTCAAGCACTGGGTTCCTTGCTGTTTTTAGATTGTTATTTTTATATTACTCTCTGGGTGGTGAGCTACGCTTCTGGGAACCGCTCTGAATTATAATAAGGCAACACCTCTTTGATAAAAGAACAAAGCCACCATTACAGCTCTTTGTCTGGTGGCTGTGAGCTGCTGCTGGTGGTGCTGGTGGTGGTGGAGGTGGTGGTGGTAGAGGTGGTGGTGGTGGCGGTGGTGGTGGTGGCTGTGAGCTGCTGCTGGTGGTGGTGGTGGTGGTGGTGGTGGTGGTGGTAGCTGTGAGCTGCTGGTGCTGGTGGAGGTGGTGGTGGTGGTGGTGCTGGTGCTGGTGGTGCTGGTGGAGGTGGTAGTGATGGTGGTGGTAGTGGTGGTGGTGGTGGTGGTGGTCCTGGTGGAGGTGGTAGTGATGGTGGTGGTAGTGGTGGTGGTAGTGATGGTGGTGGTGGTGGTGGTGGTGGTGGTGGAGGTGATAGTGATGGTGGTGGTGGTGGTGGTGGTGGTGGTGGTGGTGATGATGGTGGTGGTGGTGGTGGTGGTGGTGGTTGTGGAGGTGGTAGTGATGGTGGTGGTGGTGATGATGGTGGTGGTGGTGGTGGTGGTGGTGGTGGCTGTGAGCTGCTGGTGGTGGTGGTGGTGGTGGTGGTGGTGGTGGTAGTGATAGTGGTGGTGGTGGAGGTGGTAGTGATGGTGGTGATGGTGATGATGGTGGTGGTGGTGGTGGTGGTGGTGGTGGTGGCTGTGAGCTGCTGGTGGTGGTGGTGGTGGTGGTGGTGGTGGTGGTGGTAGTGATAGTGGTGGTGGTGGAGGTGATAGTGATGGTGGTGGTGGTGATGATGGTGGTGGTGGTGGTGGTGGTGGTGGCTGTGAGCTGCTGGTGGTGGTGGTGGTGGTGGTGGTGGTGGTGGTGGTGGTGGTTGTGGAGGTGGTAGTGGTGGTGGTGGTGATGGTGGTGGTGGTGGTGGTGGAGGTGATAGTGATGGTGGTGGTGGTGATGATGGTGGTGATGGTGGTGGTGGTGGTGGTGGCTGTGAGCTGGTGGTGGTGGTGGTGGTGATGATGGTGGTGGTGGTGGTGGTGGTGGTTGTGGAGGTGGTAGTGATGGTGGTGGTGGTGGTGGAGGTGGTGGTGGCCCCTACAGTTGCTATTGTATTTATGTGTTTGTTTTTACTGAACATATTGATATATAAGGGCTCTAGGGGGGTCATGATGCTGCATTTTGTGAAAAGCAAAATAAGATTTATGGGTTGCCATTGTCTCTGCCCCCACCAGACTGGGGCACTTCCCGTCTGGGACCGAGGCCCTGCTGGCACTGCCAGGGCTGTGTTTCAGTTGTCACTCTCTGAACACAGGAGGAAGAGGTCAGCGTTCTGAGGGCAAAGGTGGGGGACAGTCCACCAACCCCGAAGACGCACGGCAGCGCCAAAGGAGAGCGGAGTGGCGTAAGTAGTTTAAAAATTCAGCAATATGTCAGTCAGCTACTTTCTGCTGAGAATTATTGTAGCTTTCATTGGCCCTCTTTCCTTCTTCCTCTCATGTTCCTGGCCCACGGCTTCACAAGGCTCCTCACCCCGACACTCACAGGTGCCTGACCCAAAGGGCTGATTTGGAATCAGCAGGCTCGGCTACCATCCTCCCCAAAGATCGCAGGGCGACTCAGTGAGCAGGTCAAGATTGCATCAATACGTCGTTATTCTATTTCTAAGTGAAATCGGTTCTTCCAAATTCACCAATGGGGAAAAGATATTTTAGATCCCAAATATCATTTGGCTCTTGACCCAGGACACTTCAAAGCAGGTCCACTTAGACACTATGATGAATATTCGCCAGGCTCCCAACCTCCTCTCATCCCACCATCACGGCAAACTCATTAGGGCTGCCTTCTCCCATCCTCACATCCTGAGTGCCCCGCCTGCAGGCCACAGACAATCCTATTGGAGAGCTGTGTCCCTCCCCAGAGAAACACCAGGCACCTCGCGGGGCTTGCTCGGGGCTGAAGGTGTGGCAGAAGGATCCCTTCTACCACCTGGAACCTAAAAAGGACAGTAAGTACAGCCCAGTGAGAAAAACTGCCTCCAGTCGGTGAAGGGTTAATCCCTGGCCAGCCATCAGCCCCTGCTGAGTGTGCTAATAAGTGTAAGAGCTGGTGCCAATGAGGGTGGCCCTTCCCTTGGTGAGAACTGGAACCGGGAACCAGAACCGCCACCCTTAGGAACTGGACTGTCCATACCTCCCACCAGAGCGGCGACCCGGCAGCCAGGAGAAAGGCAGAGGCTCTGAGAAGCTGCGCGGCCAAGTGCTGCTGGCACTTTGTGAACCGCTGCCGGGAACCGCCATGCGCGGGGAGCCTGCTAATGAACCAGGCTGGCAGCGAGGGCACCGAAGAAAAGATCCCCAGAGGCCAGCAGCCTCGGGAGCCCGGGCCCCCGTGGCTATGACCCTGACCACGGGCCTCACCCACGAGAACCCACGGTCTTCCTTCCCACGCCTCGCGCTGAAATAGACTCTGATCTGAAATCAGATGAAGAGGCGGGGCCGGGAGGGGGAAGGTCCCCCAGAGAGATATGAGCGACCATCTCCTGGTTGGGCTGAGCAGTACCTTCCTAAATGATCATTGTCTTATTGAAGAGCAAGTAACTAACTCTCATAGAATAAGAGAGCCCGTATGGGCCGGTGATGACTGACTCATCAGCAAAGGGCTGTGATGGTTCCAATTGGAGGCGCCTGAGGCCCATTGAAAAAGCCCAGTTAGGAGAGGCTGCCGCCCATCCTCAGGCCTGAGGGCTCACCAGCACCGCTGGCCGGAGTTGCCTTCAGGCCCAGCAGCCTGAGTGATGGCGCGGGCTCCATACATGATGCAGTCAGCCCTGTCCTCGGGTTTCTAGACATTGAACCCCCTACAGCTCCCAGTGACTGTCCCCACCCACTGCTATCTGTCTTCCTTTGCTCCTTCTTCCCCACAGTTGTTAGTGTAGAACCCAGGTCGGCGTCCCGCAGACGCCCCAGTTCCTGCTTTTATTCCCTGTTGTCCGGGCCAGGGGGCCAGGCTGCGGACAGACCTGCGTTACTGTTTGTGCTTAGCATGCCGCTCGCTTCTCCGATCAAGCACTTCACATAAACGCTTCATAAAAACGAAGGCACTGCGGCCTCTCAGTTCATCTCAACGCTGGAAGGTGCCATCCGTGGTCTCAGAGCTGCCCAATTTCACCTGCAAACTCACAACCGACCAGTGCTCCTTGGGGGCGGGGGAGAGCGCAGACAAGGATTTGGGGGAGTCCTGTGGTCAAATGGCCAGCTAAGGAAGCGCAGCGTCGGCCGGCTGCGTTCCTGAAGGCCCGTGCCCACGGGGACCAGGGAGAGGAGAGCTCTGCCCAGTGCGAATGGCAGGCTCCCCCCAGCCCTCCCGGCCCAATCAGACCAGTCCCGTAATCTGACTCCGGGCACCAAGCGGCGGGCGGGCCGAGCGCACTCGGCGGGGGAAGGCATGAGCGACAGACCCAGACCCGCGGCCAGGCGGTGGGGGTAAGTCCTGCGTCGCTAAGGGGACACCGCTCGGGGCCAGACGCGGGGACAGGCGGCTTATCAGAGATCTGGGCCTTCTCCCCGGAATCCAGGCGGAGACTGAGCGCAGGGGTTAGGGCTGAGCCCTGAGCGGCTCACAGGGCAGGGAGCGGCCGTGGGAAAGGGGTGCAAGCTGACACCCGGGCAGCACGGGAGGGGGACCGCTGCAGGTAGGGCTGCCGGCAGCCTTTTTCATAAGAAAAACGATCGCTCAGGGGCTCGGCCGCCAGGAGCAGGCCGGCTGGGTGTCGCTAGAAGGAAAGGCGCCCCTTTCCGTGCGACCCGGGCACACCAGCGAGCCCCTTTGTTCTGGGGCAAAAGAAGCCAAACAAACGGGGCTGCTCCGTTCAGCGCTGGGGACGCGGGGACACTGACATGGCCGCAGGGGGCTCGGCCGCGGGGGGAGCTGCTGAGGCCACAGGTGTGGGTGCGCTGCCAGGACACTTGGGCGGCCGGTCGCTGAGCCCTGGGCGGGGATCGGACTCTGGGTTTTGAAAGAAAGTTAGATGCGCCGTCAGCAGTTTATTTATCTGTTTGGTTTTTGTGGGTATTTTTTTCTGATGAAAATTTAAAGCTGGAAGAGCAACTGAGTTTCTGAAATTAGGTCCCTGGAGAGGTGGACGGATGCCTGAGAGAGGAGCAGGGAGAGGGGACCTGAGAGAGGAGCAGGGAGAGGGGCTGAGAGAGGAGGAGGGAGAGGGGACCTGAGGGAGGAGGGAGAGGGGCTGAGAGAGGAGCAGGGAGAGGGGCTGAGAGAGGAGCAGGGAGAGGGGCTGAGAGAGGAGGAGGGAGAGGGGCTGAGAGAGGAGGAGGGAGAGGGGCTGAGAGAGGAGGAGGGAGAGGGGCTGAGAGAGGAGGAGGGAGAGGGGCTGAGAGAGGAGGAGGGAGAGGGGCTGAGAGAGGAGCAGGGAGAGGGGCTGAGAGAGGAGGAGGGAGAGGGGAGCTGAGAGAGGAGCAGGGAGAGGGGCTGAGAGAGGAGGAGGGAGAGGGGCTGAGAGAGGAGGAGGGAGAGGGGCTGAGAGAGGAGGAGGGAGAGGGGCTGAGAGAGGAGGAGGGAGAGGGGCTGAGAGAGGAGCAGGGAGAGGGGCTGAGAGAGGAGGAGGGAGAGGGGAGCTGAGAGAGGAGCAGGGAGAGGAGCTGAGAGAGGAGGAGGGAGAGGGGCTGAGAGAGGAGGAGGGAGAGGGGCTGAGAGAGGAGGAGGGAGAGGGGCTGAGAGAGGAGCAGGGAGAGGGGCTGAGAGAGGAGCAGGGAGAGGGGCTGAGAGAGGAGCAGGGAGAGGGGAGCTGAGAGAGGAGGAGGGAGAGGGGCTGAGAGAGGAGCAGGGAGAGGGGCTGAGAGAGGAGCAGGGAGAGGGGCTGAGAGAGGAGCAGGGAGAGGGGCTGAGAGAGGAGCAGGGAGAGGAGCTGAGAGAGGAGGAGGGAGAGGGGCTGAGAGAGGAGCAGGGAGAGGAGCTGAGAGAGGAGGAGGGAGAGGGGAGCTGAGAGAGGAGCAGGGAGAGGGGCTGAGAGAGGAGGAGGGAGAGGAGCTGAGAGAGGAGGAGGGAGAGGGGAGCTGAGAGAGGAGCAGGGAGAGGGGCTGAGAGAGGAGCAGGGAGAGGAGCTGAGAGAGGAGGAGGGAGAGGGGAGCTGAGAGAGGAGCAGGGAGAGGGGCTGAGAGAGGAGGAGGGAGAGGGGCTGAGAGAGGAGGAGGGAGAGGGGCTGAGAGAGGAGCAGGGAGAGGGGAGCTGAGAGAGGAGCAGGGAGAGGGGCTGAGAGAGGAGCAGGGAGAGGGGAGCTGAGAGAGGAGGAGGGAGAGGGGACCTGAGAGAGGAGCAGGGAGAGGGGCTGAGAGAGGAGCAGGGAGAGGGGAGCTGAGAGAGGAGGAGGGAGAGGGGCTGAGAGAGGAGCAGGGAGAGGGGCTGAGAGAGGAGGAGGGAGAGGGGCTGAGAGAGGAGGAGGGAGAGGAGCTGAGAGAGGAGGAGGGAGAGGGGAGCTGAGAGAGGAGGAGGGAGAGGGGCTGAGAGAGGAGCAGGGAGAGGGGAGCTGAGAGAGGAGCAGGGAGAGGGGCTGAGAGAGGAGCAGGGAGAGGGGAGCTGAGAGAGGAGGAGGGAGAGGGGACCTGAGAGAGGAGCAGGGAGAGGGGCTGAGAGAGGAGCAGGGAGAGGAGCTGAGAGAGGAGGAGGGAGAGGGGCTGAGAGAGGAGGAGGGAGAGGAGCTGAGAGAGGAGGAGGGAGAGGGGAGCTGAGAGAGGAGGAGGGAGAGGGGCTGAGAGAGGAGCAGGGAGAGGGGCTGAGAGAGGAGCAGGGAGAGGGGCTGAGAGAGGAGCAGGGAGAGGGGAGCTGAGAGAGGAGGAGGGAGAGGGGCTGAGAGAGGAGCAGGGAGAGGGGCTGAGAGAGGAGCAGGGAGAGGGGCTGAGAGAGGAGCAGGGAGAGGGGCTGAGAGAGGAGCAGGGAGAGGAGCTGAGAGAGGAGGAGGGAGAGGGGCTGAGAGAGGAGGAGGGAGAGGGGCTGAGAGAGGAGCAGGGAGAGGGGCTGAGAGAGGAGCAGGGAGAGGGGAGCTGAGAGAGGAGCAGGGAGAGGGGCTGAGAGAGGAGGAGGGAGAGGAGCTGAGAGAGGAGGAGGGAGAGGGGCTGAGAGAGGAGCAGGGAGAGGGGCTGAGAGAGGAGCAGGGAGAGGGGCTGAGAGAGGAGCAGGGAGAGGGGAGCTGAGAGAGGAGCAGGGAGAGGGGAGCTGAGAGAGGAGGAGGGAGAGGGGCTGAGAGAGGAGCAGGGAGAGGGGCTGAGAGAGGAGGAGGGAGAGGGGCTGAGAGAGGAGCAGGGAGAGGAGCTGAGAGAGGAGGAGGGAGAGGGGAGCTGAGAGAGGAGCAGGGAGAGGGGCTGAGAGAGGAGGAGGGAGAGGGGCTGAGAGAGGAGCAGGGAGAGGGGCTGAGAGAGGAGGAGGGAGAGGGGCTGAGAGAGGAGCAGGGAGAGGAGCTGAGAGAGGAGGAGGGAGAGGGGAGCTGAGAGAGGAGCAGGGAGAGGGGCTGAGAGAGGAGGAGGGAGAGGGGAGCTGAGAGAGGAGGAGGGAGAGGGGCTGAGAGAGGAGCAGGGAGAGGAGCTGAGAGAGGAGGAGGGAGAGGGGACGGGGAGCTGGGGAAGGTGCGGGAAGAGGGTGCAGCAGGGAGGGGCCTCTCCCAGGGCCTCTGTGACCCAGGGCCGCTGCTGCTGAAGGGGGACCTGCCCACCGGGTCCTGGGCTTTCTGCTCTGTCGCTTCCTCTTTCCCACTAACTCCGGCCACGGCCACGGACGAGCGGCAGGTGCCAGCACCTTGACCCTGGCCATCGGGCGCCCCAGCTGCAGAAGCCACCGCGTCCCTTCTCTTCCCATTTGTGAGTTGTCTGCCTTGTCCACTTGGGGACGTTTGTAATTCTCTCCCAGGGCGCCTTCCCAGCCGTTCCCAGGGCTGCTTTGTCTCTATTTTCTCCTCCTCTGGGGAGTGTGAGGTCCCGGCCTCCCCACTGGGTTTTGTAATTACAGGGTTCATTCAGAGGGTTCCCTGGGCAGCGGGCTTGGGACCGGCGGGCGGTCCCCTCCCCCTGGAGCCTCCTGGGCTTGGGCAGGACATGGGGGTCTCTTTCCAACTCTGCACGGAGGCCCCCTGTCAGACCAGAGGCTGAGTTGACTCCTGAAGGTTGAGTTCCCCTGGCCCTTTGTCTCCGGGGACCCCAGGATTGGTGTGGGGGAGGGGTCCTCTCTCACTAGCATCTCAGGAGGCAGCGGCAGGACCACAGCTGTTGGAACACTCGGCCTCCTTGCTTAACTTCTCATGGCCCCTGCGTTGGATTCTGCTACCTGCTCGCCATACCTTAGCTCTTGCTGCTAAAACAGGCAAATAAGGGCAAAAGCCTTGAAAAGTGGAGACATGGGGTGATTTCCCATTCATTTCTCTCAGTATGTGGCTGGCTTCCTGTCCCCAAGCCGTCTCCCCAGCTCAGAAATCTACAGGCAGGGAGAGGGGGTTCTGTCCCAGGAAGGGGGTGTCTTCACTCCCAAGACTGTTTCCCTGCTCCCACCATCCCTCCCCCTCACCCCACCAGCACAGGAGCGCCCCCGGGGAGGCCCCCAGGCTGTCCTCCAGGGCCGAGCAGGAGGGGTCACCAGGAAAACTCCAGAGAAGCCCTTCCCTCCCAAGCTGTGTTTGCAGGGCCTGGGTGTCCCTCTCCCGCCCCTGGCCCCCAAGCTCCGCCTCCCTGGCTGTCCGCCCTGGGCTGCCCCTGGAGAGGGGCAGGGTGCCTGGGGCTCTGCTGGCATGGACCAGCTTCCGGATCCCTTTGGGAGTTTATCTGAAGGGAACATCAGGGTGAGAGGGTCCAGCACAAGGAGGGCCAGGGCGCAGCTTTCCCAGGGGGCGGGGGCTGCTGGGCCACCTGGACGTGGGCAGTGGGGGCTCTGAGCAGGTGGCAGCTCTGTGTGTCCACTTAGCCACTGCTCCTGAGCCTGGGCACTGCCCTGAGCCTGGGCACCGCCCTGAGCCTGGGCACCGCCCTGAGCCTGGGCACTGCCCTGAGCCTGGGCACCGCCCTGAGCCTGGGCACCGCCCTTGAGCCTGGGCACTGCCCTGAGCCTGGGCACCGCCCTGAGCCTGGGCACCGCCCCTGAGCCTGGGCACTGCCCTGAGCCTGGGCACTGCCCTGAGCCCGGGCACCGCCCCTGAGCCTGGGCACTGCCCTGAGCCTGGGCACCGCCCTGAGCCTGGGCACCGCCCCTGAGCCTGGGCACTGCCCTGAGCCCGGGCACCGCCCTGAGCCTGGGCACTGCCCTGAGCCTGGGCACCGCCCCTGAGCCTGGGCACTGCCCTGAGCCTGGGCACCGCCCCTGAGCCTGGGCACTGCCCTGAGCCCGGGCACCGCCCTGAGCCTGGGCACCGCCCCTGAGCCTGGGCACTGCCCTGAGCCCGGGCACTGCCCATGGTACCACTCTCCCTGTGCTGGCCTTGGAGAGGCTCCCCTGGGGCCTGAGGTTGACACATGGGGGTCCCAGCGCTCGTGTCTGGACAGGAGTTGTGCTCAGTGTCCCTGGGGCCACTCCCTCGGGCTGGGGAGCAGGAAGGGGTCCGGCTCTTCTGAAGCCCTGGGGATCCTACGCCCCTGCCTGTCACCAGGGGATCCCCTCTCCCAAGGAGCCTGCCTTCTGCAAAGACAGACCTCAGCATCCCAGCTGCCCAACAGCCCCCACTAATCCGTCTCCCATCCATTCGCAAAATGCCATTTTGAGCAATAAACTGCGCACCTGGAGGCGGCCTCCTGCTTTAGTGCTTTCTGCTCAAAATATAACCGACCAGGAAAGGCCCAGTGACACTTAGAGCTTGCTGGGGGGGTGAGGGGGTGTGGGGGGAGCACGAACTGCAAAGGAAATGCATCTGACTCTCCATCTTTCCGGGCTTTGATTTAGACGTTTGCCTTTCTGGTGACAATTCTGATCATTTCCCAGTGAAACTGGAGTATCTTTTCGTATCAAATCGAAGGAGACCCGGGCAGCAATCCCTTGAGCATCGGTTTAGGGGACAATTACTTGATGGCAGGCATTTCCCGGAAGCAATCTTTGTGGCACGCATGTGACCTGGGGGGCTCCCCGCAGTGGAGCAAGCCCGCGGGCCCGGTGCCTCCTGGATTCGTGAACCCAGGCCGCGTAGCTTCTGACGCTGATTTCGTTTCTTTTCAGCAAGTGCGGGCCTTGGTGCAGAAGACAGAGCGTCATGGTGGCCTTCCGCGGGGTCTGGACCCAGGCGTTCTGGAAGGCGGTCACGGCCGAGTTCCTGGCGATGCTCATCTTCGTGCTGCTCAGCCTGGGCTCCACCATCAACTGGGGCGGCGCCGAGAAGCCCCTGCCCGTGGACATGGTCCTCATCTCCCTCTGCTTCGGCCTCAGCATCGCCACCATGGTGCAGTGCTTCGGCCACATCAGCGGCGGCCACATCAACCCCGCCGTGACCGTGGCCATGGTGTGCACCAGGAAGATGAGCCTCGCCAAGTCTGTCTTCTACATCGCGGCCCAGTGCCTGGGCGCCATCCTCGGGGCCGGCATCCTCTACCTCGTCACCCCGCCCGGCGTGGTGGGCGGCCTGGGGGTCACCACGGTAACCTCTTTAGCTCTTAGTTTAGTCTTGTTTTTTTAGTTTTTATTGTGGAGAGTATTACATGTCTCCCCTTTCTTCCCCCTCCAGCCCGCCCCCACGCCCCACCCCAGGCCTTCAGCACCCTATCGTCTGTGTCCATGGGTCGTGCCTATATGCATGCAAGGTCTTTGGTTGATCACCTCCCCACCCACCCACCCCTGCTTTTCCTCTGAGAGGCCACACTCTGTTCTATGCATCTATGTCTCTGGATCCACTCTGTTTGTCTGTTTATTTAGTTCATTAGATTCCACATATGAGTGAGATCATGTGATGCTTGTCTTTCTCTGACGGGCTTATTTCACTTAGCGCGGTACCCTCAGGTCCCGCCAGGCTGTCTCAGGGGTCAGAGGGCCTCCTTTCCACTGCTGCGTAGTATTCCATGGTGAAAATGTGCACCATTCGCTCTTATTTTTATGCCAGGACTTCAAGCTTCTTGCGGACTCTACTCAGTGACACCCTGGGGGCCTGAGAGACCTTCCTAAAATGGCTCATTTATTCTCAGGGCATTTCGGATGATTCCTTTTGAGCTGATTCTGGCAACGCTGCATGCATCCATATGAAATCCTTGTTTGCTATTAAGTGACTTGAAAAATTACTGTCTTGATGGCACAAAATTTGTGTGGGTTTTTCCCTCTCTCTCTCCCACCCCAGTGACGACACCAACTATACATTTAGCATAAGACACTTTTATTGCCATTATTCGTTGGTTCACTAGCAGAAGAAACAATTTGTTTCTTGCCATGTCTGTGAAATGTTAAATGATCTATGTTAAGGGTCACACTTAAAAAAGCACGTTGGCATTTGAACCAGCTTGGCCCTTAGCTGGTTAGGATTATCGTCTGTTAGCTCAGCACCAGAGTTGATTTAAAACACACACACACAGGGTTTAAAATTTAATTGAAATATATTAATTAATTTAAATCTAATTACTGGATTTAATCATTTCCTTATAAAATTACAAGACTCTCAAGAAACTCTTTTATAAGTTAAGTAGAGCAGTGGCACATTTTGCTTCTCTTGTAGAAAAAACATTCAGCACAGACTCCTGCTTGGTCATTGTAAGAGCAATTAATTTCCCGTGATTGCCCCAAATGAGTGGAAATTCATGCCTTCTTTTGGGGGGGGGGGACAGGAGCAGTGTCTCAGTTGGGAGTGGAGTGGAAGACTCAGCCATAAGGTTGTTTTTTTAATTACAGTTTCCATTCAAGATTCTTTTGTATTAATTTCAGGTGTACAGCAGAGTGGTTAGACACTCATGTACTTTACAGAGTGGTCCCCCTTGTATTTCAAGTACCCACCTGGCACCATACACAGTTATTCAATGCTAGAGGCCCGGTGCACGAAATTTGTGCAAGGGGCTTGGCCCTCATGGCTTGCCTTGGCCCTCACAGCCCCGGCTTCGTCCAGAAGGTCATCTGGAAGGACGGCCAGACGGTCATTCAGCTGTCTGGTCTAATTAGCATATTACACTTTTATTATTATAGATTGTTGACTCTATTCCCTGTGCTGTCATTTAGATCTCTGTGACTATTCAGAAACTACCTATTTATGCTTCTCAATCCCTTCACCTTTTCACCCAGTCCCCACCTCCCCATTCCCACCCCCCACCCCCGCCACTGTCAACCGTCAGTCTGTTCTCTGTGTCTCTGAGTCTGGCTCTGTGTGAAATCGTATGCCCACCATTGCTTTTATGCGGATGAAATATGCCTTTCACAATGCTGTGTCGCCATCGAAAATGTATTCCTGCTTCAGCTCAGACGGAGTACTCTTCTCCTTCTAGGTTCATGGGAATCTCACTGCAGGCCACGGTCTCCTGGTGGAGCTGATCATTACCTTTCAGTTGGTGTTTACTATTTTTGCCAGCTGTGACTCCAAACGGACTGATGTCACTGGTTCCATCGCTTTAGCAATTGGATTTTCTGTTGCCATTGGACATTTATTTGCAGTAAGTTTCCAAGTCCATTTGAATAATTGATCCATTTCATTTAGCCTCACCCTAGAGCTGGCCCGAAAATGTTGTGTTTAACAGCTGTAGTCCTTTACACTCCAGCCATGTCTATCCCTTCTCGGTGATGATTTTACCAACTTTCCCACGAGGATGTCGATATGGCAGTGAGCATCTTGATAGTGCAGTTAGCACTGCAAACGGTAGCAAATCTCAGTGAAGGAGACTTGTCAGTAGACCTGTTAACCAAAGCCTAAAGTTGCTTTCTTTTTCCCTGCAGATCAATTACACCGGTGCCAGCATGAACCCCGCCCGATCCTTCGGACCTGCGGTGATCATGGGGATCTGGGAAAACCACTGGGTAACTATTGTGTTGAGGACAGTTACCCAGGGAGCTCTTTATTTTTTTCATTGTTTTTCTCACTCGTTTCTCGTACTTCCTCCCAACCTTGACCCCCTATTTATTACATTTTTCATAAGAGAGACTAGTGCAGATCCGTAGCAAAACATCTCCTCTTATATCTGCTCTGAGCCTCAGTAATAGTCTTTTTTTTTTAAGCGCTGCTCTGGGCGCTGTGTCTGACAGCTGACGGCAGAATGCGCTGCACAGGGAGGTTGCCTGTGTGGAACCAGTTAAAATCAGGACAGTGGAGAGGAGATGGTTTTTAAATAATTGAAAGTAAAGCTTTCCTGGCAATAACAGAAAATACACTTGCAGAAAGAAGATGAAGGAGGAGAAAAGAATGAAATGCTTAAAAGCACTGCCCATAGCAAAAACAGTTATCTTTTTTGTTTACAAAAGCGTGAACCCAATTAATAGGATGCAAGTTGGAAGCATCTGAAGTGCAGATGGCGAGGACTGAATGGTGCGAACGTTTACGCTGTTAGCACCGGAGCCTCAGCCGGAAAAATAAGTGACTTTCAGGAAAGGCAAGCTTTCAGCCCCGGCCTAGCCTACCTGCTGATGCACTGGCGGTGCTTCCGAGAGCGGGGGTGCCCGTTTTCAAATATCACAACCAATTTTATTTCTATTGTGTCTTACAAAAAGGAATGTTAATTCCTTAAATGAATAATGTGGCAGCTTTGCGGCCACTCACACACTAACTTACAATAAGCAAAATAAATAGGCATGCGAGCCAGCCTCACACGGGGTAACTCTTACTGTCACTTATATGTCGTGAGTGCTGTTTTACAACTTTCCGTTTGTGAACATAAAAGAACGTCACTTCTGTTTTAGTCCGGGCACGGGGTGGTTACTGGCCCAGTCACACCACTCAGCCACTGTCTACACTGCAAATGCGGAGAAATGGCACCCGGCGACGAGCATTCAGTTCTAAAGAAGCACACCACGTTTTTACAGGAAATCCACACCATTGAATGGCCTGTGAGTCAGTGTTCAACAGCAAGAGTCAGGACTGAGGCAGGCAAAGACTTTTCAACAATACTACCCATCAGATTGGTTATTGTGCCACTGGTACTTCTAACTTTGTGCCTCAACAAATTTCCCACACCAACGGGAATGGAAATTTTTTATGGACAGTATATAGATCTTATGAAAACCATACAACTTTTAGTTCAACCTAACCTATTAAATTCAAACCATTTTTTATAATTAAAATTTAGAAAAATGACAACTTTCAGTTTAATTTATGAGGACTTTAAAATGCAGGTGAAAACATGTTTTTATTAATTACTTGTTAGGTGTGCTAAACTAGTGATGATTTAAAGAGTAGGAAAATTCTTAGCTTGTTGATTGAATCAAAGTTTCTCCCTGTGATTTTATAACAAACTTACTCCTACTGAAAGTGAATGTCCAATGGTGTGTGAAATTTAGAACTAAGTTAAAGTATATCTGCAGATAGATAGATAGATAAATGATAGATAGATAGATAGATAGATAGATAGATAGATGATAGATAGATAGATAGATAGACTAGAAGTAACACCAAGATAGTAATGACATTATTTTAGTTTTCTTTTTTATACTTTTCTGTATTTTTTAAGAACAAAATTATTTTCCTTTGTAGCTTTTAAAACATTAAGACTTTGTTTTGAAATAGCAGTTTGAAATTCAGATCTGTCCATTGTTAGCACATGCAGCTAGATGCCTTGTTCATAGGTGTTCCGGGGGAAGTGTTGGAATCACAGTCTCTAGTCTCCCTGTGGGACTTGTAGCTTGTGGAGTAAATATACCCAAGGAGATCTTACCAAAGGAACAAAGAGTAAAGACAGCCAGAGGGGGGCTCCTTTGAAAGCCTGGAGAAGGTGCGCTCTCACACGGTTTCTTTCATGTTGGAGAAGAGAAACGTGGTTCTTGTAACCGCTCTACCCGGCTCCCCTGTTAAGTACATGTGTTCGGCTTTAGCTTAAAGATTGGATTCTCTTTAGATTTTGCAGTGAGGATGCTGATATTAATTTTCAGAGAGTGTTTTAAGCCAGAATCATTCATCATTTTTTTTTCCAATGAGAAGACTGTACAGTGGAAACAATATAATAGCTCAAAAGAGTGGTGAAATCCCAGCTCCACTGGTTGCTAGGCATGAACTCTGAAGCAAGCCTCTTACCCTCTCAGAGAGGCGGTTTTCTTCCTGGTCAAATGGGAATTATAATTACATCTATAGCTCAAAGGGTATCGTTGGGGTTCAATGAGTGGATATGAGAAAAGTATGAAGTACAGCTGGCTCAGAGACAGTGCCCAGTAAACAGGGTTTCTGTTGCCCACGTAAATCTCTCTTTTTTTAAAAAAAAAAAATTTTAAGTATTTTTTTATTGAAACAGAGAAGAAGAGAGGGAGAGAGAAATAGAAACATTAATGATGAGAAAGGATCATTGACCGGCTGCCTCCTGCACACCCCCTACTGGGGATCAAGCCCGCAACCTGGGCATGTGCCCTTGACCAAAATCAAACCCAGGACCTTCAGTCCTCAGGCCAACGCTCTATCCACTGAGCCAAACCAGCTAGGGCAGTGGTCAGAAAACCGCAGCTCGCGAGCCACATGCGGCTCTTTGGCCCCTTGAGTGTGGCTCTTCCACAAAATACCACATGCGGCACACGTACAGTGCAATTGAAACTTCGTGGCCCATGCGCAGAAGTCGGTTTTCGGCCTGGGCGAGTCTGTTTTGAAGAATTGGCGTTAGAAGAAGTGGGGGTTGTCGATCGGTAGGGCAACGGGAGACGCGCGCAGGTGGCCGCAGGATACGCAGCGGGGGAGGCGCACGCGATTCATGCAGGAGTGTGGATGGGAGAGTGGGAAGGGGTCGACCTCAGCGAACGTACCTCAATCAGATTGAGGATGTTTTTAGCAAAAGCCAGCTTAGGAGTACCCTAATTAAGTTAATAACAATGTACCTACCTATATAGTTTAAGTTTAAAAAATTTGGCTCTCAGAAGAAATTTCAATCGTTGTACTGTTGATATTTGGCTCTGTTGACTAATGAGTTTGCCGACCACTGGGCTAGGGCAGCCCACGTGAATCTCTCAAATGAATGTCTAATATTCCACAGCCTACATGTGCTCAAAAGCCAATGTTGATGTTTATCCCAAACTCAAAACTTAATTTATTCTAGACACAGAAGTGATATGATAAGAGCTTTCAGTTATTGAGTTAAAATCCCTCTGGACTTGCTTGCTCATCCTCAGCTAACCAGCATCCGTGAACTCGGTCCAGGGTTCTTCTCCACGTCATGTGGGAAGGAAGGGTGAGCAAGCACTCTGCGGGAAGAGTAACGGAGGAACCGGGAGGGTGTTCATTAAATCCCATCACCACATGTTAGAGAGGAAAAGCACGTGACATGAATGGAGGTGGCTTACTCGCATAGCCAGCCTAGACACATGCGCCTTCAAATCATCTAGGAAACAGGGAATGGGGCAGGTTACTGTACAACCGGAACTGTTCAGTATTTACAAGCACGTAATTAAGTTTCAATCCATTTCCATTCAGTCCTGCACCCATGAGGAAGGTGTTCTATAACCCCACTCTGTCGGGGAGGAAATGAAGGTTTAGGAAGTGAAGTCGCTGATGCAAACACGCACAGCAGCTGGGCGGGGAGCTGAGAGCCCATTCGTCATGCTGCGCCGGACAACTGCCGCTCCCGGTGAGGAATCTGTGCCGTGACCGTGAGCAGCAGGAAGCCGGTGTGAGATGGCAAAAGAAAACGAGAAAAGCACTCCCCGGAACCTTTCTCTGTGTTAGTGGAAGAATTCTTATATCCGCTTATACGCAGTCTCACCAGAGAGGAGCTACCTGTACTTCAGTGATCATCAGAAAATGCAAAGAAAGTCATTCATGACAGGAAAAGAGAAAACAGCCTTTTCTTGTTTTCTGTTCAAATGTCATTGAACGATGGCTCTCTGGCATGGATTTGATGTATTTTCCTTTATTCTGTCCAGTTCTTCTCTTTTTCATACAGTGCCCCGTTACCCATGACCCGCACATGACCCTCTCTTAGGTTAAGCCCGCTAAGTTCTATCTGCGGGAGTTGTTCAAAGGAGTGACTTTTCTCGGCGTGAGTTCTCTAACCCCTCCCTCTTCTCCCCAGATTTATTGGGTTGGACCCATAATAGGAGCTGTCCTTGCCGGTGGCCTGTACGAGTATGTCTTCTGTCCAGATGTTGAACTCAAACGTCGGTTCAAAGAAGCCTTCAGCAAAGCCGCCCAGCAAACCAAAGGGAGCTACATGGAGGTGGAGGACAACCGGAGCCAGGTAGAGACCGAGGACTTGATCCTGAAGCCCGGAGTGGTGCACGTGATTGACATGGACCGGGGCGAGGACAAGAAGGGGAAGGACCCATCGGGAGAAGTGCTGTCCTCCGTATGACTAGAAGATGGCACTGAAAGCAGACGCGAGCCCTTAGAGCTGCCCTCAGAGGTCCTCCCGCCCATTAAGGAAACAGACTTGTTATAAAGTAGACATGTCTCATGTCACGTTACTCAGTCTAGCTAACAAATATTTCATTATTTACTAAGGAGGAATGGAAGAAACCTATTGTGAATTCCAAATCTAAAAAAAAAGAAATCTTTTACCAGTATCCCCAAAGCAAATATGCGTCTAGTGTATCTACTTGCCACTCATTAGTAATCAATTTAAAGTGCGTATCAGGATCTGGTTAAGTCTTGCCAGACAGAAAATATAGGCAAACCTATCTGCTTATTCTTCCTCGACCAGGAAATTGGTATCATCAATTCTCATTTGAGTATTTGTTCCATTAAATCAAGTTTGTCAGTGGCAAAGTACAGTGCGTCACAGTCATGCGCACTCAGAGAGGAAATACAGCAGTCCCTTATTATGAGCAGTCCCTTCCTTACAAACTACCTCGGCAAAAGGATACATTAACAAGGGCCATTGCTAATGGACTATTTCCATTTATATTTCAAATATCAAACTTTAGCCCCAAACGCCAATTCATAATATTCCTTCCTCCTCCTCATGCCTACGGTAATGTGAACTAAAACCCAAAATGGGAAGAACGTTCAGAAACCCTATATATGTGTTAGCTCTAAAACATCCAAATCGTAAGAGACATCTATTGAAATTCAGGACAAACTGATTCGTGAGACCTTATGAGGGTGGGAGGAAAGAACCATCACACAGAAACCATAGGAAAGAGGAAACCTGAATTCTGGTATCAGGTAGTCGTTCTGTTTTCAGTGCACATCCTCAGATCCACCGTGTGGGGGTGACAGGCTACGCTTTTAACCTGACAACTTTGCTTACTTTTTTTTTAATTTATTGGCAAAACTAGGGGTTTTGTTTGTAACTTTGGTTATCTATAGATAAACATTAGCCGAGACCTATTTTTGATAACAAGAACGTAGTAGGCGAGTTTGGGCTTTTTGTTGACCAGTAAGCTCTGTCCGTTCAAGAAGGTGGGACCTGGCTCCTTTTAGTCCCAGCCTCTGCGGCTGTCTCACTTCTCGGGGGATGCGCTGATCATCGTCGCTGTGGGTGCAATGATATCTTAATGAGTGAACACGCGTGAGAGGCAGGGACCAGCGTGGCTGTCAAATAAAAGGGTGAGGACAGCAGAGCGTCCTGTGTTCAAGGCCGAGTAGATGACAGTCCTTCGCTAGTAGGGATACTGCACATAACCCAACGCGCTTTTTCAGTGTTTTCCTTACTGACTTGTTCATTTGTCAACGTAGTTTGTTTTTTCCTGTGCTGCTCGGCCTCACTGTCAGTAGAATGGTCTCTGCCAGCCCCAGTTTCTACCATCTTAGCCGGGCAGGCCAGCCTTTATCTTAGACAGAGCACCGCAAACGGCGCTTCCACTGAACAAAAGCCCGCCGTGCAGCAAAATGCGATCGCTGCAAAAAATGGCTTGTAAATAGCTGATCGTCAAGGGCTTTCTTCTCGCTCACGCAGTTCCAACTGTGTGCCGCATCTCAGCGCTAATGCAGCTGTGTCTGTAGCCGTGAGATAATGGACCACTATTAAACCTGATTCTCTTCGGTGCTAGGAACGCGACACGTGACGTGTGAGGTTCCCAGGCAGTCATCACCCCAGTGCTGTGCCCGGGAGGGCCACTGGCATTTTTTAAAATATATTTTTATTGATCTCAGAGAGGCAGGGAGAGGGAGAGATAGAAACATCAATGATGAAAGAGAATCATTGATCGGCTGCCTCCTGCACGTCCCCCTTCTGGGGATGGAGCCCACAACATGGCATGTGCCCTGACCGGAAACGAACCCTGACCTCCTGGTTCATCGGTCGACGCTCAACCACAGAGCCATGCCAACCTGGCCACTGGCATTTTTTGCAGCAGGTGCCAAATCCCAGGCCCCTTTCTCAGGGTGTGGCCAACCACACCCTCTGCAGGTGATGCAGGTTGCTTCCTGTTTGGGGAGCGTCTATAGGAACTAGATGCGATGGTAAGGATGCTTCACGCCACCTTCTTAAATGGGTGTGCGATGCCACTGACGACTTAGAATCGCTGGTGGTTCCGCTCAAACGGTCATTTGCAAACATCTCAGTTCAAAAATGGGCTAAGAAGGACAGCGAAGCAGATCTTCCCAGCCTCTTACAGCTCATTGGCTCACCGTCACTTTACTCAGCCATGTTTTACCTCTCTTCCACGCACTTCCGTTAGGCATCCAGTACGTTAGTGCTGAGGAAAAGCGTAAATGATGTCTTTGTACTTCGTTTTCCAGCAGCTAACAGAGTGGCTGGCACATAGTAGGTATTCAAAGCACGTGTTAGTTAATAAAAATATATACATTTCCTGTGGGATGTGAGAACATGAATAATTTTCTCCTAATCTTTATGTAGTTCCATACTGAATAAAAGCATGATTTCACGGACTAGGGGAAGGTCATAGAAGTGCAAAAACCATCAAGTATGTTTGCGCAGTCCACCTTTTTGGAGACATGAAAGCGTTAGCCCTTTCTCCCTGCGTATGAGCCAGCACGGTTTGCGTTTCACTCAAGGCTCTGCCCGAGAAAAGGAATGAGGTTGTCCCTTCCTAATGACACCGCTGCAGCAGGGGTCCAGGCCTCTAGGATGGCTCCAAAGTACCCACGTACCAGGGTATTTTCCTTTAATCCCTTCTTGTGCTGCTCCCAGGAGAGCGCCCCTGACAGATACACAGAAAGGAGATGAGAGGGAAAACGCTGGAAGGACATAAATGAATTATACCCCGGCAGGAAACGATGCGCCCGCCGCTTCCCTTCGGAGAAGTACGGCAAGCGCCCCAAAGGGCAAGGTGGTCCCAACTCTGAACGTGTGCACAGTTTACCAGAGAGCTCCCACGGGAAGAGTCCGTTGTTTAAGCTTTCCGCGGTTTTTTAAGAAGCTGAGGCCCAGAATTCGAATGAATGTTTTCATTGCTGAAGGACAGCATTTCCTTCCAGGAGTCCTAACTGTCCGCCCTGGAAGGAAGTATTCTCTGGCACCGAAGGCGTTGCCCAACTTTAAGATTCCCACGCTTTTTGTTCCTGCCGTTTGAGGTTTTGCATTCATTCTTACACTTTCTAAGATCTGACCATTTTCCTAATGCAGTCGGTGGATGCTGGCTAGAGCTGCCGCTCAGTCTTGAAGATTTTACAGGAAGGACAGAAACATGTGAATAAAATAGATGATGGTGTTAAGCTGCCTGATTAATTACTAGATTAATTACTAAATAGCAAAAAAAAAAAAATTATTCTTCTTGGGCCCTGAAACCAGGCAACTCACTCACGGGTTTAAACTCCAACATGACCAGGAAAATTCCAAAATAGAGGAGCAAATGCTAAAACTGATTCTGGCGAGGCCCTTGGCTGCAACCTGTCCCATTATCCCCACTTGCTGTCAACATTGGACAAAGAAATCACCTTTGTGACCACTAAAGAGGGCATTGGGGGCTCGAGAGGGCCCATGTCGAACAGCATAAAGCCAGTATAATTCTCATCAGGAGCTCTATAGAACATGCACCTGCAGAATATCTTATACCTGATAGTAATAGTTATTCTGTCTCTCATGATATGTTTGTAGCACCAAAAGTATTAGGAAGATGTGGTAACTCTCTGGAAAGTATAACAAGACACATTCTTCGCAGCACATTTTCTCTCTTTGTGTTGGGATTGTGGTACTTCACAGGTCACCTCAAACAGCAGTAACTTTTGAAGCCCATAATTTTCCTGAAATACCTGGAAGACATTGAATTCAGGGCCCAAAACATGTGGCTGCACACATTCACAAAATAACTATTGCTTATAAAATACATTATCAAATAAATGCTATAGAACATGTGGAATAATTACTTCAGTAAATTTAAGAGCCATTATAGTGATCCCAGGAGTGTTAAAATTCAAGAGCTAAAAAAGTGTACTTAATTTATAGAACCCATTGGGAGATATTTCTAGATTCTCTTCAGGATTAATTAAATACACAGGCAATTTATGAAAATATATAAACAATAGTTGATCATGTTTATGACCCAAATCACAATGAAATTGTAATTCATGATAAACTGGTGAGAATAAACTGAACATATGGTTATAGGCACAATCATTTATTAACGGAAATGTTATTCCAACGTTCGAGCTAATGTTAAGGAGATTTAAACTGTAATGTCTAATATTCGGGGTAATCTATTAAAGTATTAGCATTGTGGTTGATTTCCATGAATTATGTTGTATCTCATAATACTAAGCTTGTGAAAATAAACATTTTAATGTTTTAAAAGGTAAGCATGGTGCTTGGTGATGTTTGAAAATTCATTCATTCATAGACTATCAGCTAACATGACAACGAGTCTAAAAGTGAAGACAAACAACTGTGACTCAAATGAAGGTGCTATTGCCAAGTAGCTGATCCATCCTCAGGTCCTGCCTATGCAGGTGGATAATAGGTGCCGTGAGTACCGGCTTACCCCCTTGAGTCCTTCGTTTGAGGGACTCCTCAATTTTAAGAGGCTATAGACCCTCAGGGAAGGACTGGGGACAATCATTCTTGTCATGTACAACCCATCGACGAGTAGTAAATGGTGCCTCAGGAGCCAGGTGGACATGAACCTCTCTTACCGCATTTGTCACATTGGAGGACAATCATTTGTGTAGGTCTGTCTTCCCTTCTAAGTTCTAAACTCCTTGAGGGCCAAGACTTTGTATTATTTATCGATCTCCCTGAATTATGTTGCATCTCATAATACTACGTATGGATCCCTAGGCTTGACATTTCCCTTAACAAATGCTCATTTCATGAGTGAATAAAGAACTTCAGGAACATCTAACAATGAATGGGAAATGCCACACAGTGCTAAACTCCAATCTAGCTGGTTCTGCTGTTATATAGGCACTGGCCATATATTTGAATTCTCATAATTCCATTTAGGAGCCTGAAATTAGCTCAAACACTAAAGAAAAATAAAAGGAACGTGCACAAAAAGAATGAAATGCTAATTGGATTTCTGAAATGTATACCTAATGTGTAGGCAACAAGACATGTTTTCATTGCTATATTTATACAGTGGCCAGATGTTAGATGAAATTTAGCTCAATGAGCATTTCCGTAAGAAAAGCATTTTAACAAGCATGGGAGGCTAGAGATATAAATGTCAGCCTGGTTTTAGATAATTATCCTGCTTGGAAAATGTCCAAAACAATATGCCGTCCAAATTAATTCTTATTGTTTTTTAGTTTTTCTATCTCTTCACTCCTCAGGCTTAAGAAGACATTGAGGGCCCTAAAAGCCTGAGCTGAATTATGCTGCTTCCACATGTACAGAAGCTGCTGAGAAATCATGACATTGATGTTTGTAATCTTTGTGCATAGCACTGTGATGGTACATAGCTAGTGCTCAATAAATGTGAGATGGATGGATGGATGGATGGATGGATGGATGGATGGATGGATAAATGGGTGGGTGGGTGGATGGATGGATGGATGGATGGATAACTGGGTAGATGGATGGATGGATGGATGGATGGATGGATGGATGGATAGATGGATGGATAAATGGGCGGGTGGGTGGGTGGGTGGGTGGATGGGTGGATGGATGGATGGATGGATGAATGGGTGGGTGGATGGATGGATGGATGGATGGATGGATGGATGGATGGATGGATAACTGGGTAGATGGATGGATGGATAGATGGATGGATGGATGGATGGATGGATGGATGGATGGATGGATAACTGGGTAGATGATGGATAGAAGAAGCGGTCCAATCTGGAGGTATTGAGTTAATCTGTGAACAGATGAAAATCATACCCTATATTCCTTCTTCCCTTATAAGAGCATTGGCCAAGAATCAGAATGGTAGACGAGGAATGCATTGATTAGAATAATTATCAATTACAAGTATACATATGGGTCTTTAGGCTGTATACTAAATATTATTCTCAATCATTTTATCTTGAAGGCTCATTGTGAGATAAACATTACTATCATTCTCATTTCCAAACATGAGGAAACCAAGGGTCAAGGAGATTAAGTGAATTACCCAAAACCATACCTAGTGGTAAAGCAAAAACTGGAACCCACATCCCAATGAATCCCAATCACTGATATGATTCCCCTACACCACACAAAGTCCTCCCTCATCTATCAGCCTAATTCCCCATTAGACATGTTTCCTTAAGTAGCAAGAACTATATCCAGCTGTACTAGGGGGATCCCTGTTAAAGCACAAGGAGCGATAAATTAAGTCCTACAGGCCTGGGACAAGTGTGACTGACCTCAAGGGAGGTCACCAAGAGGACAGGGCTGCCATGGCTTTACTTTAGGGAACTTTGGGTAATTTAGGGAAATTTTTATTGATTTGTTTAGGAAAATATTATATAAAGTCCATTATTTAAGATATGATTCATTTAGTCCAGAAAAAGAGGGTTGCAAAGTTTCTGGTAAGATCTTCTGCATCCTATCTAATAAAGAGGGAATATGCTAATTGACCCTCACGCCATTGCAAAGATGGTGGCGTCCACACCCAATAAGGAAGGAATATGCTAATTGACTGCCCCGCCCTCAAAGATGGCAGCGCCCACAGCCACAAGATGGCAGCGCCCAGTCCCCTCAGCGCCCCAGCTGCCCAGGGCTGTCCAAAGCTCAGGTAACCAGGGCCGGCTGAGGTTTGCGCTGCTGGCAGTGGCAGCAGCAGAGGTGTGATGGGACATCGCCTTCCCCTGATCACTGGGCTGCCTCCCGCCCCTGATGGCTCCCGGACTGTGAGAAGGGGCAGGCCGGGCTGAGGGACTGCCCTCACCCCCGCTCCAGTGCATGAATTTTCATGCACCAGGCCTCTAGTTTCAATAATAATAACAACAACTTTCAATTATTGAACACTTATTCTGCACCAGACGTGTACTTTACACAGTGCACTCATTTGTCGTAGAAGCTGCATGAGGCAGCTACTATTATCCCCATTTTATAGGTGAAGAAACTGAGGTCCAAGAAGGGTAAGTCACTTGTTGAAAGTAAAAGAGCTGTGGGTGGGAAGGTGGGATTTGACCCCAGACAGACTGTCCATAGCCACTCCACTGCTAGCCACTGCCTTGTATTGTTTCTCACCTGTGGTGCCCTAGGTGTCGCGTGCTCCAGCTTTCATATCTGTTCTTTCCACACCTTGACTTTTGATATCCCGTGGAGATTGCAGTTGTTTGAACCTCTCTGTTTTCCCGACTCAACCTCTGATTATCACTGTGACCACCTCAGAAGGAAGATTTAAATATTCAAGTGCAAATGCCATAAAGATAAACCAGCTAAGCTTACAAAGTGTTTTTGAAAGGGACTTTGAACAGCCGAGAAAACTCTTTCTTTAGTGAGCTGGGGTCTTTCAAAAACCTCTTATACAATAGACCTTCTACTTTTTACCTCAGATTTCCTGGCTGGTCTTTCATTTATCAAATTTGGCAATTTCTCTTTGTCAAATTTGTAATATGTATTTTAATTCTTCTTTACCCATTAATCACCTAATCAATATATATGTTTGAATACATATTTTGTTCAGGCTCTATAAAAATTCTTAATAAATTATATTTACTTATTAAATATTTATTTTATTAAATAAAATATATTAATAAGGGAATCAATAAAATGGTGTTTGGCAACAACCAAGCTAGTCTATAATGACTTACCCTACATGAGGCAATAAAGTGTACAGACTGTATTTTTTTTAAATCCAATAAAAGTACTTTTGAGTGGGCCAAATTATAATATGGTTAAAATGGCAACAGCTTTGGGAAATAATAGGATAGAATGACCATGGCCAGTACTTTCCCTTTCCTTCAGTGATGAGAAGAGAGACATTTTCATTTACAAAATAGAACTAAACACATCCAGTACCTCCCTGTTTCCAAACTATGGAACTGTAGATTAAGTCCCCAACTATTTGACTCAGACTCTCAGAAGATAAAAAATCTTTAGAAATATAGAGACGTACAACCAATGACTGTGAAAATCATTTGCTTAAATTTTGCCCCCCCCCCCAACTCCAGAGGAAAAATAAAGGAAAAGAGGGAGAGAGGGAGGAAGGAAGGAGGGAGGGAGGGGAGGCAGGGCAGGTGGGTGAGAGGGAGGGAGGGAGGGCAGGTGAGTGGGACCCCTCAGTAACAGCAAAGTGAGTGGAGAGGGGCTTCCAGGCTCCTGTCCCACCCCGAGCAGGAGCTGGTAAGAGGGCAGTTGCCCGGATGCAGAGAAAGTCCCTGTGCTAAGTCCCCATGTCCTCGTCATCCTACATTGAAATCAGTGCCCCAAAAAGAACTGTCCAATGCACTGTCTTCAACAAACGTTTGCCCTCATCTCAGTTTTAATTGTCAAAATGTCAAGCTAACGGGAAATTGGGCTCCTTCCACGGAATAAAAGGACACTAAATATTTATTTTCATCAACAAATACAATGTGAGAACAAGATGGCTAGCCTCTAAAATTTATTTACTCAAAAAAGAGAAACCATGAGCCTAAATTTTCCGCTCACGGCTCCTGGAAATGATTCTCCATACTAAGCTACTGAAGAATTTCAATGTCAAACCTATCACAAAAGACGTGGGTTTTATCTTGTTGTTTCAAAGGCCCGTCTTGTGGAGAAGTCTCAGAACCGAAAAACAGGAGCGGCGGAGATCTCTCTGGTGGCCGGCAGTGAGGCAGGGTTGAAAACAATTCCGCCCCGTGGTGTTGGCACACTGCGGCTAAATCATTCATAGTCTTTGAACTCTAATAAAAAATTCTCATCAAACAATGATGACATTTTCATTTCATCAAAGTTTAATCACAAGAGTATTGTAATTCTGATTTTCTTCACCTCGGTTCAAATTGAAAGTAATTGTCAGACGTCATTTTAATCTAACCATTACATCCCTTCTTACAAGTTCCCTCTCCCATTATTACACCCATTTTGTTCTCTAAAAGGCTTGTCTCTCTTTTTCTCTATTATTCAATCAGTTTTAACAGAACTTCGTCGCCCACTTACACATGGTACACTTAGGGCTCCTTTCAAAAGCGTTTGAGCTCACTAATGAGCACGAATGGAAGATGTTTCCTGGAAACACTGAGAGACACCAGCGATAATAAATTCTGACTGTGGGGTTGTTGGATGTTGGAAAAACACTTACTTGTCCAAATTCTTGGTTGTTTAAAAAAAAATTTTCTTTGCAAGTCCCAGCCGGATGGACTTGAAACGCACGAAAGCAGAGAGTAGGTACACGCCTGTGTGGGTTCCTTCCGCTGACATTTTGGGGAAATAGCTCTGCCTTCCATGAAGCGTCCTGGGACCCGGCTGAGAGGTGGAGGCCAGGTCACCCCAACTGAGGCCGGGAGAGGTGGGCCCCCGGGATTGGAAGTGAGTCCTGACCCCCGCTTCTAGGGAAGGACGCTAAGCCAGCAGCCAAACCCGAGAGGACGTGGGCGGGAGAGAGGACGCGCTGGGCCCTGTGTTTTCCGCATCAGGCCTGTGTTACTGTCAGAACCAGAACGGGGAAGGAACGGTGTATTTCTAGAGACCTAAGAAGTCTCACCGCGACAGGGCCGAGGGGGACATGCTTCTCAGAGTCTCTAGTTTCCTCTTTGTCATAGTCTAAAAATAGAAACTTTTGTTGCCAGGCAGCTAGTAAGCATTGTCCACCAGGAACGCAGATCCTGCGACTCGAGTCGTTCCTGCACCCTCTCTCTTTCCATTCCGTCGGCCTCCCTCCTGGGCTCCTGCTACTCAGAGATGGCACCTCCTGTGCCGTAGCAGACGCTCCCCTCGCAGGCCTGGTCGGCCTCGCCTGCTCCTCACATGTAGGTGTGGGAAACAAACTCTCCACACGTGAGTGCGGGGCTTCTCACAACCTGAGCTTCTCACCAATGGGAGCTTCTTACCAACGGGAGCTTCTCACCAACCGGAGCTTCTCACCAACCTGAGCTTCTCACCAACCTGAGCATCTCACCAACGGGAGCTTCTCACCAACCTGAGCTTCTCACCAACGGGAGCGTCTCACCAACGGGAGCTTCTCACCAACCTGAGCTTCTCACCAATGGGAGCTTCTCACCAACCTGAGCTTCTCACCAACCTGAGCTTCTCACCAACGGGAGCTTCTCACCAACCGGAGCTTCTCACCAACGGGAGCTTCTCACCAACCTGAGCTTCTCACCAACGGGAGCGTCTCACCAACGGGAGCTTCTCACCAACAGGAGCTTCTCACCAACCTGAGCTTCTCACCAATGGGAGCTTCTCACCAACCTGAGCTTCTCACCAACCTGAGCTTCTCACCAACGGGAGCTTCTCACCAACCTGAGCTTCTCACCAACGGGAGCTTCTCACCAACCTGAGCTTCTCACCAACGGGAGCTTCTCACCAACCTGAGCTTCTCACCAACCTGAGCTTCTCACCAATGGGAGCTTCTCACCAACCTGAGCTTCTCACCAACGGGAGCTTCTCACCAACCTGAGCTTCTCACCAACCGGAGCTTCTCACCAACGGGAGCTTCTCACCAACCTGAGCTTCTCACCAATGGGAGCTTCTCACCAACCTGAGCTTCTCACCAACCTGAGCTTCTCACCAACCGGAGCTTCTCACCAACGGGAGCTTCTCACCAACCGGAGCTTCTCACCAACGGGAGCTTCTCACCAACGGGAGCTTCTCACCAACGGGAGCTTCTCACCAACCTGAGCTTCTCACCAACCTGAGCTTCTCACCAATGGGAGCTTCTCACCAACCTGAGCTTCTCACCAACGGGAGCTTCTCACCAACCTGAGCTTCTCACCAACGGGAGCTTCTCACCAACCTGAGCTTCTCACCAACGGGAGCTTCTCACCAACCTGAGCTTCTCACCAACCTGAGCTTCTCACCAATGGGAGCTTCTCACCAACCGGAGCTTCTCACCAACCTGAGTTTCTCACCAACCTGAGCTTCTCACCAACGGGAGCTTCTCACCAACCTGAGCTTCTCACCAACGGGAACTTCTCACCAACCTGAGCATCTCACCAACCTGAGCTTCTCACCAACCTGAGCTTCTCACCAACGGGAGCTTCTCACCAACCTCAGCTTCTCACCAATCTGAGCTTCTCACCAACCTGAGCTTCTCAGTCAATGTGAGCTTCGCTGCAGGGCGACCCGCCTGGCAGTTTCGGGGAGGAAGCCTGATTTCCCACCTTCCTCTTGGGGATTCCCATCCCTAGGGACTCCTGGCCTTCAAGACTCAAGAAGAGCTGCAGGGGTTGTGTTCCATGTCCCAGGCCTGCAGTCAGCCCTCTGCCCCTGGCTCACAGCAGGAATGAAGATGGGTCCCCCTGCCTTCCTCCCATGGGAGACACTCCTGCATCTGTGCTGACAGACTCAGAACACCACCCTCTCTGTCACCCTCTAGATTTCCCAAGTAAGAGTTAGACCCTGGTCCACGGTAACCCACATTCCCAAACGCACAGCAACTCCAAGTGATCATATGAAAGGCTGCGGTGGAGTGTGGTATTCCCTTCCCATCTTACCCCTCAGGTAAACATTGGGGGCTCATAACCCCATTTCCTACAAGGAAATCCTCTGCAAACCCCTCTTTCCGCTCTACAGACTCAGGCAGCCTCGTCAGGAGGAGGGTTCCAGCCAGGGAGCCGGGCTGGGGCATCCATCACTCACAGGCTGTGTCAGGGGGAGCCTGCGCCAGCTCGCCTTGGGTTGCTCGTTTCTACTAGATCTCACGTCTCAGCAGACACAGAGGCAGAAAGAGTTCACTTCAAAATTCTTGTTCACTTGATTGTCTCCACCCACTAACTAGTTCCTCAAACTTGTTGAGGGTCAGGGGTCATTGGAGCACCTCCAGCGCCTGGCACGCACATGGTCCCCAGACACCAGTCTGTACATGTGTGTTGGGTGATGACTGAACGACAGAATGAGTTAATTGCGTTACTGGCTTTTCTACAATGGGCTGTTGCACAACCAATGGCCTTCAATTCTTTCTCCTCCCTCTACCAGGAGAAGGGGTACACGTTTTAGCTTCAACTTCAGGTGTAAATGAAGCAGAACAGAAATGCAAAGCCTTGAAACAAATTACCAGTGAAGATCTTTAACATTTCTTTCTGAATGCCTTTAATGCGGGGCACTTTTCTCCTACTTCAAGTGGCTCAGGCGTGTCCTTGATAAGGAGTCAAATGAAATGCCCAACTGGAGAGATGCTAGGACGCCATAATTCTTTGAAAATACAATAGTGTTGTCTCATTTCTATGAAGAAATTGAAACTAGATTAAGAGAAAAGTTAAGTTGGGCAGGCCTCTTTTTATTGTCCAAGCCAAGGAAAACATGAAAAGCAAACAAATTACATCCTACTCTAACGCTCTATGTTTCTACAATATGAATAGTGGCAAATAATTTGTGCTTTTCAACTACTTCCAGCAATCATTTTGCAATTTATAGTTCTAAGCATTTGGAACATATTATATTAGAATTTTTGAACTGAATCACTCCCACATCAATGCTGAAATTTTTTCAGTTATTCATAAAATGGAGTGGGGAGGTTTATACAAGGTACTGCAACTATATCTAAGGACAAAATAAAACCCAATGAGACAAGGAGAGGAAAAACTTAAATGTGCGGGGAAGAGAGACAACAGGCAGAGAAGAAGAAGGGGTGGAGCTAGCAGCTGGGGGGTGGAAGGTTGTTCCCCTGGGATAGTGGCTCCTAGTGACCCATTAAATCCTCAAAATACCCCCAAGAAAGCCTCCCCTCCCCTCAGCCTCGAGGAGGGTCACAGGTTGGCTGCAGATATGCTAAAATGAGTAGGTAATTTCCGACTA
Source organism: Myotis nattereri (assembly GCF_964212035.1). Classification (NCBI taxonomy): domain Eukaryota; kingdom Metazoa; phylum Chordata; class Mammalia; order Chiroptera; family Vespertilionidae; genus Myotis; species Myotis nattereri. Next base: position 92,563,268 of record NC_138083.1, read on the forward strand.
AAACTTGTTCTCCAGGCTAACAGCAGTCGGGAAGGGTGGGGCTGGGGGGGGGAGGGGGGGGATAGAGGGATTGAGCAAAAAAGAGAGAAAAAGAAGAAAGAACTCATGCGCAGGAACAATAGTGTGGTGATTGCCACAGGGGGTGAGGGAGGTGAAGGAGGGTTGAGGGGATAAATGGTGATGGACGGAGACTTGACTTGGGGTGGTGAACACACAGTACAGCATACAGATGATGTGCCCTAAACTGTGCCCCTCAAACCTGTGTGACTTTGTTAACCAGTGTCACCCCATAAAGGTAAGAAAAAGGACAAAACCTTGCTCTCTAAACAACTAGCTTCCGACATTTACTGAGAATTTCCTTTAATAAAATTAAAAAGCTTTAGGTGTTCCTCCCTTCTTCACCTGCACATGCACACACACATGCGCACACACATGTACACACACATGCACACACACACGCACACACACGCACACACACGCACACACACACACACACTCCTTGTCCCAAAACAAAACAAGAGCAGTAGCAACAACTGCATAGATCTTCGTATGTGACAAACGCATTCACATCCCCTCTGTAAGGAGTGTGATGACTTGGTGGGGAAATAGCCAGGGAAGGAGAGAATGAACCGGATGCGGGGTGATTGCACGGTAAGCTCTTGGGATTTGCATTCTACATTTTTTTCACTTCTCCACTCTTTTGAGACGACATCCCCGGAGGCCAGGTGTTCAGGATCAGATGTGACTGCCGACAGTCACATGATGCTGATGACAATACGCCAGCAGAGAGATCTGGAGAAGTAGCGGTGATGAGAGCAATAATCCTGGAGGTGCCAGCAGAGCCAAGTGTTGCCATGGAAACGATGGAACTGGAGGGTGGGGGGGTGTAGAAAATCTCTTACAATGGAATGCCCCGTTCCGGCAACTTCTGGGGCTGCGTTTGCGTCTTGTTACCTAAAGAAGAGTCCGATGAACAGCCATCGCATGCGATTACCCACAACAGAGCCCAGGACGGAGCGGCTGGCCACGACCAGGGCGGCTGTGCGGGTGCCGGGGTGAGGTTCCCCTCGGGCCCTGCCTCCGGGACACCACTTCCCCCTCTCCTCGGAGAGAATGCAGACCTGCTGCACAGTGCCGACGCGGAGACACAGCAAAGTGAAGAAAGCGCTCCAACCACCGTTTCTCTCCACCTTCACCGCTGCCCAGACAGTTCAAGTTCAGGAGTGGTGCGCGTTGCTCCTCCAGGAACAAGAGAGAGACTTTCTGAGTCCCAGGATTGAAATGTGAGCGGATGAAAATCTCCCCAGCTATTTCCAAAGACAGAAAGGAAATATTGGTGCAGAAAGAGGTCAGAAAGCCCATCTGGATCGCTCTTGAGCTCAGCACTTCTATCTTCGGGGTATTTTTTGTTTAAAAACATTCATCACGGCGCAGCTGGTGTGGCTCAGTGGCTGAGCGTTGACCCATGAACCAAGAGGTCACCGGTTCCATTCCTGGCCGGGGCACATGCCCAGGTTGCAAGCTAGACCCCCAGTAGGGGGCGTGCAGGAGGCAGCCGATCAATGATGTTTCTCTCTCATCAATGTTTCCATCTTTCGATCCCTTTCCCTTCCTCTCTCTCTAAAAATCAATAAAAACATATTTTAAAAATAGATAAATAATAACAAATAACAAATAAAGACATTCATCACGATGTTATACAATTGTATATGAAATCATTCTTCCTGGTAGGCCACACCCTGCAAACACGGGCAAAGGAAATTGCCCTCATGTTTTGGGATAGCCAGCCTGTGCCAGGTGGGCTGTGAGAGTACGGAACGCAGGCCCTGGGCAGGCAGCCGTCCCCCCGCCCCCCAGGCCGCCAGCCCCTGCCAGCACAGAGCCCACTTGCCAGAGGACCAGAGAACCTCTGGGCACGGTGGCCGGGTGAGCAGGGCTCGCCCTACGCACCACGGACAGCTGCAAGGACCGCGAGCAGGCAGTGCCTCACTGCTCGTGCATTCACAGTTTGTATCACTGTAGAATGTTCTCCATTCTCTGTTCTCCTTCCTGCCTGTGAGCACTCGCTACGAATTTCTCTCCCTTCTTCTTATCTTGAGTAAACACATGTGACAGTGGAGGCCCGGTATCTACCCAGCAGCATGGACCCACTGACCTGGGAAGAATGCCGTAATTTAAAATAGTCCTGTTTATGGTGCTCTTTTCCGGAAGCTGAAGAGTTAGGTGAATATTCCATGCTCACGTTCTCCTAAACTCCTCCCAGTGATCCTCGCAGAGAGCCAGCCCAGCGTTCTGAAGCGAGAGAGAATTCCATGTCAGGCCCAGCTTCGCCACGTACCAGCGTGGGACCCTTGTCTTTCTAAAACTCATTTTTGCGCCCTGGCCAGTTTGGCTCAGTGGCTAGAGCATCCGCCTGCGGACTGAAAGGTCCCGGGTTTGATTCCCGTTAAGGGCACATAACCGCTGTTGCAGACTTGATCCTCAGTGCAGGAGGCAGCTGACCCATGATTCTCTCTCATCATTGATGTTTCTGTCTCTCTCCCTCTCCCTTCCTCTCTGAAATCAATAAAAATACATTTTTTTCAAAAACAAAACTCATCTTTGTCCTTCACGGAAGAAGAGAGATGACATCACTGGAGATATTGGGACGATGCACGGACACATAAGCGCCCCGACTTGTCCCTCTAACTCAGTGGTTCTCAACCTTCTGTCCCTTTAAATACAGTTCCTCATGCTGTGACCCAACCATAAAGTTATTTTCGTTGCTACTTCATAACTGTCATGTTGCTACTGTGATGAATCGTCATGTAAATATCTGATATGCAGGATGGTCTTAGGTGACCCCTGTGAAAGGGTCGTTCGACCGCCACAGGGGTCGCGACCCACAGGGTGAGAACCGCTGCTCTAAGTGCTCAGTGTCCTCTCAGTGCTCGGTGACCAGTGGGCATGGGCGGCGCTGCTCCTCTAAGTCCCTGGATGACGCTCGCTCGCGCGCTGGGAAGAGGGGAAGTCAGCATCGCTTCGCAGTTTGCACTGCGGATCCCTCTTCCAACGAAGAGGAGGCCCACCTGTGACAGCGGGCCAGGTCCAGGCTGCAGAGGGAGACAGCCCTGCAGCCTTGCTGCCGGCCCAGCGTGGAGAGGGGTCTTCCACCCTCCCAGAGTGACCCCCCAAGTCTCCCAGTCACCGGCCCTGCCAAGATGCCGCAAGAGGAAGGAAGGAAGAACACCTCCAAGGACAAGAAGCCACTCTCACGGCTCCCGCCCTGAGCATCCGACAGCACAGAACACCCACCCCCACAATTTGAGGATATTCTCAAGTCCCAGACCCGGCTCCAGTGGCCTCTGCAAGCTCACGGAGCCACCGTCCTCTGCATGCCTCCCGGCGCCGGGTGAGAATTCTGCAGACAGGCCCGCAGCAAGCAGGCCCGGCCTCCTCGGCCCTAAGGATCCCTGCTCACATCCAGCCCACCGGGTTGCAAGAGGAGCCCCTGACACATGTCAAACACACGCGGCTACCAACATGCTCACTCCTCCCGTCGCTCTGATTTCATTAAAAGCGGTCGCTCAAAGGCCACCTCGTCAGCTGGCACCCCAGACGCACAGGCCAGCGCAGAGCAGGAGCGATTTGGATTCTGAGTTTCCCTTGAAACGAGCTTCTTAGTCATGTTGTGATGCCGCACAAAGGCCGAGGGGAGCGGCACTGCAGGTGGAGCTCAGAGCGACTCAGAACTCCAGTCTCAGCCTCCGGTGCCAGGAGGGGAGCCAGATGCCCGCCCGGTGCACCTGCCCCCCCCCCCCATTAAGATCTCTGTATCTCCTTCTCTGAAGGCTGATGTCAAGGGGTGAGCAGGCGCCGGGGGCCCTGGGAAGGTTCTGAGGCTCCCAGGCAAGGTCAGCCCTGTCATTAGGCCGAGCAGGCAGGCAGGAGCCTGGAGCTGTGAGATCCAGGAGGACGAGGATGCCTGGTGACTGGGTAGAGACGGCACCAAGGTCTCCGGTCCCCCCGGGGCAATAAACGTCCCCTCTCCACCACTCTATTCAGACAGAGACACAGTACTGGCTTCCGACGTTAAATTACACAGAGGGCTTCTTTACTGTGACTGCTGAATACAGACATTTCCCACTGTTTATAAGGCCAATGTCTTTTAGGAAAGAAGAAAGAAAAACCTGGAATAAACTTGACATACCTTGTTGGAGACACCTGGCACTCAGAAGCATTTTAACTCACAGATTGTATTAATTTATAAATTTCTGTTGCTGGAATAAACCCTCATGACTCCCCAGTCCAGGCCAGATTTTAAAGGGCTCCAGGTTGCAATTGTTTAAGACAAGACAGGAGGCGTTATCTAAGGACCCCTGTCCTGTGAGTGCAGTAAAATATGGAAGAGCTGCTCATTGACCTACAAGGACCTGCAGACGTGATGACGATGATTCAAAAGCCCTTTCTTAACCAGCCTCCCTCCAATGAGGAAACGTTAACTGGGGCTCTCGTTGGCTTTTGCAAATGTACTAGTTGGTGCCCAGGGAATGCCCATTCCTACAGCTGGTGACCACTCATTCGCACCCATGCGATTCTGCCCTGGCCCTGAGGTGGGTGCTGAGCAAGAGGCGGAGGCTCCTGTCCCCCCTCCAGGGATGCTTAGTTGGACTTGTAACTGTAACTATGTAATTTAATTAAGGATTATTAAAAGGAATTCATATGAATACAAAGAGCACACTATCTGTTTCTACAAAAACCACATGAAGTGTGTTGAAAAGAGACAATAAAAGCATGCTTTCATATTACGTGTGAGCAAGATGACTGTAAAGGACTGAGGGGGAGCCCAGCCGGTGTGGCTCAGTGGTTGAGCATCGACCTGTGAACCGGGAGGTGACAGTTCAATTCCTCATCAGGGCACAGGCCTGTGTTGCAGGCTCGATCCCCAATGTGGGGAGTATAGGAGGCAGCCAATCAATGGTTCTCTCATCATTAATATTTCTATCTCTCTCTCCCTTCCTCTTCCTCTCTGAAATCAATAAAAAAAAATTTTTAATAAGTCATCTGAAAAGTAGGTGAGTTTGAGAGCATATTCTTAATATAAACTTGTTGTGCCTGTTGTTCCCATGTTCTGCTAGTGAGGTAACTTCTCTCACAGCCACGGCGATCCAGTATGATTCCGTGTCCTATTTACCAATAGTCACCCCTGTGGACTCACAGAAACACCTACTTCTTTTCATAAATCCAGTCTCAGGGGACTCCTCCATCACCAATACTCTACTGCATCGGTCCATCTCTTCTGCAGACAGCACTGCATCTGTTCACCCAGCAATGTGGTTGAGGACCTGCCTACTTTACCCCGGAACTGTGAGCGTGGAAATCCTCTGGGAGGGAAAACGCCAGGCAACGCTCAGAGGCTGCCCAGCCCAGGCAGCCAGCCCTTCCCGGCCTGCCCCTCCTGGCAGCGGTTACTGGCTCCTTGGGAGCCGGGGCTGGGGGCGGGGGGAAGGGGGGACGGGTCTGATAAGTTTCACAGAGATGCTAGAGAAATCTCAGCCACTTCACCTTTTTAAGGTTCGCACTAATATTGTGCCCACAGCAAAGGCGGGAGGACTGGCCGCGTGGCCTGGCAGCGAGGACCGTGGGGAGGCAGCACCACCTAATGGCCGCCGGACAGCACCTGCACCTCCACCTGGGAGCCTGGCTGCTCTCCCGCCGGGTGTAGATACAGGCAGCATAGGCAGCGGCCCTGCTACTTGGCCAAGGTCAAAAGAGGTCCAGTACCTGAACCATGTCCTTGAATGCTGACAGAAACGTGGCAGCCCTGTCCGGCTTAGAGTCAGTGGTAACCCCTCAGCCCGCCCTGAGCCACACCCGCTAGTCTTACTCACACACACACACACACACACACACACACACACACACACAGTCGCCCCGCCTCCGGGGGTGAGTCCCGCTCTGGAGCAGGCACTGCTCTCTCCAGCCTCCGTGCATGTGTCCAGGCTGTCCTCTCCCCCCGACATGCCCTGTCCTAGCCGGTGTCTTGTTATATCTCCTCCAAAGCCTGGCTCACAGCTCTTTTTCCTCCAGATGTCTCCCAAGTTGGAAACACCATCTCTCCCCTTTGCTTCTCTTAATGAAATCCATGAAATAGCACATTGGATAGTCTTTCTCATGTTAGAATCACTCTTACCTGTCTTCCTTGCGGGATTTTGAGATCGTAGACTCTAATTCATCTTTATTATCCCCATAGGACTCAGACCAGTGATGGCTGAATGGCTTGGGAGTAAATTATTTTGTCTATAAGTAAAATGAACATGGCATGATGCTAATGAGGAACGACCGAAGTCAAATCATATTTTAAAAAGAAGAAAAATACAGTTTTGCATGAAGCTAGTCCCCTGATTATGGACTGTGTCTCAATCTCACCAGTTCCTCAGCAAATGCATAATCTTCCAGGAAACCCTGCCATTTCTCCGCAGATGCAAGGCCATGTTCCCAGGGAAGACTGGCGAGAGGCATTTACTACTTGAGCTTAATTCATCATCACGGCTATAAGTACAGCCCTGCAGACAGTAGGTCAATAACATCAGCACTCACATGAAGGATGACCCTAGCAAAGGACAGACTATGCTGGAAAAACTACAAATACAAACTTTTAACTTGTCCGATGCCAGTTTCTGAGCCGTCTAAGAATATAGCCTCTTGATGACATGACTACAAGGCACTGGGACAGGGGGCAGGAAAGGGGAAACTGCAACTTCAAGAGGCTTGGGACAAAGGGGAGGACCCCCTACCACCAGCGGGTCCCCAGGCAGTGACTTCTCATGTTCTGCTACCTGCTGTTTGCAACACAGATGCTGATGAGATGCCTTCATCCCTTTCTGACTTGCCCTGTAATGTCTTCATCCCATCCCTGGCCACTGATGGTCAGTCAGCTCCTTTCTTGGCTAGCTCCTGTGCTAGTTTTCTAGGCCTGCCATAACAAAGGGCCCCAGACTGCGTGACCTACACAACAGACATTTATTTTCTCTTAGCCTGGGGACTAGAAGTCTGAGATCACGGTGTCAGCAGGCTTGTTTCTTCCGGCCTCTCTCCTAGGCTTGTAGATGGCTGCTTTCTTTCTCTGTCTTCATGTCATCTTTCCTCTGTACTTGTCTGTGCCTTAATCTTCTCTTTGTAGAAAGACCCCAGTCATAATGGATTAGGGTCTACCCTAATGACCTCATCTATACTAATAAAAGGGTAATATGCTAATTAGACTGGACATCTTCCAGACATCCTTCCGGACAAAGTCACAGTGGCAGTGGCGGGGGCCAAGGCAGAGGCCGTTAGGGACGATCAGGCCAGCAGGGGAGAGCAGTTAGGGGGTGATCAGGCTGGCAGGCAGAAGTGGTTAGGAATGATCAGGCAGGCAGGGAGGTGAGTAGTTAGGAGCCAGCGGTCCCAGATTGGAGAGCATGCAGGCTGGGCTGAGGGACCCCTCCCCATGCATGCATTTTGTGCACCGGACCTCTAGTTTTCACATAATTAACTCTTTAAAGACCCTGTCTACAAATACAGTCACATTTGGAAGCCTTGGAGGTTAGAACTTTAACATATGAGCTTGGAGTGAGGGGGACACGATTCAGTGCATAACAGTTCATGAGATGGCATGTCCCCCTCTGATCTCTAACTCTGGCTATTACTCATGTCTCTGACAGGAACAGAGGAACTAATGGCCCTGATCCCAAATTCCTGACTCCTCTAGAAGTATCAGTCTAGTAGTGAAAAGAAACTAGAAAAGAGGAAGCTAGTATTTCCTGATGTGTTCCCTCTATGTCAACGTCTCTACACGCCCAGCTGGGGTTGGCTGTAGCCATGGGATATGGGAAAATCTGGAAATAATGGGCCATCACTCTTCAGAAGAAACATAACAAGAATGAACCGCAACTCCGACTTGCTGGATGCCCGGGCATTGACCTCCAGCTCACCCCTTGAACTCACAAACACCAGTCAGCATGGATCATTCCTGAGGCTTCACACAGTCACGCGTAGTCCCCAGTAGAACCTCATTGTGCAACTCCTAGTGCCAATGTCAGGTCCCCTTTATCCCATATTTTCCCTAATGGCCATCTCCTACTTTGCCCCAAATTAATCATTTTATTGCACCATTACCGACGCCAGTGTTAACATGGTTTATAAAAAACTTAACAAAATTTTTCTTAATAATTCAGTTGATCAAAATTTTGATTAAATTTTTGCACAAATTAGTTTTAAAAGAAAAAATCAAAGGACAATGAAAACGAGTAGATATTGGTGTTGTTTTTTTAAAATAAACTTCTGGAGAATGTCCCAAGATCAATCCATATTTAGCCCAATTTCCTTCAACTCCTCCCTGTAAAATATTGTACAGTGAGAATTTATACTCTGACAACCCTGAGGCACTGTAAAATCCTTAATAATCAAAAATGCAATTATGCTCACTATACTGTAATTACTAAGGAAGGAATGTGCACTCGTACATTTTACAAAGATTTTCTAAAGAGAGGAAATGGTGGGTTATGTGTGTGTTGAGGGAGAGTTTCTAATCAACATTCAATTAATCAGAAATTCAAGTCACCAGAAAATCCCATTTCTTAAACATTCCATGAGCACTTACTATATGCCAAGCATTGAATGACTTCCCTTAGAAAAGTACAAGAAAGGACATTTCCTAATTGGTGGATGGAACGCCTTTCTGGAAATACAGTTTTACAAATGACTTCACTCTGGATTGGCATAACAAGGGACAGAAGGTCATATGTAACTACACAAAGCTTTGAAAATGTTTAGCTATTTTAGGCATCTAAATAGGGATGAGATCGAAATCATAGTTTTCAGATTTGATTTTATGAAACCATGACATGTTTTTTCCCCTCCACCAGCAGGCACAGGCACCCAGCAACATCAGCAGCAGCCTCGGGAATACAGGGTGTGCAGGTCCCTAACGGCGGGAGAAGCATAGTGAAGGCAAACAGCGCCTCGGTGGAAAGCAAGGATTGGAGTCTCCCATGAATAAAGTACCAGACCAACAGGGCAGGGGCAGTAGCGGGAGGAGTGGGGGGAGGTGGGGGCGGGCGTGTGATGAGCCCTGCCTGCCGCTGCGTGCAGCCCCGTTCAGGGTGTCACCCACTTGCAGAGGCAGCGAGGCCCCGCGCGCGCCCGCACGTGCTGTAACCCCGGTGCCCGCTCACTCGGCACCACCTCCACGAGTTTCTCCAAGTCCCAGCTGCCCTCCCTGTCCTCCCAGCTCTGAAAAGGAAGCAATCAGAACCTAACGAGTTGTTCTATGAGCTCAGTCAGTTGTACTTCAAAAATCCTAATAAGTGTTTAACACTGAAATAAATTGTTCTTATTAAACATCATGATAAACATCATGGTTCTTATTAAACAACTAGTGGCCCGGTGCATGAAATTTGTGCACGGGGGTGGGGGGTTCCTTTCAGCCCAGCCTGCACCCTCTCCAATCCGGGACCCCTTGGGGGATGTCCAACTGCTGGTTTAGGCCTGATCCCGGCCTAAACCGGCAGTTGGACATCCCTCCCACAATCCTGGACCACTTGGTCCTAATCGCTCACCTGCTTGCCTGCCTGGCCACCCCTAACTGCCCCCCCCCACCCGCCGGCCAGATCACCCCTCACTGACTCTGCTTGCTGGCCTGATCGCCCCTAACTGACCCCTGCTGCCGGCCAGGTAGTCCCCAACTGCCCACCTCTGCTGGCCTGGTCGCCCCACGTAGCCTGTTGTTCAGTCATTTGGTCGTCCCTCACTAACCCTCCTGCTGGCCTGGTCATAGGCAGCCATCTTGTGAGGGTGTGAGGGTTAATTTGCATATTACCTCTTTATTATATAGGACAAGTGCTGGCGAAGATGCAGAGAAAAAGGAACCCTCATGCACTGCTGGTGGGAGTGCAGACTGGTGCAGCCACTGTGGGAAGCAGTACGGAGTTTCCGCAAAAAACTACAAATGGAACTGCCTTATGACCCAGTGATTCCTCTTCTGGCAATTTATCCAAAGAAATCTGAAACACTAATTCGAAAGGATATCTGCACCCCTATGTTCACTGCAGTGTTATTTACAATAGCCAAGACTTGAAAGCAGCCCAAGTGTCTATCAGTCGGTGGGTGGATAAAAACGCTGTGGTACATCTACACAATGGAATACTATGCAGCAGAGAAAAAGGAGGCTCTCTCACCCTTTGCAACAGCATGGAGGGACCTGGAGAACATTACACTGAGTGAAATAAGGCCGCCAGAGAAAGACAAGAACCATACGGCTTCACTCATGTGTGGACTCTAATGAACAAAGTGAACTAACAAAATAGAGACAGACTCATTGATGGTGAGCAGGCAGACAGTTCTCGGGGAGGGTGGGCTAGATCCATGGGGAGGAGCAGGTGGAGGGATTGAGCAAAAAAGAAAAAAAAAGGAGAAAGAACTCATGGACATGGGCAACAGTGTGGTGATTGTGGAGGGAGGGGGATTGGAGGTGGGAGAGGGAATAGGGGGAATAAATGGTGATGGAAAATAAAATAAGCTTTAAAAAATAAAAATAGATGATGCCTTTATAAAATTACCATTTCTTTGTGACTACTTACGCTCTTAGAGCCACCTCTAAGTGGGAGTGCACTCTTTCCAACTGAGGTCCTCTGGTTGCTATGACAATGTATCTCTTACCTCCGCTACCCTGTGATTTCACCACGTCGGCATTGGGCAGCATCTTACTTGCACTGTGTGTGCAGTGATGCAGACACGCTTTGAACATTCTTGCTTTTATATAACATTCCTTGGTAAGGAACTAGGCCTTCCACGTGCCATTTGAAGGAAGTTCAGAGGAGGGAAGATACATAATTCATAGGAATCAACAGGAGAACCGCCTTGGTACAGGGAGATCTGAGCACCCGCACACAGTCCACAGCTGGGTGGTAAATAGGGTTCGAGGAACATGATCAGTGTGCGTTCTAGTTAAGAAGCAAGCCTAGGCCCTGACCGGCTTGGCTCAGTAGATAGAGCGTCGGCCTGCGGACTGAAGGGTCCCAGGTTCAATTCCAGTCAAGGGCATGTACCTCGGTTGCGGGCACATCCTCAGTAGGGGCTGTGCAGGAGGCACTCATCGATGTGTCTCTCTCATCGATGTTTCTAACTCTCTATCCCTCTCCCTTCCTCTCTATGGAAAATCAATAAAATATATTTTTTTTAAAAAAGAAGAAGAAGAAGCAAGCCTAGGTTTATCCTTTGAAATATGCAGGGCACTACTGCGACCACCCCATCGTTTGTGTATTCATTCATTCATTCATTCATTCACTCGTGAAATATTCACAGGCCCCTCTGTTGCACGGATCCCGTGCCCTTCGTACAATGCGGGGTACAGAGCAGAACAGCAGTCCCTGCCTGAAGAAGGGAACATTTGGGGGCAGGGAAGGGGGTTCAGAGGATTGTCACTGGGAAGTGGCTGCCCAGCCAAAGACGACATTTCTCAGACAGGCCTGGAATCCATGTGCTACTCGCCACTGAACGAGAAGGGCTGTGAGAGTGTCCCTCTCAGAGAAGTGTGCTGAAGACGTGAGTGTGCCTCCTACATGCGTTCGTCTCCCACGTGCTGGACGCTAAGGAGCCGAGGCCCTGATGATGGTCGCACTAGCATCATGTTCTAACGCACTGAGCTGCGTGGTCTTTGGGAGCGACCACACCTACACCTTGGGCCGGTGTCACCAAGGGGAAGCCAAGCGTGGCTCCGCCAGTGCTGCTCACCGCCCAGCCCGAAGCACCCGCCGTTCTTCTGAGGCGACCGGTGGACCCAGCGAGTGGGAACTTGGTAGACAGAACACACCGCACTGTCCCGGGAACGTCCAGCTGACGTCTGACCCCGCGCACAGAGGTCATCTGTTCTCCTCAACTAGGCCAGCTGTCGAGTCCTGGGGGGAAATGGGGAGCAGCAGGCAAGACAGGAACATTCGTACCCGAGCGCAAGGAACCCTCACCCTTCCTCCAACAAAGCCTCCCTCTTCCACATTCTCTCCTCTGCCTCTGGCTTCCCCTTCCAGATCTTTCTCTCTACTGCGCTGTTCTTGCTCGCTCTTCCCGACCATTTACTGGGCAGAAACTCTTCCTCGACCTTTGGTCGTCCTGGAAGCTGGACTAATGTCACCCAGCGAAGCTTCCTTCCCCGTTTCTGTTGTAGAGAATTGCTCGCCACGCCTCACCCCTCCCTCTCTCGGGGGCAGAAGCCACCCAGGCCCCACTCCGGCCCTGGTGCAGGGAGAGGTGGGGCGGGCGGGCTGGCATCCTGCAGCCTGCTTTGTTGAACACACTCTAGGCCCCACAGAGTGTGTCACTAACATGCTTCTGTGGGTCTGCCACGCAGCGCTGCCCCTGAGGGGCGTTCCCAGCAGGACACCCTCCCCCAGGTGAGGCTGAGGCGGGCACAACAGGGAATCCTGTGGGAGGGCAGCCTGCGGGCGAGGTAAGGACGGGCTCCCTTTGTGTCTCGCTGCCCTCTCCCCCTCGCCCCTCCCACCCACTTTATTAATGGTTTCTGCAATTGCTGGTAACATCGCCTCGCCAGGGAAGAAAGATCAGGCCTGTCAGACAGGCTGTGTGTGTGGGGGGCGCGGGGAGGAGGTAGGGGGGCGTGAGGATAACTGAGGGGATCGCACTGCAAACTGGAGTTGGCGGAGCCAGGGGGGCGCTGGGAGACGGGGGCACACATCGCGCTGCGCGCAGGCTCTCTGACTCCTTACAAATGGAGAGGGGGCGCTCCGAACAGGGGCGGTCACCGGGAGCACAGCCGACATCATGGAAGACGAAGCTTCTCCCCAGAGGCCGCGTGGAGACCCTGCGAGACGGCAGCCCACTCTGCGGCGTCCATTCTAGGTTCAGGGGAGATTTCCCTGGTGCTGAGTCTGGGCCTCCTTGTTAGTTCCCTGGTAGGGGGCGGGCAGGAGGCAGCAGATCTGTGATCTCATCATTGATGTTTCTAGCTCTCTCTCCCTCTCCCTTCTTCTCGCTGAAATCAATATATATATTGATTTATCAATATGTGTGTGTGTGTGTGTGTGTGTGTGTGTGTGTATGCATTGTCTAACTTAAATTTGGTCTCATCTCAAGTCCCACTACATTTAAACGTATGTAGGAGAGGAAGCAGGAAGAATCGCCTGAAAAATCTATGTACAGGAGAAAATCATTTGCAGCTCATTTGCATTTTTCTTAGTTACTGTGGACAAAAATAACAATGTGAACTGTCCCATGAGTGGGCGTGACTGAAAACAGTCACCCAGATTCCTGAAACGCTGAGAAACACAGGATAAAAACAAAAGAGGAAGGCAAGCATTTTGGATATTCGGGATATTGACCTGTGGGGGCAGAACCCTTGGACAGGGCTCCGGAATCCAAAGACAAGTGGAAATTACCCCCAGAGGCCCCTCTTGTTTTGTGGGAAAGACCCACCCACCAGCGCCCCCACCGGAAATGTAAGCTCAGGGAAACCTGCAGAAGCCGACTCCGTTCTCATCAGCCCGGCAGGAGTTCACACGCACGTGGCTGCTTGGAAAATACTGAGCGTGGGTGTCTCCAACGTGGCCGTGAACTCAGGGAACTGTGGCTGGCGTGCGAGTGACCCTCGGCAAGTGGTGACCGTGGCGTTTGCTGGGAGCTGGGGCCTCAGCCTGCCCCCCAACCCCCCGCCCCCCACAAGGGATGCCTTTGCCTTCACACCCCCAGGACGGAAGGCGCTGCACAAACACATTTGTCAAGGGCGCCTAATGGCTCATTCGATTGAGGGAAAGTGCTCACAGGAGCCGACCCTCTGCGAAGATTAATGAGCAAACCACGTTAGCAACGTGGTGCTGCCGTCCAGGACTCTCTTAAAGGGACAGAGGGCCCCAGAGGGACCTGACCTTATACCAAAGAACTTGCATTTGAACATAGTTGTGATTTTCTTCCGTTTTCTAATTTATTTCATAAAGCCAATGACAATGATGGCTCCGGTAGTAGCACACAAGGTCAAGTTAATGGAGACTTTGAGGGGAACAATGAACTCTGAAAGAGATGAGACCTCGGACCAGGGGCAAGCCAGGGGCTACAGAAAGGAAGGGCTCAACGCATGGGAAAACATCCCAAGATTCTAAAGCCACTTAAGAAACAGCATGAGTGGAGCTGGAGAGCATTGTGCTAAGTGAAATAAGCCAGTCAGAGAAGGACAAATCCCACAGGATCTCACTCATTTGTGGAATATAGAGACCAACACAGACAGATGAACAAGGACAGATCCAGAGACGGAGAGGCATCGATCAGACCGTCGGGCCTCGGAGGGAAGGTAGGGGCGGGTGGTAGAAAGGGGGAGAGATCAACCAAAGGACTTATATGCAAGCATATAGGCCTAACCAATGGACACGGACACCAGGGGGGTGAGGGCATGAGTGTGTGTGTGGGGGGGGGGGGTAATGGGGGGATAAGGACACATATGCAATAACTTAATCAATAAAAAAATATAAATAAATAAATAAAATAAAGTCACTTAAGAACAGAATGGGCTGCCTTAGCAGGTGGTGAGCTCCCCAGCACCAGAAGCATGCAAAACAAGGCAGCCCGGTCAGGGGTGCTGGGAGGTAACGCAGACACTGCGGGGAGTGGTTCCGGGTGCCCTCTAGGGGCTGGAAAGGGGTGGCTCCACCACACGGCCCTCCTGTCCCTGGGGACGGTGCTGTGTGCTTGCATCCGCACAGCCACGTCGGCCCAGAGGTGTGCGGCCACGATTCCAGAGAGCACGTTCGTTCTGCACAGCACAGGGACCCCGGAGGCGTGAGTAATAATAAAGCTTTTCTCCTGTGGTTGGCGGCGTCTGTCCTGCTCACGAACCTTCTCTCTCTGGGCTGCCGAGGGGTCGGCGGAGGCATGGCACCTCGAGGGATTGTCACCGCCAAGCAGAGCCACGGGACAGGCCGCAGCGTGCTGCCTGCGCCCCCAAAGGAACCACCCAGTCCTTCCCCTTCCTCCCACCTGCACCCCCACTGATCCCCTCTGCTGAGGGGCATGTCCAATATGATACACACGTCTGTACACGTCCCCACCCGCTCTCCAGGCTCACTTACTTCCGAATGACTTAGGTGTAAACACGAGGGAGGTGACTCATCGTGGCCTTGCTTTGCAGCTGCTCGTCTTATTTCTTCTAGGTCACACTATGGAATGTCTTTTTTCCCACTTGTCTTACTCAAAATTGCAGAATTGGAGGCGTTTTTTTCTCCCCAGAAAGCAAATTAGTCAATGCATTTTTCACTGCAACCAGTTTGTGTTCTGATCATGAGAAATGACTGTGAGAACTCTCAGTAACGTCCTCAGGGGGCCCTTCATCGATGGCCGTCCACCACTCAGTCAGCACCTAACCCTCCATCAGCACCCAGCCCTCCACCAGCACCCAGCCCTCTGTCAGTACCCAGCCCTCAGTCAGCACCCAGCCCTCCATCAGCACCCAGCCCTCAGTCAGCACCCAGCCCTCAGCACCCAGCCCTCCGTCAGCACCCAGCCCTCCATCAGCACCCAGCCCTCAGTCAGCACCCAGCCCTCCAACAGCACCCAGCCCTCCCTCAGCACCCAGCCCTCAGTCAGTACCCAGCCCTCCATCAGCACCCAGCCCTCAGTCAGCACCCAGCCCTCCATCAGCACCCAGCCTTCAGTCAGGACCCAGCCCTCAGTCAGCACCCAGCCCTCAGTCAGCACCCAGCCCTCAGTCAGGACCCAGCCCTCAGTCAGCACCCAGTCCTCAGTCAGCACCCAGCCCTCTGTCAGCATCCACCCCTCAGCACCCAGCCCTCAGTCAGCACCCAGCCCTCCATCAGCATCCAGCCCTCCATCAGCATCCAGCCCTCCATCAGCACCCAGCCCTCAGTCAGCACCCAGCCCTCCAACAGCACCCAGCCCTCCCTCAGCACCCAGCCCTCAGTCAGTACCCAGCCCTCAGTCAGCACCCAGCCCTCAGTCAGCACCCAGCCCTCCAACAGCACCCAGCCCTCCCTCAGCACCCAGCCCTCAGTCAGTACCCAGCCTTCAGTCAGCACCCAGCCCTCAGTCAGCACCCAGCCTTCAGTCAGCACCCAGCCCTCAGTCAGCACCCAGCCCTCTGTCAGCATCCACCCCTCAGCACCCAGCCCTCAGTCAGAACCCAGCCCTCAGTCAGGACCCAGCCCTCAGCACCCAGCTCTCCATCAGCACCCAGCCCTCAGTCAGCACCCAGCAGCCCTCCATCAGCACCAGCCCTCAGCACCCAGCCCTCAGCACCCAGCCTGGCACACCCTGAGGCTCCCATCTGGGCCCCGGCACTGGCTCCTCTCTGCAGCATTCGCGTGCTGACCCTCCTCTGTGAACGTCTGTTTGCTGGCTTTGGAGCCACTGAATTCTGACCCTCCCTCTCCCTGGAGCTAAGTCTAGGCCTCTCGTTAGTCTCCTGTTCTCTTTCCTCTAAATGTCCCTCTCCCTTCTCCCTCCTGCTCCTCCCGGGCCCTCCAGTCCTAATTACCTCACTGGTAATTATTCTCAGAGCTGGAGCGCCATCCCGACCTCTGCCCTCCGCTGCTGGGCATCGCCACTGGGCCCACGGGCCTCGATCACAGCAGCCCACCACGCGGTCGTGTCACCTCGCAGGTCAGTGCCGTGGGGGCTCCTCCACGGCCACGCAGAGGAGCTGCGCCGAGTCATCTCAGGCTCCTCCTGTCTGCAGCATGGCCGTTCCGCCAGAGGTGGGACTCAGCCCCTTCTCCCAAAATAAGCTCTGCTCCTGTCTTCCGTCTGGTTCCTCCCGAAGGAGACTCAACCCCCAAGATCAGCACCCAGCACAGAAAGGCCAAGCTTACACCAGGCTCCCCCGCGCAGCATCCTTCACCCCCGCCCCACCTCAGCACCTCCCCACCTGCCTCTGGGGCGGCCTGCTCCAGCCCGCGTGGAGCTGGTCCGCTCGCGTTTTCCCAAAACCCACCAGTTTCTCCTCCGTGGCTTTCCGCCTCCCCCCCGAGCATCTATCCCCCCAATTTCTCTGCCAACATCACACCCACTTCTGTTCTCAGACGCGGCCCCACCGCGAGCCTTTCTCATCCCAAGGGAACCCGGGTCCCTGGGACATGGACCCCGGACGCTGCTTGCCGGTGCTTCTTAACCTTGACTGCACGGGCCTCACCCGGCAAGCTCTTCTGAAACCCCAGCCCCCGTCCCGCACCCAGACCAATTCAATCGGAGCCTCCGGGAGGCGCCGGCTGGCGTTCTTGTAGCTCCCAGGTGCCTCCCCGTGCAGCCAGGTCGATAACCACTGCGTCGCCCATTCATCACCTTCTTCCCTGCTCGGTAATTGCGCCGTATTTGTCTGATCCCACCGCTGAGTGTGAGACTCCTGGAGGGCACGGACCGTCTGCCCACATCTGCTCGCCCCCTGCAGCTCCTGGGGAACCAGAGGCCATAAATATTATTGAACGTGGAAACTGAAATTAGCCACAAACTTCCACTTTAGATCTTGCGTCTAATTTTAGGGGAGGAAGCGGATTAGTGGAGGGCTCATCTGGATTTTAAAAAGGAGAAAGCCAAGGTGCTATTGGGCGTTGTCAGCCACATCCTGACGTGCCCAGGACACAGAGCCGCTCTCGGCAAGGGCAGCGACCTGCCTTCCTGGGCCCGGCCCTTCCTCTCCCAGCTCCTCGCAGGTAGATGGGCTGTTCTGTGACCCTGAGAACTAATGGCAAAATGGGCTTCGTTTCTCATTAAAATCTACTCGATGGCGTGCACAGAGACCTGCCTGCCCAGCCCTGAGACGGGAGGTTCCACAGCGAGGCCCACCGTGAGCTTCACACGGAGCGTCTGGCCTCCCTCCGGGACCTGCAGGAGGAAAAGGAAGATGAGGCCAGGACGCCAGCCTGTCTGTGGCTACAGTTGCCAGGGAAACGGCCTCCTTAGCGTCCGCCTGTCCAGGGCCGCCCTGTTCCACACAGTCTCCTGGGCGTTGACAGTGAGGGTGACAGAGGGGCAGGATGACAGAGTGAGAGGCAGGACTGTACTGGCGCGGACAGAGCTGGTGCCCGCCTCCGGCTGCCCTTTCTCGGCCTGAGAATGGCCGTCCCTGCAGGGCCCTCGGGGCGGAAAGCAGTTAGTCCATCAGGTAGAAAAGCTAGGGGAGTCCTACCTGACTATGTGACATGCAGCCGTGGCCGGAAACGGGCTTCCTCACCCCCCGGCTCCTTCCTGCTGGGGAAGGAGGAGGCAGCGCAACACAGCGAGGGAAGCGCCTCATCTGCCCCCTCATCTGCGCTTCATCTGCCCCTGGCTGCCCCCCATCCGGGGAGAACCTGCCCCCAGCCCCTCGGCCCCAAATGCCTCCTGGAGCTCCCAGGCAGCCCCCCACCAGCAGGGGGGAGGGGCAGGCAGGGAAGGACAGGCTCCCGGTCAAGGGAGGGCAGGCAGGAGGCCCCAGTAAAGAGACGCCCAGCTCGCCCAGCCCGAGGCCTCGGGGGATTAAACGGTGCAAACTGTACTACGAATATTTTTAAGACATCTTAGAGGAAATACATACTGATTTTTCTCAAACTTATAGGAGTTTTGCTTGTATTTACAAAATTGCCTCAGCCAATAAACACTCGGGCCACCTGGACATAGAAAGGCAGACGGCGAAGGAGCAAATGACGCCACTTCCCGTGGGGAGGGCTCCTGTGCCTGGGCGCCAACCACTGAGCCTGCTTGCGAATGCGCCCCAGAGGGAGGCTTGGCCAGCCCTTCCCCCGGCTGCAGCCGCCACTCCCGCCAGGACACAGGCTCTGTTCCCGGGCAGCTGGCGAGGCGGGTGCTCACACGCCGGCCCTCCCCGCCCCACGGCCGGAGCTCCGCGGGCACTCAGGGCCCAGCGTCTCCTTGAAGCTTCCTTGTCTCCAGCCGCACGTGTCTCCTCTGCACACACACGCGTGTTGGCAGGGTGGGGACCTCCTCCAGGGCGGCCTCCGAGGACGCATGTTCAGCGCGGTGACCGGTGCACGGAGGCATGAAATTGGAGGGAGCACCTGGGCCTGGGGCCGGCGGGAAGGCGGCGGAGGGTGGGGCGTCCTCACCGTCTCCTGCGGCCAGCCCTGCAGCCTGGCTCTGTCCGCTCCAGCGGCCTCCCAGCTCCGTGGGGGCCGGCTGCTCTGATTGCGCTTCGCCTGGGATGGAGCCCAGCCTTGATGGATGACAAACCCCTCCAGGGTGTCCTACTTTTTCTGGATCTGCTCCTGTGTCAGAGCCCCCGCGGCTGCCTCCCGTCCTTCAGGAGAACAGCCCGCCACTCTGTCCCAAAGTATTCGCTTAGCTGGTTTATGGGGAATTTGCTAGAGACACAGTTAACTCCCCGCATAGACTAGCTGTGTTTGTGTAGTTGTCAAGCTCTTTTTTCCGTGGAATGTTTGTTTTGAGCAACTAAATCAGAGATAACATTGTGCTGGTCAACAAGACGTGGCCTCAGAAGCGTTTCTGTCCCCAAGTCTAACTAAAGCATGTCACCCAAGGCAAGATAACCAGCTGCCCGCAATCGAATTGGCCCTGGGGAGGATCTCGGGAGTCAAACGTCAACAGGAGAGCAGTTCCCATGGTAATGAGGAATTTGGTGGAGCCAGCTTATCTGGTTCTGGTAGAGTCTGGAATGGGGGTGGGAGTGATGGAGACAACATTGCAGAGGGCCCACATTCCAGCAGGAGGCTGAGAGGTGCACCCTCACCCCACCCCACCTCCCACCCCCGCCCCCAGGTGTGCAGGCTGCCTGGTCAGGCAGTGCCCTGAGCCCATCTGCCCCATGACTTTCTGTTGGTGCAGATACAACAATGACACGACAGGATGTAGTCGCGCCTATGCATCGGCCGCATCCGTGCCGAGAGGGAGCATGCTCCGGAGACAGGAACCTGGTCCCAGAAACAGAAGCAAAGACTGGAAGACAGCAGGGGGCAATCCTCTTTTCTTTCATTTATTTGTCTGGGATTAGGGTTTTACAACTCGGTGGATACCCCTGGATACATGAGATAAAAGGGAGCGAGCTTATGCAGCATCTGGGTGCGAGAATGAATGTCATGTGACATGAAAGAAACTTTGGATTCTGAAAAGTAGGAATTGCATGTTATCATTTTTAGGGATGAACTGAGAATTAAAGCACCGCGACTCTCCCAAGTCCCTAAGTGAAGGACCCTCAATTCATACAACCCCCCTTTTCTCCCACACGCCCTTGGCCACCCATGAAAATGTATGCACGCATGCTCGCACACACATACATTCACACACATGCTCACACAGACCGCTTTCAGTGGCGCTCCTCAAACCAGCCCCCAACCAGCCCCCAGATCAGCGATTGCCGATCCTACCCATCCTACCGGGCTAACACTCTCAGTTGGCTAGTCTCTCAATTCTCCTGCCATAACCCCATAGGCGCATGGCAGTCCCTGTCTGTGGCATGTCTACTAAAGCAGAGGCTTCCCTGTTGTAATAGCACACAGTAGGCATTCATTAAAACAAGGGAGTGAGGAAGGGAAGGGAGAGGGGAGGGAGAAGAGGGAGAAAAAGGTTTTTTATAGTTTTCATTCTTTATCCTGCTTCTTTTTCTCATTTTTTGCTGTAATTCCAAGGTCCCAAGGTGAGTGATTCAAAATTAAGATCAAATACTTTATTGTTCCAAATAAATGCATTTCTAAAAGAAAGCCTACAAATATAAAAATAGATGCTATATTACTCACCATGCATACAAACTATAGAAGTCAGAATTCTGTTAAAACTCTACCATAAGGAAATGGTTAATGGTCAAGTAGATATGGTACATCTCTACAGTAGAAAACTATGCCACCTCAAAAAACTGTATTTTAGAAGGATACTCATTTGCATGGAGAAATTCTCACAATACGTCTTTAAGTAAAAAAGGGCAGATTGTACAATAAATGTATAGTAGATCCCAACTTTGAATATGTGCATACACATATATATATTTACTGGAGGCCCGGTGCACAAAATTTGTGCATTCGAGGGGTCCCTCAGCCCGGCCTGTGCCCTTTCGCAGTCTGGGAGCCCTTGGGGGATGTCCAACTGCTAGCTTAGGCCCGCTTCCCATGGGCCTAAGCCATCAGTCGGACATCCTTAGCACTGCTACAGAGGCAGGAGAGGCTCCCGCCACTGCTGCTGTGCTCCCCAGCCAGAAGCCCAGCTTCTGGCTGAATGGTACTCCCCTTGTGGGAGCACACTGACCACCAGGGGCAGCTCCTGCATTCAGCGTCTGCCCCCTGGTGGCCAGTGTGTGTCATAGTGACCGGTAGTTCTGCTGTTTGGTCAATCTGCATATTAGCCTTTTATTATATAGGATGAGAGAATAGAAGAGTATACCCCAGAATGTTGACAATAGTTACTTCTAGATAGTGAATTATTCATGGTGGTTTTTATTTTATCTTTACATCTATACATGTCTTCCCCAAGTTCTTGCAAATTTTACATGTATTAAATTTATAATCAAAAAGAAAAGTATTCCAGGAAAACAAAAGCCATATGAATACTAAATGGGAAAGAAATGGTTTAAGAAAATATCTAATGCAAGTCAAGGTTCCCAGAGCATGATGGTTACTTCCAGATGTCGTAAAGGCTGGAATGTTGTTATAATTACTGTTTTCCAGATCAAGATTCCCAGAAACTCCCCCTGCTGTGTGTGTGTGGCTGTGATTTCTGATGACTAAACAGCAAAACAAATCCCTAGTTCCACTGCTTATTTCTAAGCCAGGCTGACCATGACCTCCAGGGAAATGCACCTGACTCCATACTTGAGGTCTTCTCAAAATGGCCATGTCTCCAGCGCCAGTCACATGGTTGCTGCTCCTGTCTGCTTGTTTGTGCGGGTTTACAAACACAGACCCACACAGACAGGGAGCCATAAACCAGCAACCTCACTGTGGGAAACCTCACGGTGTGCAACCTCGGGAGGCCATGATAGCGCCTGCTTCTAATGGAGCTGATTTATCAAAGTGGCCATGCACAGAGATGGGTCAGCAAGTGCATAAATCCAGCACAGGCGCTTTCGGCTCTGAGCCTGGACACGCCAATTCTGGTCCTGTTCCTGACGCTAACTACCAGCTGGCTGAGCCCACGTGAATCGATTCATCTCTCAATAACGCAGTCTTTCCATCTGTAAAGGGAAATCAATAGTATGTATCGATTGTTAATGTGTATGTCTGGTCACAGAGACACTCCTACCTCACTCATTTATTCTTCCGATCACTACATGTCGAGGGTTTCCATGGTGCCAGGCATTCATCCAACAGGGCCCCACATCCAACACGACCCTGTCCCCATAGACAGGTTGTCTGAGGACTCAAGCCCCCACGGGTCCTGTGCTCACACTGCCTGTCCCTGAGGTGACCAGGGTGGGAATGGGGGTGGAAGGGACAGCAGCTGCATAGCATCACCATGTCAGCTGAGAACTGCATTACCACCAGCTGGTCGTACCGACATGATGAAAGCCTTTCTTTTGTTTTGGTTGGCATCCACTTGTTTGTTTTTCTTCCTTGTCTTTGCTTTGGCTGTGGCACTAGGGCCCACTAATGTCGGAAGCAAATATACATAATCAAAAAAGATGACCTCCCCCCCGCCCAGCTGGGCTGGTGTGGCTCAGTGGTTGAGCATTGACCTATGAACCAGGAGGTCATGGTTTGATTCCAGGCAAGAGCACATGTCCGGGTTGCCAGCTGGGTCCCCAGTGTGGCCTGGCAGGGTTGGGGTGTGAGGTGGGGAGGGCAGTTGTCTGGAATGAGTAGCTTGTACCTTATTTGAAGTCTGTCTCATTTTTCACATTTTTCTTTTTTGGGTGAATCTAACCGAAGCAGGCAATTCCCAAGCTTTCATTTTTGAGCTGTAAGGACTCTTTTCAAATATTTCCCTGAATACAGGGGACTTACACAGAGGTGTGTGTCATGCACACAGGTCCCCATGGGCATAAAATTTAAATTGAATTTCCCTTAAAGAGGAAATACTTCATATAGTGATGCAGGTAGAACAACAGGAAACCAAGATCTATCACCCAGGAATGGCGGCAGCCTTCATCCTCCCATAAAAAGAACTAACCAGAGCCCGGCCTGCGTGCCTCAGGGATTGAGCATTGATCTATGAGCCAGGAGGTCAGGTTCAATTCCCAGTCAGGGCACAGGCCCAGGTTGCTGGCTCCATCCCCATACTGGGGCGTGCAGGAGGCAGCTGATCCATGATTCTCTCTCATCATTGATGTTTCTAACTCTCTCCCTCTCCCTTCCTGTCTGAAATCAATAGCTCTTTTAAAAAACATATCTTTACAGTAGCAAGTGCATAATCATAGTCTACACTAGTGTAAGAGCGAAGCGTACACCCATGTTTATAACAGCATCCCTCACAATAGCCAAGATGTGGACACCACCTAGAGGGCCATCACCAGGTGACTGGACACAAAACGTGGTGCATACAGACCAGGGCCACCACTCTGTCCCAAAGAGGAAGGAGTTCGGACAACGCCACAGCAGGGGTGAGCCTTGCGTGCGAGGAATATGCCAGTCGCCAAAAGACAAATGCTGCATCATCCCCATTATATATAGGCATCTAGAGCAGTGATGGCGAACCTATGACACGCGAACTCATTTTTTTGGTTGATTTTTCTTTGTTAGTTGGCATTTAAATACATAAAATAAATATCAAAAACATAAATCTTTGTTTTACTATGGTTGCAAACATCAAAAAATTTCTGTATGTGACACGGCACCAGAGTTAAGTTAGGGTTCTTCAAAATGCTGGCACGCCGAGCTCAAAAGGTTCGCCATCACTGCTCTAGAGTGTCAGCTTACAGAGGGAGAAAGTCGACTGGTGGCTGCCAGGAGATGGGAGGCGGAGTGGGGAGTTGGCATTTAATGGAGACAGAGTTTCATTGAAATCAGGTTCCGATGAAAACGTTCTGAGGTGACGGTGGGGGTGGCTGCACACAGTAGGTGGCCTTGGTGCTTGTGCCCCAGACCCGCACACGTACCGATGGCGGCACACAGTAGGCATGCTTAATGCCCCAGACCCGCACACGCACCAATGGCTGCGCACAGTAGGCGTGCTTAATGCCCCAGACCCGCACACTCACCGATGGCTGCACACAGTAGGCGTGCTTAATGCCCCAGACCCGCACACGCACCGATGGCTGCACACAGTAGGCATGCTTAATGCCCCAGACCCGCACACGCACCGATGGCTGCACACAGTAGGCGTGCTTAATGCCCCAGACCCGCACATGCACCGATGGCTGCACACAGTAGGCGTGCTTAGTGCCCCAGACCCGCACACTCACCGATGGCTGCACACAATAGGCATGCTTAATGCCCCAGACCCGCACACTCACCGATGGCTGCACACAATAGGGATGCTTAATGCCCCAGACCCGCACACGCACCGATGGCTGCGCTGCGAGCACGGTGCGTGTACTTACTAGTGAGGACGTTCAGTGCTCACAGAGCATCTCAGCAGGAGTTAGAGTGAGAAGGCCTCTGCCCAGGGGGGTTCTGTACACAGAGCATGGGGGGAGGGGGTTGCCGTGGTGATGATGTATTTACACCCGCTGACCTGTCTGCCTTCATGCAGCGAGGGCCAAGGGCGCCTGACTGTCGGATGGAGAGGTGAGTCCCTAGACAGAGAGAAAGACTTCTCCTCCCGCCACTCCAGGGCTGCCGTGCCTGCCCCATCACAGCTGAATCGCGGATCTGCCTTCGCTTCCTGGCACCACGGCTGTCATTGGATCCACTATCATCAGGCAGCACTGAGTGAGCACCAACAGTATACAGACCACCAAGCACATCCCAGCGGCCGTTAATGATAATTGAGGGATGTGAAACAGGACCCCTGCCCTCCAAGACACAACGGGGTGCATGAGAGGAGATGCGTGCAAAGTAAGTATCAGCAAAGAACAGCATTTAGTCACCACCCACCCAGCTTAGCAACCCTGGGAAACACAAAACTAAGAAACGTGAAAGTGGGTGAGGAAGCTGAACAGCTTCTCCAGGTCACGTGGCAGGATTGCAGGCACTGCCTCCGTGCTGGCACTGACACCGCTACTGAGCCTGCCCCGTGCCGGGGACGAGCCAGACCTTTGACATAGCTGATCTCATTTATTCCCATCAGAACCTGCCCAGGTGGGTGCCCTCATGTTCGGTATCAGAGGAGGGGACGCCTGTGCTGAGTGTGACACAGCTCTCCCCGGTTCTCATCCAAGGCCTGCCCGCCGCCCAGCCGGGCCTGAGCCCCCACTTTCCATGGGACCCGAAGGGTGGTGCTCTGTATCTGACTTCCTTCTCTGCACCTTTAAATGAGACTTTGAATCGTGGCTACACAGAAAACTGTTTATACTATCTGGCAGTTTTCATTGACAGGCATATAAACTATGTTGATCATGTGATTATCATAGAGCAAGTGATATTTGGATTTGGATATCCAGAGTTGGATTTGGATATACATACCGACAGAAAAAAAAAAAAATGAAGGAAGGAAAGGGAAGGAAAGGAAGGGAAGGGAAGGGAAGGGAAGGGAAGGGAAGGGAAGGGAAGGGAAGGAAAGATAAGACAGGTTGTGTCTCTGTACCATAGAAGGACACAGCATCCGGGAACCGCTCCTGCACTAGTTAATCACGGGGCCACCGATTGTGTTAGCACACGTGGGTAAGACCCTGAGCCTCTGCCCGGGGTACGAAGGAGAGACGCTCCTGCTGGCTCCGTGCCTCTCCCAGAGGCCCTAAAGCATGAGGTCTGTGTCTGCACGGAGTAGCCAGTCTGGGCAGCCCCTTCACATCCGGCAGTTGTTATCAAACATAGGGATCAGCACCTGGAACCAGGAAGTGAAAGCCATTTCCTGAGGCTTATTTGGTGTCATTGAATGGGACCTAAATCACTATCGGTAACGTTCCTATGTGTCATGTGTAATTCTTTTCTCCTCCCCAATTTTATCCCTTTCTGTTCTCCCAATTTCTCTCCTTCTTTCTCTCCTGACAACCTTTAAGAAAAGATCCCTCTCGCCAGAGTGAGGTGCACGTGGAGACTGCGTCCAGGGTGTGTAGGAAGTCAGTGTGTTCTCTGAGCTCACGGGTGGAGGCCCAGGCATCCATGTTTGTAAGTTTCCTGAGTAATGATTCTACTGCGAGGCCAGGTTTGAGAGCTCCTCCATAACTAGCCTGAGTCTCTAACTGTATTTGGCCTCCATATTGGAAGCAGTAGGAAGTTATGAATGAGAAAGACACCACAGCAGGGGAGACACCAAGCACACCGGTTTCTCCCTCCTATGTGGGTTCAGTTAGAGCTATGATCTCAAACATAGACACATGAACCTCACCTCAGGCCCTGTTCTAAGTCCTGAGGTCCTGCCATACCCCCAAACCGATTCGGACAGAAAACGGGACCTGGGAAAGGGGACCAGGGTGTTCCCCCCAAAGGCCCCCAGGCAGACTGGCTCCTCTTCCATCAGCTTCCCCTTGGTGCTGTTTGAAGACCTCCACGTGACTGCAAAGTAAGCAAGGCTGAGAATGACTGAGCTGGAATCACTTCACTTTACCATCCAACCACGCATGGCATTTGGAACCAAGTTTATCTACTTGAACATAAATGCTAACAACCGCCTCGCCTCCAGTTCCGTGCCCTTCGACTGACTTCTCAGTAGCAGTGCGTTAAGAGACGGGGCTACCAAAATGAACATGACAGACCCAGCCTTCTGGAATCTTGTCGTCTGGGAAAGGAGACAGACATAATAGACAAGTGCTGCTTATACAGGTGGCAAGTGCTTTGTAGACAACAGACTGGGGCCTGGACGATGTAAGGGGGGTAACAGCTCAGGGGGTGGAGGTAGGGGAGAGGCCCGAGAGAATGGCAACAAGAGAACAGCTTCCTAAGGGCAACGAGATGGAGTTTTCAAGTTGGCCATGCACGGGTATCCTAGGTAGAGGGGCAGCTGGAAGGAGCCAAAAGGTACGACTCCTTCATAATGTGGAGTCTCCAGTGTGCGGGGGGAGGCTAGAGAGAATGCAAATGAGGCCGGCGTGGAAGGCAGAGCCCTACTTAGGAAGCAAATGACACACCACACCTCAAGGGCTGGCCTTTGCCCACTGGGAAGGGGTGCACAGAACTTACAGGGGAGCACTGGGGTCAAGCCTTCACTGAAAGGGGTGACTCCAACACGTCCTGTCTAAATGGGAGGGTCATAAGGACTAGCTAGGGTTACAAGGGCTGAACTAAGCCAACGGCCGTGGGAAGAGAGGAGGATTTGGTAGCGGACCCCATGTGTCCAGACTTTGTGGATTGAGCAACAAGGTGAACGCATGATGAGACGTTAACTAGAGAAATGCATATCTGAGGGGCGCTGTGTCCCAGAAGATGAAGTCCAGCTGTGAGCCTTTTTAGAAGAACGTTGTCATTTTACCGATTGTCCCAGGTGATTTTCAGAGCCACCTGAGACCTGGGACTCAGCGCTATCGTGGTGAGCTTGGCTGAGTGCCTTCTCATTCCTTTGGCTGCCGGAATTCTTGCTTATGTGTTAGAGTGATCACCTTTTCTCAACCAGAGTTCAGAGGAGCCCAAAGAAAATTCATCCTTTTATGCCTCCTGGAAAATTCCTTGCCATCCCAGCTGACCCCAGAGTTTCAGGACTCGAGGATCCTGTGTTCCTCATCCAGAGAGAAGTCTTGGACTCCTCTGATTCCCCGGCCCAGGAGACAAGCAGGGGGCCTACTAGCGTCACAGCTGGGCCCTCATCATTTCCGCAGCAGGACCAGGTGGCTCTGATAGAGAAGGGGGGTGGGGGTTTAGGGGACCCTACCCCTAAATCTGTATTTATTCTGCGAAGACTCTTTCTCTAGGAAAACAATGAGAACTTCAGTGCTGGAAAGCAAATAACTGCTCCCAAATCGCATGCTACTTCAACATTCTGTGGTCATGTTGTGTTTTCAATTCTGACAAACACTTAAAATTGTGTCAAGCAGAGAGGCCTGCAATCATGCCTTGTTGCACTGACACTCTTCACACTCACTAATGATTAACTTCCTCTGACCCTGTAGTGCTGTAGACAAACAGCTCGGGGGGGCCCAGAAATGAGTTCCCCGGGACCCGGCCAACTGGCTTGGAAGCGCTCCAGCCTGCTGCCCTCGTCCAGACTTGTCCTGAGGGGCAGTTCCATGTGGGGACTTGAAGTTCTGGAATTCCTTCCTCTTCCTGGTCCAACAAAACTTTAATGCACTGACCTGCAGGGCACAGTGTCCGGCAGCTGTTCGGTTTGGCATTTCCTTGACCTTGCAGAATGCTGGCGAGCGAAACTCCGTGTCTTTTTTAATTCCAGGTTTTTCACTTGCAGAGGAGGGGCCTCTTTGCACACCCAGGACACCAAACCGTGCGGCTGCCTCGTGTCAGGGCTGCTCTTCGGTCCTCGCTTCCGGTGGGAAGAGCTGTGGGCAAGTAACCAGGAATCCCTTTCTCCTGAGCAAGCGAAGAGAAGAAAGTTGACTGAACAGCAAAATTTTGTGCTTTGCATGGAGAAAATCAGTCCTGCCAGCATGGGAGAGTTCCTGCAGCCGAGCCAAGCAGCGTGCTCTGAGCACCCCAATAGCTCGTGTTCCCTTGGATGGAAAAGATAATGAAACATAAACAAACGTTGGAACCAAGAAAAGGGGACGGAAGTGCTTACAAAGCTCCCACGTTGCACGTTCTCCAGCCAGCAACTGGCAGCCAGGCAGCCGGGGCAGGTCTCGGAGACGGAGGAAGGAGGCTGGAGGGGCACACGCCCCCCTCCAAACGAGGGGTCCCCTGGGTCACCCTCAGCGTCGCTGTGCCCGGGTTTCCTGTTTCCTGCTCTGGCATCACGGAGATGTCCGTGGGATTCCCGCGGGAAGAGGCCTGGGGTCGATTCTGTCGCCCCTCCGTCAGCTGAAGAGGAAGGAGGGCGCTTGCGCAGGGCTGGTGGGTTCCCACTCCTTCATCTGGGCAGAAACCAGCTCCCCTACCTGTGAAAAATAACCAATCGTTCATCCTCAAATGAGAGACTTCTCTGGAGTGTCTCCAGATGAAACGGGGAAATAGTTCCGATCTGTTTCTGGAACATGGAGACCTGCCCAGGAGTTAGGGTCCATGGGGATCTAGGTTTCCTGAGGGACGGAGCTGCACAGCTCACCGTGGTGCCGACTGTTGCAATGTCTGTCCTGCAGACAGTACGCTCAGCCCCTTCACAGCCTGGGCAAGGGCAGTCCCGGGCAGGAGATCAGCTGTTTGATCCGGGAGAGAAAGGGAAGCATTTTCATTGAAGTGTGAGAGGAGCCGAGAAGCTGGAAAAGATGATAAAAGGGAGATTTACAGCTACAGGTGACCCTTGAGCTACACGGGGTTAGGGCTGCTGACTTTCTGTGCAGCCAAAAATCTGTGTGTAACTTTTTACTCCCCCAAAACGAAATAGCCTCGTGTTGATTGGAAGCCTTACCAATAACATGAACAGTCAATTAACACATATTTTGTATGTTATCTGTATTACATACTGTGTTCTTATAATAAAGTAATTTCTAGAGGAGAAAATGCTATTAAGAAAATCATAAGAAAGAGAGAAAGGGAGGGAGACGGGGAAGGAGGAAGGGAAGGAAGGATTTTAAAGAAAATAGTAAAGATATTGATTATTTATAGATTTCATCTGGTCAAATGGTCATTTTAAAATTTTAAGGACAGCCACTAAAAAATTCAAACCGAATGTTTAACGGCGGATAAAGGGAGAAAAGAAAAGGAGGGAAGGTGGCAAAAAGAAGCAAAGAAAAAGCAGAAAGCGCAGAAGGAGATGGCAGAAATCGGTTTTGGACACGAGCAATCCCCGTCAGTGGAAACGGAACACACTCGCCAGTTAAAAGACAGAAACTCTCAGATGGAGTGATTTCTGTTCTAAGGAAATACAGGGGGTTGCAGAACAAGGTAAACGATACCGCAAAGGAAACACAGACTTAAAAACGCGAAGTCTGGGGCGTTCTGCAGGAAACTCACCTGTCCTTGCACCAAGTCAACAGCAGGAAAGAAAGGGGCGGTCCTGTCTTAGAGAAACGCCAGGCACAACCACCCCCTTCGTTACCCCGACCTCGCTCGGGTCCAGACGCAAATGGCCAAGCGCAAGAAAGCGCGGGAAATTGGAGGCATTGAGTAACATACTGGGTGTCATGTGAATGTGTTGGATGTGATGATGGTATTTTGCTCTATAAAAAAGAAAATGTTCACAGTATTTAGAAATGCGTGCAAAGTACAGCGGTAAATGGACATGATACCTGGAAAGGGCTTTACAAATCTTCTGCAAAGAAAACAAAGAGAGAAGAAACGTTTTTAAAGGGTTTGGGGAAGCAAATGCAATAAAATATTAATAAATGATAGAGCTGGTTATGGGTGTATGAAGGCGGATTGCACTATATCCCCTACTTCTGAATGAGCTTTTTAAAGATTTTAGTCCAACGATAAGAGTTGTTTTCAAAAAACATTTCTAGAAGACAGTACAACACAAAACGTTTAGATAAAATGATAGGATATTATATACCCACTCAAGAGAGTGAGAAAAACTATATTCATATCAGGCAACTAGATCTTTAAAAAAAATGGGGGAAGCATCAGGAGGCAATTACATAATGATGAGAGAAATCATCAGTGGGGGAATCCTGAACCGCCAGCACCTACTAACATCGCCCAAAACACTACGTGAAATAAGAAGCGGCCGTGCGAGGAGCTGCAGGTGGACAGGCGCGGCGGAAGCGTTAGCGCACTGCAGTCGGTTGAATGGGGACCCCCAAAGGCCCGCCCTCCTCCTGCCCAGGACGTAAGTGTGGCCTTATTTGGAAGAAGGATCTTTGCAGACGTTTGTCATTAAAGATCTCCAGACAAGCACCCGGGGTCCTGGTGGGCCCTGTGTCCAAGGACAGCGTTCTCACAGGAGACGAAAGAGGAGCCAGAGGCAGAGACGCCGCGTGAGACCGAGGCCGCGATCAGCGCGAGGCGCCCCGCAGGCCAAGCCCAGTCTGCAGCCCGGGAAGCGGACGAGGTGAGGCAGGTCCCCCAGAGCCTCTGGGGACGTGTGGCCCACCCTCACCTTCATTTCCGACTCTGGCCTCCAGACGGCGAGAGAATAACTTTCTGTTATTCGCTTTGAGGCACCACATTTGCGCGGACTTGCTGCGCTGCTCTAGAAAACCAATCCATGGGCCCCTCTCGCTAGCTGACAAAGCAAGCGGACAAAACATAATAAAAATGCCTTCAAGATTGACACTGTGATTAGTAATCTCTGTCTAAGTGGCATGTGTGTCATTCTGCACACAATTGTTTTTAAAATACACGTTCTGTGCTCACTGCACGTGAGCTGCCCGGGTACATCGGACAGAGAGTAACTGAGTGGACACGGCAGAGCTGGACTCCCTTCTGCCTCCTCAAGGCAAGCGCGTGGCCGAGGGTGAGAGAAGTTGGCTTAGGACTTTCTGAGCCGGGAGGAGCGGGAGAGAGCGCGTCTTCTTTGTGCTTGGGAGGGAACCGCTCCCTCATTAGCCACGACTGAGCCCCGTGGCCCAGCTCCTCGTCCCAGCGCCTTTGGGTGGCCCTCACAGGACTTACCGTTCTCAAGGGCACGCAGATTCCATCGTCCTTTCGCAGTAAGCACGCCCACTCGAGTCCTGGTGGTCATTACCAGCAAGATAGTGACTCGTAAAGGAACAGCCCCCGAAGCAAGAAGGATGCCCTCCCTGGTGTTGCTGATCAGCCCTGCGGCTCACGAGTAAATGCATGCTTTACTCATGCTTTACAGAGTTAGCATGCTTTCTACATCCTGCAGGAACCAGATCATGCATTTGACATGCCTCTCACAAAAGCAAGGAGGTCAGCAAGTGTGACTCACTGGACATCCAGGAGGGAAAAAAGTCAAGATCATTTTCAGCAAATACCATACCTATCCTTTTTAACTAGAATCCCACCATGAACACGAAGCAAGATAGAGCCAGAGCTGGGAGACTCCTGGCAATGTGACCTGCCTTCTCTTCTCCTCCGGGCAAGGACTAGCCCAGTGATGGCGAACCTTTGGAGCTCCATGTGTCAGCATTTTGAAAAACCCTAACTTAACTCTGGTGCCGTGTCACATATAGAAATTTTTTGATATTTGCAACCATAGTAAAACAAAGACATATATTTTTTATATTTATTTTATATATTTAAATGCCATTTAACAAAGAAAAATCAACCAAGAAAATAAGTTCGTGTGTCACCTCTGACACTTGTGTCATAGGTTTGCCATCACTGGACTAGGCAATGACTTTTGGCAGAATTCTATTTAACCACGCAATGCCTGTACATTTAGCCACGCAATGCCTGTACATTTAGCCATGCAATGCCTGTATATTTAACCATGCAATGCCTGTACATTTAACCACGCAATGCCTGTACATTTAGCCATGCAGTGCCTGTACATTTAGCCATGCAATGCCTGTACATTTAACCATGCAATGCCTGTACATTTAGCCATGCAATGCCTGTACATTTAGCCATGCAATGCCTGTACATTTAGCCACGCAATGCCTGTACATTTAGTCATGCAATGCCTGTACATTTAGCCATGCAATGCCTGTACATTTAACCATGCAATGCCTGTACATTTAGCCATGCAATGCCTGTACATTTAGCCACACAATGCCTGTACATTTAACCACGCAATGCCTGTACATTTAACCACGCAATGCCTGTACATTTAGCCATGCAATGCCTATACATTTAACCACGCAATGCCTGTACATTTAGCCACGCAATGCCTGTACATTTAGCCACGCAATGCCTGTACATTTAACCACGCAATGCCTGTACATTTAGCCACGCAATGCCTGTACATTTAGCCATGCAATGCCTGTAGAGATACTAGATAATAGTTTTATTAAAAGAAAAAACTCTTACTGCTCCTGCCACCTAGTGTGCCTCCTGGCCCCAGTGAGGGACGAAACCTGAAGGAGGGCCGCTTGCCCGGAAGCACACGGTGTGTCCTGGGGTGTCCGGGAGGAAGGCCGCTGGGCCAGGGTTTCCGTTTCATCAGCGGTGACCTGCCCCCCATTTCCCGGAGGGACTATGGGAGGCACTGGCACGAAGACCTCGCTGGGTGCCCCTCTCAGTGAGGCGTGAGCTTTGGGGGGACAGTTAAGGCTTAAGAAGACGATTCCTTCGGGCAGCTTTGCAGTTGGAGCCACCGAGTCTCAGACGCATGAAAGACGGGAGTTCAGCAGCTTGCCCGGAGCAGGGCCGAGCCCCAGCCGACAGCAGGGCCGCAGCTGCCGGCAGACGCCCGTGAAGGCCCCGCGTTCCTGTTTCACCTCTCTCCCTGCCGTGCGCTTTCCTTTCCATCTAGAAGGATCGCTGCGCCATCCCTAAGCTGGAGCCGGGACCTCATGTGCACGGCCGCCTTCCTGGGGGAGGGCTCCTCCTGAGAAGCCATTGCAGATGGTCGCAGACCGTAGGGAAAAGCAGTCCTTGGGCCAAATGTTAAGAGCAACATTGCGGTGCCCTAATTGCCCTCCTAAAAGCAATGTGTGTGTGTGGTGTGTGTGGGGGAGGGGGGTGGGGGGGGTGGTGTGTGTGTGTGTGGTGTGTGTGGTGTGTGGTGTGTGTGTGTGTGTGTGTGTGTTAAAGAAACGGTCTCAGGCAATAGCTAAACAACTGATTACAGATGATGTGTAAATGCTACTCCTTGATTTTCAGAAGCAGAGCAGTTAGAACCGAAATCCTGAATGAATTACGGCGTGAAGGACTCACGGACACACTGAGCGTACTCCCTGTGGACGGCAGACGTGAGGCCCCGGGGGTGGGGGGGGGGGGGTGGTCCATGGGCGAAGGGAGATGCTTCGCGCTTGTTCTGGGGGGAGCGAGGGCTTTCAGTAAGGCTGCCCCCCCCCCCGCCCCCCGGAGGTTCTACAGACCTCCAGAGGCGGAGGCCGCCCTCTGCACCTTATCCGGACCCTCCATCCCCCTCCAACAGGCTCTCAGTGTCCCCGGAGAGGCCGTCTCCCCCTGTTTTCATCTCCCCGTACCTTTCTGAGGGCCCCAGTGCATTTCTCCTTGTCCCGGGCATCCACACGTGGTCTCTCTTTCACGAAATTGGGCCTCACATTCTACACGTCAAAGCCCTCAAGGCTCCCAGCAGGTTTAATTTCTTTGGCTCTTCCCTTTCTTTGCTTATTCTCTGCTACCCTCCCACCCACTGTCCCCAAAAAGGAGGAAAAGGAAAGGTGTGCCGCACCACCCCCGTCACCCTGAACTCGCACGCCAACCTTCAGGCGAGACCAGCCCTCTCCAAGGGCCCGAGTCCTTCCCGGTCTCCACCGCCTCCGCCAAGTCCAGCAGAGCTGCTGCAGCCCGGCCCCAGCTTCCTGTCCCCTGCGACTCCCCCCTCACCCCACCCGCGGGGCTCCCCACCCCTGGGCTCTGTGCTGGGTGCCCGGCAGGATGCCCGGCAGTGTGCACACACAGATCAACACAGCACATCTGCCAGGGGTGACGCCTTCCTCCCATTGAGAGGGCTGGAATGCGGGGGAGAAAGCAAGGAGCTTATCCCAGGAATTTGAAATATTATTTTTGCTTTAATCCATTAAATACATTTAATACCCGAAAGCATTGTTGTCATGCAAACAACCACGGATGTGTTGTGGAGCTGACTGCAAAAGGCACATTCATTTTTTACATGAAACTGAGACTTCAAAGGCCTTCCTCACCTGGGGCAGGCGGCTCTGGCAGCACCACCCCTCTCTCCGCTCACACCTTGGCACCACCCCTCTCTCCGCTCACACCTTCTCTCTCCTCCGCCTGCTGAGGAGCAGAGATGGGCGACGCCCGCCGCACTCCCCGGCTGCTCTGAACTCAGCATGGATTTCTCCTTCACCAAACTGAGGACCTATTATGTGCCAGGCCCTGTGACGATAAATATGATTTCAACCCAGCCCCTGCCTTCCAGCAGCTCACAGTGTGCAAAGACTAACATACATAACTACCTATAATACAAGGTAATAACTCTTACAATAAAAATAAAGGTGGGGACACATGTTGCGGTGTCACATGGAAGGAAAATAACCACCATTTCAGACAGAACCAAAGAAGAGTCCCAAGTGTAGAAGCCTGACTATATCCCTTAACTTGTTGTACTTTCCCACCATGTCTTCTGCTACCTACAAAGCCTGCAGTAGGCACTGTACGTCTGTGCCTAGTGAATCTATTTTGCGTAGCACCGAACGCCTGTAGCGCCTCCGGTGTTCTTTGGCAGCCGGGTGATGATGATGCTAAACTCTTGGTCACGGTTGAATTGTGTTCCCGGGAAAGGCATTTTGAAGTCCTAACCCCCAGGACCTCAGCATGTTACTTATTTGGAAAGAGGGTATTTTCAGAGATAAGTTCACATGAAGTCATGGAGCAGCCCAACCCAACAGGACTTTGTCCCTTCAAAAAGGGGAAGTTTGGCCCGGCCGCATGACTCGGTGGTTGAGCGTCGACCTATGAACCAGGAGATCAGGGTTCGATTCCCAGTCAGGGCACATGCCGGGCTGTGGGCTCCATCCCCCGTGGGGGGCCTGCAGGAGGCAGCCCATCAGTATTCTCTCTTGTCATTGATGTTTCTCTCTCGCTCTCCCTTTCCTTCCTCTCTGAAATCAATAAAAATATATTTTTTTAAAAAAAGAAGGGGAAGTTTGGCTACAGACACACGCTGAGAGGAGACTGTGAAGAAACTGGGGCAGAAGAGGGCCATGGGATGGAGTGCTGCGTCTACAAGCCGAGCCATGTCAGGATGGCCGCAGACCAGAGGCTACAAGAGGCAGGGCGGGCGGGGTCCTCCCCTGGAGCCGCCAGAGAGCTCGGCCCTGCTGGGCCCTCTGTCTCGGACCTCCAGGCTCCAGAATCGCAAGTCAATGCAGTTTTGTTGTTTGAAGCCACCAGCTTTTGGGACCTGTCACCGCAGCTCTGGGAAACTAATACATATGTGTAAGCATTTCAGCGTCAGTTTCGAAACTCTTTTCTCAAAGCAACGCTAAGCTTAGTCTCCACCAGCAAGCACTCTGCTTGCAGCTGGCCTGCCGTGGTTCCCCAAGTGCCATTGCTGCCCGGCTGCACGGCTCAGTGGTTGAGCGTCGACCTATAAACCAGGAGGTCACAGTTGGATTCCTGGTCAGGGCACAGGCCAGGTTGTGGGCTTAATCCCCAGTAGGGGGCGTGCAGGAGGCAGCTGATCAATGATTCTCTCTCGTCATTGATGTTTCTCTCTCCCTCTCCCTTCCTCTCTGAAATCAATAAAAAATATATTTTAAAAAAAGAAAGTGCCATTACTGGACCAGCAGACCAGCATCCGTGGGAGCTGGTTAGAAGTGCAAACCCTCCAGTCCCCCCCCCGCCCCCTCCAGATCTACTAACTCAGAAACCCCTTGAGCAAGTCTCCCAGGGGATTTGGGTTTGAGAGCCACTGCTCTACTGCAAAGTCAACCAATCTCACTTTGCCCCTGAATCCTATTCTATTCCAATTTCAGGATCGCTAGACATGCGTTCTCATCTTCTGAAATGCCATCACAATAAAAACATGCGGTAGTTTCATATTAGGGTCTCCCAGCTAGATCTGCGAAGACCCAAGAGAATTTCTCTGGGAAGGCCTTCAATTCTGTGTTGGTCAGAACTGGCAAATAAATGAAGTGGAGAGTTTTTTTAAATGTTCTCCTACTCTTGGCACTGGCCCCCTGACTCCCAGGCGCCTGGCGCCCAGCATCTTCACGGACAGCAGTTCTACCCAAATTCACCAAACCCCTCACCCAGGCCCACCTATCTTTCCCCATGATACTCCGGAATCTGAAATCCCCTCCTCTCTCTCCCACCAATAACATGTCCATTCACTCAGAAGATTGATCTCAACTAAGCCATTGGAAGAAACGATCGATTGATTTATATTAAAATATTAATGACTAACCACCCTCCCTTTTTAATTAGCCCAGGTTGTACGGTTTTATATTTAAGGTGATTTTTCACCCAAAAGTACCCTATTTGGGCTGCTCTGAAGCATAGTGCGGAAATAAAGATCTGTTTGCTTTCCTTTTTGAGGGTGGGTTTGAGGAATGGATGGCCAGTGCCCTTTAAATGACAAGTTCGCGGAACACTCAGCTCACGAGGCCAGTTCTGCTTGGCAGCTCCCTCTCCTTCCTGGCCCGGCCTGCCAGCTCACTGACCTTGAAGAGATGGCAGCGGGCCTGGCCTTCTGCTTTTGCTGCATTCCGTATTGGGTGGGTTTGGGGGTATTTCGTTTTTGTAACAGGAAATGTAACTGTTGGTTTGAATCTAATTGAAGTATTTTGTATGCACACCCCAAGACCCCCAGGCTAGGGTGTATTTTTAATAAATCAAACAAATAAATCCCAAGCTTTGTACCAACTAAAATGTCCTTGTGCCTTTAATGGTGGCCTCCTACATGCACATACTAAGAAATGCAGGAATAAGGCGTCCTTAGTGGCAAATAAGCCTAATGGAGGTGGGGCGGGAGTCCAAGTTTAAAAAGAGAATGAACTTCATGGCATAAATTGTCCTGGAAATTGGCCCCCAATTCTCAGTTTACAGAGATTACGCTGCACCTAAGGCTATGAATGGGGGGAGGAGGGAGCGAAATTAATGTTTAATGAACATTGTGCCAGGTGTTTTATTTCTATTATGAAACCATTAGGTGCAGAAACTACAACCAATCAGATATCACCCCCTGAAGAGCAGCCCCAGTTCTTGGTCAAGCTTTAGGACTAATTCACTAGTGCGTTTGCCTACGGAAGGGATCAGCCACGGTTACACCAGGATTAGATTCATTCCCAAACTAACCCCTAACCCTCGATCTGAAAGGAAACCAACGCAGGCACCAGAGAAGTGGCACCTGAGCTGCTCTATGAGTTCGGATGTTGTTTTAAATAATCGAGGAAGCTGGTTATCACTGGGACGCCCGGGGAGAGATAGGGTTCAGGGTCTATTTGATTGAGCAACTCAAAAAAGTCATGAAGCAAGAACCCAAGCTCTCTCCATCCCTCCACCCTGCCTTCTACGGAACAGGCCACTTCAACCCAAGTCTTTTATCTGGTGGCAAAATGGCACCAATAGTTCCAGGCTGCCCACTGTTGGGCCACAGTAGCCGGAAGAGAGACAAGGTCTTTTCTGACGCCTCTCTCAGTAGAAGGAGAAAACTTTTCCCCCGGAATTCCCTAACAAAACACTCCTTTATTTCATTGATTCATTCACTTGATATGAATGGAAGACCTCCTATGTCGTCGGCACGTGGGATTCATCAGAAACCAATACTTTCTGCCCTCATGGAACTTGGGTCCTAGCAGAAGCTTACTGGTTAGTGTCTCTTGAGTCTCAGTTGACTGTCCTATGAGCTCTTCGGTCCTGGTGACCTCACTTCTTCCCTTTGCCCCCAGCCTTGGGCGTAGTGGCTGCTTTCAGCCGCTCCTGAGCTCTGGTTACCTGAGTGTCCCCTTTTGCTCTGTCAAGCTTCGAACAGCTGTGCAACCAAACTCCCAAATTAAACTCCTCTCTGCTTGAAACACAAGTATGTACCTCCTTTCTTTAAAAAAAATATGTTTTTACTGATTTTGGAGAGAGGAAGGGAGAGGGAGAGAGAGAGATAAAAACGTCAATGATGAGAGAGAATCATGGATCGGCTGCCTCCTGCACAGCCCCCACTGGGGATCAAGCCCCTAACCCGGGCCTGTGCCCTGACCAGGAATTGAACCTTGACCTCCTGGTTTATGGGTCAATGCTCAACCACTGGGCCACACCGGCTGGGCAGGTACCTCCTTTCTTGACAGGAACCTAACTGATACAGGATAAAAACCTAGACAAAGATCTAGCTGCTACTGGGAAAAGTTGTGAAGGCGAGAGTGAATCCTGCGCAGGCACCCAAGCATTGTCTATAACCAATGGTTATTTTTCACCAACTGGGAGACTTCTGAGCAAAAAAGCCAGAAGGTAACAACACTAGTAGTAATTTTTTTATTTCAGTACAGGTGGTACCTGTCTGAGCATAAATGGTGAATTGATTTCCAGGCACCTATCTGCATAGGTTGATTTGAGTTGAATGGAAGGAGACCTTCTACTGGGAGATGTTTTCTGCATGGGCATCTAGAAGCAGAGCAGGTACCAGAAGAGGAGAGGAAAAGGGAAGGAATTATAGGAAGGTGGCACGGGGATGCTGCCTTGGTTCAGTCACATGGTCTAGGCCAGTGCTCCATGGAGAGACAGGGTGCTAGCGCCCACAGGGACACGCAGTGCTGCTTAAAACCCAGGTGACAACTGGCTGGAGAACTCTCTGACTCTGCATGGGACTCAGCAAGCTCTGGCTCAGCAAATTCTTTCTCAGGTCTTGCTCTAATTGGACTTGCATTCCGTCAGCCCACCAGAACTGCTCTGTGAAGGTCACAAATGACCTCCATGTTGCCAAATCCATTGCTCAAATGTCTGTTCTCATCTTACTCCAATTTCAACATTGCTAATATTTTGCATTATTTTCCAAGAGCTTGCATTTAAGAGACACTCAGCTGCTCTGAATGAATGCCAAATGGCTAAAGGAAAAAGGAATCCATCTAATTATTTGACTAATGAGAATAATGAGAACAATAATAGCTAGCATTGTTGAGCACTTACCATGTGCCAGACACTATTCTAAGCACCTTGTGTGGGTTAACCCTCACGGCAGTCCTGTGAGACTAATGCTATCAGCATCTGTTATTTCTCAGGTGAGGCCTCTCAGGTGTAGGGAGGTTGAGTCATTTCCTAACGTGCAGAGCCAGGCGGTCTCCATCGTTCTACTATTCAACCTCAAATTCTCTACCAGAATTTTTAAAATTGCCATCCAGGTGTGTTTTGGTAAATGTATATCCGAAGGCTAGAGGATTGAGCTCAAGGAGGTGTGGCTTGGGAAAGGTCTCCACACTACGCTTCCTTCTCCACATTACTGGCCTCACACAGGCCATGGCCGGCCACGGTGCGGCGCTGCAGCAGGAAGGGTCAGGGCCCGCCAGCAAGGGCATGCGGTCCAGCAGGCAGGAGGCCTGTGGATGCCGCCAATGTTCAGGAAGCCCAGAGTTCCCAGAGCAGCAGAGGGACACCTCGGGAGAGGATGATGCTCTCACCAGAGGCCAATGGAGACATCTCTGGAGAGCCCTAGGGACACAGATATTAGTTGGGGTTCAGGGGTAGAACCCTTACGCCTGAAAAAGAACCCGGGGAAACAAAGCAAGACCGGAGCACCAAAGGAAAAGACCTTTCGGCAGATTGTAAATACTGAGAGTCAGGAGCAGCAGACAACACACAAAACCATCGCCTCCAGAGGGGCAGGAAGCTCTCTGTCCCGCGCCATCGTACCCTACACAACCCTGACACAGTCCATCCTGGTCACTGAGTCCAGTTATCCAGTCTCAAGCCAAAGACCTGGCACTTACAGAATGTTCAAGGTCATATCTAGAGGACATTGGGCACCCACATGGCAAGAGGAGCTGTGCCAGTGTCCCTCACGCTGAGCCTATCGGTGCTGGGCTACACGTCACTGACCCTCACCAGCCTGAGGACAGATGAGTAGCAATGAGCACCAGCTCATCCCGTACGGATACGAGTACCAACAGGAGGGCTGAAGACGAGGGTGAGGCTGGGTCGGCAGTCTGGGTTTTCAGCAGCCAAGAGTGAAGGAATATGAGCCATTTTCTCTTCTCTTTCCCACCATGAGTGCTGCTCATATTTCTAAATTTCCATGTCATTGTTCATTCAAGTCAGACTGCTATTCAAAGGCTAAATGAAGTCTGACAAAACTGATGGGATAGTCTGATAGTTTTCAAATAACCTTAGCAATGGAATCAATTAAGATCAGAGGCAGATTATTTCCAAAATTCATTTTTTTCCTTTGTAAATACCCTTTATTTATTGATTTCAACCTGGCTAAAATGTTATTTGCACTTTTTTTTTTTTTACCCCTATTGGAATTCTTCATGCAAATGACTAAATATTAAAACTAAATGGAATCAATGCTCAAAACCAAATCTACCAGTTGAAAAGGGATTCATTCACATGAGTACAGAGGCACCTTTATTTTTATTCATTCATTTATTTTCTCCTATCCAAAAATGCAGAATTGTGCCAAGTTATGAATTCATTACAACACCACTTTCCGGGGCTCTTAAAATATATTTTGTCTCTTTGCTACGATGGAGTACTTCCCTTTCTTGGAGTTTTATCTCTGCCTCAATTATCAAAACTGTAATTTCATGCGGCCCCTGCATCAGCACCACGTTCATGTTACCCAAACGATGGCATTTAGAGTAAACTGTCCTTGCTCATATTCCACTGTAACACTTCTCTCTCACCAAAAAAATTCTATCATAAAGAACGACAAGAGGGAAACAGATCAAAGAGGTTCGGTAAAAACCCTGCGGTCTTAAATATGAATTGGAGGCAACAGCATAAACAGTATAATCAAAAAGACTGAGAAAACTATGAGATAATTAGAAATATGAGCGCTGACTGGATATTTGATAATATTAAGAAATCATTGCTAAATGTCGCAGGTTTAATGATGACATGGCTATATTTTCTAAATAGTCTTTACCTCTTAGAAAACCATACAAAACTATTTTTAAATAAGATGCCATGATATCTGGGATTCCCAGACATCTGCATAAGCGAAGGACATGGTTGTTGAATTTGGATGATGGGCACATGGGATGGGGTGGTACGAATAGGTCTAGCTGTGTACGTGTGTGAAGTCGGGCAGGACAAATCACCAGATTGCCAGGCTAACTCACCTGGGAGCTGAACTGTGTTTTGCTCAAAAAAAAAACTCTCTTCTTTTTTTTTTACACAATTCTATTGCTTTTAAATGGACTGTTGTGGGATTTTCTCCCACAGATTTATACCCTCCTCTTCCATTCATGGGGAGAAGAATCAAACTGAATATGAATAAAGAAGGCCAAATGAGATAGCAATTCAAGGAAGTCACTTCCGCGTGTCATTTCAGGAGCAGAACTAGTAGCAAAACACTGGATTGTTTTTTATTTTCTAAGGAACATACTTTTATTACTGCTCCTCAATCCTGGGAAACCCTTGGCCACCATCTCACCCCGGACAGCCCCAAGTCTTCTGTGCCCCTGGGCAGTGTGGGTGCTGCCATCTCCAGGGTGCACAGTCTGGGACCATCACTGTGCCCTTCAGTGCACTTCCAGGGCTCCCCCCCAATACCTTTGAGGTGCCAACAAGTTGGCATTCACTAAGAGGTGAATTGAAGAGTTAATTTCTGAGGACTGATTCTGGGTGGAAATAATAATCATAGAAATTATTTCCAGTTTCCATTATCTCCATCTATATAAAGAAACTAATGTTGAGAAAGGTTACATCATTTTTTCCAAAATATCTAATAGCTTGTGAGAAACAGAGCAGGATTGGAACCCAGGTCACACCCAGGCTATTGTAGGCCTGCTTCCAACTGTCGATGTCGCCAGGAAGAACACACATTCCTGTTTCCTCTTTGAAGTCATGACCACAAATGCTTCATGGGACTCAGCTCTTCCAGGAACTCCTGCTGCACTCCACTAGTCTGCGCACTTTCCATAAAGACCAGTTCACTGTTCCTTCTGCTCAAATGTACAGCATCCCTTCCCACCCCCTCTCTCAGAATTGTTGACTTTGCCTCCCACTTCTTTAAGGAAATAAAAACCATCAGAAAGGAATTCCATTGTCTCCCTCAACCCGTGCTGGCAGCCT
Organism: Myotis nattereri; assembly: GCF_964212035.1. Classification (NCBI taxonomy): domain Eukaryota; kingdom Metazoa; phylum Chordata; class Mammalia; order Chiroptera; family Vespertilionidae; genus Myotis; species Myotis nattereri. The sequence continues at coordinate 92,606,041 of NC_138083.1, forward strand.
GCCCACACCTCTATCCGTGCTCCCAGCCTCCACCCTGTGACTAAGGGAACAGGTATAACCTCCTGCACAAACTCCCCTTCCCCCTCTCCTTCTGAAGGTGTTGTGATCATAACCACTTCTTCCCTGCATCTCAGAGACTCTCCTCTAAAGCAGCCCATCACAGCAAAACGTGCTTGGTTAGTCATCCTCTATCTCTATATATAAAAGCCTACGTGACCGGCCGGTAGCTATGACGCACAATGACCACCAGGGGGCAGGCACTCACCGCACAGGCATGAGAACATGGAACAGACTGATGAATCTCAGAGGGAAGCGGGGAGGGGAGAGCAGGAAGAGATTAACAAAGACCTTATAAGCATACTAGAGGCCAGGTGCATGGATTCATGCTCCAGTGGGGTCCCTCGGTCTGGCTGGTGGGGATCGGGCTGAAACCGGCTCTTGACATCCCCCGAGGGGTCCCAGATTGAGAGAGGGCACAGGCCGAGCCTCTAGTAATAAATAATGGAGCAACATTGCCCCTTATTACACTTTCTCCTCCAGCTCCTGCTTCCTTGCTCTGCTCTCCATAGCAAACGTCTCGAAAGAACTGCCTCCAATGATGTCCTCCTGTGTCTCACCTCCTTTTCTCTCCTCCACCCACAACAATGGAGCGTCCGCTCCCTTCAGAGAAATCGCTATTGTCAGTGTCTAATGATCCCCTCTCCATCTTTCCAAAGTTAACGCATGATTCTTAACCAACGTACCGCCTTCCTCCTCGAAGCACACTTCTCTTAACCTCCTAGGTTCCAAACTCTCCCACACTGAGGCAGGGATGAGGCGGGTGTATTCAAGGAGCAGCAAGAAAATGGGTGTGGCTAGAGCGTACTGAGTGACCGGGGAGTCAGGTGACATGGGTTGGAATGTGAAGGGGACTCAGCATCATGGAGAACCTTCAGGTGAGGGGAGGACGTTTGGGAGATTTTTAGGGGATTTTAAGCAGGTGACAGACATACTCTTCACTTAGGCTTTTACAGGTCACCCCGGCTGTTTGTGGAGAGTGGACTGCGCAGGCCTGAGAGTAGGCTCGTGGACAACAATTAGGACCTTCTTAATAAATTCCAAGTAAGTGTCTGTTGGTTTGAATTAAATTGCGAAGAAGAAAGGAAGGCACCAGTAAGCCGGGATGTCTGGAGGACAGAAATAGAACCAAAGAGTAAAGCTCCAGGGAGCAAAGAGCCGAGGAATCAGTGAGGGGACAATTTCACCCATGGGATTTGGCCCAGTTCTCCACAAACCCAAGAAATTGTCAAATACAGCTCCCCTGCCCAGCTGGTGTGGCTCAGTAGTTGGGTGTCAACCTATGAACCAGGAGGTCAGGGTTTGAGTCCCAGTCAAGGGCACATTCCCGGGTTGCGGGCTCGATCCCCAGTAGGGGTCATGCAGGAGGCGGCCAATAGATGATTCTCTCTCATCACTGATGTTTCTATCCCTCTCTCCCTCTCTGAAGTAAATAGAAATACATTTTTTAATTAAAAGAAAAAATACCGCTCCCTGTGCGATGAGCCCATGGAGCACAGTTGCTTCCACGGATGGTGAACACGCAGTCTTCTTCACGCCTGCGATTCCTACCAGGCGATTGGCAGTAGAGAGAATTTGACTCGTTATCTTCCACGGTGTCTGCCATGTCACGTTACACCTCAGGTCCTGACAGAACACTCCAGACACACGATGCGTTAGGACCTGACACGGGTTACCCAGCGCTGCGCCTCATTAGAGGGGGCAGGACAGGCACGCACAAGGCCCTCCTTCCCCCCGCCCCTGCCCCCCCGCTTTGTACTACCCCACCTCTCTCCACGACTTCACGCCTTCATTGGTCTCTTGATCTCTTTGTGGTTGTCATTAGGGGCTCCGAGTTTTATGTCCTGGTCCAGTTCCCGATGACAGCTCTCAGTGTGGAAGTGATCAAGGAGGGCCGCCTCCCTCCCCGCAGTGACGGCGCAGCCCATCCCGGGAATTGATCATGTCGGCTCAGCTCACCTGATCCTAAAGATGATAGTGCCTCCCTGCTCCCGGGCAGGGCAGAAACAACTGAGAAATAATTGCCAGTCCCCCCCGGAGGGAAATTCTTTCCCTTCCCCAAGTTCGATGATCAATCTAAGCCAGGGCACGGGGCTAACACCACTGCTATAAAGAACACAGTTCCACTCGCACACCCAACTCCGCGGCCGTGCGGCTTGCATTGGGGGTCGCCCTGTCTGGGTCTTTCTGTCTCCCTGGGGAAGACTGTTCACAAGAGCAGCAGGGGCTCAACAGCACAAACACAAGGACCCAGCAGAACAGGCCGTGAGACACGCTCATAGAAGCCTGTCTGATTCCTCTGTGGCCGTGGTTTGATTACCTGTCTCCACGCTTAAACATGAAGAAAACGCACGTGGCCCACTGCGCGGTTCTTGGCCCGGCTCAGAGGCCACGCTCTGGCTTCCTCTTGGTCGGCGGGTAGAAAGTCTCCAGAAAGGGGGTCCGTCTCTGGAAGTGAGGGTGCAGCTGACGGTGTGGTTCACAGGGGCTGCCTGTGAAGAGGGGCAAGGGTTTGCCTTCCTGTGCATTTAATTTCCACGCGCAGCCAGGGCCTCCATCCCCGCGCCCTGCGGATTTTAGGGAAGGCACTTTGGGGCCGTTGCCCTGGGAGTTAGTAAAGCCGCCGGCAGGGCCCGGTGCTGCCCTTTGAAGACCCTGGACTAATGAGGGCGTGTCTGCTCGGCGGTACATGCTGACCTGCCACAGCGATGACCTGGCGCTCATGTGTGTCGTTTGGCATGTGTTCGATTTGCCGTCTTCCTCTAAAGCAGTGGTTCTCCACCTTCCTCATGCCGCGGCCCTTTAATATGGTGCCTCATGTTGTGGTGACCCCCAATGTCATTGTTACAAATTGAACATAATTAAAGCATAGTGATGAATCACAAAAACAATATGTAATTATATATGTGTTTTCCAGTGGTCTTAGGCGACCCCTGTGAAAGGGTCGTTCGACCCCCAAAGGGGTCGCAACCCACAGGTTGAGAACCGCTGCTCTAAAGGCTCTGCTCTCTCCCCACGCCCTTCAAAGGCCGGAGGTCCTCAGTCCCCACGCCAGGTGCCTTGAGGCATCCCACCTGGGTATCTCCAACAAGCAAAATGGCCTGACTGCGGTGCAAGAGAGCAAGCCCTTCGGAAAGGAGAGGCAGGCTCAGAGTCCTGCAAACGAACGGATCAGATCCCAGAGCTGTGTTTCCTGGACTCGACATTGTCTTCGTAGTTGGAAGGAGATTCCCTAACCGATAAACATACCAGGGACTCGGAGAGGGTTCAATGAGAAGATTGACAGAGGACACGGGAGACAAATGCCCAATCTCATCCAAGGCTAGCATCTGGCTATAAGCCATTGTGTCAACAGTACTTCCCACCCACAAAATATAGTCTATCTATTTATCTACACATCTATCGGTTCATTATTTACAAGATGGCTCTCTGTTTTTCTTCACATCTTTTTCTGGATGTGTAACAAAGGCCATAAGACTTAGAAAATAGAAACTACGCTTGGAAATTGTGTGGTGTGCATGGTTTCTTGACTTGCACTAGAAGGCTTCCTGGTCAAATCTTTCTGGTAAATCTGAGGTTAAATCTCCTTGGGTACAGGATGAGCTAAGATCTAGGGATGAATGAAGCCGTGTCGGCGAGTCAGCAGTGTGGGCTCAGGTAGAATCCCAGCTCAGCGATGGATTCGTCCCTGTGTTTCCCTGGGCAGACGTCCTAATCCGGTGTCTCGGTTCTATTAACGTTCAACGGGCCAATAAGAACACTCCTCAGGTTTTGTGAGGATTTAATGAAACTTATGGAACTCAACCAGCACAATTCCTGGTACTGCCTTTCCGGTGATCAATGACACTCATTCTTTTCCCTTTTACTTCCGGTTAGGCTTCTAGAGATATACACCAATCCAGGTTTATAAAGTTCCTAGGAATCTATGCTTACATTTTACTATGATCTCTCATAAACTTGAGCATAACTAGGACATGGTTTATCTTTATTATGAACCCCAGTTTAGATCACCCCTTTGCCTATTTGAGGACTGAAGTCAAAATCTCCATTCCAACCTGGACAGCAGCCACCTGTGGCCACTAAGTACTTAAAAAGTGGCTCATATAATTTGAGGTGCGCTGGACGTATAAAATACATGCCAGATTTCAAACCATGAAACATGTAAAATGTCCCATTACATTGATTACATTCTAAAGGGTATTTCTATATGTTGCGTTAAATAAAATTTATCATTAAAATCAACGAGTCCTGTTTCTTTTTCCCTTTTTAATGTGGCCACGGGAAATTTTTAAGTTATATATGTGGTTCACATTTGCCGGGAGCCGGTCCATCCTTGCTGTTTCAAGGGACCTGGCATATATAGCATACTGTTCTTAATATGTTTGCTCCCCTTAGCGCTGTGTGTTTTAACCAAGGTCACCTCTCCGAGAAAGGTTGTTTCCCCAGGTAGGGATTTTCCCCTGAAGTTAGGGAGGGAATAAAACCCCTCAACTAAGTGCCAGGCGGGTAATTAATCACTTTAACTATGAACAATCATGCTTAAGCTACATAATCTTTACTCCCTGGAATGGAGATAAGAAACGCCCTAACCTTTGTAATAGAGATTGACAGGATTAAAATCAACTGGTATAAATACAGATGTAATAAGACAGCAAGACACAGAACTTAGGAGACAGAAAGAAGACAGCACCTACACAGAACCTACAGACAGAAGAACTTCGCTGGAGAGAACATGGCAAAAGATCCTGGACTGAACCTGACTACAGAAATTGGCAAGAGAACCTGACTAGAACCTGGTGACTGAACTTGGCTGGAGAACCTAGCGAGGGAACATGGCTACAGAACCTGGCTGGAGAATCTGGAGAACCTGGCTGGAGAACCTAGCAAGAGAACATGGACACAGAACCTGGCTGGAGATCCTAGCCAGAACTTCGCTGGAGATCCAGACCAGAACTTGGCAGGAGACCCTGACAAGAGAACCCGGCTATGATGATCAACTGAACGCTGCCTCCGTGTCATTCCTTCTTCGCCGACTCCGTCCACATCTTTGGGGACCCCTGGACCCGCTGGGGTTGGACCCCGGCACACATTCTATTCCTATTGAACTGTGTTCATCTAAAGGGTAAAGACCCAGAGATAACCCAAAGGATCACAGGAGGTGAGCTGTCTGCCAAGTTCACCAACACCCTGAAGGCCAACCTCAAAGAATTCAGGGTCCACAAACTTAATTAGCTCTGCAAACACGCATTTCAAAAAGTGCTTTGCACCTGGCACAGCGGACCTCTCCCCTCCCACTCCTGCTTCTTCCAGTGATGACAAGTGAGCAACCACTAGAAGATCTAAAGGAAAAGGTCTAAAGCAGCACTGTCTTATCATCCACATGAGCCAAACTGCAAGCGCTCAATCGCCCAGAGTGGTTAATGATACTGTAGGTCCTCGGGTGACCCGGGAGATCCGTTCCTGCGGCGACGTTAACGCGATTTTTGCCGTAAGTCGGAACCCACCTACATAAGCACCTACGTCACTCACATGGAGCACATGCACAGCAGTAATGATGTGAAACAGTAAAAAAAAAAAAAAAAATTTAAAAAAAGATAACAATTCCTGACCTTTACTTGTGGTAAATAGATAATAAAAAACATAAAGCACATATGTACATACGTCGAAATGACGAAACTTTTTTTTTATAAATAAATGGGAGATGGCGATATAACCATGAAACGACGTACGTCGAGTCCGACGTAACCCAAGGACTGTCTGTATTGTATTGGGTACCTCAGCTGCAAAGTATACACTCCCTATATTTTCTTGAGTATAAAAATTGGGGTGAGCCCGGCCGGTATGACTCAGTGGTTCCTGGTTCCTGGTTCAATTCCTGGTCAGGACACAGGCCCGGGTGTAGGGGGTGTGCAGAAGGCAGCTGATCAATGTTTCTCTTTTATCAATGTTTCTATCTATCCCTCTCCCTCTAAAAAATCAATAAAAACATTTTCTTTTTAAATTGGGGTGAATTGTCAAAATAGAGGAAAGACAGCCTCCAAGGAAAAACTAAGCTCGCGCACTTCCCCTAATCCTAATCAAGTTCTCGATGTTTACAGGTCACAATAACAACCATTCTTTAAATAACGGCCTCGAATAAAAAGTGTGAGGTTGGCCTGTCCATCGCGAGTGCTTGTCCCTTAGTAGGCTCACAGCATAGCACAGACGCGCCGTGGAAGGGGGCGCGACCTAAAATCCCACTTGCTGCCGCCTCGTCGCCAGGTGGTCCACTTCGGCCTGGAGAGCTGAGCGGCACACGCCTTGACTAATTGCCAAGTGGGACCAGGCCACATGGAAAGGATTAGCCCAGTACAGAGTCCCGACCAAGGGGCCTCTTTTTAGGATGTAGCTGCTATGCCTGCCTTTCAGTAAACGACAAAGGATTTTTAAAAATAGCACCGTGCAGCCTGCCCCTCGGGTTCCTGGGGCTTCGCTGGGGGAGTTCCGTGCAAGCAGCCACACAGTTTGGTGTGCACTGACGGTTGTATGCGTAATTTTCAGTGCCGCCTTGAACACGCTGGGGAAATAACAGCTGGCTTCCTCCATACAGAATCCGGTAACGAATGCGTGCGAAGGCACTAGCGGTGCATCACCCGGGGATAAACGCACTGGGAGGGTTTTCCCCAGAGAGAGACGGTTCAAGCAGAAGTAGTGGCCCGGAGGACAAGGGACCATCGTGCTGTGCTCTGAGGACTAACGTTATGGCTCCCCATTCCTTGATTTGACCAAATACCTGCCGTTGATTTCTCCGCGTCACCAGATGCACTCGCTCTGGAAAGGCAAGTGCGCAGTTTTGGAGAGCAGAGGCCCTGAGCTGCGCGCACACCACACAGGAAGCACAACGCCAGGAGCCCTGGGATTGCAGAGGCCGTGCTGTCCTCAATCTCCTCTCTCCTTCAAGAACATAAACGGATCACTCAGGCCCCCCTCAGCCTGTCTCCCATGAGCAGATGGAAAGCAAGAACTCCGGCTCTTCTCTGCGTCACGAAGACCTTCACAAGCGTTGGGAACATGGACTTGCCCACTCACCTCATCTCCTGTCTCCCTCCACCTCCAGCCAAGGAGGCAGCAGAGAGGCAGGACAGAATCTGTACAGCAAGACTCAACAAGGAGAAGCAACGGCCCAGCCGGCGGGGCTCAGGGGTGGCGCATCGAACTATGAAGCAGGAGGTCACAGTTCGATTCTGGGTGAGGGAACAGGCCCAGGTTGCGGGATCCATCCCCGGGGTGGGCCGTGCAGGAGGCAACTGATCCCTGATTCTCTCTCAGCATTGTTGTGTCTCTCCCTTCCTCTCTGAAATCAATAAAAACATATTTTAAAAAGAGAAAAGCAATGAACTGAAATCTAGGAACCCTGAACGGTTTCAAGAAAACTCAGAGCTCCCAGCTACCCGGATCTAACTTCATACGTCACTGAATGTCGGTGCCCTTTTGCCCTCCAGCACCATCCCAGCCCCTGGAGACAACGCGAGGCCCTCCGGACGGGACACCACACACTGTTTATTTGCGCGCGTGGGGAAGACACTCATTCGGGAAGCCGCGGAGCGGGCGTGGGCAGCTTAGGGAGGCGGGGTAGCACGTGGTCTGCTCCTGCCCCTCTGCGATGCCAAGCGTGGGAGGCGAAGGAGAGCCGGGATGGTGCCGAATCGCAGGCGGCTGACGGACGTGGGAAAGTGTAGCGGTTAGCAGAGTCCCACTGGTGAAATCCACTGTGTGCGGTCGACAAGCAGGGCATGGTGGTACATCCAGACACTGATATGAGGAACACGCGATTTCAAAATAGGAAGCATGCAGGTGAAACGCATGGATTTTTCACACACGCGTCAGACCCGAACAGCGTGCTGGTCGCTTGCTGCGTTCCCTGGTCCTGCTCACGGGACATGCTCACTTGCCTTTGTCCTCGGGCTCTTCAGTCCATGTTTTTCAGAACTTACTTTCCTGAATTGGTCTGATCCCACCCGTAGCACTTGTCACTCGAGTGTTTCAACAGACAGGCCCTCAGAGAGGAGCCTCAGGAGACACAGGGAGGCCTTGCTCACTTCGTTCTTTGAAGAAACAAAGGCACAAACGTCAAGAGGAAGAATGGGGCCCCTGCAGTGAGGGCTTCAGGCTGGGCTGGGGGCGCGTAAGCGACAGACACACACCCACGAAGAACTCGTGCGCAAGAACACACCAACCCATCGCTCCTGTTCCCCACTGGTCAGCAGACCTGAGGTCATCGTTTCTCCCGTCCAGGGAGGGGGCCAGCACCCCAGCAGGAGGCACAGCTGGTCAGTAACGCCCCGCTGTCCCGGGGGGCAAGGTGAGCCCCTCAGCCGAAGGGCGGGGGCAGCTGCGGCCCAGCTATGTGCTCCCGGGCTGCCAGGGCGACCGAGACACATGTGACACCGAGTAACAGAGGCATTCCTGATGTCACGTCGGCTTTAAAACGCAGCGAGATGGAGATATAGATGTCAGCTCCCGGGACAGGCGGCGCCACTGCCCGTGGCCATCGCACGCAGCACCTGTCCGCTCAGCAGGCCCGAGCTCCGAGGGAGGGACACGCACGAGTCCTGCCCGCCTCCCTTTCCTCTCCCCTCCCCTTCCCTCCCCTCCCCTCCCCGGGCAGCAGCGGTGTCAGGGGCGCCGCCCCTCAGCCTGCGCCAGCACATGGGGAGCAGTCGGGGGAGACGGCCGATAATTGTTTGGCACAGATGGTCACTCCGTTCCATCTACACCCAGCAGCCGGCGGGGTGTGAGCCCGCCTCGCCATCCCTCCTGTGCTGCTCGGGTTGCCGGCAACTAGTGGAAGCAAAGGAGGGCCTGCCCATTCCACGGGGAGGCCCGTTTGGTGAGAGTGACAAGGTCCTGGGTTCCGGCCACTTGGGAGCAGATGCAGAAGCTCACCTGCTCCCAAATGAGTCCTCAGAGCGCGTGGGCGTGTCCTCACCTGGACACGCTCACCTGCTCCCGAGCGCGTCCTCAGAGCGCGTGGGCTTGTCCGCACCTGGCAGGCTCCTCAGCCCTGTCCATGGGTTTAGACACCCTGCACTGAGCTCACGCTCATCACGACCCCTCACCTCCCCCCACACAGAGAGAAGAAACCAGGTGGCGTGGCGCCTGGAGACCCCGGTGTCCACAGTTAATGTGGAAACGGAACTGAAGACACACACGGGTCCCGTGGTTTGTCAGTCGTGTGTGAGAGCGCATCTCATTTGCAAATGACATCTTTGAGTGAGTGCCAGTGGACAGACCAGCAACAGCACATGGTCTTGAAGGAGGGTTTGGGGCCCAGAACCCGCCCCTGCCCCCGCCCCACCACCTGCCTCGGAAGCCAGAGATAGGGTGGGGGGGCCCTCCTAGAGGAGCCTGGGTCTCCCGGGAGCACAAGCTGGGAAACACTGAGGAGAGAGAGGCTTGTGGAGAAGGAACAGGGCGGGGGGCGGGGGCACCTCCCGGCCTGTCATCAGCCTCCCTCTCCCCTGGCCAGGCGGCACCCCTACTGACCCCGCGGATGTGCAAACGTGCAGTGACCTCAGGACAGAGAGCTGTAGCCTGAGTTCAGCTGCAGCCTGAGTTCTCTCGTGTGCAGCGGGATCCAGGGAGGGACTCAACCTAGAGACCATCAGCAGAGCTCCTCCGAAAGGCCCCTGAGCCCCCAGCTCGGCCTCCCGCCCCGGGCCCCGGGCCTGTGCTTTGTGGTGGGTGTGTCAGCAGGTTTGAGTGAGAGGCATGGCACAGAACAGGAAAGGAAGGGGGGAGGCGGGCCTCCGGGCCTGAGGGACAAGGACAGGCCGTCTGTAAGGGTCCACTCCGCTCCTTCCCATGCCCTCCCCACCCTCCTTCCGGGGCCTGTGCCGCCGGGCGTGTCTGGCTGTGTGGGAAGTCCACGCGGGAAAGTTCACTCCTGCCCGCGAGCAGAAATTCCTCCGGATCCAGCTCCATCTCCGTGCACTTCAGAGACTTTGAGGAGCGCCTGCCCCTTCCTGAGAGCGCCGCGGCCGGGAGCGTGGCGGCCTCCACGTGCAGGACGGCTTCAGCCTCGGCTGCCCTGACCGACGGCGGCCACGCTTGTGTCGTGGTTCATGTGGCTCCCCGCACAGGCCCTGCCCCGCGCACCTTCTCCCCGGTCAAGTCAGCACGGGTGTCGGTTTAAAAACACAGGAAAGCTCTGTGATGGGGACTGGAGGCTGCAGTCATTCAGTCTGTGTTGTGCTGCCTCGTCTTATCTCCTCGTGTGCCAGGCTGTCCCTGGCACGTTCAGAGCCGCGTGCCTGGAAGCCAGTGCGGGAGAGCAGCCCACCGGGCATTGGAGCAGCAGACAGGGCTGCCCTGGCTCTCCCGCCACCGGGCGCCCGGGGGACAGGCAGGACACTGTCCCGTGTCCTCACTCCAGAAATGTCCCAGGCGGGCTGACCGGCGCTCGGCACCGTGAGCCATGCTCTGCGGCTGGAGGGGCTGCCGGATCATTTCGATTCGGCCCCTTGTCTCAGTAATGAGAAAGCGGAGCCCTGGGCGCTCACGTTCCTGGCCCCCAAGCCACCAGCTAATAGAGGCGCAACCCCAATCTCTCCTGCCGCCTGCCCGGGGCTCCTTTTAACCCGGCGCCCCGCTCTCCCCGAGCCCTTCCTTGTTTGCAGACTCCTCTGCCCGCGACGGCCGAACACATTTGTCCTGGCACCTGCGACAAGTCTGGCCTCCCCGCACCCGCTGGGCCTGGGAATGAAATTCCATCACACAGGGCTGGCTGTTCGCAGGCTCACACAGGGCTGGACCGGAACCATGTGGAAGGCCAGGGAAAGCCCGCAGAATCATTTAGGGGGAGCAAACGCTGCCCCGAGAGTTTCATCTGCACTGTGAGAGTCTTAACCCAGGAAGCTGGGCCTCCCCTCGGAGCTCCTGTCTTGTGAGTGAAGGCGATGGCTTTTTTGTGTGCTTGGTTTCTTAATATGGTGACTACCAGAACTCTTGAATGAAAGTGAGGGAAAACTCAACTCAAACTAGCTTATAAAAAAGGAGATTGAGCCCGGCTGGGGTGGCTCAGTGGTTGAGTGCCGATCTATGAACCAAGAGGTTACAGTTCAATTCCCAGTTAGGGGACATGCCCTGCTTGTGGGCTCAATCCCCAGTAGGGGGCATGCAGGAGGTAGCCCATCAATGTTTCGCTCTCTCATTAATGTTTCTCTCCCTCTCTCCCTCTCCCTTCCTCTCTGAAATCAATCTTCTATATATATAAAAGCCAAGTGACCGAACGGCGGAACAACCAGAAAGACCAGTAGCTATGACATGCACTGTGGCAGCCAACAGGCCCAATCGGGGGCAGGGCCGGCCAGCCAACCACCCACAGCTCCTCCCCCCTGCCGGCCCCACCCCAATTGGTCCCCCTCACCCCAATCACTGAAGTGTGACCTTCAGTGATTCTAAGTAAGTAAATGCTCTCCAGCCTTCAGAGATCAGGAACCTGAATGATGAGTGACCAGGGGGGAAACTGCTTACGGTCTAGACCAGTGGTCAGCAAACTGCGGCTTGTGAGCCACATGCGGCTCTTTGGCCCCTTGAGTGTGGCTCTTCCACAAAATACCAACTTCTGCACATGGGCCACAAAGTTTCAATCGCATTGTATGTGCGTGCCCACACGTGGTATTTTGTGGAAGAACCACACTCAAGGGGCCAAAGAACCGCATGTGGCTCACAAGCCGCAGTTTGCCTATCGCGGGTCTAGACCATCAGTCAGGTGTCCGGGAGAGGTGCCCAGCACAACCACCATCTTCCTGCGCTCTCTCTCCACCGCTTCCTACCACAGGGGGCAGCCGCATCACACCAGGGCCTCTCTTTCGAGGGTTTGTCAGCAGGGAACTAACCCGCATGACCTGTCTAGGGAGAGGCTTAGAAACGGAAGCGGTAAATGCCCCTGACACTAAAGCGCCTTTGAAGCTTCAACTCATCCAAAAGCCAATAGTAAACATGTATACACCCTGCTGAGATCTTTGACACTAATAACTCCCTGTGGCTGGCCCCACCCCCAATTGAACCCCCCCACCCCAATCGGGGGTGGGCAGCCGGACCCAACCTGTGCACAAATTTGTGCACCGGGCCTCTAGTAAAATATATTTTTGTTTAAAAAGAAGATGTATTAGTGCAGAGAAGTAGCTTTAGAGAAGGCTTGATCACAGCTTCAAAAATGTCACCCAAGAGTCGTTCTCTCTGTCTCTTGACTGTTCTCTCCTCCTGGAGGCTCCGTACTCACGGAGACATGCCCCTTCCAGAACTTACACGTTCCTACCCTCCAGCCCGGGGAGACGAGTGCGATCGACGTCCCTGAGAGGCCCCACAGGAGTCTGAGGATTGAGTGTTGCTGCCTGGGGTTGGCCTAACAGAGGGGTTTTCCTCCTTCCAGAGAAATGGGGTTGTTTTTCCTTTCCTGTGACATGCAGACCAATTACCACAGGGCCACGAGGCACGGAAGAGAATGCTGCCACCATTTGGCTTCTATGTGTTAGTAAAGGGCACCTCCACATCAGACCCCGCCTTCAGGCCAGTGCCTGCCTCACTCAGCGTGGACCCCAAAGCCCCTGAGAGAGAGAAAGAAGATGACAGGAGCCCTCTGCCAGCTCCGCCCACTGCTTCCTGTGGACCAGGCGATTACTCTCGGGAGGTTTGCGTTGCTAATTATAACGCGCAGTGTGAGACCTTGGAGTCGATGTAGCATGAAAGCAGGCTGAAGCCTCCTGCTATGGGGAATGATTCATCAAAGCCAGGAAGTGTGCCTGGCCCCCTCCCCCTCCCCCACAGGAGGAAATTGCTGGGAAACATGCTCTTTTTTAGAGCCATTTGGTTGCGCCAAGGCGTGGGTGCTAGCCAGGGTCAGCCCCAGGCCAAATGCAAAGCAGGAAAAGTTGGGTCTTCCCTATTAGCAACACCCCTCACCCCAATTTTTGAGCAAAACTTTTCTCACCTTGCAGTAGCCTTGACCACTCCCACACCCCACTAGTGCCCTCGCGTGGCCCCCAGGATGCCTGGAATTCCCCTCTTTGGAGCCTGGGTCTCCCCTCTCCTGAAAACACTCCGTCATCAAACAAACCAATAATGGGAAAGCATGTATGGGGCGAGCTGGACATCTGTACTGTTCTGGCCACCTTATGTCACCGTCCTTGGGCACCTGCCTCTTCCCTACTCCATGCCATTCCCCTGCAACTGTCCATCAAGGGGAACCTCTTCCCCCCGGTCCTTCGGCACCCCCACCACTTGCCTGCTCCTCCTTTAGCTTCACTCGTTGTTTCCTCTAAAAAACGTTGTCCCAGGACATGCGAAAGGTCCCTGGCTTTCCCAGCAGGTAGCGGGTTGTCAGCTTCCACTCCCCCTCCGCCCCCCGCTTCTGCCTTCCTCCAAACCGGTGTTGGTGCCCTGAAACCCCAATCTCCTTGAGATTTTCCCCACCCTGCGTCACCACCAACTCCGCCCATCCTCGCATCTCCTAGGATCCCTGGTCCCAGCCCTGGCCGCACAGCTCCCTGAGGTGTAGAGAAGCTCATGTACAGGACTTCTCTATACAACCCTCGTCATCAGCATCGCCATCCACATCGCCACAGCTGCCATTTATTCTTGAGCATTGGTTATGTACCCCTGTGCTCAACAACGTGCATGCATGTCCCAACGTGCTCCAAGCAGCATGCCTATAGTCTTCCCAACACTGAAAAGAATGCCAAGCTGAAGGCCCATATCTACTGAAACAAAGCTAATTCCTAAAGCTAGGACCTGGCTGTACTCCTCACTCCCCAACCTGTCTTTCCTTATCATTCCATGCCCACTGTTTATTTTATTGACATTCCAGGCTAAATTTCAAGGGACCAAGAAGATGTTATCCAGACTTTGGGTCTGAACTCATCACATGGTCTCTCCGCTGTGGATTTCCCCACATATCTTACTGTTAATGAGAGTAGGGTTAGTACCCCATGGAGCCAGTTATAAAGACCCCAAGCATGAACTTAAACTAGGGGTGAAGGACCAACAAAGGAAAGTCAGAGAGGAATTTCCGACAACCTTTTATGAATAGCAATAGCTACTATTTACTAAGTGCTTACTGTGCACAAGGCACTCACTCTTTCTTATTCTGTCCAGGCATTATCTCATTTAATCTTCACACCACCAGTGAGGTGGGTGCTATTCTTCCCAAGTTTACAGAGGAACCCAAGGCACAGAGATGTGAAGTAATCTGCCCAGAGTCACATCACTAGTCCGGCGGCAGCGTGTTTGTTATTAACAATGATGAGAGAGAATCATTGACCGGCAGCCCCCTACACGCCCCACGCTGGGGATCGAGCCCACAACCCAGGCTTGTGCCCTGACCGGGAATCGAAATATGACCTCCAGTTCATGGGTGATGCTCAACCACCGAACCACCCTGGCTGGGCCACCTGCACTCTTTTTCTGATAATAAATTACCAGGAAACTTAGAGCTTGAGACGCCATGCATTTATGATCTCACGGTTTCCACGGGTGAGGAGTTCGGACACATCACAGGTGGCTCCCTTGCTGCAGCCAAGGTGCTGTCCAGGACTGAAGTCTCTTCTGAAGCTTCAGGTCCTTTTCCAAGCTCACGCAGCTGTTGAAAGAATGAATGCATTTCCTTACGTCTGTAGACTCATGGCGGCTTAGAGAATCTCTCAGACCTCAGGGAGGGCCCCGTCTTTTTTTTAAAAAAGAGTTCGTCAAGGTCAAGCTCACCCAAGATAACCTCCCTTGGACTAACTCAAAGTCAACTAAGTAGGAACCTTCTCCTTTGCCATATAATGTAACGTAATCCCAGGAGTGATCCCCAACCCCTTTGTCCTTGTCTACTGGTCAGAAATGTGTGACAGGTCCTGCCTCCCACTCAAGAAGAGGGAATTGTACAAAGGCCCAGGTCCCTGGAGATTAGCTGAGAATTCTGCTACCCACACCCTCCACACCAGGCACCGTGTCGGCTGAGTAGCAAGATTTGCTGCCCACAAATTGGACCGTTCTCCAACGACCCGATCTGTCAGAGCCTCAACCTAGAGGCCAAAACCTGATACCCAATGCCCTGCCTGCAACAGGTACATGTTTTTATGACTGAGGAACCAGAGCCATAGTGACTCCCAGAGCAACACGGACACCATCATCCACTGCAGCAGACAGATGCACGGCCGCCCTGCCTGGCAGAGTGGCCTGCGGTGACTCGGTGCCTGATGAGTAGCACCTTGTGTGGCCTTTGGATGGAGAGACCGAGGACTGTCTAGACAATAAAGCCGAAACCGAAGCCAGGAAGACACCAGTTGGAAGGGAAGTGGCAGAGGTCACAATCCAGGTAAACACATCCTGACAGAACCCAGGACGCTGCATGGACAGGCAACATCACTGCTTCTGGCTCCCACCCAAGTTCTCCTCTCTCTCCCTCGGTCCCTAACCTGCTTCCTGAGCTCCCCTGGAGCTGACCCCAGAGCTGGCAAATAAGATGCACACAAAGGAAAGGAAACTACAGCAGAGACAAGATCCAATAAATGAATAACGGGAGTGAGGAATGTTAGGGACTCAGATGGGGAGAGCTCACTTCTTTCAGGTCAGTCAGGAAATGCGATGGGGAAAAGACAAGTTGAGGTAGAGCTGAATGCCAATGTCAACAAAGGTGCATTTAAAGCAAACGCTGTGCACTCACAAACGCACACAATCAAGACAGGAGGGGGCCCATTGAAAACACGATTTCTAGCCCCTTTTCCAATCAAACTAGACCTCCTGCCTCCCATTCCTTGGGGCTCTAATCCCTCCTCTCCTCCCCTCTGATACACACACCCTTGCGAAGGTGCAGATGCATTGTGAGTAGCATATTCGTATTTTAATCGGAACCTTCTGGACAAAGAGCTTTAAACCAAAGTAATGGCTGCAAATACTGGCCATTTAGGTACTATGACAAATGGGGGGGAGGGCAGAGGGGGCTATAGGACGGGTAAGTTTTCATTTTCCATCAGATCACTTTTTTGTATGCAGAGCCGGTGCACATCTCATGGCTTAGAGTTACGAACACTCAGTCTGTCTGGTAAGTCACACTTCTCGTGGGGATGCTGCTAGTCCCATCCCAGACACCCAGGGCACAGCTCCGTAAGTGACGTTAACTCACAAAGCTCTGGCATTTTTCTAAAACTCCCCCAGGCCCAACGAGAACCTCATGCCGCCGGAAGTAAAGGTGCCATGGGCTTGTCATCCCTGATGGACAGTTCGGGAAAGTTCCCTAAATACTTTAAAACAATTGCATGTTAACTGTGGGTGAAAATTTGTAGTGAAAACACTACAAATCTAACATGTTGCTTTGGGATTTCTTTGCTCTCAAAGATTGGGAAAGCCTATGGAGCAATGATTAGTTCTTAAACATAAATCCACAAAGGAAATCTCAATTATAAAAAGGTTATTAATAGCAACAAGCCTGTTTGCTCTATGGCTTCCTTCTTTTTACGGAGTGGGAGTCGCAGCCCTGCTCTGGGAAGGGTCTGTCCAGAAGCACACAATAGGAAGTAGCTGTGACTGTTTACAATCCTCTCTCCCTCATGTTCATTTCTTCCAAACACAGGCGTTTGTCATCAAACCAAAGTTAAACACTGTGATATCACTGACACCCAACTAAATACATCCATCAGCTACAAAAAAAACACAGGACTATCAGAGTCCATGGAAGAAGAGCCCATGAGTTACTTTTTGATATGTTTTTATTGATTTCAGAGAGAGGAAGGGAGAGAGAGAAACAACAATGATGAGAGAGAATCACTGATCGGCTGCCTCCTGCACGCCCCCAACTGGGTATCGAGCCCTCCATCTGGGCATGTGCCCTGACCGGGAATCCAACCATGACCTCCTCCCTGGTTCATAGGTCGATGCTCAAGCACTGAACCACACCAGCCGGGCCCTGAATTGATTTTTGAGACAAGAGGAAAAGGTTGGTTTGGATGGTACCTCCACCTCTTCTGTGGCATAAGTGAGTGCTTTAACATTTGTGGGCTTGACTGTTCTCAGCAAAATGTAGGCGAAGCTGCTCAACCGCAGATCAGTGTCATGAGGGCTTGCCAAAAGTCCTGTTTGAAGACCCAACACACACGAAGTTTAAGGTATCAATTATGCTGCATTATTTCACTCATTACAATTCAGCTTGAAAACAGAAGGGAACGTATCAAGGTTACTTGGGTAGGCATCCCATAAAGACGTCAGGATCACAGGACATAATTAAGAATATAATTAACTTTTACCACATCCATAGGATAGGAAAATTGGCCTCCTCCAGTTGCCTTTACGGGAACGCTGATTAAAGGCAAGCCCCAAGGGCTGTGCTTGGCTGCGGAGCTGTGTCCCCGGTTCTCCACCGGCCGAACCTTTAAAGGGTTCCTTTCATTTCCCGGAAGAGCTGTGGCAGCCTCCTACTTCCTCTGGAGCTTAGCACATGCACATGCACAATTTCAGACCAAGCCCGTTCCTTTTTCAAACTCACAAATCAACCTTGTGCGTGGCATCCTAACGCCGTCCGCGCCCAGCGTGCCATGTGTCTGGGGTTCTCTGCGGCTTTGTTGTTGTCGGTGCCTGACTTTGAATAAGGACATTAACCAAGGACGCCTGCGGACACACGCACATGTGCGGGGCCTGTGACACAGGAGGGCCTGCCAGCGAGGACGGCAGTGTCTGCGAATAGAACTTCCCCTCCCGCGAGGGGGTTCGTTTCTTTTGTTTGCACAATGGAAACAGGCAAAGCTACCCCTTTAAATGGCAGGAGCCTTTTGTCCCGGTGAGAGTTGGGTTATCAGCCACAGTCTGTCGGTTTGAAACCGTTTCCTCCCCAATTAGCTTGCGGTGGGGTGGTGCCTCGTGCTGTGTTGCGATTTCCCTGCCTTCCTTTGACCTTCAGCGTCCTCCGCCGCTGGGCTCAGCACCAAAACCCCCATCCACGCGGGAGGCACTTGGTGTGTTTGCTCAGGAATCCTGTGCTGGCAGCCACCGCGGGAGAGAAGCGGAGGACGGTGGCTTGTCTGGGGTGGAAGGTCCCCTCTGTGGCCGGGACACTGTCTTCCTGGGGCTGCACCAATAAACCCTAGAAAAAGCTCCACACTTTAGGGCGTTGGCAGCAGCTCAAAAACAACAACAACATCACCCTCTCGGCAGATGCCATCCCTCCCGCCTATCTGGTTTAACTAGGTCCGGGGTGTCTATTTCCCCGGAAGCCAATCCTCTCCAGCTACTCCTCTCCCTTCCTTCCCGCTCCAAATGACAGCCTGCGGGCATGCCTTCTCCACTCCTCTCTCCCCCACCCCTCCCCCCTGCAAGCTACACCTGGGCAGCAGAGAACAGCGGTGTGAATGGGGGAGAAAATGAAGAGCCTCCTGCAAGCAAACAGACCCCAGAGCAAATGCAAAATAAACACCAGCTCCCCCACCCGTTTGAGGTGGAAGCCCTCCCCGCGAGTTCATAAACAGGCCGGGGCGTCATTAAGAAAACCTTTACATTAAAATATAAAAGAGACACCTGTTCCATGAGCAGATCGGGGAGCCACGAAGGTGCCAGAGGGGATGTGAGAAATGTTATAGGATCACTTAAAAGTCTTTTAAATTAGAATCCCTATCTTACAGCTGTAAAATTCTTCTTGACTTTTAAACAAAACAACAATTTATTTAGAAGATTTTTTTTTTTGAAATTTCAGGAAAACAAAACACACATAAAACCTTAACATCATGTGATTCAGACTTGTTCTAAAAGTGAGGAAGCTGAGGCCCCCCAAAAGTCCAGGCACCCCATCCAGATGAGTGAAATGCCCCCTCCACACGCTAAGTGGGAAGACCAGCTCTCTGACTCCCAGCTCACACCCCCCCCCCCCACTGTTCTGTGGGAACCAGAGAGGCTTGAGGCGGAACAGCGACAGAAAGAAAGGTCTACGTCTTCAACAACTGTTTCTCCTGCGTTTTATTGGGAGGCTGCTCCTTTCGACATTTAACTCATCAACCTTTGAGGGGGCTGGTGGCGGGGGGGGGGATCTGAAAAGGAAAGGAAATTGCAATCTGGACTGAGAAGGGTGTCTGACAAAGAAGGAAAGCCAGGAAATGTCACAAGGGTTAAAGCTAAACATCCAGGCTGCACAAAGGAACTCTGAGAGAGCTCATTGTACCGGGAGCGTCCGCCTCAACATCAGCACTGCCCGCAGCACTTCCATCTGTCAATCAGAAAACATTAGGGCGGGGCCTGAGGAGGCCGAAGGCGTGCGTTTCCAGGGGAAGTCTGAGGAATATGGGCTGTAATTTGTGGGAGAGGGATATCATTCACTCCGCGATCATTATCAGCATCACCATCAACATCCATTTCCTCCCCAGACACCCTGCTGAATGGCTAAATGTCAGGAGGCAGGCAACACCCAGCACCAGCAAGGGTATGGAGCCATCAGACCACCAGACGTTATTGGTGGGCTGAAGGTTTCTTTAAAACTAAAGATACATCTGTGGCCAAGCAACAGAAGCCTAGGGCAGTGATGGCGAACCTTTTGAGCTCCGCGTGTCAGCATTTTGAAAAACGCTAACTTAACTCTGGTGCCGTGTCACACATAGAAATTTTTTGATATTTGCAACCACAGTAAAACAAAGACTTATATTTTTGATATTTATTTTACATATTTAAATGCCATTTAACAAAGAAAAATCAACCAAAAAATGAGTTCGCATGTCACCTCTGACACGCATGTCATAGGTTCGCCATCACTGGGCTAGGGTGTACTCCAAAAGACTTGTACGAGAATAGTCATCACAGCTTTCTCCATGAAACCCCAAAACCGAGAAAAGTCTATCCGTGGGAAAAGGGATAAACAAGCTACAGCACATTCCTACAATGGAACGCCCGCCGCTCAGCAATGAAAAGGAACAAACTACGACACACACCACATGGGTGGCTCTCAAAAATGTTATACTGAGTGGGAGAAGCCTTGGATAAGATGACGTCGGAACAGGGTTTGTCTGTCGGTGGGGCAGGGAGGCAGAGGTGACGGGACGAGGCAACGTCCTGGCGTGATGGTGATAGTTTATATCTTGAGATGTGATTTTATCAAAACTCAGCAAACGTGCACTGAAATCAACATCAAAATAAAAGGACTGTACACACATACTGAACTTCATTTAAGTATGTGCATCATGAAGTATTTAGGGGGAAGACTACTGATGTCTGCAATTTACTTCGAAATACATCAAAAAAGATTGAGCCCGGCCGGCGTGGCTCAGTGGTTGAGCATCGACCTATGAATCAGGAAGTCATGGGTTTGATTCCCAGTCAGGGCACATGCCTGGGTTGCAGGCTTAATCCCCAGTAAGGGGGCATGCAGGAAGCAGCCGATCAATGATTCTCATTGTTGATGTTTCTATCTCCCTCTCCCTCTCCCTTCCTCTCTGAAAAATCAATAGAAACATTTTTTTAAAAAGATAGACTCACAGATGATAGAGACATAGAAAGATAGATAGATAGATAGACAGACAGACAGACAGACAGATAGATAGATAGATAGATAGATAGATAGATAACAGTTGGTAAAATATTAATGGTAGAATCTAGGTGGTACACAAATGTTCACTATAAAATTGTTTCAACTCTGCTATACGTATGAAAAGTGTTAGAGTAAAATGTAGGGGACAAATTCTTTGAGATTTAAGACTGTGCTCAATGTGTATTAGCAAATCTTTCTCTGAATGTCTGTCTGTCTGTCTCTGTCTGTCACTGTCACACACACACACACACACACACACACCCTGGTCTCTAGAAGCTTCCAATCTCCCATGTAAAGCTCATTGATCTGACTGCGAACATATCAGTAAGAATTTTTTCGAAGGGTCCTTTCAGCATGCACAGGAGGCTACAGGGTGGGCTCATGGCAAGTTGGCACAGTGTGAAAGCTTGGACTTGGATCCTGGATCTACTACTTAGAAGTGAGCCTCACTCTTCCCATCCGCAAAATGGCTCTTCATCATCTGCCTCTGCAAGTTGGTATGAGGATGAAAGATGTTTGTGGTGACTGCGTCCCAGCCACTCCCCGCCCCTACAAAGTGCTCATCAGGCCCGGCACTCAGCAAGCAGGGCTCCATGTAGGTGGGGAGCAAGTGAACCTTGGCAGGCTAGACAGTGCCTCGCTGAGGGAAACCTGTGCTGGGGCAGTGCCCTTGTTAGAAATGCTGTTCTCACATCCTCACTCCTTCCTGCAGAGATTTCCAACTAGAACGATCTGGATGGAGGTGGGACTCGGACGAGAAGGAATGTCCGTGTGCCCTATACACCCAACAGCACTAGGCAGACCAAAGCGGACGAGACAATCGCATGGGGCTGGGGCGGCTGGGCTGGAGCTCCTCGCTGGCTTTGTCATCCTCCGCCCGTGACGCGCACTCGCAGGCACATGCACACTTGCCTTTCACTGTTGCAGGGCGCCTGGAAGGGCATCCGTTTGCTCTCGGATTTTCTCCTGTGGCCTCACCCCTCACCCTCCGCAGAGCAACTACTGCATCAGCATTTCCGTGGCCGGCACAGGGCCTGACTTGCTGAACAATAAGCTCTCTGTTCTCGCAGCCCTGCTCTTTGCCAAAAAAAGCTCTTTGTGCCACACCACGATGACAGCCTCCCCTTGTTTCATTCAAATGCTTGTGCTTCGACCTCTGAATTCTTAGAGGAAACCATCACCAAGACAGTCCCAAACAGTCCTCATATATATCATACTTTGGGGGAAGTATATTGAAAAAATATTGTCCTTGGAGACTCTGCCCCCACCTTCTTCTCGGCAAAGCCAGAGCACCCCAAAACCAGAAGGCCTGGGATATGGGCAACTGCAGGGAAAGCCACCGCAGGCTCGGATTGGCCCTCCTTGCCTGTTGAGAACATTCCTTGGCAGCTTCATAAAGAGTGCACATTGGCGCTAGCCAGTTTGGCTCAGTGGATAGAGTGTCAGCCTGTGGACTGAAAGGTCCTAGGTTCGATTCCAGGTCAGCTCACATGCCCAGTTTGCAGGCTTGGTCTCTAGTAGAGAGCATGCAGGAGGCAGCCGATCAATGATTCTCTCTCATCATTGATGTCTCTCTCTCTCTCTCTCTCCCTCTCCCTTCCTTCCTGAAATCAATTTAAAAAACATTTTTTTTTTTTTTTGCACATTACTTTGGAACCACTGCCTCTGACTGAGGATTTTGTTTATGGGTTCAAAGGACAGCCCATCCTAAGGACGTCTGAGAACTGAAAACCAAGGGAGCGGGGCAGCAGCCATGCAGGTGTTCTGTGAAGGTCCGGCTGGCCCTCTCTCCGGGAGACCCTATGCATTCTTTCCCTCTACCAGGGCCGGCCTGGTCGATCCTCTCTGCTGGGGAACTGACCCAAAGAACGTGTCCATTCACGTTGGCATCACCATACCCAGAACACCTTCAGGCGCATCGAAGGCCCCAATAGACGTGGTTAGACTAAACGTCCAGGCCCTGAGGCCTCCGGGGTTCAAACCCTGGCTCTGCTACTTCCAGCTACTTATGCAAACTTGAAGAAGGCACTTAACCTCTGCTTTCCTGATTTCTTTGTTGTTTTTCACTTGTAAAAGGGAATAAAAATAGAACACCAGTCTCTGGGGGAATATGAGGATCGAATAAGTTAACACGTGTAAAAACACATACGAAGTGCTTAGCGTATGGTAAGAGCTATATAGGTGTTATCTCCTATTGTCATTTTATCAAAGCAAGTCAACAGGAGTGCCATTTGCATGAGAACTCCCTTCTTGGGGAAATGAGAAGGAAACTATCAGACTAATAAATAGCTGGGCGCCTGGCTACTAACCTGGAAAACATCAGGCGCATTGGAGGGTAGACCAGAAAGACGAGCCTTGTAAACCCCTGTTGTTCTATGTGATGAGTCCTAGCATATCCATTTACTAGTACTTTCAAAACTGTCTCCGTTTGGATCACAGATCACGTGATCCCCTTACACAGGATTCGCCTTCAGACCCTGGTTCAGATGCGTGTAGAATGCAGCCGGTGTGTCCCCATATGTGTGCCCTTGAAGCACTCGTCCCCTCTGAATCTGTGGGACACATTCCAAGTGTCTCCGTGGAGGCCACGATAAAATGCAGGATCCTTTGATCACCAAAGAGTTGTAGTCAGTTGGTTGAGGAGGATACCCTGTACTCTGGGAGCCCTGGGACTCGGAGAGTGGTGCTTAGAAGAGGACAAGCCAAGAGGAGGGGCAGCCACGAGAAAGGGAAGTGCAGCCAGGGCAGAGCCGAGAGCGCACGCTGGCAGCCATGCTGGAGGAAGCGTAGGGTTGGCCACAGCTGGGATGACAGGCAATGGCAGCACCCGCTACCGTGGGTGCCGGGGTCGACCAGATGCCCCTCAATCTACCCTCCAGAAAGGGAGAGGCCTTGGGAATTTGGAGACTTGGAGACTCAAGAACCATACAGGGATGAGTGCCTGCATGGAGCATGGAGCAGTAGGTCACACATTCTCTTTCTGAAATCCCACCCTGATGGCTCTTTCCTGGGCACTGAAAGCAAAGCGTATTCATCTGCCAACAAAACACCTGCCGGTTCCCGGAGGCCACATGCCAGTTTGCGGCCAGGAGCAGGGCAGCGGCCCAGTGCATTCAGTTTTTTGCAATAGGTTGTGTTAACTGATGTATTAAGGAAATTCAGCCTCATACACATAGATCGCTGGAAAAGGGAGAGTCCCGCAGGCTCCCAAGAGGCTCCTGGGGGCCTTTGGCCCACACTTGGGGACCACAACACCAGCGAACATTTTTTAACTAAACTTTTCAACCACAGTTTACATTCAACATGACCTTGATTAGCTTCGGGTGGACAGCACAGTGGCTAGACCATCATATACTTCACAAAGTGGTCCCCCCGATATTTCCAGAACCCACCTGGCACCATGCGTAGTTATGACAATATTGTTGACTTTATTCCCTAGGCTGCATTTGACACTAGCGGACTTGAACTCATACAGGAGAGAGACTGAGGCGGGTTCTCTCTCCCACCAGCTCCTCTCTTTGCCGCAATCTTTGATTTCCATTCCTTTCTACTCTGCCCTCTTCCTTCTCGATTTGGGGATGAGGAAAATCACAGATGGCAGTGTCTTCCCCTCGGGAGACCTCCCCCACTCACCACTGCCAGACTGCCCGGCAGAGCTTCGGTGAAATCAAACCAGCAATTTGCCTGGAATAGCCCTTGCTGTGAACACCAACCATCCAACCCCTCGTTATGCCTTTGCCATTAAAAATGCCCTTTCTTTTCCTCACCTGTTTTTCCCATGTCAGTATCACCACTAGTTCCCCCAGGTATGCCCACGGGACACCGATGGTTTACAACACTTAAGAACGGTGGTGAGACTCCTCTGAAGAGATCAAGAAAAGTCCCCAGAAAGACCCAGAAACCATCCTGAGAGAAGTTAAGCAGAATCAAAAGTCAAGAGGAGAAATTAAAGAAGAAGAATGTATGTGTCCATTTTTCATGTGCCGCATTCTAATTTCAAAGGAATTGTTTTAAAAATAATAATTTTATAAAAAGGGAATGTTTTAAGCCCAGAGTGGGAATAAAATTTTCACTTAAGAATGATAGACTCTTGGTAAGGAAACATCCCATCTTATGAGTAAATGATCTGCATTGGCTTCCCAGGTAACTCTTGCCAAAAGTTGGCCAACCAAGTCATGAGAATTTTCACCAGCATCTCCTAACCGGGGGTTGGTGTCTGTGTCTGTTGGAGGCACCTCAGGGTTCCATAGACCCGAGTCCTTGGCTTTCCCACCTCTTTGGATATTTAGCTGAATGACTAAATGGCACTTGTTCCAATATCTCAAACAAGGCGATTGCCCCGCCTCCAGCTCTCAATGCTACGCACGTGCAGTGTGATTGCTGAGCGACCAGACGTGCATGTGCATGTGCAGTGGCTTCAGTGTCCCTCAGCCCCTCCCTGTCATCGAAGGTCCAAGCGGGTGTGCTCCCCTCACCTCACCCACCGTCCTCTCTCTCTCCAGGGAAGAGGAAGGGCAGCTCTCCTCCTCCTGCCTCCACTCATCCCGGTCCTGCTGGGGTTAGAGCCCTGCAGCCTTATCTTAGAAAGAACTGCCCTGGACACCATCCCCTTCTCTGCCCTGGAAAGAAGCTGTGAACTCGCAGTGGATTGTGAGGAGGCTGAGCACCGGGGGCGGGGTTCATGCTCAGTCACCTCTCACCTTTCCCGCCGCCAAGCTCAGACAAGCACTTTTCATCAGCTCTCCCCACTCCAGCCGCAGAAAACATTACCAGCCCCAGGGAGAGGCGTGGGTGCGGGTGCTGGCAGAGACATACAGGCATTGCAAGTTCATTGTCTATTTACACCCCAACTCCCAGGCTGGGCGCCCCAGAGTCCCTGCACCCCTGGGGAGTCCCTGGCAGCCCACCCCGCACCCTCCAGGCCAGGAGGACAGCCACACCTGCCCTGCCGCCTGCTCTACCCTCACGTGACACCTCATTAAAAGGACATTCACAGAAGAGCTTTAGCTGACAGGGCTCTTTGAAGACTCTTTTCCATTCCCGTCAGAGTGTCTTCCCACAGGGAGATTCAGATCACTGCCCTGGTTTGTTTGTGCTTTAACTTTAGTTTGCAGCTACCTCTGTGCAGGAAATCAATCAACAAATATTTAATCAGCACCCACTCTGTATCTATCACTTGGAGAGGCTCAGAGTGAGAAACCAGGGAAACTAAAGCCAACTCTTTGCCCTCAAGGAGAACGTGACCTATTTAGGAAGAAAACGCTAACACACAACAATTAAATGCTACACTGTGTGCATCTGAATACAGGCTCGTAAGAAACTATATCCTAGAAGAGGGGGAATGTGTCTTAGGCCTTGGGAGACGTGTAGGACTTAAACAAGGAGAGGAGAGGGGTCCCCGGGAGCAGGAAGAGGCTGTATAATTAGGGGCAGTAAGAAGCCGGCCCCATCAGAAAGCAGATAACAGCCGGGAGTCCTGGGAAGCAGGGTGATTAGAGACCAGAGTGAGGATTGAAGGACTTCAGTAGATTTGAACCCAATCTTGGTGTTTTCTGTACGTCACAATTTTAGATGCTCTCTTTGATTCTTTCTCTGAAAAATAGGGCATCTCATTGCCAGGGCCTGGTGGCTGACTTGTCTGCTAGTATGTGATGTATGCTTTGCCTGAAATTCCCTTTGTTAGCTGTGAGCATTGCCATTTTTAAGCATTATGACACAGTCAAACAGCACACAGTAGAGACCTTCATTTTTATGATCCTTCAGGGCAATTACTTCCACCCTCACTCCTCCTAGCCCTGCAATTCCACAGGGAGGCCTGGGGCAGCCTCAGGCGGTGAGACAGATAAACCAGTGAGGGCCTGAGGTCCAGTGACTGCTCTTGTCCACCTGTGACTGGGTTTCCATTTAGAATTTCCAAACAGACACATAAGTAAATCCCTGATGCAATGACATCCTTGGTGACCAGTCATTTGTGCCATCAAAAGCACTTACCAACCTATTGGGGCTGAATCCTTTAAAGGGACACGCTGCCCAGCCGGCGTGGCTCAGTGGTGGAGCATCGACCTATATGACCCAGGAGGTCACGGCTCAAATCCCGGTCAGGGCACATGGCCGGGCTGTGGGCTCCATCCCAGTGTGGGGGGCATGCAGGAGGCAGCCGATCAGTGATTCTCATCATTAATGTTCCTGTCTCTCTCTCCCTCTCCCCTCCTCTCTGAAATCAATAAAAATATATTTTTAAATAAGACAAAAAAGTAAAGACATACAAACACACACACACACACACACACACACACACACACACACACACACACCACTGTAAGTATAATATTACTGGTGGGTTCATTCTTTTATTCCTCAAGAACTTGTTGAAGGCCTTCTAGGCACCTAGCACTGCTAGTCAGCATCCTATTAGGGATGAAGCCAGGACTACAGCCTTGAACGCCAGGACAATGAAATGGATATGAAGAGTCCAATTAATGAGGACGACGATGATGGCAACACCTACAGTGAGCACCTGCTGTGTGACAAGCCCTTGCACCGAATGCAGGACGTGGTTTTATTTTTACCACAATCTTATGAGATATTATTAAACTTGAGACTGACTGAGGTTTTAGATGTTCTGCCCACAGCCACGCAAGAGGTAAAAACTAACTTCGAAGGTCGCGCACTTGGCCACAGGATGAATTGACATGATTTTATAGCAAAGACACACGACCAGACACATTCATTTGCTCTTCAAATATTGGTTGGCCCATGAGGACATTTTCTGAATATTCTCCCTCCTAACTCTCAGACTTACAAACTTAAAAACCATCCTCTGGCTCCTAAGCAGGGAGGACCCTCCCACCATGTTCCCCCTTGCCTTGCCGGCCAGGCTCCCCCTCCTGCCTGGAGTCCAGGGGCAGTCAAGCCTCTAACAACAAATCAGAATAAAAAATGGGGACAAACTCTAAGACCACCTGGAGAGAAAAGAGGAACGACCACACTCAACCACAGTGTACGTTTCAAACAGGTGCCGACATCTCATCGCTGGTGACAGGGACGCACGCCCGGTGACGCCGTCAGCACAGAACCCAAGCTGGGAAATCACATTATTCACTCACAGGATTGGGTCCTTGCTATTGTCACACTGCAGTAAAGAAGGAGGAGGAGGAGGAGGAGGAGGAGGAGGAGGAGGAGGAGGAGGAGGAGGAGGAGGAGAAGAATAGGAGGAAGGGGAGGGGGAGAGGGAAGAAACAGCAGCACCTCTAAGTGCTCCCAGCTGCTCCCTAAGTCCCCATTCCTCTCACCGTCTCTGGGAACAAAACCGGGCCTGCTTTGCAGAAGTCAGCCAGGTAGCCCCGCCCCAAGCAGCTCTCACTTGCGGGAGGAGGAAAGTGAGACTATAGGATGCCCGACACGTCCCCTGGCTGGAGCTATTTCAGCTCACTCTCCGATCCACTGAGCGCTTTCGCAAACACTGCCTTTCCGGTTAGAGCTCCACTGCATACCCTGACACAACAGCACTCACGTATGTGTGCAAAAATATCATAACTTCCACAAAACTAAAATAAAACATGTGTCTTTCTCCTATGGATCAGGTTGTATTGCATGGAAACAAAACGAAAGTACATTATTAGCATAAAACAAGATTAGCATTCATAGAAAGGGAGTCAGGATGTTTGGGGGGGTGGGGGGGGAGAAACTAGCTCATGTAAGTGGCCTCCTCATTTCAGTGGACTTCCCTGTAGCTGAAAAACTGTGAAATTTCCATAATAACATACAGCACAGAAAACAAACAGCAGTTTTATTTGATAGGAAAATTGCATCCTGTTACTGGACATAAAATTCTACAGCACGTTCAATGGTATTTTCAAAGCGCTGACTGTGAAGACAGATGTTTTCATTTTTAAATGCAGCTGTAATGTAAATAATAAATCCACCACAATTTGGACGGTCCAGAGACTGCTGGCATCATTAGCTCGGAAACCCAGAGGTCCGAACGCCCTGCTTCCTTGCTGGGCCCTCCGCCGGAGCCCTGGAACTCTGTGGGTGTCAGTCCATCCCTCTGCTCCGTCTACATCCCGTCTTGCTTAAGGGTCTGTTGGGGTTCCCCGTTGCTACATGGATCGCATTTTAACCACTCATTGCTCTTCGATGCCCTTATTTCTCCCTTGCCTGGGTCCTCTTTTATTCCTTCCCTCTCCTCCCTTCACTCGTTCAACAGCAAATCAAGCCTCTCCTTCCTCGCTCCCCCTCCGGTCCATCTGTGTCTGTGCTGTGAAAGGTGCCTGTGCTCTCTGTCGTTTGCTTGGGCCAACAGCCTGCAGCGGAAGTCACAGACGACGAGGCCATGACTAGTCCTCAGGCGTCCTCATGGGTTTCTGCTTTCCCCTCAAACCCTGCCGCTGCTCTGGGAAGGAGCTCAGGACAGCCTTCTAGAGGAGGGGTGTCAACAGCCGCCAGCGCCCCGAAGACCCAGCCAGCCAAGCCAGCGGCGGCGACAGACACAAGAGGAAGTCGCGCCATGACGGAGCCCAGCCTGAACTGCCCACCCCCAGCGTCGCATGCTACACAGATGGAGGAGGTCTGAAGCCACTGAGTTTGAACGGGGCTTGTTACACAGCAACAGCAGACGGATACATGGACGCCGCCTTGCTTTTCTCGTTTCTCTGCATTCTTCACACTGAAAAGAGCACTTGTTCCTCCTACACCTTAGGAAATGACACTCATCAGACCGTAGTTACCCCTAACCCCCGTATGTGAGCGTGTGGGGAGAGGGATGGTCATCAGCTTAAGGTTCACAAACGCTATTCCCAGTTTCTACCACCAACAACCCTCATGGTCTTTTTTAGTTTTCCTCTTCTTCCTCAATATCCTTTAACATAGGAATGAACATTTTATTCACCTACTATGGAGAAACTATTTTTTGAAAAAAAGATTATAAAAATCCTTAGATTACATAACATTCATTAAGCTTCCCATTTTTAAAGCTGAAAAAAAATCTTGCTCTCTTTCAAATTCGCCCAGCAACATAAAGCAGCTCTGTGAGGCAAATAAAATCGATCCCATCGATTCCCAGGTAATTTATTAATTTCAGCCCTGACAAATACCTGCGGACGCTGAATGATCGCTATTGCAAGATGGGCTCTTGGGCAGTGTTCATACCATTAACCAACACTTACCCGAACTAGAATTTGCATGGCCACTTGCTTTTCATTTCTCTCCTAAAATATCCAAAAATTTCATCTTCGACTGTGACTTCATTGCTTTGTGACTCTACATTAAACGTGTGTTTTGCGTTCACAACGTCATCATTGACAGAGCCCGTTGACCCAGCAGAGCACTGGGCAGGCAGGAAGCATGGCATCATTTTGTCTTGCGTCGAATTTAACTTGGGCATTGCTCTAATTATTTATGTAATAGATATTGAAAGAATATATCAAAATCGTATGGACTTTGCACACATTAACTCTACCCATGTTCAGTTCAGGACAGTCCAAGAGAGACTGAGAAAATAACTTTTTTTCTTATAAAACATATTCTTGGAATTGCCGTCTTTAGGAACTAATAGCTAGGATTAGGCTCAACGCTAACAACAACTCAAAAATAACGATTTAAACACCACAAGTAAAAATTCAAGCCAGGACGGCAGAATGGTTGCTCCCGGAAGCCCGAGGGATCCAGGCTTCTTTCAGCTCCTAGCTCTGTGGCTCCCGTAGAGCCCGGGCTGTGGTACGCGGTGTTGGTTAGAATGCCACCTGTCACATCCACACTGCAGGCAGCGATGAAGGGAAGGATGAGGAGAAAGGCAAAGAGCCCGTGGCAGGCAGTTCCCTGGAAAGGCTGTTTCAATCCCACTCTTCAGAGTGTAGTCACGTGACACACTGAGTCCCAAAAGCATCTGACACAGTCTTTTTAAGATTGGTCACCGGCCCAGAACAATCAGGAGTTGGAGAGAGAAGAACAAACATCTGAGCGGTCCCGTTCCCACTGGTCAGCTGCAGTCTCTGACCCGCCAGCCTTTTCCGCATCCCACTGGGCGCATCTCTTCTATGAAACCGGCTAATACCAGAGGGCCAGCCGTTCCTGCCTTCAGTGGCCCTCAGTTCCCGTGTCGTGTGCAAAGTCGTCATCTCAGGAATCTCTGGGTAAAGGTGCTATCTTCCCACACAGAGTCTTGTCTCGGTGAACATCCCGGCTGCAGCAGCTGCCTGGAATGGTTTCCCTCCGTAATTCCCATGCACACCCTTCTCTGTCTCCTCCTGCCAGGAGCTCTGGGAAAGGGTTCCAGGCCCCCAGGCTGGGCAGGAAGGGAGCAGTTTTCAGGCTCGGACCAACCTAACTGCTCCCCCAGGAACTTCCGAATGTTCCCGCAGCTGCAGTCCCTGGCTGAGGTGTAACCTTCAGGTCCGGTCTGTGGCTTCCACAGCCTCTTGTAAGTGGTGAGTAACCGTGATCGTCCAGCGAGCAGCCCCCAGTCCCGACCGCTCCTCACGCAGCGTGTCTTCCTCTCGCCCCCGGTGTGTTCACGGTGCGTTAGGCCCAGATCGCAGCACAGGAAACTGAGGGCCTTCACGCTTCTGCTCAGCCTCCCATGAGGGTGAACAGGAAACCGATTTGAAACCGCGTTGTCTGGCTCCGAAGCCTCTGCCTTCTCCACTCGGATGTGCGGCGATGAGAGAGCTGTTTCTGAAACACACCGGCGGGGTCACGAGCGATTCACTCGTACATTCGATAAAGGGTCGCGGGCGACGTGTTGGCCAGTGTTTCCTGGGGCGGCGCCTCAGGACTAATCAGACTTCTCCCCGGAGTCAACGAGCATGCGCCCAAGACCCCCCCTTGGCCACGAAGGGGAGATGCCAGCCGGCCTCTGCTGGGGCTCCGGGACGCTGTGAATGGAGATGAAGTCAACAGTCAACGAAGGAGAGAGTAGATACAGCGACAGCATCTGCTTCCATGTTAGACCCTGCACAACTCACCCCGAAATACTAGGCCCCGGCCCTCCCAGTCCCGGGGCACTGGGTACAGCCAGAGGCCTGGCTCCCCGCGGGGCGAGTCTGCGAGCTTTGCATTCAGTTGTCCCATTTGGCGCCCGCCTCCATCTACTGACCTGAGGACGGACCAGTCCCCGGTGCCCGCTGCACAGACAGCACCGGCCCGGGAGCTATTTCCTGGGCCCCAGCGCCCCTTTCCTCTCTAAGCACGAAGGCCGCCTCCCATCTCCCCTCTAGCAGGGCCCCTGCCCACAGCCTGGGGTGCATGATGCCGGGCACCGCTGCGCCTGCTTTCTCTAAAATCAATAAACAAACAACAACAATAAAAAGAAATCAATAAGTCAGGAATGTCCCATTTTATTGCCTATTTGGGGAAGAGACGATTTGGGGGAGAGTGGGTGAGGTGACCGAACAAAACCAGTTGAACAGTTAATGCTTTAACCTTGCGTATAATTTATACAATAAACCAAGTCACATGCCCCCCTAGTAATTTAGATGTAAGCAAATGTTGATTTATTCAGGAAGGCGCCCGCCCGAGGCACGGCCGGCAGCGCTGAAATTTGAATTAAACCGGGACAGAAGCAGGCGAGTCTATAATAACATTTGTATAATTTTACTTTTGCCCTTGGCTCAGTTCATTTCCGCGTACAGTGGATGCATGAAATTGGCTCTTCAGCCACCTTGAGCTGATGCCCGCGATCCCCGGGCGGCGGCCGGCGCGCGTCCCGAGCCCGGGCTCCGGTCGTCTCTGACCACGACCATCTCTGAGTGTGTTTCTGACAAACACCTCGGAACGGCTTCATTTACCCGCCAGAGCGCCCGCCCCTGTCTGGTGAGGGGCGCTTGGAACCCAGGCCGCGGCCGGAGGCCGCTAAGTAGATGCAAATATTGTGCTGTTTTCATCCCCCACTCGCCCGCCCGGGGGCATGAAATCTGAGTTCCCTGGCTCGGCTCTCAGCAGGGAAAGAAGGGCCGGAGGAAATTCTTCCAATGACGGCGAAAATAAACATTAACTCGAACCAGGGAGGGACCGAACCCCCCTTCACTATTAACCTTTGGCTGAAATAGAAATTAGAAACTGCATCGCACCACCGGCCCCTTTTGTGAGGGACCCCGGCTCCTGGGGGGGGGGGGGGGCCTGGTTTAAGCCAGTAGACAATTTGCAGGAGCTTCTGAAAAGGCGGCCAAGTGTTCCATCCACACGGGGCGAAACTGGGGTTTTCTCCGAGTTTCCCCACACCCGACCCCCAGCAGCACGCACAGCGCACAAGCAGCGCATTGTCAGGAGCCACGGCCACGGTCAGGGCCTTCGCATCTTTATTCCATCTCCCCCGCGTTCATTTCAGGCCCAGTGGCCGCGCTGAGGGGGTCAGAGGTCTGGCAGAAAGAATCTCTTCCCTCGGGGCAGGAAATCAAATATGCTAAAACTCTCCCTCCGCCTTTCCTTCAGAGGGAGGAGGGAGGAGAAGCACTCCTGAAATGAGAAGGGGCCGGACTGGTGCTCGCACTGTGTGTGAAGAATGCACGAATCACCCTCCTCCCAGCATCGCCCTCCTCCCAGCTGCGGGGCCCAGCAGCCCCGATGTTTGGGAGGCAGATGTTGTTCTGTCCTCGTCCCGGTAATAACCCCGCTCTCGGCTCAGCTTCTCCCGCCCCGGCTGCGGGTGCCCGGGGCGCTGCAGCCGCCACAGAGAGCCTTTCAGCGAATCCAGGCCATGTTTTTCCTTCATTACCAATTCCAACTAGAAGCAGCCTTCCCCGGCTGAGGCTTGGTTATGAAAGTTCCCCAGCCCTCGGAAATACAGAATAATAAGTGGCCGGCAGAGAAACAGGAGGCAGCAGCACTGCCATCAAAGCTTCTAGTCACAGCAGAACCCGCACCGCAGGGCCGGGGCGCTGATGTCACCGGGACCAGGAGATGAAACGCGTGGCCTGGGCCCGAGGTCAGGCGCCGGCCGGAGCTGAGGCCTGTCCTTTGTTCCCCGGGCCGGTGGGGAGAAGGCGCTGGGTCCCCGAGAAGAGAAAGGATCTCTCTCTCTCTCTCTCTCTCTCTCTTCTCCCCCCCCCTCCCCCCGTGGCCCCCTGGCCTTCCCTGGGGACCCGGCGCCCGGAGGCTCAATTGTGACACCGGATCACCCGAGGGCGGCTGGGGAGCTTCAGATGTTTGCGGGCATTTCCAGCATAAAAGCAAAAATTGATGAGTTTCAGGGGGATCTGCTACAAGGCGCAAAGGAAAAAGCCCCGTGGCTGTGGGAGCGAGGAGGAAACTTTTTATTGTCTTGCTGTGGATTTCTTCTTTCATTTTTCTTTTCTTTCCCTTTTGCGAGTCTCTTAATTAAGTCAAGATGTGGCACGAACGCACCAGCTAAATATCCCGCGCCAACTTCTTAAGGGGACCTTTCCTCCCGGCTTATAGATGAGATTCCAGCTGAGCCAGATTTCTGTTCCCCGTCCTCCTCCCCGCTCCCGTCTCCCTCCTTCCGGGTTCTCCCTCCATTCAGCCTTTTTGGGGGGCGGGGAGCCTATGCAATGTTTTAATGACAAATTCCAGAAGGCCGGACCTAAGAGAACTCTAGCTATTGATCCTCGAAGCTCCCACAGGCTGCCCTTCTCACCCCACGCACTTTTACTTTAGAAAGCTCACCTCAAATACTTAAAAGAGTTGCAACAATGGGCATTTACATTCACTTTCTCCCCCCCAAAAAAGCCTGTCAACATCTCTGTCCCTCCCCGAGGGGGATTTCAATGACTCCTTCTTTTTTAAAAGCCAATCGCTTCTAGCCTGACAATTCCTAACCCATCACACTGACACCAGATTGGTGCTGGGCCGTGGCTTGTGACACCAACACCATCGGTTATGGCTTTTTCCTCTGCGGTTTCAAAGCAGTGGCGCCCGTCATCCGTACACTATGCTCTGGCCTCTTGGGACGAGCGAAGTGATGAGAAAGATGTGCTGTGGTGAGTGATTAAAGGCTGGAAAATGAATGAATGAATGAATGAATGAATGAGGGCCAGGGGAGAGACAAAGAAAAATAAAAGACTAGACACGAAATTTCAAACCCCATTTTTGAAAAGTTCTGGGATGCAACCAAACGCATATGACAAGCTGTGGCTGGCAGGACCCTACTGCATCTCCGCCTCCGTTTCCCACACGAGGTTCAGCTGGCACACCTCATCCTCAGAGCAGCTTCCCCGGGACCTACAGTCCACAGCAGCACTCGCTAGAAGCTAGAAGGAAGTGTTCATTCCTCCCCCATTTATACGCCACCTGGCAGGGAAGCTCTGCCCTCAATGTAAAGAGGGGTTTCGGAACTATTTCTAGTGAGGAGAAGCTGTTTTCTTGGGCATCTCCTGTGTGCAGGGAGCAGTGTGCAGGCCGAGGTGCCCGGGTGTGTGTGTGCAGATCAGGCAACGGAGGAAAGGCAGGCAGGAGCCAGGGGAGAAGAAGTTCATTTACTGTCTCCAGGAAACAAGGACTCCCGGCTTCTGCCATGAAAACACACCACTGGCATCAGACACCAATCACAGGCAACTGCGCTTAAAGGGCTTCCTGGGTGAGGCACACGCCCCATAACATCCTCAGGCTGATAGACGCACCTTGAGACTCATGGGGCCCTCGGCTGCGTGTGAGTTGGGTGCCCTTGGAGTGAATAAAAGCTGCTTTGCATGTTCCTCTACTCTCCTGTGTTTTTTTTTTTTTTTTAAAAAGGTGCCACTTCAGAAGAGATGGATAAAAATGCATCAGATTAAATCACTCCTCGAGGGCAATCTGAATGAAATGTTAAGCTGGGCAGCATCAAACTCGGCCCCTTCCTGTAAGACACAGCACATTCAAAGGCATCATTTCTTTAAGTTGCTAATCTTCCCAATGAATCTCAGACTCCATCAGCCAATCTACTTTTTTTTTTGGCAAGAACAGATTTTATCTATGTAAGCGACGGCAAGGACTGGTTTAACAGAAAGCACCCAAAATATTAGCTACAGAACAAAGTATTTTTCTAGTCTTGGTCCAAATAAAAAGTCTTTGTTCAAGGAATTGGTGGTGGTTGTTGTTAATATATTTTTATTGATTTCAGAGAGGGAGAGAAACAGAGATACATCAATGATGAGAGAGAATCATCGATCAGCTGCCTCCTGCACGCCCCCCATGACCTCCTGGTTCATAGGTCAACGCTCAACCACTGAGCCACACCAGCTGGGCTATTTCAGGAATTCTGAGCTCACCCCCTTCCCACACTGGAGGGGATGGTCCCTGTCAACCCAGGTGACTTGTTACGGGGGCCCCACCCTGGGGCGCCCAGTCAGTGGGCACTCTGAGAGGTCCTGCCCTCAGCACCCCCCCTGCATCTCAATGGAATGAATTGCGACAACAGGTGGTCTCCCCAAGACCTCGCCATGACTGAGCCTTCAACACTGCACAACAGCAGCTGCTGCGCCAGATGTCGTGGGGGTGTTTTCAAGCAGAAAGATAATTCCTGGCCTCATTAGGCTCCATTTTAGACTCCATAGATGTCCATACCCACTACCAAGCCTAGGAGCTATGCTCTATAGCTCTATGGAACATTTGAGGGCTCTACTGTCATCAGCATTCTACATTCATTCATTCAACCACTACTTACGGAAGACCTCCCACATGCCAGGCACTGCTTCTAGGAGCTGGGGAGTCCGTGGCGAGGGAGACAGACAACATCCCGCTCTCAAAGAGTTTATTTTCGAACGAGCAAAGGCATCCACACACCAGGGAGCGAATGAGGGCAGCAGTTTCAGACGATGGCCAGTGACATGGCAATAAAGGAAAAGGAGATGCAGAGTGAGCTAATGGGGGGGGAAGGCCTCACGGGAGGGGGAGATGCTGAGCTGGGACCTGGATGCCAAGGGAGAGCCCGTCGCTGTGACTCTAGGAAGATGAACTCGGCCTGTTTCCTTAGTCCGACCTCTGTTCCAATTGCTGTAGAGAGTGTACACCCTCACAACAGCGTCTCCGGGAGCTCGTGTGAGTCCAAGCAGAAACCGAAATCCCAGGCGGAGCAAGAACACTGACCTGTCACTTGCCAGCAGGACAACCCCGGGCGTTGTTCCTCAGCTGAGGGCACATGGAATTACCAAATGTTCTGCAAACGCCTTCCAACTGCGGAGATAGAGCATCTACAGGATGGCTCCAAGAGCATGCTCTTCTTCCGTCATCACAGACACGCATCCTCCCTGGGGAGCTTGTCTCTTCAAGGCTCCACCATTTGTTTTCATTTTCATACACACACACACACACACACACATTTCAGAGCAGAAGGGGAAGGGATAGAGAGATAGAAACTTCAATGATGAGAGAGAATCAGGGATTGGCTGCCTCCTGCACGCCCCTCACTGGGGATCGAGCCCACAGCCCAGGCATGTGCCCTGACTGGGACTCACACTGTGACCTCCTGGTTCATAGGTTGATGCCAACCCCTGAGCCGCGCTGGCCGGGCCATCATTTGCTTTCATTTACAATGATTTCCCCCAGCTCCTCTGAACCACCAGGTGCCCAGAGGGCGGGCTGCTGTATGTCCTCAGGAAGCCAGCCTCATTGCCACATGAGCGATGCTGCGCCAGAGAAGGAGCCGGCGGCCCTGCTGTCTCTCTCCCTCTTCAGGCCGCGTACTTGCCGCACCGGCCAGATTTAGAAACGACCCCTTTAGCTTGTGGCTCGGAAGAAAAGACTCGCCTCACATTTTAATTTTTTAAATGTTTTCTTAAGCCCCGTCCGCCCCCAGGCTAACCCGAGAGTGGGTGAGATGAATTACCAGCTTAGGGCTCCGTCGCAAGTCACATCTGACACTGCCTTCCGGTGGCTTAGGTGTGGGTGGTTTGTAGAGAGCCGGCCTCGCTGAGAGGAAAAGGGGACCCACTGAAAAGCATTCCAGCCGCGAGGGCGCGTCCCGGCAGGGCTCCCAGCGCGGGGAAGCCCAGGCCGCCGCTCAGACACAGAAAGTGACGCCCTCGTAGAGACAGGGCCGCCAGGTCTCTGTCAGTTCCCAATACCTCGCTCTAAGGCAGTGGTTCTCAACCTTCTGGCCCTTTAAATACAGTTCCTCATGCTGTGACCCGGCCATAAAATTATCTCCGTTGCTACTTCATCACTGTCATGTTGCTACTGTGATGAATCGTCATGTAAATATCTGATATGCAGGATGGTCTCAGGTGACCCCTGTGAAAGGGCCGTTCGACCGCCAAAGGGGTCGCGACCCACAGGTTGAGAACCACTGCAAGGGATTCCGACTTCCAAATGTGTCTGTGGCTGCACAGGGGGCTGCGCAGGAGGAGGTGGCAGTGAGGAAGGGAAGATCAGGGTGGGTCTCCATGTCACTGCAGGGTTTCCAGGTAGAACCTTGATGGGAGGCGGGAGGTGGGTTAGCTGAGCCCCTCTGACATGGAGCCATCTTCGGGCTCTAGAACTGGGACACGTGCTGATCACCGAGCGCCCGGCCATATTAAAAGCCTGGTTACCAGGGGAAACGCGCAGCCTAATTGGAAAGCGCGAAGCTTCGGGCGTCGGACGGCTTTGGCTGGCGGCTCTTCCCGGGCCTTCCGGGGAGCCTTTCCAATCAATAGCCCACCATCGCGAGCTTAGGGAGTCCCCTGAGCT
Source organism: Myotis nattereri (assembly GCF_964212035.1). Lineage (NCBI taxonomy): Eukaryota > Metazoa > Chordata > Mammalia > Chiroptera > Vespertilionidae > Myotis > Myotis nattereri. The sequence continues at coordinate 92,644,223 of NC_138083.1, forward strand.
TCGTATTTGACTTGTTAAACTGGAAAAACAGTTAGAGAAACAAACAGAAGAGAAATAAGTTGGTCCCTAGTTGCCAAAATATAAAACAATCAAGTGAGCGAACGCCAGTGCGCAAAGGAAAGGGGAATGGGCAGCGCGTGCAGTGTGTTTCACGCACAAAACGGGAGCGTCTCAGGGGCCCTTCCTCGTGGGGCCTGTGCTTCTGGCTCGTCTGTCCCGGGGGTTGGATTCTGTGTTAAGACTGAGTTACTTCGATGTAGATTCCACCCGAAAACCCATAGATGTGTGGTCTCTGTCAGCCCCAGCAGCTCCCAGTGGGGGTGCTGGCCCACAGTTGCACGTCACAGGCCGGCACAGTTCCTCAGAGAGACTGGCATGCAGGGCAGACTCTGCTCCCCGACCCCCTGCCCCAGCGCCAGGCACCAACGCCAGCAGCAGACGCCCATTCTGAGGCGCTGGTATTCAGGGGCCTGTGAGCTCCACAGGACGTTCGCTGAGACCCCGGGAGTGTTCACACCGGAGCGAGGCCTGGAAGGTCTTCGCTGGGATTGAACTTCCCTTTCCCCCCAAAGGCTCGCCACGCTGGCTTCATAGGAAGTTTGAAAAGGAGCAGAAGAGGCAGTAGCTGTTGAGTGAGAAATAAGGAGCTGAAGAGGTGAAGTCAGATCAAATCTTAGATGTATGGAACTTTCTACCGAATTATAATCCCATAGTTTTAGGTCAATGTACACCTCAAACAAAGAAAACAATCTGTTTCTAACAAGCAGGGAGGAAAAAGGTGTAACATGCAACACCAAGAGGAAGTAATGACCCACAATAGAAACCCACGGAAGAATGAACTGAATGAGGAAGCAGTTGGCCATCAGTCTTTTCAGCCTCAATTCATGATCGTCCCTTTTCTGAGGGTCCTGATGCCCCTACCCTGAGGGTGAGAGTTGGTGCAGGCAACATCCCAAGACTATAATGTAGGGCTTATTTCATACACCTCCCAGCCGCTCACAGCATTTCTCCAGGTATCTGTGGACTGGCTGGCAGCATGAATCAATGGAGGAATGAATGAATGAGATGAAGTCCAGGACAAGAACTGGTTAAGAAGAGGCTGTTCAGGACCCGGTGTGAGGAGATCATTCCTGGTCACAGGAACAGGGACATCTGGTTGACCTTAGGGTATAGGAGCAAGGTCATGCTCACAACTACAATTGATTACATACTGGACAGGGGTGGTTCAAGATCTCCAGAATGTTCTTAGGCCCTAAGACTCCTGAATATTTTGTATGTATTTGAAATAGACTGAAAGATGGAAAGATAAGGAGAAAGAAATCCTAAGGGTGATTAAAACTCTTTCACTTCCAGTTGGAAGAAAATTAGGAGCAACTATCACACGTCTAAGAAGGGAAATGGAAGGAGGGAAAAAGGGAGGGAGTGGGGTGCTGGGAGGATAGGAGGGAGAGCCCCCCACAGAACGAAGACTGTTCAAGAAGAAGAGGATGGGGGGGGTGAGGGAGTCAAAGGCGGGACAGGGGGACATCTGTAATACTTTCAACAATAAAGGTAATTTTTAAAAAAGAAGCAGCAGGGTTACTTTTGCTGCCCAAGAACCAGCACCTGAAGCCCCTTCTCCCCTCCCCAAACCTCAACAGCCCAAATGGTATGTGTCTCGCAGGAGGAAGTAACTTACACAAATTTTTTTTAACCTAAACACTGAGTTTCAGAGCCCAATCATCCAAAAGACTCTAGTTTTCAATATAAAAATACACATGCACCTAGTCACTGAGCAGGCACTGGAGTTGTTAAAACAACAATAGTAAGTAGAGCAACGGAGATTCTCGGGGTTTTCCCTATGAAGCATTCCAGGTGTTCTCAGGGGAGGTGACGCACGGATGCCATGTAACCGACTCCTCCTCAAACCGACTGGTGTGGGTGTCAGCCTGTGCAGGTGTGAGCCTGTGTGTGAGCCTGTGTGGGTGTGAGCCTGTGCGGGTGTCAGCCTGGGTGGGTGTGAGCCTGTGTGGGTATGAGCCTGTGCAGGTGTCAGCCTGTGCGGGTATGAGCCTGTGCGGGTGTGAGCCTGTGCGGGTATGAGCCTGTGCGGGTGTCAGCCTGTGCGGGTGTGAGCCTGTGCGGGTGTGAGCCTGTGCGGGTATGAGCCTGTGCGGGTGTGAGCCTGTGTGTGAGCCTGTGTGGGTGTGAGCCTGTGCGGGTGTGAGCCTGTGCGGGTGTGAGCCTGTGCGGGTGTCAGCCTGCGTGGGTGTGAGCCTGTGCGGGTGTGAGCCTGTGTGGGTGTGAGCCTGTGTGGGTGTCAGCTTGTGCGGGTGTAAACCTGTGCGGGTGTGAGCCTGTGTGTGAGCCTGGGTGGGTGTGAGCCTGTGTGGGTGTGAGCCTATGCGGGTGTCAGCCTGTTCGGGTATGAGCCTGGGTGGGTGTCAGCCTGTGTGGGTGTGAGCCTGTTCGGGTATGAGCCTGTGCGGGTGTGAGCCTGTGCGGGTGTGAGCCTGTGCGGGTATGAGCCTGTGCAGGTGTGAGCCTGTGCGGGTGTCAGCCTGTGCGGGTGTGAGCCTGTGCGGGTATGAGCCTGTGCGGGTGTGAGCCTGTGCGGGTGTCAGCCTGTGCGGGTGTGAGCCTGTGTGGGTGTGAGCCTGTGCGGGTGTGAGCCTGTGCGGGTATGAGCCTGTGTGGGTGTGAGCCTGTGCGGGTGTGAGCCTGTGCGGGTGTGAGCCTGTGTGGGTGTGAGCCTGTGCGGGTGTGAGCCTGTGTGGGTGTGAGCCTGTGCGGGTGTGAGCCTGTGTGGGTGTGAGCCTGTGCGGGTGTCAGCCTGTGCGGGTGTCAGCCTGTGTGGGTGCTGCAGTGGCAGCTGGACCGCCACAGGAACTAGGTTTGATATTTTAATTGAGGGTGACTCCCAAGGAAAAAAGCCTGTAACAGTGAACTTGAGGGAAAAGGGCAAAATCCAGGAAGAAGGAGAAAATGGTTAATAAGGAGCCGAAGGGCAGAGAGAAGCTGCACCTCGGAATGGGCTGGAGGCGAGGCGCGCGGAGCGGTGAGGGTCCGAGGTCTCTGCCTCTGAGCGCAGCAGGCGGGAGGGAGGGAGGGAGGCTGGAGACCCGGACAGAAGAACTAGCGGCTTACAGAGCCGCCTCGAAGGGCCGCGCACTTTATCAGAAACTAATGAAACGGGGGCCCCCTTCCTTGCCCATCGCTCATCAAAAGAACCAGCAAATAAAGAGAAGATCTTGAAAACAGGAAGGGAGAGAGACAGGCAGGGAGGGCTTGGTGCGGGGCAGGGGGCGGGGGGGGGGGGGGGGGCCTTCCCATCTGAAGACAGAATCCTACGGGTGAGACTGGGGCAAGAGTTTCCAATTACAGGGGAAGGTGAGAATGGCAGGGAGGATATGAAATATCATATTTGTGTTTGTTCTGCACCGAAAATGAGGCTCTTCCTACCTCAAGGACAATTTTCGCAGAAATGAAATGAACTGTGAGGGGGATGGGGCTCCCTCCATGCTGCCCAACTTAGACGGGGCTGGTCCGCCCGCCTCTGTGGGGCCTGTCAGCCGCCCGCCGCCTGCTGCAGCCAGGAGGGCCCAGCCATCACCCCGCTGCACCCTCCACGCCAGCCCAGAGCAGGCACCATGGGGAATGAAGACCCATCCACAGCAGGATCACAAGCACCCACAAAAGGGTCTCCTCATTTTTCTTCCCTGCTCCCCCAGTTCACGGCCTTCTGATCCACCTGAAGAAAGCGGGTCTTCGCTGCCCGTTCTGCCGCCCCTGTGGGCCTCGCGCTGCCTCTGAGGTGACCTCTGAACTACAGCCTTGAAGTTAGGTGACCCCCTGAGCGCTCCACCCCTCCCACAGTTCTCCTGTGCGATGTTCTCTCAGACCCACGCTCACGCACTTGGATCACACGGTCCATTTCTCACCTGCCCCGCCCTCCTGCTCCCCTGGGCCTGTCCAAACAGCTCAGGCCTTTTAAAATTCGCCTTTGCTTTTACAGCTTTTATTGAAATGTATGTCACCTACTATATAGTTCACTCACTTCAAGTGTGCAGGCCAGTGGCAATGAGTACATCCATCACACCCTCTGATTCCAGAATGTCATCACCCCTAAAAGGAACCTCCAGTCCGTTAGCAGTCACTCTTCTCCCCCCTCCCCACCCCGTCCTCGGGGACCATGGCTCTGCGTCAGTCTCCACGGAGGCCTTGCCTGTGCTAGACATCGCACACGGATGAAGTCAGAGGATACAGGATCGTGCGTGACCGGCTCCCTCACTCAGTGCTCAGGCCCACCGTGGGCTCCTTCTGTTCCGTCGCCATGGACTCTCCCGCCGTGTGAACACGCCGCCTGGTGTCGACCCATCCAGCGGCTGATGGGCACCTGGGTTGCTGCCGCCGTTTGGCTGTTCCGAATAACGCTGCTCTGCGTGTTTGCGCACAGGTCCTGTGTGTGTGTTCTCATTCCTCTTGAGGTGGAACAGCTGGGTCACACGGGAACTCCGTGTTTAATGCTTTCAGGGACTGTCCCACTATTTCCCAAAGTGGCTGCGCCATCGTACATACCCACGAGAGACGCGTGAGGCTCCGACTCCTCCAGCACCTGTGACTGTCCAGGACTCACTTTTATTTATTTATTTTTATTGTATTTTATTGATTTTTTACAGAGCAGAAGGGAGAGGGATAGAGAGTCAGAAACATCGATGAGAGAGAAACACCGATCAGCTGCCTCCTGCACACTCCCCACTGGGGATGTGCCCGCAACCAAGGCACATGCCCTTGACCGGAATCGAACCTGGGACCCTTCAGTCCACAGGCTGACGCTCTATCCACTGAGCCAAACCGGTCAGGGCCAGGACTCACTTTTAATAAGAAACATCACATGTGACCACTTGGTTGATCTCTTACTACACTCAGCGCCTGCGCCTGTTTCATCTTTACGGCACCCCGGAAGTAATGCCATTTTCTTCTCGTCGCGAGCAAAGTCATCAGGATTAGCATGTGATGATGGACAAACACACCAGTGGTAGACTGGGGACCATCCCCATCTCTCTGCCTCCTAAGCCCACTTCCAAACACTACCCGAGGGAGCCTCCCCAGGTGCTGTTCCAGGCATCGCTTCTTCTTCGGAAATGAGAGCCAGCTGGTAGCGGTGTGTGCACCCCCTGATGTCGTTCTCTGGCTGTTTCCTGTAAAACATGTCGTTTTCCCAAACAGACAGGGGACACTGCTGGCTGGACTTGCTCCTCCTCCATTTTGCACTGGACAAATAACATGCTTAATAGAGACTGAATGAGCTGGCAGCCTTTTCTGTGAGTTTGACACGTCTGCTCCCCTTCTCTGGGGTGTGTAGGGCCAGCTTGTTTCCATGACGCTGGTGCTGAGGGAAGCAGGCAGGCCCAGACCATGGCAATGCTACTACTCAAACCCACGTAACCCTGCAGACTCCAGAATTTGTGTTCCAGAGAGTGTTACGTGGTGTTTTTAAAAGCAAGACTCTATAAGAGAAAGTCTATTGGACTTTGGAACCCAAGACACACACACACACACACACACACACACACACACACACACACACGTGCACAGACATGAGCACTTTTTGCATGTTTTATATACCAGGCACTTTATATATGTTATCTCTTATCCACCTAACACAACTTCAAAGTTGGTATTAATTACCCTCATTTTATATATAAACAGACTCATAATGCTCATTTGACCAAGGTTACACAGCTGGTGACAACTAACTTTGGCCCTTCAGCTGATGTTCTTTTCACTACTCTGCACAACTTCTCTCCAATATGCAAGAAGGCGCCTATAGCCTGGTGATGGGGCTCCATCGTCTTTCCTCTTATCTTCTTTCAGCACCCATCACGTGGCTACCACAACCGGCCCTACAGAGTCCAGCTCAATGTAATCTAGTGCCCTACTCACTAGATTAGTGAGTTATTGTTCACTCTTAAAAATATGCTCAGCCTCAATGGGTTCCAAAGTGTTACCAATAAACCCTGTGTGTGGGAGTGGGGTGGGAATAAGAGGCTCCACAAGTTAAAATGAGGTCAGCTTGATCATGTCCTCATCAGTTACATCTCCCGGACAAACGTGAATGAGCATCATCAAAAGAACATTCAACTGAATCTAGATAGTCCAGTGTGACATCAGTCACTGAATTTCCTTGGGCTTCTGTTTCTTCTACTATTAAGAAAAAAACTAAACTATTTGGTTGAGCTACATGATCCCTAAATCTCCTTAAATGTGAAGTGATAGGGCTCTTTAATAATGAGGGAGGACCTCTCTGCGAGGAAGAGGTTGGAAACAGGGCAGTGTATCTGGACCTGCAGATGTGCTTCAGAGGGGCACCAACCTCCTGGAGGGAACGGGGAAAACCTTGTGAGTTCATGTAGGAACAGAGGATTCACAGCTTCCTTGGATTCTCAATAAACTCAGTCACCTCCCAACGTCGCCAACTACTCACTCTAGATTGGAACTGAAACGTGGTTGTGAAGAATCGTTTCCCACAGAGGACTGACCGGATGCAGATTGAGGGCACGTCAAGGCCTTCTCCTTACCTGCTACAAACACTACAACACAAAATATTTAGATTAAAAAAATGCAGATTTCGCTGAGCTCTCTACGCGTTCCTCCCCTAGGGTAGTGAATCGGGTAGACCAGTTTTCTCAGTGTGCGATGGGGCTACAGCATTAACATGGCCTTAAGTGCCAGTTTCAGACAAAGATGCTCACCATTACACGCCAAGCTTGCTGGGTGCTTTTCCAGCGCTGGGGTCCTGGAAATCTACGGGGGGGGGGGGGGCGTTCCACCCACATTGAGATGGCCTCTTCACTGGAGGACCAACGTTAGAGTCACACGCCACCTGCACTCCTTTCCTGTAAATGCTATCATTGTCTCTTGGATGTGTCGATCTCTATAGATAAGTGATAGGATAAATCTGGAGCTAATTAAACATTCAAATTCAGAGGAAGTGTGAGGGGAGAGGCCAGCGCTCTACGTAACACCCACGCTGTGGGGACAGTGGCTGACTGGCTTGTTTTCAACATGAGGAGCTGGTGGCTTGGAGCCTATTCTTCTGAGACGTCTCTTGTTATTGTCCAGACAACCAACTCCTCTAGCTGTGGACGTGGAGTTTAGAATTCCAATCAGCCAGACCTTTTGTTGACGACCAAGGACATGTGGAATTAAGCAAGCCAAGGGTAATCAATGCCAATGCTCCCGGCTAGGAGACCACCCGGGAGGCTCGGGAGAGAGATTTCCTCCTCATATAAGACGGTGCAATTGGCTTTGTGCGTGAGGGCTCGCCTCTCCCTCACCCTGACGGGTTTATTGCTTTGTGGCCTCTGCCAGCGGCAAGGTGCCTGACTACACAGCTCAGGGTCCAGTTCAGTTTGGGAAATCTTAGATTCATTAAAAAGTAACGGGATTTGTTTCCATTGGCAGGAACCATGCCTCTTCCTCCTTCAAAAGGAAAGGCGCCTCTCTCTACCTGTGAGGTTTATGAAACTGCACAGACACGGCGCAGGCAGAGGAAAGACATCTGGGAGGCTGACAACATTCCAGTTACACTTGGCCGTGCCGGATTTTTCTGTGATTGGATGCCCGATGTACAACTGTGCCAGGGGTGCAAGGCCTTCGCTTGTAAAAAGGTCCATTTTAACTGACGCTGGAGGTGGGTGTAGTAATTACAAAGAAAGAGCCGGGCTCTCCCTTGGATGGTGGCTGCTCTGTGCACAGGGCCTGCCTCGGAGGCAGTGCCCGCGCTCCCATTAGCTTGTCCTCGTCTAATTAGGAAACATACATAGTCAAGTTTCTCCGCAATGAAGAGCCAGCTAATTGGGCTGTGCGGACGCTCCTCCAGAACTCACTTTGGCTGGGAAACACCTTTCCCTGTATTTGTCACCAACAGAGGATGAGGGGGGTGCTGAGAAGAAGAAAGATGTGGTGCCAGTTACAAATAACTGGGGATAGAGTAGGAGTGGGGTGTCCAAGGAAGGGAGACCTTATGCTCTGCCCTCTCAAGTGCTGTCTGTGCCCCTCAGCCCCCAGGCGTCCCCGCCTTGGACTCTGGGAGCTAAGCCACGCTACAGGAACTGGGCCCTATCGCAGCGCCGCAGGGGGATCTGTCAGCATTGCACCATGGGAAAGGCATTTTCTGCTACTTGCCTACCTGCCTGCCTCCTTTATTGTTTAAAAAAATGAGGGTGGGCATGGGCTATGGAAAGGCTCAACCACACCATACTAGATTCTCTTCCCTCAGGGCAAAGTCACCCCTTTCCGGCTCACCCCCAGACAGAAAGGTCTTACTGAGGATTCCAAAGACAGCTGCGCCTTGTTTAATGACCCACACTGTGGGACTGACCAACCCACCAACGCATCAGAGCAGAGCAACTCTCCCCGGAACCAGGTCTGCAGAGAGATCATCATAGTATTTGCAGGGGAAGCTATCAGAACAACTCCAACAGCCAAGGTCTTCACAGGAAGAGTGAAAAGGAGGATGAGGAAAGAAAGGAGGGAGGTCACTTTCCTGTTTCACCGCTCAGACCAGGAGCTTGACATCCTGTGGACAAAGAAACTGGTTAACATATTCCTCTGGTCTCACTTACTGAACATTGTGACACAGAACGAATTACTTGAAGAGTTCATTCACTATGTCACTTTACATATGCTTCCTACAAGACTCCTTTTTTATCTAAGAAGCCAACGATGAGTACAGAACAAACAATTGGTTACGACTGATACAAATGTGAGTTTCCTTCTGGTGAAAAGAGCGCTGGTCTTGGAGTGGGAAGGGCACCCTTCCTCTTGCTACACCACTTGGGGGACCACTCTTTCTCTTCCCTCACCTCCAGCACAGCTGGGACAACAATGCTGGTTGCGAAGACCAGGCGAAGGAATGGAGGCGGCATTGTTCGGTAAAGTGTAGAAGGTAACTTCTCATTGTCTCAGTCTGAAGAAGGAAAGTTAGAAAAGAAGAAAATCATAGCAGGACGAGGGGGAATTGTAGCAGGGCTACTTAAGGCTAAATCTGTCACAGATTAAAATACAGACTCAAATGTGTCAGGATGCTTTGAAAGTACACATGTTGCCTGAAAATGGAGATTAACATTATCATCCTAACTTACTCTTCCTAGTTCTTTAGAGAATGGCCATGAGAACCTGTGACTTCTAAGAGTTCAAAGAAGAAAAGGGAGAGAAGGTATATTCATTGTCCGGTACCCAACCCCAATCCTGCTCCTCATAAACCTGCAGGGAAGTGGGCTGTGTGAGTTGGGTCTGTCCCTTAATCTATTCATTATCCATTTAAAATTTTTTCTTAAGTTTCTACAACAGGCTTAATTTTTCTAGATCAAACACAGAAAGAACTTATTCTGTTCTAGAGTCTCCCTTTTGCTAAGATGAGCTTCTAGGAAACCCAGGATACAGCTCTGAGAGGACAAGAGAATGATACCAATATCTAGAAAAAGCACAGCTCCAGGGTGATCACGGTAGGCCGCTCTGCCATGAGCACCAACACTCCTAACAGAGAACCCACAAGATGTAAAAAAGATAAACCATAAATGAAGGCTAGTTTTTAGGTTAAACAGATTTAAAAACCAGAGAGTGACACTTCTATAGGAAATGAAGGAAATCTGAGGGGGGTGGGGGGGTAGGCAGGAGGAGTCCTTACTCTTTAAAATCTAAAGATTTCTCTTGATATTGTTTCCCAAATTGTAAAAATAAAAAAAAAAATCAATTTCTGGGAAATAAAAGGACATCAACAAATCTATAACAAGTTACTATAAAGCCGGAAGAAGTGGGTATTTAAGCTAAATGGACAGATCTAAGCATTTCTAGATGGCCACAAGAAGTGAAGCAAAAAAATTAAAGTTGTGGTTATAGTTTGTTGATCCTATTCAACTCAAACCCCAGGAGGGATTTAAAAGTAAAAACATAAACTTCTAGTTTCATGAATTCTAAAAGCAAAACAAAACAAGCATCCAGTTCTGATTCCCTTCTTAACGTGGCAATTGATTCAGGCTAGTTAATGATTTTACTACTACAGGCCTGATGCATGGATTCATGCATCGGTGGGGTTGCTTGGCCTGGCCTGCAGGGATCGGGCCGAAACCAGCTCTCCAACATCTCCCAGGGAGTTCCAGATTGCGAGAGGGCACAGGCTAGGCTGAGGGACTCCATCAGTGCATGCACCAGGCCTCTAGTATGTATAGAAGATCTTTGGTTAATCTCTTCCCACCCTCTCCCTGCCCCCCTTCCCTCTGAGATTCATCAGTCTGTTCTATGTTTCCATGTCTGTAGTTTCTGCTCCCGCATTGAGCATCTGCCCCTTGGTGGTCAATGCGCATCATAGCTACTAGTAGGACAGTGGAATGGTCAGCCGGTCACTTAAGCTTTTATATATATATAGAATCTGCAAGCTTCTATATAGAGAGTACATCTAAAATATTGTGAAACAGACAACTGGCTGTTTTGCCTGCATAATTCCAGGTATCTAGGTACTGATGCCTTCTCTTTGATATCTCTTTACTACATAAATTTTTAAATTATATATTTGGTGCAGTCCAAAGGGTTAGCCTCTTGCACCCCCCAAAAAATTTCTTTTTGTAGCCTTTACCATAGGATGAAAAGCTGGGAAATTTCAGCAGTTTCCAGGGACTTGACCTGACTCTGAATAGTCAAGTTTTTATAACACATTGAAGGAATTTTCAATGAATGGGGCATGCTAGTTGATCTGGATACAAAATGGTGAAATGGTCTGTCTGAGCTCACACTCAAGTTGGGTCTTCAATGCAATACCATGGCCCACAGAGAGCTGGGTTTTCTGCCCACTTTTTGATAATTTGCCACAATCAGGTGCAACTCATGAACCACGTGTCATGGATGTAACACTAGTTACAAAAAAGATCAGAGAATCAAATGCCTTGTTTTGTTCTGATTTTTATCATCTTATGCCCACCCACCATGTTTTTTAGAAATATCTGTGTAGTTTTTTTTCTTTTTTGTTGTGGTGGTGGCAGTAAAATAGAGATGAGATAAAATTTACCATTTTAATCACTTTTGGTATACAGCTCAGTGGTGTTAAGTACATTCAGGTTGTTGGTAACTATCACCACTATTGCTCTTCAGAGCATGTTCATCTCCCCAAATTGAAACTCTGCACACCTTGAACAATAACTCCCCATTTCTTCCTTGCCCCAGCCCCAGGAACCACAGATCTGCTGTCTCCCTGTAAACCCGACGACTCCAGGTACCTCATATACCTGGAACCAGACCATTTTCCTCCTTTTGACCCCATTATGCTTTGACATGGCAAGAGAATCTAAAAAATAGAAACAGCTAACCCTTGAGCAAAATAAATAGAACTAAAACGACAAGTCTGCTGATACTGTCCATTGGCTGGGTTCTGAGTGAAATACTCTCTCTTTGATATTGCTCATTACTACATAAAGAGGAGTTTTAAATAATATATTTGTTGCTGATCAAAGGTTTAGGCTCTCCAACTCCCCAAAAAAATCCTTTCAGAGGGTTTCATTGTAAGGAGAAACCTGGGGACAGTCTTGCTCCCTACTAGGGTAAATGAGGAGCAATCCTGAATAATAAAAGGGTAATATGCAAATTGACCCTAACAGCAGAATGACCAGAATGACTGCTGGACCAGTCACTATGAGGTGCACTGACTACCTCTTGGTCCCTTTCCCCAGCCGGAAGGCTCCAATTGACTGATGGCCACCCTCAGTGGCAGCAGCCGACCTCTCGGTCCCTCCCCCCGCTGTCAGGCACCAATCACCCAGTGCCAACGGAAACCAGGGGTGGGTGGCGGTAGGGTCCGGGTTGGCTGTGGGCAGCTGGGGAAAATGGCCCTGATTGCAAGCCAGGCCTAGGGACCGTACCTGCGCATGAATTTCATGTGTCAGGCCTCTAGTGGTATTATAATACTATTTAACCTATCAAAAATCTTCAGAAGCAAAACATTAAAATCAAAGGCTGACAAGTTCCTCTCTTAACTTACCAGCCCCTTCCCAGAGCCTTGGTTTTGTTTGGGGATAGCAACCGTCAGAGGAGAAATACTTAGACGCAGGCTTCCTGCTCGCAGCAGGAGCAGCCGCATGCTTGGTACAATGGACAGGCGCTTTTTCTTTTTGAACATTAAGATTTCCATTATCTGCAGAGCAACCTCACAGGGACAGATCGCGGATTGAATCTCAGAATCCCGTGTCCGCCTCTCGCGGCCAGGTGGTCCTCACACAGTGGAAGTTCCCAGCCATCCTTCATGATCGCGTCTTATCACTACCATCACTAACATTGTCATTAGGAACACGTGGAAGTCATTTCCACACCCACGTCCGCGGTCCTGAAGACTCGCTCCCCTCCTCCAGGGCCCATTGAGCTGATCGGGCTTGTGAAGCCTCTAGACTAGAACCTGGCAGTGCCCTCTGCGCCCAGCCTGCCTCCTGCGCCCAGTGTTTGGACGGAGCAGACCAGGGACCCTCCCTCCAGCCCCGAACCCAACTCCAGCGCCTCATCTCGTCTCCCCCTTTAGCACCTCATCCGAGACCAGCCGACCAGGGTTCCCCTTCCCTCCTTGTGGCCAACGCCCTGAGCTCCCAAACCCGGCAGAGCGATCCCCGAGGTGGAGGCTGCGTCCCCGCCACCTGCCCGCGGCCCCACACCCACCTCGCTCTGGGCGTCTGTTTCCACCGAGGACGGCCTGGGGGGCGGGGGCCCCTCTTGGGCGAGCTGATGGAGAAGAAGCCGAGGCGCTGAGCGTCTTAAAGGTGCAAACCCAGCGCGGCCCCTTCTCTCCGGGACGAGCAGCTCCCAGGGGAGCGGGTGACACTCAGGACCTGGAGGCCCCCAGGCCCCGGAGAGGACGGGACCCAGGCCCAGGCGGACCTGCAGGCCCTGGTGCTGCCCCCGCCTCCTCCCCGTGACCCAGCAGAACCACTTCCGGGTGAGGAGGGGAGGCTCCTGGGGAAGATGGGCCACACCTGCCCCTCCGCAGGCCGCCCCCAGGCGCGCGGGGCCGTGTCTCCCCCAGAGGCTCCCCTCCCGCGCCACCAGGAGCCTGGGGAGCCCAGAGGCCCGAGGGCCCTGCACCCCCTGGGGTCTGGCTTCTGCTGAGCCTCCCCCCAAACCACGAGGCATCCTTCAGGCACCTGGGCCTCTCCATGCATCGGGCCGAATGGCACAATAAAGCTTTTTGCAGGAAAAGAAAAAAAGACTCTAGAAGCTGCTTTCTCGCTGGGTAACTTTCAGGAAAGGACACAGACCCCGTGTCCCTGGCAGCGCGTTTATAGCGGCTCTGAACGCAATTGGAAGAGCAACATGCTTGTTTCTTCATTATTATTTTTGACCAGATTCTTCTCCCGCCTGGGTGTGTTTGTTTGTAACTAGAGCATGTTCTTGATGATTCTTTTTCTTTCAAGTCGATCTTAGGTTTTGATCACAGTGGTTCCATCGGATAAGCTTTATGGGGTTTTCTTCAGGGGCGGGGCAGGCAAGATTTTCTAAACATTGAAACATGACATCAGGTCATTAGAGCTTTAAAGTTAGGGATACGCGTAAGTCAGGTCTTTTACGGTTAGCACAGCGGAGAGGGCCCGACACCCAAAGGATGCGCAAGGAGAGAGGGACATCGACGCAGATGGAGCCCGAGGGGCTTGACTGCATATCCCGGTTCTCACGCGCGGCCCGAGCAGCCCTGGTCAGACGGGACAGAGAAGCACAGCGAAGGGCCCTCTGCCAGGTGGGCTGGGCCCGACACACGCTACACGGCGGACAGGGTGCCTCCGGGGCCAGCCGGGTGCTGCGAGGCGCTGACATGTGAAACAGCCCAAAATATCTCATGTAGTGTTTATCTTATTAAAACTGTCCCCTTAACATAGCCATTGCCCGGCTTTCAGGTGAACAGCCTGCCAGGCAAACACTCTGTAGATAACAAGGTCTAAAGCGTGGGAAAGGCGAAGGAAGTCCCATTCACTGGGGATGGTAGAAAACTGGGCAATACAGTGATCGATCAATCGATTGATTGATTGGATTGTTCCTTTGAGATTTGAATCGGCCCTGATTTTCAAAACTATGCGCATCTTTTGTTTGGTTTGTTTTGTTTTTTAAAGCACTTGTTGGTACTGATTGTGTAACTCCTGAAAGGCAAAAAACAAACAGATGTGGAGGGAGAGGTTCACGGCGGAATTCTACCTGAGTCCCATTTCTGGGACAAGCAATCTGTACAACGTGCCTAACTAATTACTTTGTATGTGTGAGGCGGTCTCGTCACAAGCAAGGAGCCTCAACGGAACAGAATGTTCCCTGGCCCGCAACGTCATGGGTCTGTGACTTGTCGCGGCGAGAACTCACCTGGGAGAAAATCTCACTTTCCCTCATTATTTTACAGGAGGAAGTGAGGTGTCCGTGTAATTTCCAGATAAAAGAGTAAGTTGAGGTTTAGTTATTATCCTTAAGAATGACCAGCCGCAAAAGTTCCGATAAAGTAGGTATCGCCATTGCATGAATATTTTTCTTCTGTGCTGTTGACTTAAACAGCCACACTTTGCATGTTATTTATTCAACAGCTGCTACAGCCCGTAATGACAACTGCTGTCATTTATTGAGGACTCAACTGCATGCTGGGCACGGTTCTAAATATTATCCACACCGCCCATTTAACCTCAAAATAAGGCTTCCTGGGAATTTTCATCCATAGTTTACACCTAAAGAAACAAGGGTCTGGTCTCACTGAACGTTAAGATGAAGAGCTACAGTGGTAACTCAGCCATCACACCTCCTCGCAGTTGCTTGTTCGAAATACGGAACATGAATGTCCACACGGAACAGTAAGCGCCGGTGAGGAATAGAGGGGCTTGCACCTCTTCCTTCAAGTAGCGGCTTCCTTGCCAGTGAATGTGTTTCTCTGCTAAATGAGCCCATCTCAGTGGGGGCCGGGTGTCTGACCCCATCTGGTTTATTTCTGCATTCACCTTCCCCGTCGCTCTGACATGGGAGAGCATAACCAGCATTCACACGGCACAGCCAGAGGACACTTGGGCCAGGACCCACCGAGGTGAGGGCCTCCATCGAAGGACTCGGCGTCTGTTGTTCAGATGGGGGTGAGCCGAGTGGATTCCTGTCCGCAGCACGGCCCCTGGGAAGACCTGCCTTCTCAGAAAGTGAGACGTTATAGACTCGACACTGACAGCGACACAGAGAAGGACTCTGCTTCCCAGAGGCTCATACAGAAAGGTGGTGGTCGGGCCAGCCCTCCAGGAATCCCAACCCCGTTCTGTGTGGCCCATATGCCTCCATTCAACGCCAGGAAAAGGGCATGTTCCCGTGTGACGGAGTCTCGGGTGGGCTGATGTGAATCAGGTGACTGCCTCCCAAAGACGGCCTCAGAGGGAAAGAAAACAACAGAGTCTGCCTTCCCGTGTGGCGGGGCCTCCAGGGTGACTAGAGGGGGTCCCGCGGGAGCCCCGATGGGAATGCTGTCGTTTAGTGGCGCAGGGGAAGGGCGTGGCGGCTGGCGGTGGCCCGTGACATCCACGCACCACCAGGCGGGACCCAACACCAGGCTTCTCTCTTCTTGCACGGGGATTTTTTTTTTTTTAAGATTGTTTTTATTTGTTTAACAGTCACAATCCTTTTTTTAAAATATATTTTTTATTGATTTCAAAGAAGGGAGAGGGAGAGAGAGAGAGAAACATCAACGATGAGAGAGAATCATTGATCGGCTGCCTCCTGCACACCCCCCCCCCCTTTACTGGGGATCGAGCTCGCAACCTGGGCCTGTGCTCTGGACTGGAATCGAACCGGGGTCCCTTCAGTCTGCAGGCCAGTACTCTATCCACTGAGCCTGCAGGCCAGTACTCTATCCACTGAGCCACACCACCTAGGCCTGTGGGGGATTTTTAACTGCGATCTGGGTGTCTGGCTTCTTCAATTTCACATTCCATCTCAGCAGCTAAGGGCCACATCCTGTCAAATTGCCACCAAGGAGTACCAGGGGCTGCCCACCCCCCGCTCCCCAACGAAGCCGGATGGCCCGGAGACCTTGTGATCTGAGGGTTCAGTGGCCACAATGCTACCAACGGGGCTGTCCACGCACTGACATTAGCGGGGCAGCCGCCCCCCTTAGGGCTCCTCCATTTCCCCCTCCAGCAGCCGGATGCTGAACTTTTCCCGCTCAGCGCCCAGCTCCCAGCGCCCGGCTCCAGTTGAAAGTATCCCCGCGTTGATTTCACCCTGGAAGGTGGCAACAGAGGGCTGAGTTTTCTTTCCGACTGTTTTCTCCCCGACGGTGTTACTGCCATTACCTTCCGTGTTGCTAGTGGTGTGGAGGCTGCTGGTCTCATTTCAGCTACAGAATGAAAAAGGTGGTTAGAAGGGTTTTTAATATGCTCTTTCCCCCAAGCTCCTCATGATTGGCACAAAACCCAAAACAAAAAAGCATCGTCGACATCACAAAATGCAGTTACTGGCAGGTATCAAGGAGATAGAAAGGACTTTGGGGTAGTTTTACAATTGACGTCAAGTCGGTACGTTCGTATCTTGCATTTGGCAAGATGTGGACCCTGCTTCGCACATGCCATTTCACTGAAAGTCTATTTTAAATGGTAAAAGAAGTCGTCATCATCTTTGATCTGAAGGTCGTGAAGTTTAATCATCGTTGTATTGCCCGTGCCCAGTGAGTCTTCACTCTGCATCCCATAGTCCAACGTGGAGCCCCCTGCAGACTGCGAGGAAATTAAGTCCCTCGCCACAATAAAACGAGGCCTTGCTCTGCGATCTGCTTGCCAACGGGATCCCCACAGCTTCACTGACCACCCAAATAGGTTGGGTCTCTCTAAAATGGCTAAGACCTGAAGCTTGAAGAGTAGCATTTATAAGTGGTGTCATTCTAAAGCATTAGAACATCTAAAAAACGAACATTTCAGAACTTAATTTGTTCAAATGAATAATATTTCCTTCGGAACAGTTATATTGGGAGGCAAAGCCCCAGTAATTCCATTGCTTACATTACTGTGAGAACTGTCTTTAGTCCATTTGAGAACTAATAAGAAAACTAGCTTCAATATGTTTAGTCATTATATATATATATATATATATATATATATATATATATATATATATAATTTACTCTAAATAGCATAATGCAGCTTCATGACTCACTTATTCCCAGACCTGGCATTAATTTTTTTGTGTGTGGGGGGGATGTTCCAAAGATTAAACATCAAAGGACAACGATTTTTGCCGTCAGAGACATGGAAAGGAATGTGCTAACAGGTTTTTAGGGATTTCCGGAAGGTGGTTTTCAAGCCGCGTCAGCACAATTTAGAACTGTGCACAATCCCTCGAGGCGCGTGACCTCGGGGACACCACTCACCTTTCTCCGCGTCTCTGCGGCCTGGGCATGCCCTGTCAATGGCTGGCTGGGGACCTTGGGCGGGCTGCTAATTTCGTTTCCTCGTCTGAAAAACGATGCAAAGGACCAGGGCCCACAGGGCATCTTCCCAGCTCTCTCATGCCAGGACAAGGACACAGCGCTCCCTAGACTTTGACTAAAAGGTTTGGCTCAGGGGATAGAGCGTCTGCCTGCAGACTGAAGGGTCCCAGGTTGGGTTCTGGTCAGGGCTGCATGCCTGGGGTTGTGGGCTTGATCCCCAGTAGGGGGCGTTCAGGGGGCAGCCTATCAATGATTCTCTCTCATCATTGATGTTTCTATCTCTCTCTCCCTCTCCCTTCCTCTCTGAAATCAATAAAAATATTTTTTTTAAAAAAAAAGAAAAAGAAAAAAGTCACTATAGGCCACCATACTGTCAATGTATTATCATGTCAATCATTGAGGATGTTCCTTCCATAGTCCCTTCTCACACTTACATGGTTACATTTAGTCCCATTTGAGGGCAAGAACAAAGTTTTTATTCATTTGAATGTGGGGCACCGCAGACCTTTACAATGTTTTATTGCAGATCAGAGGATGTATCTACTTGGGGGGGGGGGTGCGGAAGGAGAATGTGCAAAAAAGAAATGATTTGGTTTTGTGTTATTTTGTAAGCCATTCTTTTTTTCTCTCCTACAGAAGACTGATACTTTCAAGTCAGATACCCTTGTCATATGAGCTTGTCATGTTTTTAAAATTCTGCCAACACACCTGGTTCTTAGTATGACATCAGTCTTCATCTGATTTCAGCACTGACCTGACCAACTAGACCAGTGATGGCGAACCTTTTGAGCTCGGCGTGTCAGCATTTTGAAAAGCCCTAACCTAACTCTGGTGCCGTGTCACATATAGAAATTTTTTGATCTTTGCAACCATAGTAAAACAAAGACTTACATTTTTGATATTTATTTTACATATTTAAATGCCATTTAACAAAGAAAAGTCAACCAAAAAAATGAGTTCTCGTGTCACCTCTGACACGCGTGTCATAGGTTCGCCATCACTGGGCTATCCTCTTTGAAGCGCGGCCCTTCCCTCTGCAGAAGCTGCTCGCCTTAGAGGTGAAATGCTGGTTAAAGCATCCTTCCTGCAAGGCTGCCAGCGGCAGGTACTCACAGGGCAGGCCTGGCTCTATTTAGGTGGGTTTCTTTCTTCCTTCCTTTCTTTTTTTAGTATCCTGGGCTTACAGGCCGGTCTTTTTCATCAGACATGTCAGCAAAGTCTTTGAATTAATGAACTGTGAAGTGCTCAAAAACCACACCATTTCAGAAAGTACCCTGCGAGGAGATACCACTAACGGGAGGTGGCCCCTGAGTTGGAGCCACACATCCCACTCTAAGTAAGGAGAATTAAGATAGCCACTGGCTCCGGCACCACCTCTTTGAACAAAGACCCAGGCGGAAAGCAGAAGGGGTGAGGGTGGGGGAGGTCCGCGCTGGAGCAGCGATCGGGAAGCGTGTTTATGTTACAGTCTCCTTAGCTCTGGGGAGCACTTCCGCCAAATAATGGAATTACACAAACCCCCTATAAAACATGCCAGGTGGGGAGAAGCACAGAGAATGGGGCAGGGGAGGTACGATCAGAAGGCTGATTAAATAAACCTAAATTGTAAGTCCTGGGCTGCACCTAATGTAGGTTTTGTTTTCTTTAATTTAGCTATTTAAAAACAAAAACAAAAACCAAAAAAAACAAGGGCAGTGTAACTCCTTCAATCTTTTTGCAATTCTGCATGGTTGAGCATTTGAAATGAGTTTGTGTATCACCCCCAGGCGCTGATTCAGACTTGATTGGGGCAAAGCAGATTGCCTGGGCTTATTTTTATCCACGTCATTGGGGACGTTATGTCGCCAAAGGAACCAAAAATGCGCTGCTCGGTGGCCAAATTATCACCTCTCCTTTGGCCAGACAGGGCAGCGAGCCCCCTCAACAAGTTGCCGACCTCCGTGTTACAGCAATGTCAGGTCAACTTGAGAAAGTGGAGAGCGAGCCCTCAACACAAATAAAAAGAAACAACCAACAATCCTTATAATTATCATCATCTGCTGCTTTTCCCTCTTTTGGCAAAGAAACACTCCATCCATTTGCAGAAATCGCCCGCGGAAACGTTACATCAAAACTAATCACAACGATTAAAATCAGCTTTTCAGTGCAAGAGGAGGGGAAAACGCAAGTTGGAGGCTGGAATACGACTGTTTTTTCCACCAAAAAAATAATAATAATAATCGGGGGGAAAATTTCCTACATGTATATTTATCTATACGTTTGTGTAGACCTTTATTTTTTGAAGGAGATCAGTTGTCTGCCCTGTGACCAGTTAATCTGATTTAAGTTTTATTTTGGAGATTGATGCAGACTGGAGGTAGAGGCATGAGCTAATTGTATCCTGATCCTTGCCTTGAGGGGTTTAAAAGCCCCGGAGCAACTCTTCTCTGTATTTTGTTCTGTCTACCTTCGCCAAGCTCCTGCATTTCTCTCTGGTGTGGCGAGCCGAGCACATCGCTGGGAGAGAAATCGGAAAAGGGGGGAGAGGAGCAGGAACAGGGGACTGGGAGAGAGACTTTGTGCTTCAATGTTTCAGGTAAGATCTGACGGTTCGGGCTTGTTATTATTTGCTAAGGAGGGTACGGCTGGGACTTGGGGCGCAACTCGCTTTTACGCATGTGCCAGGCATGGGCGAGAGCGCGGCTCGCTCCACACGCCCGGCGCGGC
Organism: Myotis nattereri; assembly: GCF_964212035.1. NCBI lineage: Eukaryota > Metazoa > Chordata > Mammalia > Chiroptera > Vespertilionidae > Myotis > Myotis nattereri. Next base: position 92,664,372 of record NC_138083.1, read on the forward strand.
GGCTCGGGACCCGCTCGGACGGCGCCGGCGGCTCGGGCTGCCCTCGGCCTCGGCTCTCCTCCCGGTTCTGCTCCGCGGGGGGAGCGGGCGCGGCGGCCCGGCTGGAGCGGGGCCCGGGCCGGGGGCGGGCGCGCGGGGGCCGGGCTTGCGGAGCTCGGGGCCGGGGAACTCGGAGCGGAGCCGCGCGGCTGCCGGAGCCCGTGCCAGCGCCGCCCGCCCCCCGTGCGCCAGCCCCGGCGGCCGCCGAGCCGCGTCCCCCGCGCCCCCTCCTCGCCCGGCCGCGCGCGCCCCTTTCTTCCCCGCGCGGAGCTCGGCGCCCGCGATCGGCCCGCCGGGAGCCTCCAGCGCCGCGGCCCGCAGCCCCGTCCTGGGCCCGGCTCCGCGGCCCCCGGGAGGGGACGCCGCCCCCCGCGCGCGGGCAGCCTCGGCGGCGCCCGGACCCCGGGGAGGACGCCATGGTGGCCGCCGAGCGCCCTGGGCCGCGGGGGGTTCCCTGGCGCCCGGGCCGGACGCGCGCTCCCCTTTGTGCGCGGCGGCCGCTGGCCATCGCTGTCCGCGTCCGTCTCGGGCCGGGCGGATCCGGATTCCCCGCCTCCGCCCAGCCGGCGCCTTTAAAGCCCCCACCCCCCTTCCCCAGCCCCCCCCTTCCCCAGCTCCCCCCCTTCAGAGGCAAACGTTCCATTTATTTTTGAAAAGCTCTCCTGCCTCTCCTCCCGCCTCCTCCCCAGATAAAGGGCCTGGCACGTGCTCCGAATCCGCGTCTCCCCGGGAGGCGGGGGCGCGGGGAGCCGGGGGGTGGGGGGGGGGAGGGGAAGGGGGGAGCTGGCGGCGCCACCGGGGATGCTGGGGCTCGGTCGCGATCGCCCCGCGCGCGGTGCCCGCAGCGCCCAGGCCGAAGCCCGCATCCTCCCCTCCCCTCCGCTCCCGGCGGCCGAGGTCCCGTAAAGCGGCAGTTGCCGGGCCCCGCCGTCTGAGCCGGCGCTGGGGGCGCTGGGGGCGCTGGGGGCGCCGAGGCGGGCGGGAGGGGGGCCGTGTGGCACCTTCCGGACCCTCCGCCGCCCCGCGCCGCCCTCTTTCTAGAAACGTGGCGTGCGCTTCCTCTCGCGTCCCCAAGAGGGACCCGACTGCAAGAGGCCGAGTCCGCGGGGCGGGGGGCGTTCTGGCGAACCCGCCTTCCGAGCGCGGCCGGCCCCCCAAAGCCCCCGGGAAGAGGAGGCCGGACGCGCGGTGCGGGGCCCCTCACCTGGGCGCGCGCTCCCCGCGGCCGCCCGGCCCGCACCTCCCCGCGCGCGGGCTTTGTCCGCCTTTGTGCTCCCCTCGCTCGTCCTGGGCACGGTTTCGGGTCTCCCCGCGTTCTCGCCGCGACTGCGCTTCGGGAGGCGGCTGGGCGGCAGCCAACTAACTTAGCGAAGTTGGAGACGGGCTGTCGGCTTCGTGCGTGGAGGACAGCCACGCGGGACTGTCCCGGACGCCCGTGGCCCCGGCCCGGAGGGCGCTGCAGTGGGCAGGAGCGATTTGGTACAAATGCTACATTATCTCTCGGATCCTAGAACTGGCTGCTTGCAGGCAAATCCGCGATTGTGTGTGTGTGCGTCTGTGTGCTCGCGCGTGTGCGTGTGTGTGTGTGTGCGCGCGTGTGTGGAACTGGGAGAGACACAGCAGTGGAACATACTCATTCTTTAAGGAACGTTTGCCTTCTGTTTTCAATCAGCGAAGCTGGCAGCTAGAGATACAAGTTTATTTGCGAATCCCCTCCGGGCACCGAGCATGCTTGGGTTGTTTCGGCAAATTAAAAATGAGCAACATGCTTTTACCTTCTCAGCGGTAGACTCCTTAAGAGACCTCCTGTTTGGTGGGGATGCGTGTGTGTTTTAGAGGAACATTTTCTGTGTGCATCTCAACTCTGGTTTTAATGTGGAAAAGGAGAAAATAAAGGATTTTTCAAGGCTGAGGCTGATGCCACGGAATGACTCATTCAGGCTGAGTTCCCATCAAGGACTTCAGCAGCACAGAAGGGGATCTGTGGGAACCAGTGGCTGACCTCGTTGGTGCATTTGAAATGGTAGCGGATTCATGCGTCTCCTGGCCCGTGGGCAGTGTGCCGCTCTGTGCCTGGGGTGTGTGTGTGTGTGTGTGTGTGTGTGTGTGTGTGTGTGTGGCATTTGGCTGACAGGAGGCCTGGTGCTGGGGAGACTGCCCGCCCACTGTCCCGTCTCCCCCCGGGGTCCTGCTGTGAGGCATGGAAGGCGAGGTTAGCAGCTGCGAGGGTGACAGTGGGCTTAAGGTCCACCAGTGAGGCTGCAGAAGTGACCACTGGATTGCAAAACTTTGCATCATGGAGAAAACTTCACTGGTTTAGGCCTCACCTTTATAAAAAGAGAGCAACTAATGCAGCACAAACACCCGACATTTGCTGAGAAGAAATTTGCAGTGAATTGAGCATGAATAGCGAAAGCGGCGTCTCCCAGCACGGTAGTCAAAATGACTGCAGTGGCTGCGCTGTGTTAATTATGCCCGAAGCACAGTACAGAGCTCTCCACCACACGCTAGAGGTCTCTCTTCCAGCTGTAAGATTTTCCTGTCGTGCTTGGCCAGGGCTTCTGTGTGTGTGTGTTTTGGGGGGGGGGGGGGAGGGGGGGTGCGCAGTGATAACTTGGTTCACACTTATTGAAATTAAATAGAGATTTACTGGCCGTTCCGGTTACTCTGGTGTGAGAAACTTGTTTTAGACACTAGGCAATAATTACAGCACAGATTATGCCAAGTACAGTACTGGTAGGGTGACTGCCGTACGATTTCTACTAAATGATGATGAAAATATATTGTTCCATTTGTTAAGTAGCATTAGGCACCTGTTGGCATACAGGCATTTAACCAAAGCAATCTGTTTGAAATGTAAAAGTAATCCGTATGTCAGAGAACTTTCTGAATGTTAAACTTGGAGTTGGCGCCAGGTTTTGGAAGCTGCTCGCAGAAATACTTTCTTGCCTTGACGTTTCTGACCTCAGAGCGACTGCTTTCTGGGTCTGAGATGCGGCACTTCCTGCTGAGACCCTTGTTGAATGCTTGTGGCTTTCGAGTCATCGAAGGATGTTTGTTGGTGAAGCATCAGTTCACCAAGGCTTTTCCTTAGTTGGATCTTAAACTGCATTTCGGAACCTCCTGGGGTACTGACACATGTGATTTCCCAAGCAAATGGAGCTTTTATTTTCTCTGTCTTTCGAATGAACCATCTTGGGAAGAAAAATGAAATTTTCAGATGCGAGCCTGTCTGCTGATTTCTAGCAGCTTACTCACGCAGAGGCGAGACACCATGCACTTTTCCTAGGCCCTGCAAGAGTGCTCCGGCTTTCCATTCACAAAAACGGCCCCAGGTGGAAATCACCTATGGTTGCTGATGAGTTTGGTGTGAGAAGATCGTGCAGAAAACAAAACAGAGATTATCCTTCAAGAATAACAAACCAATAATCATTACGTTCACTCATTCAGTCAGCAAATACTTGTTCGTGCCTGCTGTGTGCAAGACGCTGGGCACCAGAGACACCGTGGAGAGGAAAACGTTCAGGCCCCAGTCTCTCGGGGGTTACGGCTCAGCTGGGGAGGCAGATCTTCATAAAGGCAGTTGAACAACACACAGAGATGGGTAACATTAACCAAAAAGGGACGAGACGGTCTAGACTGGGGCCGGGGTTCCGGAGGACGTGTTACAAAATGAGATTTAAGGTGATCGGCAGGAGAAGAAGGGAGGAAACTGGGAGCCGGCCCGGGAGAGGGAAGAGGAAACAGCATTGGCCGAGGTGGGTGGGCAAGGTGGGCGGCAGGAAAGAGAGCCGCCCGCAGGGACTGGCCCTTGGCGGTGCGAGGGGGCGGGCCGGGGGTGGAGAGGTGGGCAGCGGGGACGTGACCAGATGTGCGTTTTGAAATGATGATTCAGGTGTCACTGTGGGCAATGAGTGGAGGGACGGAGAGCGAATGGAAGCGTCCTGCTGAGACCTCTGTTGGAAGGCTAGGCTAGTCGTCCAGGCAAGCGAAGATGTAGCCGGGGTTAGTGTCGGGGCAGCGGGAGCGGCAGAATGGAAGAATGCGAGATCTATTTAGAAGGTAAGTTGACAGAGCAGAGCGCAGGGTTGGTCAGGAACAAACAAGGAGAGAGAGACGGCAAGTGGCTGCCCACCTAGATTTCCGACACCCCAGCCTCATGGACACTAGGATTCTGAAAATGGGGCGGGGGTGGGGGGAGATTCTGTCCCTTTCCCTTCATCTCCCGTCGCCAGAATGAATACCAATGCGGAGCCTTATTCGCATCCTGTGTAACTGAATTCACAAGAGAAACCAAGGCCATTCTTTTTATTTTTTTTTTTCAATCCTCACCCAAGGACATGTTTTTATTGATTGTGAGAGAGGGAGGGAGAGAAACACTGATGTGAGAGCAACATCAGTCAGTTGCCTCCAGTACTCACCCCAACCAAGGATAGAACCCACGGCCTTTTGGTGAACTAGGCGACGCTCCAACCACCCGGGCCCCCTGGCCAGGGCTCCCCAGTCGTGGGAGGAGCACCCACAGGGTCAGACACGCTCCCTGCTCCTCTGTGAGCTGCCCGGTGAGGTCTCCCTTCCCCAGCTCAGCTCCGTTTAGCTCACCTTTGGACGAGGCCTGTGTTTAACCTTCTGAAACAAAGCCCAGTCTGTGCCTTAGGGTGCACGTTAGCCGTGCTTAGAAGTATGGTGAGCATGTGCTCAGTGACGATGAGGAGGAACAGTTCACCATGCTCTTCAAAAGGCCCCGAACATACAAACAACTGGCGCAATTACTGCCAGTCACTCATGGAAAACCTTTAAGGACCCGAACACGGACAAGTTTGCTTGGTCCGATCTGAGTGGCCTGAGCTCCGCGTCCTCACCGTCGACTCCAGGGCGTCTCCCTCGTGTGTCTCTCGCCTTCCGGACTGGTCCTTGGCGAGTGTGGTCTCAGTGCAACAGCCGCCTGCTTTCCTTCCGCAGACATGGCTTTTGGTGTTTCTAATATCTTGTCTCTTCTTTCCATCGCTGTTACGTCTCTAAAACCCGTCCCCTTGCGTCTGGGGCCACAGACACACACAACTACCAGGAAAGAGTGTTTTGCTCAGTAAATGTGCTATTCGTCACCCTGATTCCATTGGCCGACAAACCGTGGATGAGCTTTAAAATAACCTAAGTCAGGCAGGCCGTGTCTCTCAGCACCAGATCCCTCCAGGGGGAGTGTCCGCGCAGGGCGGCCGTCCTGGGATCGGGGGCAGCTCCCGCGTCCTGGGTGCTCCCCTTCCAGAAGAGTCGGGGCTGGACAGGAGCCGGTGTCAGCGTCACTGCGGAGGCAGCTGGGCCACAGCCTCAGCTCCACGGGGTGGTTCCTCGGTGGCAGCCCTGAGCGCAGGCTCTGGGTGGAAAAGCCGAGTCACTGTGGCCATGTCCCCTGGGGACCCGCCTCTCTGTAAAAACGGGGACAACATCTCTGCCGCCTGCCCCGTGGGCTGTGGGGGGAACCCCAGGCGCGTGTGCGGAAACCCGGTGCAAGCAGGAGCCCAGGCAGGACGCGGTGACGGCCTCGCACCTGCTGCCAGCAGCGTGGGCCCGTCTGCAGGACCTCACCGAGCCCCAAGCCGCAGAGGCACCCCGTCTGCCAGGGGAAGAGCGGGTCAGAAAGGTGTGTGAGCTGCCGGGAAGCCGAGGCCAGGCTGGTGCGGAGCGGAGGTGCGGCCAGAGGCACTGCCAGCCCCGGACTCTGCCCGCACTCCCAGTCCCAGGGCAGCGGTGCTGTGTGAGCGCCTGCCACAGGCACCTGGCACCACGCTTTTCTCCTCCACCACCAGCTTCCGGTCACCCCCTCCCTCCTTCCCCTCCTTCCCCTCCATCCCCTCCATCCACCCGGGATCTCCCATCAGCACCAGCACCCCACTCCCATCCCGGGAGAGAAAGAAAGAAAAAGCCGGTTGAGCCCGGCCGGTGTGGCTCAGTGGTTGAGCATCGACCTATGAACCAGGAGGTCTCCGTTCGATCCCCGGTCAGGGCACAGGCCCGGGTTGCGGGCTCCATCCTCAGTGTGGGGCGTGCAGGAGGCAGTCAATCGATGATTCTCATTGATGTCTCTAGTCCTCTCCCTCCCTTCCTCTCTGAAGTCAATTTAAAAGTCTGTTTTTTAAAAAGCAGGTTGGGATTGCTGCAACCCGACCTCTGCTTGTTCTCAAGCTCTTGCCGGCGCGTGGCTCACTCACAGGGACACGTCGCTCACGGAAACTTAGATTTGTTTCCCGTCCGATGAGAACTGACAACTCGGGTCCTGCTGCCAGCGCCGCGGCTGCTTTCGGGAGAGTTATGAGCTGAGGAGGCCGCTGAGCAGATAGATTTCAGTGCGCGAGAGGACGGGACTTGCTTCCTGATAAGTCTTCCCAGGGACCCGCTGCTGTCAGCACTGACTGTGCCGAGCGCTTTCTCTGCTGGAAACCCGCAGCCAACGTGTGTGCACAGAAGCCGTGTGTGAAACAGACCAGACTCTCTACATGGGGGGCGGGGGGGGGCAAGAAAAAAGTATAACACTTCTCTCCTCCACCTGCCCCACCCCAATGCCTGCCCCACATGCAGATCCCACTGCAGCGCCTTCTAACTGTCCTGTTTTAGGTAAATTGCTGATCTCTCTAGGCTTCCGTTTTCTGAACTGTAAATTACAGGCGCCATAAATGAGATAATAACACGAGATCGTTATAAGTGAGATAACTGTTCTGAGGAGTCGATGAGGTGTGAGCGGGTGAGGATGCCGGGCGCATCGTAGGCAGGGACTGCGTGGATTCACCTGTGCTTCCTCAGCTCCTAGCGCAGTCCTGGCTCCCGGGGTAAGTGCTCACTCAATGCATCGCCGTTGGAGTCCTGGACACAGAACTTCAGAGAACTCCAGAGTAAAGCCAGGGGTGATGTCCCTTCCCCGTGAGGACTTCTCACCATTGACAGAGGGTCCGAGTTCGTCCAGATGCCCTTGCCTGGTGGTTAAGGCTTTTTCCTAACCAATTAGATCAGACGTTTGGGAACCGACCAAATTTAATCGAGGGAACCACCATCGATGCTATGTCGGACGTTGCTTCAGAGGTGTCATCAGTTTACCTTTTTAAAAAATGGTTTTTTTATATTGATTTTAGAGAGAGAGGAAGGGAGAGGGAGAGAGAGAGAAACATCAGTGATGAGAGACTCATTGATCAGCTGCCTCCTGCACGCCCCCTGCTGGGGATCAAGCCTGCAACCCGGGCCTGTGCCCTGACCTGGAACGAACCAGTGACCTCCTGGTGTACAGGGCAATGCTCGACCACTGAGCCGCACCAGCCAGGTCCGTGTACCTTGGGCTCACTCACGAAGGCACGGCTGTACACGGCCGTCCTGAGATTTCCAAAACCTGGACAGTGAGAGCCTGGACGTGACGAAACCTGGGCTCTGAGCCCACTGGGAGGCAGTGCGCTTGGTTCGGACGCAGCAGGAAAACACCGGACAGGACGGTCCCCATTCCCCCAGCAGATGGCAGCGGCACACACCCACCCACAGATCCTCCCGTCGCCTCCGGTCTTTCTCTTTTAGCTCCTCACCCACGCCCCACCCCTGTGCAAACGGAAGTCTGAGCCAACGTGAAACCCACCCCACCCGCCTCCTCTGCAGCAACCACTCAGGGTCACAGGCAGCTGGTGGGGGCAGCTGGCCAACCTGCACCTGGGAGTCGCCCCCCCCCCCCCCCCCCCCCGCTCCACCCTGTGGGACTGGGCAGGGCAGGGTGGGGAGAGAAGGCAGCCGCTGTGGTCTGTTAGAGCCACTTCCTGCCGGAGCCCAGACACACCCCCAAGTGGAGGCCTGGCTTCCTGCGCTGGAGCAGATCCACAGGGGGAAGCTGGCAGCCAGCCTCGGGGTGCCACCACGCGCTCTGGAGGAGCGCACTCCGTGCCCATTGGAAAGCAGATGCTGGCAGAGCTGAGAACCAGCTAGCAGGCCTGGGGGCCAGAGCCGGAGCAGTGCCCTGGGCAGCTAACGGCCCACCTGGGCCCTCTCGGGGAGTGAATGAACTTGGTCTTCAGTTGCTTGGAACTGTGGGCCCACAGTCAGCTGTGTGACCCCAAACCTTGGTTCATGGTCTGCACGCACAGAGGCCATGGCAGCCGCCGGGCGGGGTGTGGTGAGAGTTGAGACTAACACAGCACAGCGCTTCAGGACAGCGCCAGGCTGGCTTTACGGACTTTACAGTCTAGTATCTTCTATTGCGAGGCCCGCTTTCCAGATGAAGAAATCGAGGCCCAGGGAGATGCGCTAACGTGCGAGGGCCACGTGTTGATGAGGGACAGAGCCGGGATTCGGGCGGCGTGTTCCGGCATCAGTCTGTGCTCTTAGCCGCCAGCACTGCTGCCTCTGACGAATAATACTGTCACCAACAGCCGGTCATCGTGACGCACTTTCCTTGTGCCAGGAGCTCCACATGGTTAACTCACCCACACGGTGGGAGCGGTGACTTTCCCGTCTCATCAAAGGAAGAGAGATTATTTATGCTGCCCCACTCTGTAAGGAACACAGGCAAACAGGTGACTGTCAAGACTCTGCTCTATTCACGTGCTAAATGGAGCGCCCCCCCCACCCCAAAACTGCCACAGAGACTTAGCGATAAGAGAGATCCCCAAGGAGAATAGAGGCCATGGGGCTCGGGGGGCTGTTGCGATTGTATAAGGTAAATAAATTTTACATCAAGGCTCTTAGGTACAGGGTGGGGCCAACGCAGGTGTACAGTTGTGAGTGTGCGAAACAGAGTTTACTCTTGTGTTATTACTTATGATTGTATTACTGTCCATACACACAACGGTAAGCCTGCTTTGGTCCCACCTGGTGTTAGAGCCTCAGAACCATTTTCAGAAACGGAGAACGGACCACAGGACTGGGGGTTGCTCCCCGTCCCATTCGGCACAGCGTTTCTCTTCGGAGAGTCATCACGCGTCACTCAGGGAGGAGGTGGGAGTCAGGCACTTCGCTCGCTGCCCCCGGCCTTCCGCTCACGCACGAGGCCGCGCCTAGCCCGCAGGGACTCCCAGGGGGGAAGGGGATGCGCCCACAGTGCGGACTGAGGGCCTCGCTGCCACCCTCCCAGACCTGGGGCGGAGGGCAGCTTTAGGGCCTGGAGCCTCACAGCCTGGGAACCTGCTTCCCACATGACGCCCCAGCGAGGCTGGGAGGACAGACAGCCCTACACAGGGCACGTTTGCAGGACGGAGCCCTCCTCGGCGGCTGGCGGGACAGGATGTCACAGCCCCAGGGCCTCTGAGACATGAACCGCTGTGGGGACTGCAGGGCGCGCGCTGTTGGAAAGCGGGTCCTGCTCGACCTGCCTCCAGGGTAGCTGGTCCCCATGTGGTAGGAACAGTCACAGGAGTTCATGGACAGTGCGGTCACAGGGGCCTGGCCGCCACGTCCGGGGCTGGGCACCGAACCAGGGCTGAGGGACTCAAAGACAGGATGAAGGCCCACAGACTTCCCCTGAAGACATCGGGGACATTTCTTTTTCCTTCCAGTTAAACTTGTGCGCTCAGGTAACTCTTGGCACAATGTTATTCTTCTATTTCTTGTATGTCTAGGTGTCTAAATGCATTGAAAACTAACACTATTCCCAGCGAACGCACGTTCAGACGCTCGGTCATTCAGCTACACACAGCTGTTCGAGCGTCTTCTTTGTTTCTTTTTCCTGTGAAAGAAAATTCTGAGTCGAAATGCATCCTAAGCCCTGGCCAGGGTGACTCAGTGGGTTGAAGGTTGGGTCCCATGCACCGAAAGATTGCGGTTCGGTTCCCCGTCAGGGCACCTAGATTGGGGTGCGCAGGGGAGGCAGCTGATCGATGTAGCTCTCTCACATCAATGTTTCTTTCTCTCCCTTCCTCTCTCTAAAATCAATAAAAACATGTTTTTTTAAAATGTACTTTAGGATTAGACTGAGATTCAGATCTTACCTCAGAAAGCGTGCACCCGCGTTCCTTCCGGAGTCTCTCTACTTTTCCTTGTTCAGCGAAGTACTCACAGATCTGACTTCCTTGTGACAGGCCTCCTGCAAACTGTACCTGTGCGATAGACTCGTGCCCGAATTACTCTGCTACGTACAAGCAGGGCAGATACGTTTTTTAACCCTTGAAAACTAACCCTTTGACAACTTTGTGTCAATGTCATGGCCATGTATTGTGGAAGTAGGTCGAGCGTTTCTGAGTTGACCGATCTATCAAGTTCTTAGCAAAGAATTGCTTTCAAAGTCAGATCCTATTTGGCCACACGATGAGCACAGAGACTTCACACAGTGTGGGTTCCTCAGGAGCTGATGACGAGCTTCCATACCACCTACCGTCTCCTCTTCCCACTGCTGTCCACCTTCTGGCCTCATCGCTACTTCTCATAACGCTGCCAAAGGATGGAGAAGGGAAAAGAACAGGAAATGAATGTCAAGCCCATTTCTCTCTCTCTCCCTCTCCCCCCACCCCAACAGCTTGACAAAGGATGTTGGGAAAGCATCCGCTCTTGACTCTGGCCAGCGGAGGGACCTAATGGTGTGAAGAGCCCAAAAGACTAGGCCAGCCCACGCCGCCCCGCCGGCACGGTGATGTGACTGTAACGAGGCTAGTGGTAAACTTCGCCGTCTTCCTTTGCCTGGTACTGTCGGACACTTTTTTCCTCTCCGTCTCCGCTCCTGCAGCCACACTGTGTGCCCTCAGCATTAACACGAATGCCTTACCCACTCTTCACAGGTGGCCTTTCCCAAGCCTGAGCATGACCCGTCTTCTCCAGCGCGTCTCTAGCTCCGTGGTTAGGGACGTCCGCGTGAGAATCAGGAGGGCTTAGCACAGAGTCCTGGCTCCACCCTGAGTTTCTGATGAGACAGGTCTGGGCGGGGCCCCAGGATTGGCATTGCTCACGGGTTCCCAGCGGCTGCTGATGCTGGGCTCCAGGGACCCCTCTTTGGGAAGCTCTGTTCATGGGAACAGTGGGCTTAGAGGTGCTCCTGGAAGGACATGCGGACAAGGCAGTGGTCGAATAAATGTGGGGATCACAGTGCCCTCTCTGAAGACCTGTAAGCATCTTAAAGGTTTGTAGAAGCCTTGCGGCTCATGAATTCGTCTCTAACGCCTGTTTTCTAAACGGGTTTGACCACAGAGCCCTTTGCTCTGTTAGTACCGATCAACTCTCAGAAGGGCTCTTCCTGGGACACGGGAGAGGCTGTCCCGCCTCACGGCGCCTTGATGGAGCTGAACTTCAGCGCCTCCACCTCCCACTTCTGTGGCAGCCTCCTGCCATGGACGCAGCGTGGCTCTCTCCCTCACTGGGCACCTCCTGCGCCAGCATTCTCCTTCCGACAGAGCATCTCATTCTCAAACTCATTCCCACCAAACTGGCCTTTGACCTCTCCCGGCTCCCTTTCCCCAGCTTGCAGGTCCTCCCTCTCTGCCTCCCTCCCTCCCTCCTCATCTCTGTCCTGGGGGCTCAAGGACCATCGCTTCCTTCCCCAGTGTGCTCACCGGCACCCTCAGCTCCTCCTCAGTGGCCCTCTCTCATTCCTGCCAACAGCCAGCGCTCAGTCCTGGGTCAGCCCAACCCCTGGATAAGCTCAGCTCAGTCCTGGATCAGCTCAGGCCTGGATAACCGCCTTTCCTTCACCTTTGAACCTGGGAGCCTGAGTGACACTGGTAGGACACCCCATGATTCTCGCTGGGGCCATTGCAGCCCCTCATCCATCTGCCCAGTGGAGAGCTCTTTGGCTTTCACGGTGCCAGCCCCTGCACTAAGCCTGAGGAATACAGCAATGAGCAAGGCGAGAAGATCCAGGTCATATGGAGCGGACATCCTAGTGGAGGAAGAAGATCTGAATCAAGACACAATTAAGTGCAATGAAGAAAATTAAAATGGGCAGGTGAGGGCTCCGTAGAAGTTAATATGAGCGCCGAAGTCTGGATGGCAGGCGTGGGAGCTTTCCTTGGCCGGCCCCTCGATGTTGCGTGGCAGTCCCCAGTTAACTTCTTACCTTGTTCCCTGGGTGTGTTCTGGATCTCCTTACTCTTCCTAACTTTCAAGCCCTTTCCCAGGTGTCAGATAAACTGGCCCCAGGATTTACAGAGGAGTTGCCCACTGTCTCCGCTCCCTGACACCAGAAATCCTACCCAGGGCTCCCCCAGTTCTCTCTCGTGTTCCTGTCCCTCCTCGGGCGTCATCTTTCCTCTCTCCACCGGCCTTGTCCCTCTAGCCCTCAACCATTTGCAAAATGCATATGTTTAAGCCCTAATCCCCAACGTGCCTGTATTAGGAGATAGGGTCTTTGTGAACACAACTAAGGAAGGGTCCATGAAACAGTAAGGGTTAGGCCCTGATCTGATGAGATTAAATTTCTTAAAAGAAAAGGCACCAGAGAGCTTGGTCTCTCCTTTTCAAAGAAGTGATGTGAGACACAGCGAGAAGGCAGCCGCCTACAAGCCAGGAAGAGAGCCCTCCCCAGAAACCAAATCCCCAGAAACCAAATCACCAAAGACCTTGATCTTAGACTCCCCAGCCTCCAGGACTGTAAGAACTAGATCGCTGCTGTTTAAGCCACCCTGCCTGCCTCTGGCATTCTGTTATGGCAGCATGAGCTGACGAAGATGCTACCCTTCAACACAAAACAGAGAACCTCTCTGCCTTCTGCTCCCCTCGCCCCCTCACCACCAGCACACAGCCAGTGCCGCATGCCTCCTGCCCACCGCAATCTGGCTCCTCACACCTCCCTCTCTCCTCCCCGCCTTGCAGGTTGTCCTTTCCAAACCGCCTTTTCTTTTAGAGTGTGTTCTTGTGCCTTTTCAGCAAGCGCTGGCATTGCGAAACCGAGGGTGTTGGAAGAGGCGTTATTTTTAACTTCTCTCGGGGTGGGACCTCCGCAGCCTTCGAATGCTTCATGCCACTTCACTGACCTCAAACACCAAACTGAATCTCTCCGTGTCCCTCGATCCAATCGTCGTTCTCGGTGAAGTTCCCTGGTTTATTTCCTCAACTGAGTGTTTCCCCGAGCGAATGAGAGTAACAGGGAGTCGCTATTGTTCTGTGTCAGGTGCTTCTACATCAACACCATGGGTTTCCTGCCACTTCCCACCCAACACGGGAGTGGCCCTCCGCAGGGTGGGATTGTGAAAATCCAGGCTGGGAAGTGGTTTCCTCTTCTTAAGGACACTTTCCCTCCTGAACTCCGTCTTCTCTTTTTAATTTAATTAGAATCCCACGGAGCTTTGCTTACTTAGTGGACTATTGTCACAGACACATGCCCCGCGGGCACTGGGTCTGGGGGAAGGTCAGTGGCATTGCCTCCCCAGCTTGACCTGTGGCATCCAGACCCTGTCACTGTCCCTGAGGGAAAGGTGGTAGGAGGTAGGGTTGAGGCGGGTCGGGCCGTCTCACTTCACCCCTGCCATGGATTTCCTCCAGAGCTTCCGCGCGGACCATGGACAGTTCTTGGGTCTACCCCCCAAGACACCCCCAAAAGGAAAGCCCAAAATTCCTACTCAGCTTTGCAGTGACTTACTAGCAACCGGGCCCCCCCCTCCCCCCCCAAACTGTACCGGGCATGCGAAGGCCGCCGGCAGGGAGGGGAGAGTAAACGAAGCCACGTCTGTGAAGCGCTCTGCCCGGTGCCGGGATGAAGGTAGTCCTCAGAGAGTGGTAGGAAGTGGCCGTTGTCATAGTCACTGTTGCCGTCACATACACATGTCCACACGTGGACACAGGTAGGTGAGTGAGCGCTCTCTCTGGCTCTACGTGGAACCTCCAAGGGTGGAAGGAACTCGGGATGGAGCTGTGAGCTCTAGGTCAGGGATGGGGAACTCCGGCCCGTGGGCCCTAGAAGGCCTGAGCAAGCGTGCAGTCCGGCCTTGCCAAGGCATTAGGGGGAGTTAGTGAACTGTCTGACCACATGGAGCAGGCTCCCTTTGAAGTGGATCATTGTGTATGGCCCGCGAATGACATTGTGTATGGCCTGCGAATGACGTCATACATCTCAAGTGGCCCTTGGCAGGAAGAAGGCTCCGCCCCTGCAGGTGGGGATGGGCCATGTGCCATCTTGTTGCCTACGGCCTGGGGACCAGGCTGGGCTCTGTGCTGAGAGAAGGGTCGTGGGACAGGCTGTACCGTTTGGACCCATCAGGGTAGTGAATGTCTGCAGAGCTGCACCAATAGGCAAGCTTGGCACCAGGAGGACTGCCAGGGGCTCTAGGATGAGGGCGTGGCCCTAAGTTGGGAGTGGGAGAGCCTTGGCGGGGGGAGGGGACAACCAATAGAGCCGGGGCGGGTGTGGGTGAGAAAGGGAACGTGAACGCATGAGCCTCAGCTCTGGGCTGCCTGGGCCACATTCAAGGAGCAAATGGCAGGCGGTGCCGCGGGGGGACGCCCAGCTGGGCCGAGGCTGCGCTGGGGGGCGGAGGGGCTCTGGTGCACAGACAGGATGTGTTTTAAAGCCCAAACTGTCTGAGCAAAACGTACACTCGATGCTGAGGCACCAGCCACAGGTTCACCAGCACCTTGTTACCAGGGACCATGGTGCCAGGAAGGCAGAACCCTGCCCCAGATGCTTGGACTCTAACGTGATCGCACTCGCGTGGGATCTAAGGAACCAAATAAACTGATGGACAGAGTGGATCCAGAGACATGGAAGCATGGGACAGAGGGCGGGACCTCAGGGGGAAGGGGGACAGAGGGCGGGACCTCAGGGGGAAGGGGGACAGAGGGCGGGATCTTGGGGGGGGGGCAGGGGAGGGAGTAAACAACCAAATACCTTGTGTGCATCTATGCATAACCCATGGACACAGACAATAGGTGCTGAAGGCCTGGGGGGTGGGGGAAGGGCTGGGGGATCAGTAGGGGGGGAAGGGACATCTGTAATGCTTTCAACAATAAAGATTTAAAAAATAATAAAATAAACAGCCTGAAATGCCCAGGAACACTGTGGGGAGAGAGAATAACATTTGAAGGCGGGAAAGGAAGGCGCTGAAGTGTGGAGGGAGTCACGAAGCTTGGGAACAGCAAGCTGGGAGCGATTCCCCACTGAACTGAGAGAGGGAGCTTTGGGATCAGTCAAGAAGCTTCTATCCACACAGCAGCCTGCGGAGCTTCTGAGCTTTCTCTCCTGCAGGGGTGACACCGCTCATGTTTAAAAACACAAACTGCATATGTGAGGGAGAGAGTTCCCTACTGTTTTTTTTAAATATATTTTTATTGATTTCAGAGAGGAAGGGAGAGGGAAAGAGAAACAACAATGATGAGAATCATGGATCGGCTGCCTCCTGCATGCCCCCCACTGGGGATGGAGCCCTCAACCCAGGCCTGTGCCCTGACCTGACGGGGAATCGAACCCTGACCTCCTGGTTCATAGGTCAGTGCTCAACCACTGAACCACGCCGCCTGGGCTCGGCCCCCTCCTCAGATGAGGACACAGAGGCGCAGAATGTCAGGGAACTCACAGGCCTGCACAGCCTGCACACTGACCGCGGGGCTGCCGCCCAGGCCAGGGGACTCCGAAGCCAGTGCTCTCCCCATTCCAGACGCCGCCCGCAAGGCGGGCTGACCCGGACCCCGGGAGGCCTTCCCAGCGCTGGGTGCTCTGGACTCAACTCCGGTTGCAGGAAACTGACGGACAAGCCTCCTCTCGGCTGTAAGGACCTGGGCCTCGAGGTCATGGCCTCCCTCCGCGTCTAGTCCTGGAGTCCAGCGGGGGGGGGGGGACCACTAGGTGGGGGCTGCCCATCATAGAAGACCTACCCCATTGCGCAATGGGATCCTGGGTGGGGGCTGCTGAGCCTCTGGCCCCATTTCCTCTTCTGTATGGGGGGGGGGGGGGGATAATCGGGAAAGTGACAAATGGCCCCGGCAGCCAGCGAGGCTGTGATGGGTCCGCTCCTTGGACAGGCGGGGCCCATCCACGTAAACAAGCCAGGGGGACCCTAAGGAACAGCCAGGTTCATAGAGCGGAGCCCGGGAGAGGCTGCCGGGGGCCGGGCCGGGCAACGGGGAGGCCGGTACGACGTTCAGCCGTGAGGTGAGTGAGGTCCGAGGATCCGGTGACCGTCGCTGGTGACACTGTTGTGTCAGTGGAACTGGCTGAGAGAGCACTCACATGTTCTCACACGCACCAGACAAATGCGTGAGGAGTGCAGCTGAGCGCGACCTCGCTGCCACCCGTTCACCGCGTGTACAGGCCTCAGACCACCGCGTGCACGCTCCATACCTTACAGTTTTGTCAGACGTCACTAGAGCTAAGGACTTTATAATAAAAATTAAAATATGCCTTAAAAATGAAACACTAAGCGTAAAAACAAAACACACAAAAGCCAATTTGAGTCACTCCAAGGACACGGGGGCAGGCGCCTGGCGGCCAGGCCACACAGTTCTGCGAGGAAACCCTGCCTCGGCCTGGAGCAATCTGCTCGCCAGGGGCCTCCTGGAGGAGGTGTCCAGGCAGGGCCTGATGGCCACTGTGCTTGAGCCCTCCAGCTCCTCCAGCATCAGGGTGCCCCCTAGGCAGGGCAGGGACCCGGGGAGAGATCTGAAGGTGGGAGACAGAGCCTGAAAGTACATGAGCGCCAGCCCAGGCTCATGGTGGTCTCGGGCACTGGGAGGGCACTGGGTGTGATACCATCAGAGGGCACTGCGCACCATCACCAACGCCCTCCTTGGGCCACCTTGTGTGGCCAGCTCCTCTCGATAATGGCAGTGCTATGTGCCTTAATCCTCCGACTTCCCGGACCAAACAAAAACATTTACCAAGATGCCCAGTCATCAAACTGCCCCTTCCCTGGATGGCACTCAGGCCGGCGCTGCCGCCCACCCCTTGGCCGTCTGAGGCTCCCCCAGCACAAGCCCGGGTTCCGCAATAAGCCCTCCAGGTCCCTCACGTGGCTCCGTGGTGCGTGTCCGCTTGCAGCCGCCGAATAAAGCTGTGTGAGCACAGGTGTGTGCTTGGTGGTCTCTGGGTTGTGGACGGCAGCCACCTTCCAGGGCTCCTGTAAGAGTGTTTGCCTGTGTTTTCTTCTAGGATGTTTATGGTTTCGAGTCTAACCTGTAAATCTTTCACCTATTTTGAGTTTATTCTTGTGTGTGGTATAAGAAGATGGTCTAGTTTCATGGCTTTGCACGTATCTGTCCGATTTCCCCAACATCATCCATTGAAGAGACTGTCTTTGGTCCGTTGCATGTTTTTGCCTCCTTTGTCTAATATTAATAGACTGGAAAGGCCCGGGCTTACTTCTGGGCTTTCTAATCTTGTTCCATTGATCTGTGTGTCTGTTTTTATGCCAGGACCAGGCTGTTTTGATTACTATGACTTTGTAGTATAGTTTGATACCAGGTATCATGATTCCTCCAACTTTGTTCTTCTTTCTCAAAATCACTGTTGCTCTCTGGGGTCTTTTGTGGTTCCATATAAATTTTATAAACATTTGTTCTAGTTCTGTGAAATATTCCATTGGTATCTTGATAGGAATTGCATTGAATCTGTACATTGCTTTGGGTGGTATGGACATTTTAATGATGTTAGTTCTTCCCATCCATGAGCATGGTATACGCTTCCACTTATTTGTGTCTGTCTCAATTTCTTTCTTCAGTGTCTCACAATTTTCCTAGTACAGGTCTTTTACGTCCTTGGTTAAAAGGATTTATTCCTAGGCATTGTATTCTTTTTGAAGCAATTGTGAATGAGATTTCTTTCTTCTTTCTTTTTTAGTTTCCCTTTCTGATAGTTCATTATTGATATATAAAAATGCAACTGATTTCTGGATATTTATTTTATATCTTGCTACTTTACTGGATTCACTTATCAGTTCTAGTAGTTTTTATGGTGGAATCTTTAGGGCTCTCTGTGTACAATATCAGGTAAACCATGCTGTAATGCAGTATATTTTTGAAATCAAAACCAATGTAAAGAGACTACGAACAAAATATCAAATTTGGAAAGAAGACAAGAGCTAAGGGGCTAAGGCTAAGGTTAGGGTGGGGTGAACGAGACTGAGTCGTGCAAATGCAGAGTCAAATCCTGCCTTTATTGGAAAATTTAATATTTTTGTTCAAATATGGATTTTTTACATCAATTTTTTTTCAAATATTACTTCTCTGGCTTCTGAGTTCCTCGGCACCTGTTCACAGGTAGCACCCAGACCAGCGTCCCCCGTTCTGCCGACTCTCAGGAGGTCGCCAGGCGCCTCGCTGCGCCCGCGCCTGTGGGGTCAGGCTGCCTGGGTGCAAAGCCACGCTCCCACCTCCCCGCTGTGGTCATCTGAGCACGGCAGCTCAGCCTCCGCTCTTGTTTCTCCTCCGCGGGACAGGGAAGGCTAACGTTCAACTCAGTCAAAATAAAGAAGGAGCAATAGGCTATGGTCTGCATACGGAGTTCCGAAGGTTTCTTTAAGAAAGACAGCATTTTCTTTCAGTAATCCTCTATAAAAATAATACAATCTGGTGTGTGTGTGTGTGTGTGTGTGTGTGTGTGTGTGTGTGTATTGTATTGTACTTTTTACTATGAAGAATCCAGGTGTCCTACAATACGTGTGAAATATCAGAGAGGTATCAACATTGAAATGACTCCAGTGTAAATAAATTTTCTTACTGGCTTGAAAAAGAAAACGAATCCTCTACAAATATACATTTTAAATGCCCTAAAGCATAAATATAATCAGATCCTGTGTACTGTGTTTTTGGCTCAGTCTCCCCTCTTGACTGGCCCCCTTTCCCCTCTGCCTTCCCCCATCCCCCGCCCCTGAGCTAGAGATAACATCCTCAGGTAGCTACATAAATACACATTTACATGGAGCGGCGGGCCCTGTTTCACCAACATGGGGTTGCGTTGTTACACTCTTCAGCCCCTTGTTTATAAACAATACCCTCCGAACCATCTGGTATACCTCTCTCCCCTTCTCTTTCATTGGCAGTGTGGTAGGTCTTTATGTTCTACTAGTATAACCACCCATTCTGTATTCAGTTTGTTTCTGGGTGTGGTGTTTTGGGGTGTTTTTTTTTTGTTGTTTTTGCCACTCTGAGTAATGCTCTAATTAAACATCAGATATGCATATTTTAATACTGTCCATTTGTTTTCCCTGGTCTAAAAGTTGGCATAAAGGAAATCATACAGTCTGGACCCTTTTGTGCCTGTATTATTTTTGCCAGCCTGTTTTCGAGATTAAACTATGTTTTGCATATAGTCCCTTCTTTTTTATTGCTGCATAGTACTCCATTGTGCATCCGTGCCACAACTGGTTTATATAGCCTTCTGAGTATGTATATTTTAAATCTTAATAGAGAATGCTAGATTTATTTCCCCAAATGCTGTAAAATTTACGTTTCCACTGATAATACAGGGTGGGGCAAAAGTATGTTTATAGTTTTCCATATGGAAAGCAATACAATAATTAATAAATAATAATACAGTATTGGTAATTAATTAATAAATAATCTGTGTTTCACTTACAGCTGTAACCCTCCTTGTGTCCCACCCTGAATGTGTCGTAGTTGTTTTTCGTTTTGACTGGCCTCCCTGCCGATCAGGAAGTGATGTCTGGTTATTACTTTACTTTGCATTTCCCCAACTTGGGTCAATTCAACATCTTTTTGTACATTTGCTGGCTGTGTGGACTTGTGCTTCTGTAAACTGCCTTTTCATAGTTTTTGACCATTTTCCTACTGAGTTGACAATTTATAAAATATCTTCCTATGTTATTTAATTAATTCCTATATTAATCCCTACACAATTGATTCCCATATAATTAATTTCTACATTATATACATTAATATAAATATTATATAAATGAAATACTTGTCATTATAAGTGTCTTCCCCAAATCTATCGTATGTGTTTTGAAATCGTTTATAATATCGTTTGCCGTTCCAATTCTTACTGTGGTCAGACAGATCTTTTATAGTTTCTGTGCTTTTCAATCCTGTAAAGGTTCCCTTGTCCCCAGATTATGCACACACTCTCCTAGATTATTGCTGCAATATTTTGTTCTGTTTTGTTGTTTACTGCGAAGACTTTAATCTCCGGGGAATGTACTTTTGTAGATGGTATAAAATAGGAATTTTATTTTATTTCAGATGGATCGGCAGTTGTGCTGGTATCATTTGTTAAATAGTTTATTATTTTCCCACTAAGCGGAACTACCACATTTGACATATTATGTATATTAAATTCTCATATACAAGACTATTTCTGGGTTCTCTTTTCTCTTACCACTGACTGGTTTCTCTTCTCCTGCCAATGCCATATTTGTTTGATAACGGCTTCAGAGTACACGCTGATGTCCAGGAATGCAATTCCCCTGTCACTGCTTTTTTACTCTTTTCCTGCCTATTCTGGAGCAATTTATTCTTCTACATGAAGTCCACAATCATTTTATCTAGTTTCCACCCCACCCCCAAAAAGAGAAAATTATGGAATTGTAATGGTATCATATTTATATATTTCTTTCGGGAGAATTAATAATTTTGTGATCTTGTGCCTTCTTGCAGTGTATCTTTCCATTTGTTTAGACTTCGTTTTGTGACCCTTAATAAGATTTTGTTTTTTTCGTATAGATGTGGCTTTATTATTAACTGTATTTCTTGATATTTTTGCTCACTATTTTACAAATAGAATATTTCCCCTTTTCAGCTTCTATAGGTTACTTATTAGAATAAATAAAAGCTAGTAACATATGTGCATTTATCTTGTACTCTTAAATTCGTATCTTATTTTCTTAAATTCTCTTAGTAATTCCAGTGATTTAAAAAAACAAACAAACACAAAGAACTTTGGGGTTTTCATATCTGTAAAAACACATAGTATTTTTTTCTCTTTTCAAGTGTTTATTCCAGTTATTCGCTTTCTGTTTTTTATTACATTCACTGGAACTCCCGAGACACAGTGAAACCGTAATGGTCGTAACAGCTTTCTGTGTAGATCTTGATTTTAAATGAAATGGTTTTAGTGTTGCCATTAACACATTTGGTTGCCAGAGGGAACGGGTGGGTGGGTGGGAGGTGAAGGGAAATAGGGTGACGGAAAATAATCGGACTTTGGGTGCTGGGCACACAGTGCAATAAACAGATCTGTAACATAGAACGCCACACCTGAAACCTGCATGCTCCTATTAACCAGTCACCCCAATAAATTTAATAGTAAAAAAAGACATTTGGGGGAGGCCTTTTCTGGAAATTTTTAAAAATTCTATTTAAGAGGTTTCCTTATAGTCATATGCTAGCTCGAGTTTTATTAGTCAGCTGTATCAAATATAATGCCTTTGGGAGGGTGTTAAAAAACACACAAGTGTCTTTTAAGCAGCTACTGATAAAATCATATTTATTTTCTCCTTTAAGTAGTCATATGTTTACCAGTTTTCAGGTACTGAAGTACTTTTTCATTCCTCAAGTAAAGCACTTAGGGTTTGTTGACATGGTGTTTGATTCCAGTCTAATTAGAATTTTTATATTTAGTCTAGTTAATATTCTATCGATAGAATACAGTTTTTCCCCATAAAGGAGTTTTTGGTAACTTTTTGTGAAACATTAGTGATTAAATTCCCTGACAAGTACCTGGAATATTATCACCATCCATCTTATCAGACAGTTTTGGGGAGGAGAGCAAGACGCCAGTAGCAGATACAAGTTTTCCACAATTCTACAGTTTTCACTTGAAAGCTTGAATTTTAGTTTTGGCAACAAACACTCTCCGTTGTTTTCCTGGAAATGACGGGCGGTCTGTGTTCATTCTTTAAAGAATGTGTGTGATGGCCCCGGCCCGGTGGCTCAGTTGGCTGGAGCGCCATCCCATACGCCAAAAGGTGGTGGGTTTGCTGCCCGGTCAGAGCACATACTTAGGTTGTGGGTTCGATCCCTGTTTGGGGCCCATATGGGAGGCAACCATTCAATGTTTCTCTCACACATTGATGTCTCTCTCTCTCTCTCTCTCTCTCTCTCTCTCTCTCTCTTCCTTTTTCTCTCAAATCAATAAACATATCCTCCGGTGAGGATGTTTTTAGAGTGTGTGCCAGTCTTAGTAACTCTTTCTGCCAGTTTCCTTTCAAGTGAAACCAGCCTCCCTTGAGTGCGGTGGGCGCAGCTCAGCTCACGCCGGCAGCTGCCTCTCCTTGCGCCAGGCCTCCCAGCTCCGCGTGCAGCAGACATGCTGTGCGCTCCCTTCCTGCTGGGCAGCACAGACGCCAGCGAGGCTGGTGCTCAGGGCTGAGGTTTGGTCCGCCTGACACTCTTTACCGCCTCATCGGGACAGTCTTAGGGAACAGGCGTGTTCCGAAGCCGCGTGCGGGGCAGTGGAAACAATGACTCCCTGGACCTTTGGTGGCACTGCCTTTGCCATCAGATCACGTTGGCCCCCTGCTGCTTTCTCTCCGTCTGTGTAAATGTCAACACGGGGAAAAGCAAAGAATATCTCCGTGTCTCTCCGAATGCCCTTTGACCTTGCTGGCCTCCTAACGTGGCCTCAGGGGCCTCGGGTTCTGTGGTCCTCACGCGGGAACCTCTGCTCCAAACAGACGGGCTCCCGTTTTGTTCCTTGATCGAGCCCAGCTCTCCCCCAGCTCCTGGCTCCGCTCCTGCTGGCCCCACAGCCCTCTGCCCGGTCAGCTTTCCTCCTGATCCTCGAGGTTCCGCTCAGACATCTTTCACAGGGCGCTGTCCCGGGCCCACTGCTCACCCAGCTCATCCCCGGGTGCTGTGTCCTCATCAACCTTGACGTTTCCCTCGTAGCTCTTATGACAGTTTCATGAACATCATACTCGTAAGCTTACCCTTGACGCCTGCGCCCCCATGAATGTGATCCCTCCACCCTGTGCACCCGGTCTGCCTTGGCGTCCCCGTCACCGAGCGCACGGCTTCACTCGGGTGACTGAGGGAGGGAGGGAGGGAGGGAGGGAGGGAGGGAGGGAGGGATCGGTTTTGTCCTGACTGGTCAGCTCGGGTCTGGGCTGGAAGGGCTGGGGCCAAAGTCGTGGGTGGGAGCTACCTCATCCTTATCCCTTGACTATGTCAGCCCTCAGCTCCTACTTCCCGGGCCCACCCGGCCCATAACCCGGGATGGAGGGTGCATTGAGTCAGGGCAAACCCAGCACCGTGAGGGGGAAAGGATCCAGACTTCTGCCCTCATCACTCATCGTGGATTTGCTGTCGTCTGCAGAGCCAGGAGGACAACTACAGCGATTCCTGGTCATCCGGACCCACTCCCATGCCTGGGGCTGTGAAATGTTTCTCATTTATTCACCCACTGCAAGTGCCCTGGTCCCAGCGGACGCACAGGCCTCGCAGACCCGTGAAACGTCGCCGGAAATCCCTAGCAGTGACGAGCCATCGTTTAAAAACCTCTGAACTAACAACATTATCATTCCGTCCCACATTTAAACCGAGTGTGGTGGTGATGGCGGACGCTGTGCAGTTCTGGGTGGCGGCGATTTAATTAGGAGCCTCCATCCTGAGGCTCTTAAAACTGCACCCCAGGCCCCACCCCCTCACCCCCACCCCAATAACGCCATGGGATGACATTTCTAACGCAGTCAGTCTCCCGGCTTGGAGGTGTGTTTTCCCATAGAAAGCTGAGTAAGAGGCCGTCAGACTGTGTTTGAAAGGGGCACAAAAAGGGGGTTCACACTTAAGAAATCACTCAGATGCTTTGTGGCTGTTTCCCCGAATGCAGACTCCTTCCTTTGAGCTGTCTCGCTGTCCTCCCTAGAGCCGGTGGCGGATGTAAACAGGTGGTGGGGCTGTGATGATCGTGCACAGCGTGTTACTCAGAGGAAGATGCATTCCCGCTCTTCAAAGAAACTTACACGGGGGATTACCAGCACAATCAGAGTTCTGAATCAAAGTGTGTGCGCACGCGCGCGTGTCCGTGACCGATGCGTTAACACCTTACCACCGAGCAGTCACTGGTCAGCCCTGAGGTGTTTGCTAAAGTGCGTCTGGGTTCTTGTTTGACAGGTGAGAAGGCTGAGGACTGAAGAGTTGCCTACGTGTTTGGGTCGAGATGAAAAATAAACGCTTACTTCTGAAAAGTATGCCTTTGCATAGAGGACCAGGCTCCTAGAGCCAGAGGAGGGCCCAAGCCCAGGGGGGGTTCTGGTTCCCCCCACCCCTGGCAGGTCCTGTGCTAGGAAGTGATTGGGGGCCAAAGGCATCGTCCAGGCAACCAGACCCCTTAGGGGGGCTGTTGGTCTTCTTTCCATCAGGCCCAGGAAGACGGCTCCACCAGCGAGGTCCGGGTCCCAGAGTGAGGACTCAGGGGTCCCGGGGCTTGGGGTTGGGCCAGGGGACCTGATTAGGAGATTGTTCAATCATGAGATCGTCTAGTCCAGTGGTCGGCAAACTGCGGCTCGCGAGCCACATGCGGCTCTTCGGCCCCTTGAGTGTGGCTCTTCCACAAAATACCACGTGCGGGCGCGCATGTACAGTGCGATTGAAACTTCGTGGCCCATGCGCAGAAGCCGGTATTTTGTGGGAGAGCCACACTCAAGGGGCCAAAGAGCCGCATGTGGCTCGCGAGCCGCAGTTTGCCGGCCACTGGAATGACCCAGGTCAGACGTTAACGACGAAAGGATGTAAGAGGTAGAAAAGATGTCCAGCCCTGGCTGGTGTGGCTCAGTGGATAGAGCATCAGACTGCGGACTGAAGGGTTCCAGGTTTGATTCCTGGTCAAGGGCACGTCCCCAGGTTACGGGTTCAATCCCCAGTGGGGGCCATGCAGGAGGCAGCTGGTTGGTAATTCTCACTCATCATTGATGTTTTTCTCTCTCTTTCTCCCTTCCTCTCTGAAATCAATAAAAATATGTTAAAAAAAAAGAAAAAAGATGTTCAAAACAAAAATTAACCAGATTTGAGGACCAACTGCATATAGATGATGAATAAGAAGATTAAATGAAAGATGAACGATGACCTGCTATCTCCCTCTGAACAAGCCCCTCCCTGGCTGGCCTGGAGGACCCCAAGGCCCTTCCACCTGCATCGAGCCCCTCGCTCACTCACACACCAGCCTTCACATGGGCCTTCTCTCGGCTCCAGCTCTCCTCGGGCATGCCCCCTCCAGCCCCAGCTCTCCTCGGGCATGCCCCCTCCAGCCCCAGCTCTCCTCGGGCATGCCCCCTCCAGCCCCAGCTCTCCTCGGGCATACCCCCTCCAGCCCCAGCTCTCCTCGGGCATACCCCCTCCAGCCCCAGCTCTCCTCGGGCATGCCCCCTCCAGCCCCAGGGTCTCTACAAGCATGCCCCCCCCGCCCCCGCCCCATCTCGGCAGCCCTGCCTCCTGCTCAGGTCTCAGGCTCAGTGTCAGCTCCTCTGGCGCTCCCAGATGAGGTGCCCATCTCTCACAGGCACACACTCCCACACTGCGCTCCATTAAACATAGGTGGTGGCGGAAGGAGGTTTACGCACAGTGCAGTACACAGATGATGGATCGTAGAATTTTACACTTGAAACCTATATAAGTTTATTAATCAGGGTCACCCCAATGAATTCAGTTTTAAAAGAATCTTTTTTTGTCTACACAGAACTCATCACCAAGTTTAATGGCATGTATACATGATAATCCCTTCATCGTCTTCCCCACAGACCTTAGCTCTAGGACCCGTGGCCGGCAAGGGCTCCGGGGTTTAGGCCTGGGTGAGCAGGATGAAATGGAATGTGCTACCAGCAGGCGAGGATGCTGGGAAAGAGAGTGGCTTGTGGAGGGAAGACGACTGCTGTGTTGCGGGCAAGTTGAGTGTCTGGCAGACATCCCAGTGAAAAGAGAAAGTAGGAAGCAGAACTGCCAAGTGGAGAGCTTGCAAAGATCGTAGTCCAGGGTTTTCCCCGAAGGAGGCACATCTTGCTCAGCCCCAGCCCTCCCACCCCGCCCCTCCTCCTCCCCTCAGTTTATCCGGACCTGGTTCCGTTGGCGCTGCTCACGCTCTCTTTTCTTCTTGCTTCTGTGGGCTGAGTAGAGAACGCAGATCGCTTGCAACCCATAGTTTTATTGGATTGAGTAACGTGAGCCCTAATGAGTTCCTTTGTTTTGCAAATTAGAAAAATATGTCCCAGAGATGCAAAACCATTGACTCAAAGCCACACAGAGAGTTAAAGAGAAAGCCTGGTCTAGAGTCCATGGTTTGTTGTCTTTGTGTTTTAATTCCAGTTCAGTGCCCTTTCATTAGCCTGTGCTCGGTGCGGAAGTGTAGGTCAAGCCTGCGGAATGATTGCCTGAAGTCCATGGGCTTCGTAGATCCTTTCTGGGACCAATTTAATTCCCCTACTAAGAGGCCACAGAAAGTACACGAGGATACTCAATGCATATTTTGTTCCAACTTATACAGATTAAAATGTGCAATCTGACAACACGGGGAATATAGTCAGGAATATTGTAATTGGGGGGGAAAGGGGACATGTAATACTTTCAACAATAAAGAATTATAAAAAATCTAGTAGCCGCAAGTAGCTGGCTGCCTCGTGCCTCTGCTGGCCACCCGCTCACTGCTGCTGGTAGCTCTCCACTGCTCATAGCTCACTGCCCCGCCCTCCTGTAGCTCTCTCCACTTGTAGATTGGTCATGACGTTACAGGACATAATTTGCATATTCCTCTATTATTATATTAGGTAATATTGTAATAACTACATATGGTGCCAGGTGGGTACTGGAA
This sequence comes from Myotis nattereri, assembly GCF_964212035.1. Classification (NCBI taxonomy): domain Eukaryota; kingdom Metazoa; phylum Chordata; class Mammalia; order Chiroptera; family Vespertilionidae; genus Myotis; species Myotis nattereri. Next base: position 92,691,040 of record NC_138083.1, read on the forward strand.
ATGTCAGAGAGAACACTTTGTAAAGTATATGATTGTCTAACCCTGCTGTACACCTGAAACTAATGCAAAATAACATTGAATGTAAACTGTGATTGAAAAGTAAATTTTTTTAAAGAAAGTAAAATAAATGTGCTTTCTGGAATGCAATGGCGACACCGTTAAAGAAAGGCTAGGCTATTCTGGTGCTTTTCAATAAAAGAAAGTGTATTTATAAGCCAACTCTGTATTAACAGATATTATTTAAAAATAACATTACCAAAGATCAAACTATCCCGCGGGCACACTGCCTGGTAGTGCGTGCGTGCGTCAGGCCAGCCAGGTGGGGAGGGAGGAGGCTGGATTTTTCCCCTTTGCGTTCACTTTCCTCCTCTCCCCTCACATCATCCCTCCTTCTCCCCATTCTCCGCTTACAAGTAGCAGAAGCACAACTAAAAGTGGCAAATAAGGCCACTTGTCATCGCACACAAGGGGAGGTTCAGAGCCGGCACGGTGGAGCCCCGAATTCACCAGGAAGGAGTGTCCTCTTCCTTCCACTGCTGCCGCTGGACAAACTCGCCTAGATGCGGTGTGAACACAGCCCTTGCTGTTGAGACGCTGTGATTTATTAGAAAGACATGCACAGTTTGGCCTTCATCCCCATTTCTGGCACAGAGCTCCTAAAACCAATAGAATTTCTCACCTGTTGAGAATAAAGGTGCCCGTTGTTATGTTAATGAAGCGACTCCGGGACCTCGCCTAAGGCTGGGGGCAGTGCTGGCAGTGCCCGGGCTCCTGGTCTGAAGGTGCAGACGGTGCCACCACGCACCGGCGAAGAGGGGGCTTCCTCCTGTGAGCCACTCTGCCAGCCCCACACCCACCCAGCCGCGGGCTCTGCGTCCCATCCCCAGGCCTTTCGCACTCCCGGGCCAGCAGCGGGAGTCCCGGAGGGCAGGCCCCGGCACGCCAGCCTCCCTCAGGCACCCGGTGCTGAAGGCTGAGCACCACCAGGTGTGAGAGCCATGCAAATGGCACTGCTCCCAGGCACCCTGGTGCATCGGCCACGGTGCCTCTGCACCGCCCCCACAGCAGGTGGCATGCACACATTACTATTCGTGTTGCTGGCAAGTAATCCTGTGGAAAATTTTTGCTTTCTTCTCGTTTTACTTTTCTATTTTCAAATTTCCAAAAGTGAGCATATAATCTTTTTTTAGTCAAAAGTAAAATCTAATTGAAAAGTAAAAAGAAAAAAAGAACACTGCTTTGGGACAGTTGTTAAGAAAACACAGAAGGGCCCAGCCGGGCGGGCGTGGCTCAGTGGTGAGCGTCGACCTATGATCCAGGAGGTCACGGTTCGATTCCCGGTCAGGGCACACGCCTGGGTTGTGGGCTCAATCCCCAGTGTGGGGCGTGCAGGAGGCAGCCAATCAGTGATTCTCTCTCATTGATGTTTCTATCTCTTTCTCCCGCTCTGAAATCAATAAAAGTAAAAAATAAAAGAAAATAGGAACAATGGGATAGGAACACAGGTGGCATCTGACATGGCCCTATCCAAAGGGGCCGAGGACACACTAAACCGTTGGTAAACAACTGAAAGTTGGCGGAGGTGGAGGTGGGTGGGGGGCGGGGGGCTGTCCCACACCAACAAGCTACTCTGGGACACCAGGTGGGCGTCCCACCATTTAGCTCAGTTCCGACGCTATCTACCCAAAGACGGCACCAGACCCCAGAGCTGAAGAGCGCAGCCCGCAAGTCTACTCCTTCCCCTTCAGGTCCCTCGGCGCTAGATGCCAGCCCCAACTCTGGGTGTCGCCTGTGCTCTGGCCCTCCGGCTGTAGAGTGGAGGTCCCTAGGACCTCCTGCTTAGGCTCCATTAACTTGCTGGAATGGGTGGTAGACCCAGAGAAACAGTGTACTTGCTAGGTTACCCGTTTATGATCAAAGGATGCAACTTAGAAACAGCCAGATGGAAGAGCCGCGTAGGTCGCGGTGTGGGAGCTGGCTCGGCGCCCCCACGCCCTCTCCGAGCACCCGCTCTCCCGGCATCTCCACAGCTTCCGGTGCTCTCTGACCCCCGACTTTGGGTTTTAATGGAGGCGGCATTAAGTAGGCAAGGCTGCTTAAACCCTTCGCCAAGCTTCAGCCCCTCCCCAGAGGCCAGGGGATGCAACTGAGTGCTCCCGCCCCGGGGAACCCCGTGGTTGGATCTGCTGGCAACCAGCCCCCCCTTAGGCGAGGCCCAGCAGTCACTCAGTCGCATAACAAAAGGCATCTCTATTCTCAACACGTGGGGACCCCCGTGGGTTAAACTTTAGGAGCTCTGTGCCAGAGATGGGGATGAAGACCAAATATTGTATATCTTTCTTATAAATCGCAATATCTCAACAACAAAGGCATATATTCACAATACAGCTAGGCTAGTTTTTCCCGGTGATGAAAATTAGAGACCAGGACTGTATCAATTATGCTAATTCTGCCGATAGACAATAACTGCGCAAGAATTCAAGGAGGGCAGAGGATGTGGCAGAAACTGGCAGTGGCTTTTGATGGAGGAGTGTAAAAATGCTGTTTTTTTCCTTTTCTTAAAGAAACACGGAAAAGGGCAGCATCCAAACAAAAGCACGTCTTCTACGTGTAACTTCCCAAATGTCGATAGACGCGCAGCTGCCTCAGTTCTAACAATAACACCCGGTCCTGGGGACATGGAAACGGAACACAGAATGCATTTGTGACGCATGGAGACCTGCGAGGATGGTGAATGAAACGGGTCCACAGCGTCAGCCTTGAAGCACTTCCTGCCTTCAGGCCCGTCCCCATCACCTCCATCTCCCTCCTGGGACCTTTGGGTCTGAGGACGGTGAAGGCAGAGGCATTATTTATTCCAATCATGTGTTTCCGTGACTCGTGGTTCTCTAGCGATGGAGTGGGAGGCGGCGGGTGGAACGCACACAGGCCCCGGAGCGGGCGCTCCAGTCCAGCCGGAGGTGCTCTGAGACCACCCCGACACCACAGCTCGTCCTGGAGGAGCACTGACAGGCCGGGTGCCGCTCCATCGCCCCATCCACTCAGTTAACCCCCGGAAGGTAGCTCTCCGGAACCTGCGAGAACCCCTTCGCTTGCATAACCCTTGACAGTTTCCGAGGGCGGCCAGCCCGTTTGTACCATCTCTCGTAGGAGCACAAAAGGGAAAGATGAGATTCAAGGTCAGAAAGCAGTTTGCTCAAGGTCGCGTGGCCTGGAGTGGCGGCGTCTACTTTTCCTATGAGGTCTTTGTATTCATCCAAGTTCAGAGTTTTCCCTCAACACAACAGTCTTGATACACACACACACACACACACACACACACACACACACACGAAGAACTGGTCACGAAAGAAGCCCTGCATATCTGGCCTGTGTTAGGAAGGCTTGTTTTCAAAAGTTCACATAGATTTTCTCTTTCCCTTTTCTTTTTTATCTCACACTTTTTTTCTCTTCTCTTTAGTCCTCGCTCCCTCACTTTCTCCCTCCCTCCCTGTCTCTCTGCTGTTTAACACCGAGCTCTCAGATGTTTGGGATAAAAACAGCTACATTAAGCTGCGTTCTCTCTTCCACCCATGCCCTCTTATTGTCGATCCAACTGTTGGCTCTATGATAACAAACACAGGGACACTCGGACGCCGCATGGCACTCAGTGCCCAAACCATTCCCTACCCACAGGAGACTGTGGCATCGTTTGAAAAATTAAATGCATTAAAATTATATTGTTGGCTCCTTAAAATACCTCTCGTCATTTATAAAACATTGTCCCCTTTGGTTCCTCATATTTTTAGCTCAGTGAGTACCCGGTGGACCAAAAGGCTCTGACTTGTTGATCTTGGTTTTCCCGTATAATATTTCAAAAGCTAAACTGCTAGTTACTGTGACTATTGCGAGACTTTCCTCCCCAGACAAAACACAGGAGGAAAGTATGTGGAGAAGCTTCCGCTACGATACCCGTCTTTGTACAGGCCGTCGACAGCATGCACTGCTCGTGGCTGACGCGACTAGCTCTGTGGATTATTGCAACGCCTGCTCCTTGAGCCTCAATGTAGCAGTAGCCAAGATAGAGTGTCTTTTTTGAGTAGTGTTTTTGAAAGGGCTCAGCCTGTAGAAATAATCTTGAAAGATGATCTTGGAATGGCCAATTTGTTTAAAATGCATGGGTATAGGTGAGCAGAGAAAGACAAACTTGGCAACTCCCATCCTCTCTCCCTTCCTTTCTTGACCAAATAAAGGTCAGGCAGAGTACACTTACCTCTGATAGTAATAGGGACACGTTTTGCTTCTTGTCCATGTTGGGGGAATGCAGAGCATTGAACTTATATGTAAAACCCGATGGGAGGTTGAGCGGTCCAGTCCCTGGGAAACAGCTCCCGTCAGGCGATCCCTATGTCATCACTGGGAGGATGGAGAAGCAAAATGTGGTGGCGGTCAGGGCTGCATGGATTAGATGTAAGCATGACATCATGGACGGGCCTTGAAGGAATAGCACAGCGTGAAAAAAGAAATAGACATAAAGCAACAATCACGTCTGGCAAGAACATGCACTACGAAGAAATGCACCTTGAAACTGCGGAAGGGGGCTCGTGGGGGAGGAAGGGCCGATGGGGATAACAGATACTTGGTCAATCACTCACGCTGCTGAGCGAGGGCCTGGCACAGACCCGGGGTGGTGGGCCATGAGCTGGGGAGTATGATTAACTCCAACTCAGCACCTGAGGCCCAAATAGGAAAAGAAGGGGACATTTTTAGAGGAAACGATTACTGTCTCCCATGACAACCACAAGCACTGATGCTCTGGATCCCTCTTTCCGTTGGCCAGGGCGGCAACGTGTTCCCGGCCCTGCTCCTGTGCCTGGGACTCCCTTTTGTTCCCACCCAACAAAACACTCCCCTGCTGAAACAGACACGTGCGTATGTTCTCGCCACAGAGGAGGGGGCAGGATGCTGTCTCTCAGACTTCTGAAGGGGACAGGGACCGAGCCTGCAGGACTCACCCAACGCAGACATCTCCTTGGCATCTCCTGTCCCAGCTTTAAAGCCCGAGTAGCGTTTTCACTCTGCTCATGATAGATCCTCGTTTGAAATGTCAAATGCTCAATACTATTTCTTTCTTTTTTTTCTTTCTAAATGTGTTTTTATTGATTTCCAAGAGGAAGGGAGAGGGAGAGAGAGATAGAAACATCAACAATGAGAGAGAATCATGGATTGGCCGCCTCCTGCACGCCCCCCACTGGAGATGGAGCCACATCCCTGGAATGGAGCTGCGACCTCCTGGATCACAGATCAGTGCTCAGCCACTGAGCCAAGTCAACTGGTCAGAGCCCATTAAAGAGTGAGGCCAGGCACTTGAAATGTTTATTCTTTTCATTAAAACTCTCTCTTCTTAATTAATGCTTATGAACTTTTATTTCAATGTCTCATACAAAATGCCATGGCCGATGGGACAGGACTGACCCATGGCGTTGTCTGAGTTCTTGGAATGCTTTACCCATGCGTCCTATGAACGCAGAGGGCAGGGCCCACGAGTTTGAGCCCCAACTTCAATGTTGTCTCCGTGGCCTTGGGCAAGTCACTCATCTCTTATCTCTGTTTCAATCTCCATAAAACAAGCATCTGCATTGACTGAGCCCCACGGAGCACAGTGAAGTGTGACTAATTAGTGTTTGCAGCGCGGCTTGATGAGCGGCGTTCAGTGTGATGGTTGTTGTGTTATGATGTAAGTGGTGGTTGTTACCTTTAACATCAGAAGCAACTGGCGTGACAGCAAAGCTTTCGGCTGGAACTCAGATCTTGCAGGAGGCACGCAACATGCTTCTTGGCAGCAGATCTCCTTCTTTAAAATTACAAGGGAGACCGTGTTCGGTGAGTCAGTGAGCCATCCCTGTGCACAGTGAGGCACCGGGCATGCTAAGTGCTACTTTCAGACGTTTGGGGGCTGACACGTAAAATACAATGGAGAGTGATGAGGGGCCAGTGGTCTGGGGGTGGCGGCACAGAGGATGGGGAACAGCCCACGAAGACCTTCCCCAGTGTGGTCTGCGGCCTTCTCCCAGGCTCCTGGCCCTAATGCCACCGTGACCAGGACAGTCATTTCTGTGCCTTCCTGGGAGTCCTTTCTGTCACCACTTTACCATTTTGCACAAAGGACTGACCATTGAGCCGTGTCCAGCGGGCACAGAGCACATGGGTGTCTGAGGGGATGGGCTGGAATGTGAACAACTGGACAGTACAGGTTACAGATTCCTGCCCAGTCGCCAATGAGCCTGCGGTTAGAATAGTTTCCTGGGCCACCTTTCCTCTCGCTTCGCAACAGAGAATTAGTGAGACAAGTAAGATGACGTATCAGGCAGGGTGACTGAATCACTTTTATGAAAGCTGATCGTTGGACATGTAAAGCAAATGGGTACATTTTTAATCCATTCACAAGGGTAGTCGTGGATATGACTGAAAATTAAATTGAACAGCTGAGAAACTTCGGGAATGTGAAATTTTCAGAGTATTTGCAAGTAACAGTGACTGTCCAATAAGAGAAATTATCAATCAAGGAAAAGATGACACTGCAGACACTTAAAAGCCACAGAGGCAGACACACATTAGTGATGAGTGACTGAAACTTGGGGGGAGCACCGCACAAGGAAGGAACGAGGCAAAAAAGCAAGTCTATTTATAGTTTAGGAGAAAAAGAAAAAGGGATGATACATGCAAACACCCTGGCGTTTATTTATTCATTCGAGCAACAGGTATTTGTGGTGCACATGACAGAACAGGTCATTCTTGCCATCAACTAGCTCAGCCTCAAGCAGAGATGCTGTGGGAACAGGTGCCTGTACCTCAGTTGCATGCTGCAATCGAGGTGTGAAGGCCTCAAAGACAGCAGCTAGATCTGCCTGGATAGGGACAGGAAGCTTTCCCAATTAAGGTTATTTTTTATCTGGGTCTTGATAGATGGATTTGGAAGATTACTAGACTGAAAAAAAAAATAGGCATTTCAAGGCAAAGGAATAGCACATACAAGAGCACTGTATCCTTGACCTGTAGCCACAGTGAGCATTACAGACAAGCCGCCCCAAAACTTGGTGGCTTCAAACAGAACCATGAATAATGTCTCCTGAGCATACATGTCGGTGCTGCCATTCTGCTGATGGGCGTGTGGCTTGGCTGGTCTTCGCTGGGCTGGCACAGGTCTGAGCTCAGTGGGCAGGTCAGCTGACAGCTAGATGGCAGAGTCAACCTCAGCCGGGGTGACTCAGCACCACTCCACATGGGATCTCTCCGCCCAGCAGGCCAGCCCGGACTTGTTCTAAAGGCAGAGACAGAGGCCCAAGAGGCAGCAGAGCTCAGGCAGCCCAGTAGGACTGGGCCCAGACCTGGCACAAAGATTTCAGACGCAGTCCACTGCCCGAAGCAGGTCCCCAGGCCAGCCCAGGCTCAGAGGGGGAAATAGACCCATCTCTCGATGGGAAGAACTACAAAGTCACATTGTAAACAATGTGTACACAATGCTGTCATCAACCAACCAATCCGCAGTTACTAAGATGTAAAATAATGTTATAATTTTCAGGAAAAAGCCAGGCTTTGCCAGGCCAGTGTGACTCAGTGGTTGAGCATCGACCTATGAACCAGGAGGTCACGGTTCGATTCCCCGGTCAGGGCATATGCCTGGATTGCGAGCTCCCAGTGTGGGGAGTGCAGGAGGCAGGCGGTCAATTATTCTCTCTCATCATTGATGTTTCTACCTCTCTCTCTCTCTCCCTTCCTCTCTGGAATCAATAAAAATGTATTTTAAAAAAATAAATAAAAAGCCAGGCTTTTTGTATGGCTTGAGCATAAAGTTCAAGTTGGGGGAGAAATAGACAGGAATGACGTTGGAAGAGTCAACTAGAGCAAGGTCATGAAAGGACTTGTAAACCATGTTTAGGAGTTTGGCTTGTTTTTTAGGTAACTGGACAGATATATGAGTAATGCAATAATACATACATAAGGGAAATTTTCCTAAAGAAAAGGGAGACTGGAGTTAGAAAGACCAGTTAGAAGCACTGTGGTGATGTAGGTGAGAAGGGATTGGCGTTTGTACAAAGGAAGGGGGAATGGAGAAGAAAAGAGGGTGACAAATTTGGAGAAATGTTGGGAAGAGAAGTAAAAGATTGAGTGTATGGTAGTAACTACTTGTATCTTTGCCCTTTTCTCATGATTATAAACCCCCTAATTTTCATGAGTCCATGTTGACTCAAAATAATGACCACATTTCCCAGCTTCCCTTGCAGCTAAAGGAGATCATGTGAACACAGGATTCTGGTCACTGAAACGTAAACAGGTGTGTCATGAAGCAGTTCCCTAGAACCGTCACTCAAGGGCAGCGGAGGCATGTTCTGCTTTTTCCTTGCTCTATCCTATTGCTGGAAATGCAAACACCCATTTTGGGGCCAGAGGATAAAGGCTGCACCCTGGGGTGGCGGAGTGATGAGCTGGAAGGGGCTTGGGTTCTTGGAGAGTTAAAAGAATGACGCCAGCATCAGCCCTGACCTGCATGCCTACTTCCTGACTTTTAGGTCTAAAAGGACTAAACCACTATCACATATAGGCCTCTGATTCACAGCTAGCCTACTCTGAACTGATACAGATGTGGAAGGATAATTTAATATTTGTTTGGGTCATGATATTATTAGACCAGGAGGAGGAACAAGTCTCCAAGGGAAGTTCATGAGTTCTGTTCTGTAGCTGATAAGTGTATGGTGCTCGGGGAAGAAACAGATAAAGATCTTTACATCTGGGGAGTGTGTAGGGGAGGGCATTGAAAAGACATACTAAAAACATTTCTGTATCTTTGATATATATTTTGTACCATTTGCTTGTTTAACCTAAGCATAAATAATTAAAATAATAATAATAATTAAATGCCAGTACTTAACAAATGCTTTCAGAAAATAAAAGAGGAGAGAATACTTCCCAGCTCATTCTATGAGGCCAGTTTTAACTCTAATGTCAAAACAAGACACAGATATCACTACATCCTAATAAATACAGATGCAAAAATCTTCAGCAAAATGCTAGCAAACAGAATCCAGCAACATATAAAACTGGGATTTACCCCCAAAATGCATATGGCTTAATATATGAAAATGTGTAATATACCATATTAATACAATAAAAGACAAAATCACATGATCACCTCTATCAAAAAAGAAAAATCATATGACAAAATTCAACACCACTTCCTAATAAAAACATCTGCACCCCAATAAAAGGCATCTATAAAAAAACCCACAGTTAATGTCATACTTAATGGTGAAAATGGAATGCTTTCTCCCGAAGATCACTATCAAAACAGAATGTCTTTATTCCGCACATCTATTTAACGTGATACTGGAGGACTAGCAAGAGCAATTAGACAAGAGAATGAAATAAAAGCAGTCAGGTTGGAAGGAAGAAGTGAAACTCTCTATTTGCAGATGACAGTTTTGTATAGAGAAAATACAAGGGAGCCTACCGAAAACTAGTAAAGTAAACAAGTTCTGCAAGGTTGCAAGATATAAGATCAATATACAAAAATCAACTGAATACACTAGCAATGAACAACCTGCAAATGAAATTAAGAAAAACAATTTAATGTACAATAGTATCAAAAAGAATAAAATACCTAGGAATAAGTTAATATTGGGAGTGTAAGACGTACAATGAAAACAACGAAATATGTTGAAGAAATTAAAGAAAACAAATAAATAGGAAGACACCCCAGATTGAAAATTTCCCCCAGTTTATCTGTTGATTTGATGCAATCTCTATCAAAATCACAGCCGCTCCCATTGCAGAAATTGGCAAGCTCATCTTGAAACTCATGTGAAAATGCAGATAACTCAGAATAGCCAAAGCAATCTTGGAAAAAAGGAAAGAATAAAGTTCTTCTCGATTTCAAGACATAATACAAGGCTTCAGTAATCAATCCACTGGCATAGATCTATGGACTAGAATTGAGAGTCCATAAATAAGCCACTCCACCTCTGGTCAACTGAATTTCAACAAGGGCGCCAAGACAATTCAATGGAGGAATAGTTTTTTCAACAAATGATACGGTGACAACTGGATATCCTCATGCAAAAAGAATGTGGTAAGAAAATGAAATGAAAGAGATCCTACCTCACAACAGATGTGAAATTTTATATGTAATATACATAATTGCCATATTCAAAAGCTAACTCTTACACCTCACTGCATAAGCTAAAACAATAAAACTCGGAGAAGAAAACATAGATGTAGATCAGCTTTGGCAATGGTTTCTTAGATATCTGACACTGAAGATACAAGCAACTATGTAAAAAATAGATAAACTGGACTTTATCTAAATTACAAGCTTTTTTTTTTTTTTTGCTTTAAAGGACACTATCAAGAACGTGAAAAAACACATAAAGTAGGAGAAAATATTTATAATCATAACCAGATCAGGAACTCAACAAAATAAAAGGACAAATAAACCAATCACAAATGGGCAAAGAATCTGAATAGATATATCTTCCAAGAAGATGTACAAATTGCCAATAAGCACATGAAAAGATGTTCAATACCATCAGTCATTAGGGAAATGCAAATCAAAACTACAAAATACCACTCCACTCCCACTGGGATGGCTGGATAAAAACCACAAGTGTCGGCGAGGCTGTGAATGAACTGGACCCTCCCACCCTGCTGGTGGGGATGCGAAAGGCAGCCACTTTGGAAATCAATTTGGCAGCTCCCCAAAGTAAGGTGAGGCCCAAACGTATTTGAATTCACAGTCTGAGTGGTTTAACCGCTAAACCCCCACCTAGGAATAGCTTCCTGGGTGCACTAGTGAGGATTAGGTCACCTTCCCTGTCTCCTCTTAAAGGTCCTCTTATTATGGAAACCTGGGAACTTTAAGAGAATCTAATGAAAGGTAGATGGAAGTGGTGGTGACCTCAGGTGGGTGAGGACGCTGGCATCCTTGGCACCTACCTGTCTTTGTGATTGCCCCTCTGGGCATGGCTGCCCATGCCAAAGCCACCTCCTGGAGATCTCGCCCTCACCTCTGCATCCTGCCACAGGAAGGAGGAAGAGCAGTGACCGGAAGTTGTAGAGACCACTTCCTCCTACATCTCATTGGCCACACCAGAGAAGAAAGAGGGAATCCTTATGTAGCGGAGGGCAGGGGTCATTCGTCAACATCTGCAGGCAGGTGGCCATGGAGAAGCTAAGGGGGTCATTCCAGCAACGTGGACCGGGTTTGGGTGCATCTGGGCTCTGCCGTCAGGTGGGCCTGCAGTTCAATCCCGGTTCTGGCCTCTTTTTCCCCCGGCTGGGAGGTGTTGGCTACTATGCTTCATCTTTTCTCTTCAGTTACCCTTTCTGCAAGAGGATAAGAGAGTCCTTAAGAGATGGCCAAAGGAGGTTGAAAACAATTTAGCTTTGCAAAGTATTTCCTAGGCACCATATGATCGCACCATTGACCTTTATATTCCTTTATAAAGAAGTGCAGAGGTCGGGTTGTTTCAGCGTTTGCTGACTCAGCAGCTCAACAACACAGCTTTGCCCCCTCTCGGTTCTGCTTTCTCGGGGGCTCCCCTCGGAGTCACAGGATGGCTGTGGGTGATCACAGTGGGGATAATCAGTAGTTAGCTCTCCTGGCCTGTCAGATACACCAACAGTGAGTTTACCATCGGGACTATTGGACATGGAAATCTTTTTTAAAATCATTGTTTGGATGGTTTTCTTTTAAAATTAGTCCCTTGTATGAGGGACAATATAGGACCTAGCTAAAAATCCATTGAACTCATGCCAAAATGCTATATTCGATGTCTATAAAAGATCCAGATTTCTGGGTTTAGAAATACCAAAAACGCATACAGACATTTTTGTATGGAACGTAAATAGCAACCTAAGTGCATAAATATCTGCAGCTGCGTCATGTGACCTTCGACATGGCTCTGCAAATAGCTGTCATCTGCAGCCAGTACAGTGGTGCCCGACACGCGGAGGAGAGAGCCTGCATGGGTGCACATTTCCCAAGAACAGCCTTGACAAGGCCAGGGCACGTTTGAAAGCATTGCTTGATCAGCTGCTTTTCCAAGTAGAAAGGGCAATAGAAGTAACATGGCTTTCAGGATGCTTTGGGCGGCAAATAAGAGACTCAAAAAATGGTCTAATGTACTTTGTAATAAATAAAGTAAATGTATTGTCATTTAAGAAGTACAGAGGTCAGCCTGGCGGGGCTTGGTTGAGCATCATCCTGTGCACCATGAGGTCGCCGGTTCAATTCCCAGGCAGGCACATGCCTCGGTTGTCAGTTTGGTCCCCGGTCAGGTTAGGGATGGGAGGCAATCTATTGATGATTCTCTTTCGCATCGATGTTTCTCTCTCCCTCTCCCTTTCTCTCTCTCTCTCAAATCAATAAAGACAAATTTATTTTTTTTTTGAAAGAAGTGCAGAGGTCGGGTTGTTTCAGCATTTGCTGACTCAGCAGCTCAACAACAAAGCTTTGCCCCTTCTCGATTCTGCTTTCTCGGGGGCTCCCCTCGGGGTCACAGGACGGCTGCCCCAGATCCAGGTGTCACGTGGAGTAGGACTACGTGAAGGGGGGTGCTGTTTCTTCCCAGGCATCTCTGTGTCCGCAGGAGCACAGAACGTGACCCCTGTAAACTCCTCGCCTCTCACGGTGGGTTACCGTGGTGCCCATTTCTGAACTGGCAAGGGGATCTCCTCACCCTGCTGGGCTTAGACCGGCCAGACTGACCCTCTCGGGCCAGGGAGGGGCCCAGCCTCCCGTGATACACGTAGCCACCAGGCGCCCGAATAAAATGGGATTTTGCTAGCGAGAAAGAAAGGGAATGGCCAATCGGTAGGCTACTAACTACACCACAGGGACCAAGGTCTGTTGAAAGCATCGCTGGCGTGTTTTTCTTTTTTTTTTTTTCTTTTTTTGAACACAAATATTCATAGCATCTTTATTCAGAATAGCCAGAAAGTGGAAACAAGACAAATATTTATGGATTTGCAAATGGATACAAAGTGTAGTATATACACACAACTGAATACTCTGTAATAAAAAAGGAATGAACAGTTCCCATACATGTACAACGCATCTCAATAACTTTATGCTAAGTGAAAGAACACCAAAACAAATGACATTCTATATGACTCCACTTACATGACATTATACTAGAATATTTCTAGAAAGGGCAAATCTAGAAAGTGACAGAGTAGATCAGTGGTTGTCAGGGGCTGGGGTTGGGGAAAGCAATTAAAAGGAAAGGAGCATAGCCCTAGCTGGTTAGGCTCAATGGATAGAGCATCCGCCCACGGACTGAAGGGTCCAGGGTTTGATTCCCGTCAAGGGTACATACCTAGGTTGCAGGCTCCATCTGGCCTTGGTCACCCCTGGTTGGGTTGCAACCAACCCATGTGTCTCTCTCACCTCTCACATTGATGTTTCTCTCTTTCCCACTCCCTTCCTCTCTCTCTTAAAAAAAAAGGGGGGGGGGAGCATAGCCCAGCTGGTAAGGTTCAGTGGTTGAGCAGTGACCCAGGAACCAAGAGGTCACGGTTTGATGCCCAGTCAGGGCACATGCGTTGGAGTGTTTTTCTATGTTTATTTAAAGTCTGAGCGACTTTATATGACTAGTTTTCCCTGAGAATTTTGGAAGCTGGTGCTAACATTGTCTGCATGTTGATTTTTGGAAAGACTGGAGTATGCAAGCCGCAGCCTTTCCTGACCACGCGGCCCCCCTAGGTCTCCCTCCCAGCCCTTCCGTCCAGTGCCGGACACTCGGTGTTTGCCCAGCTCTGCGGATTGTCTGCCACTAGGCCAGTGGTTTTCCTCCCACTTTTCCTGCAAGTCCAGGGAGGGGGCCCTGCTCAGGGTTGGCTGGGTCGGGGGTGGGGATGGGAGGAGGCCAGGGACACCAGGTCACACACACCGTCCCCTACTTCAACCAGACTGCTCTCCAGTGTGTGCGCATCAGGGCTTCCTGGTCGATCCTTTTGCAAAGGAGTCCCGCTCCCTGTAGAGAGTCTGAACAGTCGGGCTGGAGGATCTCCCAGCAGGCTGCCAGGAACCTTCCAGAACCTCTGGGCTCCGCACATTCTTTCCGATCTCGTGCAAGTGCCCCGTAGCTGGAAGTCCCTCCCAGTTGGTTCCTCTTTCTCTGTGCTGTCTGCCTTCACCACCCACCAGATCCTCTTCAGTCACGAGAGTTGGTTTTGAGCACAGCTGCCACCCAGGCAACTGTCACTTCGGTGCTGCGCCAACTCGTCCGCCCGTGGCCCCCAGGCTGGTGTCTCAGCCACTGATTGTCATTTATCAATGAGCTGCACCAGTGCCAACCCTGTGAGCTGATCTCTGCCAGGTGTTCTCAAAGTGTGTTCCAGGGGCCCCTGGGGTTCCTCAAAAGCCACCCATGGGAGTCTGTGCATGAAACGCTTTCACCAGGATACTAGGCACTATTTGCCTCTTTTGCTCGCGTTCCAGAGACCTCATGGCCTGGGCGATGGCCAGACTGAAACTGAACGCAGAAGCAGATAGGGAACCCAGCTGTATGCTCATGGGCCGGGCTTTCAAAAGATGTGAAAAATGTGACATAAGGGGCCCTGGCCGGGTGGCTCAGTTGGTTGGAGTGTCGTCTCATACCCAAAGGTTGCGGATCCCATCCCCAGCCCTGGAGGCAATCGTTCGATGTTTCTCTCTCACATCAATGTGTCTTCTCTCTCTCTCTTTCTCCCTTCCCTCTTTCTCTTTCTCCCTTCTCTCTCCTCTCTCTCTCTCTCTCTCTCTCTCTCTCTCTCTCTCTCTCTCTCTTCTCTCTCTAAACATCAATAAAAACTTATCCTCAGGTGAGAATGAAAAATAATTGTTAGAAATGTAAAATAAGGTCACATTTCCCCCTAAAGCGAAAAATGTAGCTATTCTCATTAAGCTGTGTCATGGAAGCTCACATAATCAGTTGATTATTATTATTGGAAAAAAAAATATTAGAATGTCTTCCCGGGATAGATGTCTCAGATGTCACTACTGAGATACTGAACCCACAGACACACAAGCTTTGGGGTCTTCAAGACACAAAGGCTGTGACGGCAGCCTGTCCTTACAGTGTGAGTGTGGCTCCGCTCAGCACTCCTGCCCAGCGCCTCCCCGCCCAGGGCCCGTGTTCCGCAAGGGAATCCAGAACTTGCCCCACAGCGGAGCCCAGGAAGGCCGCTGGCCGCTGACCACTGACCGGGCAGAAATGCCTCCGAAGCTCCAGGGACTCTGCTGGGGCAACACTGCGCCGAGTCTGTTGGCGTGTTTAATAATTTGATAATAGACTTCTACTGAAACACAAGACTTTGAAGTGTTAGCCACAGTTAATCAGATCGGGCATATTTACACACCATCAGGGACAGTCTGCCAGGGGGTGCATATTGCTCTCATTTTGCCCATTTCCCCTTTTTAAAATAATAATCAGATGCGTCACACAGCATAATTCAATAAGCTATGACATTTTGAATAATAGTTGCAAAATACGTAATTGGTTCTCTGAGTTGGGACATTAAACTGAATGAAGCCCTGTGTTTGCCTTTGTGCCACTGTACCTGGATTTTTCCTATTAGATGATTCTTTTTTTTGAAGTTATTGATGAGAGAGAGAGAGAGAGAGAGAGAGAAACATTGATGTGTTGTTCCACTTATTTATGCATTCATTGGGTGATTCTTTTTTTTAAATAAATCTTTATTGTTCAGATTATTACAGATGTTTCTCTTTTTCCCCCCCATAACTCCCCTCCACCCGGTTCCCACCCCCACCCCATGCCCTTATCCCCCCCACTGTCCTTGTCCATAGGTGTAAGATTTTTGTCCAATCTCTTCCCACACCCCTTCCCCCCAGAATAGTCAGTCCGCTCCCTTTCTATGCCCCTAATTCTATTATATTCACCAGTTTATTCTGTTCATCATATTTTTTATTGACTTGATTTTTAGATTCACTTGATAGATATGTATTTGTTGTCACTTTGTTGTTCATAATTTTTATCTTTACCTTTTTCTTCTTCTTCCTCTTCTTAAAGAATACCCTTCAGCATTTCATATACTCCTGGTTTGGTGGTGATGAACTCCTTTAGCTTTTTCTTTACTGTGAAGCTCTTTATCTGACCTTCAATTCTGAATGATAGCTTTGCTGGGTAGAGTAATCTTGGTTGTAGGTTCTTGCTATTTATCACCTTGAATATTTCTTGCCACCCCCTTCTGGCCTGCATAGTTTCTGTTGAGAAATTAACTGACAGTTGTATGGGTACTCCCTTGTAGGTAACTAACTGTTTTTCTCTTGCTGCCTTTAATATTCTCTCTTTGTCTTTTGCTCTTGGCATTTTAACTATGATGTGTCTTGGTGTGGTCCTCTTTGGATTCCTTTTGTTTGGGGTTCTCTGTGCTTCCTGGACTTGTAAGTCTATTTCTTTCACCAGGTAGGGGAAGTTTTCTGTCATTATTTCTTCAAATAGGTTTTCAATATCTTGCTCTCTCTCTTCTTCTGGCACCCTCATAATTCGGATGTTGGTATGCTTGAAGTTGTCCCAGAGGCTCCTTACACTATCTTCATATTTTTGGACTCTTTTTTCTTTTTGCTTTTCTGGTTGGGTGTTTTTTGTTTCCTCGTATTTCAAATCTTTGATTTGATTCTTGGGATCCCTTAGTCTACTGTTGAATTTCTGTATATTATTCTTTATTTCAGACAGTGTATGCTTAATTTCTGACTGGCCCTTTTCCAAATTTTGACATTCTCATTAAGATCCTTGAAAGTCTCACTAAGTTCCTCAGAGGTTTCTAGAAGTTTCTTGAGTCACCTTATAACTGTGGTTTTGAACTCTATACCCAGTAGTTTGCTTTCCTCCATTTCTTTCATTCATGACATGTTTCTTCATCTCCACATTTTGGCTACTTCCCTGTGTTGATAGAGTGGCTTTGTGTGCTAGGTGTCCTATAGGGCCCAGTGGCTCAGCCTCTCCAATTACCTGAGGTGAACACTCTTGGTGCACCCCTTTATGGGCTGGGTGCACAGTCTTGTTGTAGTTCAGCCTTGATTGCTGTTGGTATCATTGGGAGGAATTGACCTCTAGGCCAATTGGCTGTGAGGACCCGCTGTGTCTATAATGGAAGAACTGCTGTGCTGGAGACACCCTTATGGGGCAGGACTTGTTTCAGTGGGGCTTTGGGGCTCACTGAGTCTGCCTCTTGAGCGTGTCATTTATGGATGTGAGGAGTTGAAATCTAATATTGTCTCACACTGACCACTGGGTACACCGGCTCTTATTGGGTGATTCTTGTACGTACCCTGACCAGGGATCAAAACTGCAACCTTAATGCATTGGAACGACTCTCTAACCTACTGAGCTATGCAGCCAGGGCTAGATAATTCTTTATTACTGTGATGCTAGTTACCAGGCCACAGATGCTGTTTTTAACACATTGTTTGCGGGTAGTTTTTATCACGCACAACCAGGTGGTGCGGGCCATTTTTGCTAATTTTTTGCGCAAATGGCAACGTTCAGTAAAATTACGATAACTTTAGTTTACGTATTTATACATTACCCGCATTCTACCGCTAGTCTATAAAAAACGTATTAATACGTGTCCTGTGCCGCTTTACTACCAGTGAACGTAAAACGTATAAATACGTTTCCTGCATACAATGTGTTAATGTTCTAGTGTCCACCTGAAAAAAAGTCAAAAGAATCAGATGAAATTAATTTTAGTAATACATTTTGTTTAACCCAGTATATCCATAATGTTATATTTCAACATAAACTCAAATATAAAACATGATGCATGAGATATTTTATTCTATCATTTTTAGTGTTCAAAATCCAGTATGCATGTTACACTTTAGAGCACATCTGACTGTGCTAGTCACACTTTACAACTCCTGCTTCGATGCTGAGCATGGAGGTAGACTGGCCCGAGAACTTTCTGCCCCGGCCACTCACGTCCATCGCAGCTCTCACTCCAGCCACAACATCGCCTCAGCGTCCTGCTCGGAACGACCAGGAATGGCCTCAAGTGAGACGAGACCTTCCAGGCCAGCATCAAACCTTTTGGTGTCTCAAATATACAGAGAGGACCCTGTGTGAGACTTGCCCCTTAACCTTTGGGCCAGTGTTAACTTGAGGATGTAAAACAACAAGCCAGACTCGGCACAGAGGTAGGCCTGGCGTTCCTACAGAGGCTGCCTGGCAGCTGCCCTGCAGTCAGAGTAGCTTCCACCACTGGGGGTCTCGGACTCTCCCCCAGGACCCCTGCTGCCTGATTTTATATCCTATATAATAAAAGAGAAACATTTAAATTGACTGTCCCTCCGCTACACTCACCAGCCAATCAGGAGTAAGTATGCAAATTAACCCAACAAAGATGGTGGGTTAATTTGCATGCACAGGCACCGGGCGGAGAGCAGAGTGGAAGAGCCGGTGGCTTTGGGGGACATGGCTCCCTTGGTCGCTCCCCCAAGCTGCCTGGCAGAGAGCAGAGCAGGAGAGCCGGAGGCTTGCAGGGAGAGCGACCGAGGGAGCCACGCCTCCCCCAAGCCACTGGTGGAGAGCAGAGCGGGAGAGCCGGCAGAGAGTGGAGCGGCTTGGGGAACTTGGCTCCCCAAGCCACCAGATGGAGACCAGAGAGGGAGAGCTGACGGCTTGGAGGACTTGGCAGAGTGGGAGGCCATGGGATGGAGACAGAGCAGGAAGGGAAAACCCAGTGCAGGGAGCATTGGGAATTCTGGGAACAGTAGCTCTGGTGGCAGCCCCAGGACCGGAAGTGGAAGCCCAGAGTGTAGGGAGCACCAGGAATGCTGGGAATCGTAGTTCTGGTGGCAGATGGATCTCCTAGACCAGTGGTCAGCAAACTCATTAGTCAACAGAGCCAAATAGCAACAGTACAATGATTGAAATTTCTTTTGAGAGCCAAATGTTTTAAACTTAAACTATATAGGTAGGTACAGTGTTATTAACTTAATTAGGATACTCCTAAGGCTTAGGAAGAGCCACACTCAAGGGGCCAAAGAGCCACATGTGGCTCGCGAGCCGTAGTTTGCTGACCATGGTCCTAAACACTAGAGCAGAGTGAGCCTGGAGCAAGTTACTGTTGCGGTGGGGGATGGAGGGAAAGCAAAGGTGAGAGACATAAGTAAAGTCAGAGTGTCTAGGAAAAATTAAAGGGAAGATATCCTAAAACTTCCAGGAAATCTCCACCAATGAAGCAAAGTAAAAAAAAAAAAAAAGCCTCTATTATTCTGTGAGCAACAAACCACACTGGGTTGGGGGCCTCAGACAATTCGCTTATATGATTGCAAAGACAGACAGAAACTCCTGGATTGGAGAGGGTTCCCCTGAGGGCTCCCAGATTGGAAAGTGTACAGATTGGGCTGGGGAACCCACTTCCAGTGCACGAATCTTTGTGCACCAGGCCCCTAGTTTTAATATATTTTTCTTAAACAACTTTCCTTAAATGATCCCTAGGATGTTAATATTTTAAAGTTCCTAAAATGACTGTTAGGACAATGTCTGTCATCACAGTGGTCGCGGAAATGGCCGGGATGCACAGGGTGGCAGGGTCAGATGAAAGAACCTTGTCTCCATGTCTGTCCAGCTCCGCCTGTGGCTGGTGCTCCTGAACTCTGTCAGGGAGAGCGCCTCGAGGCACCGCCTGCACAGATTGTAGGTGATGGGCTGTGTCGCTGTCGCACAGGGCCTTCCGCTCGGAGCCAAAGAGCAGAAGCGCATGCTCACGTCAGGGGTCTCACAGCTTCATGGTGGTCTTCTTTTCTGGGACTGTCTGTGCTCTATGCACTATGCACCGTAGAAATACATCCCTTACATGTGCAAGTTCCCTAGGATGTTAACTGTATATCCTTTCAGATTTTACTGTGTATATTTGGTCCTTGCCCCCAAAAAATTTTAAATCGTTTCAATGTCAATGGCATTCGTTGACGAGATTAAGAGGACCAAAGGGTATGAGGTGAAAGCGAGGCTCCGTCCCTCCCCTTCCCCGACCCTGCACTTCCCCTTCTCAAAGCCACCACTGTGGCCGCACTCTTCTGGGTTTTTCTAAAGATAGCCTAGGCAAGGCGCTCCGTGTCATTCTTCTTCTTTTTTAAACAAATGCATCATTCCATTTACATGTTTTGGACCTTTTTCTTTCAATATACGTTGGCGATCTTTTCATAACTATACAGGCCAAGCTGCCTCGTGCTTTTCTAGGGCTGCATGGAATATTTTAGGCTGTGCAATTTTTCCCCTCCCCCGAGGACAAGCAGAGGGAGGGAGAGAGAGAGAGAGAGAGAGAGGGAGAGAGAGAGAGAGAGAGAGAGACTTTGTCAGTCCACTTCTTCATGCATCCCTGGCTGCTGCTTGCATTGCCCTGGCTGGGGTGGACCCGAAACCTTGGCTATTGGGACAAGACTGGAGGTAACTGAGCTGCCCGCCAGGGCTCAGCTTGATTGTGTTGTAGCACAAGAGCAGCCATTAGACAAAGCCGAAAAGATGAGCATGGCTGTGTTCAATAAAACTTTATCGACACTGAAATTTGAGTTTTACTTACTTTGCACATGTCACAAAATGTTATATTAATTTTCCCCAGTCATTTAAAAAGGTTCGAAATCTGTTTTCGCCCACCCCCGTGTGAAACAGGCTGTCCTAAAGACAGGCAGCAGGCTGGGAGTGGCATGGCTGTCCCTCGCCGGCTTCTGCCCTCCGCCAGGCTGCGCAGGGCCTCTCAGATGCCCGCTGAGCGACGGGTTTCGGGGCCTCGTTTAGAATCAGGTGAGACGACAGCAGGAACCTCATTGCCAAGGGCAACAGTGGAAATGATCACTATAGTTATCACAGTACTAGCCCAGCCAGAGTGTGTCTGTGGTTGAATGTCGACCTATGACCCAGGAGGTCACGGTTGGATTCCCGGTCAGGACACATGTGGCAAGAGGCAGTCCATCAAGGATTCTCTCTCGTCATTGATGTTTCTCTCTCTCCCTCTCCCTTCTTCTCCGAAATCAATAAAAATATATTTTAAAATATATAACAGCACTAGGAAGAAGTCACGCCCTCAGCTGCAGAAGGCCAGGGCTCTGGCCACGGGGGGTCCTGCAGTGTGGACTGTCACCGTGGGTCCTGCCGCTATCACAACAGACACCTGGTTCAATGACAGTGGCGCCGGGTCTCTCAGAACCTGAGCCTTAGACTAGGGCCATGGTCGGCAAACCGCGGCTCGTGAGCCACATGCGGCTTTTTGGCCCCTTGAGTGTGGCTCTTCCACAAAATACCACGTGCGGGCGTGCACGTACAGTGCGATTGAAACTTCGTGGCCCATGGGCAGGAGTCAGTATTTTGTGGAAGAGCCACACTCAAGGGGCCAAAGAGCCGCATGTGGCTCACAAGCCGCGGTTTGCTGAGCCGCAGTTTGTGGACCACTGGACTAGGGCATCACGGCCCCGCCCCCACAACAAGCCCTGCCCACCCACAGCCCTTTCCTGGCTGGTCCTCTCTGTCCACTAACCCTGCTTTGCTTCTCCTCGTGGCACCCAGGACACCTGACACTTACATGATACGTTTACACGTGACTCATCTGTCTGCCCCACCAGAAGGAGGGCAGACACTTTGCCTGCCTTGCTCTCTGTTTATTCCCAGAGCCCCGACCTGGGCTTGGCAGAGGGTGTGTGTTCGGTGGACATTTGTTGGCTAAAGGAATCCCCTCTCTTCGCCATCCATCCACTCGGCCCTGGGCAGTGGGGCCCAAATGCTCACAAACACAGGAAGTCTTACTCCAGATGGGCCGCATCTGCCTCCGGGACAGCAGTGAGGCCCAGCGACTGTGGGCGCCTCCTCCTGCACTGATGGAGGAGGGAGGCAGAGGCGGGCACCACGTCCTCACTGCCCTGCACTTCCTCCGTGACTTCCTCCCCGCCTCCCTCTGGAGAGCTAAGCACCAAATGATGCAACAGGCCCAGATGGTCAGACCAGAGCCTGATGCAACAGGCAGCACTTCTGTGCTGCTTTCACTCTGACGCTGAGAAGGGGCTTTGCTTTTCCTCCTTCCAGTTTCAGAGTTAAGAGCGAATACTTAGGCGCCTCCCTCGTGTCCTCAGGCTCTGCCCGGCCATTTTCCAATGATCGCACCCTCACTGAACATTTCTGCGCGGAGTAAGGGACGGAAATATGCTACGGGATGGTGGGGAATTACTTCTGGATTTTGCATGTAATTTATGGAAAATGGATTTTTTTCTAAAAATATCTACAATAATAAAAGCATAATATGCTAATTAGAGCAGACATCCTTCTGGACAACCTTTCAGACAAAGCCGGGGCTTTGAGGAAGCCTGGGTCCCGGGTGCCAGGAGAAGGAAGGCCTATTCTTGCACGAATTTAGTGCACCGGGCCTCTAGTTTCTATTTACTGTTTGTATTTTGTCAAACAGAACGATATTTTAAGAAGAGCGTGAAACTTCCTAGAGCGAGCGGAACAGGAAACCTTAAGTGAGCTTGATCTAAGCCAGGTTGACCACTCCAGAGGGCCGTGTTGAACAATGGAGTTTTATTTTCTCTAGAGTTATCTGCAAAGTAGCTGTCAGCTCTAAGTAGTCCCTGAGGTCACCCGCAAAACAACACCATCAGCGACCACCAAATGCGTGTCGTGGCCGCGTGTGTAAGAGCAGTGAGCGTGGGTGGGCGAGGTGGCGCTGATCCGAGAGGTCTCTTCCTACCGGCCACTCCACTCAGCTGGAGGCTGGAGGGCACACACCTAGCAAAGGGGCTTTTGGTCTTGTTGTCACATTGAACCCTATTATCCTAGTGGGTAGACTATTAAAGTAATTTCTAGCTCTAAAACTTTTTCTAAAATTAAATGCCCTAGCATATCCGGGCCTTTGGATTCTCTCTCTCTCTCTCTCTCTCTCTCTCTCTCTCTCTCTCTCTCTAGTAATGGCAAGAAAAAGCCTTCGTTGTGAAAAAACTAACTTGGTTTCTAATAGAATTATTGAAAGATCCGATAAGTGTGCTTGAGCGCCCGGGGAGTGAGGCGCAGAGGAGCCTGCGCCAGCGTGGCCTGCTCCAGTCTCTGTCTTGCCTGTGCGCTCAGCACCCGGCGGAGTAAGAACAACAGGTAAGAACAGATCCCGTGGGAGCTACAGGGACGCATAAAACCAGCCTGGCTTTGTTGGAAAGCGCGCTTCCTTCCTATGCAATTGGCATGTGGTAATTATGTCTGCTTTCTAATTCCTGATGAGCACTTCCTACCTAATTGGCACCCTGGTCGTGCTCCCAGCACTAAGAATCCCTCGGGATCCCCCCCACGGAAGTGGGGTGTGTAAGTGGATGAACCGGAAGGGGAGGCACCCACTGGAATTGAGATCCGTTTCTTGGCGAATTTATATGGACATATCCACCAGGGGGAGGAGTGTGGCTCATTGTGACTCAGGGGAGTCTGTCAGGCATTCGAAGGGCTCACATCGCATGCAGTGACCTAGGTAGGAGGTGGGTAAAGTCATGCCAGCCCCCTGGCACAGAGCCTCGCAGTCTGCCATGACCCATCGCTGAAGTCAGTTCTGGGGAGTCCAGCAAACCTCACCGAATGCCAACTACGTGATATGTACTTTGCTGGGTAGAAATTAAAAGCAAAATGGCCTGGCTGGCGTGGCTCAGTGGTTGAGCATTGACCCATGAACCAGAAGGTCATGGTTCAATTCCCGGTCGGGGCACATGCCCGGGTTGTGGGCTCGATCCCCATTGGGGATGGGGGGGGGGGGGGTGCAGGAGGCAGCCGATCAATAATTCTCTCTCATCATGGATGTTTCTCCCTCTCTCTCCCTCTCCCTTCCTCTCTGAAATAAATAACAAATTATATAAATAATAATAAAAAGAAAGGGGCAACCTCAAAGGTTCTGTGTAATTGTTCAGAGAGATTACCAACTACTTGGGTAGGTAGGACACAGGAACAGATGGCAACAATAGTTCATGACACGAGGACTTTCCGCTCCTTGATAGAGTTTTAATTTCAGGGTAAATAACTTTTCATTAAAGCCAGTTCGGGTCTCTTGCACATTATATTACACTACCGAGCTGGTAAAGGGGATTTATTTGTTTTGCATCATTATTTAAAGAAGAACTTTGCCATCCTTGCTCTGAGGAAGCCCAGCAGAGAAGGGGACGGGAAAGGCTGAGTGAGTGCAGTGATGACGCCGTGGGAGTATGAGCCATGAGGGACGTTTCCCCAGCTCTGTCTTCTTTCTAACCATTCACATCGCACGCAGTAGCCTTTCGGAGCCTCAGGATGGAGGCGTGGGAGTGAGTTTATCTGAAAGAAGCGGTCACCTTCAAAGGAAGCAGCAGAGCCGGGCAGGATGGCAGGCTGAGCTTCATCCCGACCACCTCCCCAGCCCATGGAGACGATAGGAAAGAAACCCTGGGAAAGAAGTGGTTTAAACAACGCTAACAACAAGACAGGTGTTGGCACCAGGCCAGGCCCCTCCGCTGGTTTCTGGATGCCAAAGCAGAGGCGCCGCCCTGGGGAACGGGCTGCTGAGGCCGGACACCATCCCACAGAGCCTGGCAGCAGCCAGAGGAGTCGGAGGAAGTGGAGGGAGAGGGAAGGGCAGGCGCTCTAACATCCGAAAAAAACATACCGCAGGACGCCAGCCGTTGCCCAGACAGGTTTGGGGCAACTGGAATTCTAAGGACTTTGTATAAGGTCAACAGCGGAACCATTAAAATAACTCCACGTGAGGACAGCGAGGAAACCAGGAGGTGGACGGGGGAGGGAGGTGCAGTAAAGCACTAAATTCTTCAACTTTCTTATCTCGGACTTGGGAGATACTATCCACAGATACCATCTAGTGTTGGGAAATCAAGAAGTGATTTCAGAGTCTTTGAGATAACAACCAAAAGTAGTAAAACTCGGCCCAGTTACAAGTGTTCCGTCTGAGGTATGGAAAGGCCAAGAGGGCATCGTTCGCCTTCCGCACTGTGAGTTCTTAAACCAGCGCAGTGAGCATTTTGCACGGAACAAATAAGACGAGGACCTGAACGAAGAAATATAATGCGCTTTTACAGAAGACGGAGGTAGTTTACATATTCCGTCAGGGGAAAAGGCAAGACAGGAAAACACCTAAAACAGAGTTGCATTATATTTTTAAAATGTTTTCTATATTAAATATGTGTTTATAAATGCAAAGGAAAGGCATTACCAGTGGCTTCCTCTGGTGGAAAGGAGTGGGGTTGAGGAGCAGGAAGAAAGGAAACTAATTTTCCCCTTTGTGTGCTTCTGAATGATTTGAAATGGTTACCAGCAGCCTCTAGAACTCTTTTATTTTTAATCTTTCTTGCTGAGAGTATTACAGATGTCCCCCTCCCCCACCTCCACCCCCCATGGCTCCCCTCCCCCCGGCTCCCACCTCACGCCAGGCCTCCACCACCTACTGCCCGTGTCCACATGGAAGATCTTTGGTTAGTCTCTTCCTGCCGCCCTCCCCCTTCCCTCTGGGATTCGTCAGTCTGTCCCGTGGTCCCATGCCTCTGGTTCTATTTTATTCACCAGTTTATTTTGTTCATTAGATTTCTTGTTTGTTTATTTTGATTTTTAGATTCAGTTGTTGATCGATATGTGTTTGTTGTCATCTTATTGTTCATATTTTTACCTCTTCTTCTTAAGAAGGCCCTTCAACATTCCGTGTAATCCTGGTTTAGCGGTGATGGGCTCCTTTAGCTTTTCCTTGTCTGTGAAGCTCTGCGGCTGACCCTCAATTCTACATGAGACTTTGCTGGGTAGGGTCATCTTGGTTGTGCCTCCATAGCTCTTGAAAGCTTAAAACAATTTATACCAGTGAATAAAGAGAAACCAAGAGAATGGTAAACATGCGTTAAAAGCTTGGTTTAGGTCTGCACACTTCTGTACGCACCCATCCCTGTAGCAAGATGCTGAGTTCCTGTGGGGAGGGGGCAGGCGGAGGGCTGAGCGGGTGCTAATCGCAGGTGAAAGGGCAGCTAACAGTCCAGCCTCTGCCTTCAAGGAATTTGTAGGCAAATGGCTCAAAAGGCCATAAACACAGGCGGCTACACAGGCTGATCCACGCTCTGAGGGCCGCAGGAAACACACCTTTGCCATACAAGGTGGCAAGTGCTGAGAGGCTTGGGCAGGAGGGGCTTAAAGAGACAGGACCCTGCCCTGACCGGTTTGGCTCAGTGGATAGAGCGTCGGCCTGCGGACTGAAGGGTCCCAGGTTTGATTCCGGTCAAGGGCATGTACCTTGGTTGCAGGCACATCCCCAGTAGGGGGTGTGCAGGAGGTAGCTGATCGATGTTTCTCTCTCATCGATGTTTCTGACTATCTCTCTCCTTCCTCTCTGTAAAAAATCAATAAAATATATTTTTTTAAAAAAAAGAGACATGACCCTTCTCCCCGAGGTGGGCGGGGCAGGGTAGCAAGGCCTGCTGGAGGCCGATGCCGTGGAGGACAGGTGGGGGAGGCTGGAGGCGCACCTGGAGCGCACCGTTCTGTGGGGCTTTGTGTGTGAGTCTTCGTATGAATTAAGAGCGAGCACGTCACGTTCATAGCAAGTGACCCCAAATGTCGCCGTGTCTGACACTCTCGCCTCCACCCTTGACTCTCTCTCAGGAGAGAGTGAGGAGGTGGGTGCAGTCCATGCGACTTTGGGGAAGAGAAGAGGCAGGTGGCATTCGCAAGGCGGTTTTGTTTATTTGTTTGTGTATATATTTTTATTGATTTCAGAGAGGAAGGGAGACAGAGAGAGAGAAACATCAATGATGCGAGAGAATCATTGATTAGCTGCCTCCTGCACGCCCCACACTGGGGCTCAAGCCCACAACCCGGGCATGTGCCCTGACCGGGAATCAAACCATGACCTCCTGGTTCATAGGTCAGTGCTCAACCACTGAGCCACACCGGCCAGGCCCAAGTTTTGAGTGACCCAAACTCCCTGAGAAAGTAGGGCTGACCCGCACAGCCTGGAGGGTGTGCAGACATTTGAGTAATGGCTGGGAGTCACCCCTTTGAAGATTGCAAGGCTCTGGCACTCACGCCTCTGACAGATGGCGAGCCCCAGGCTAAGGGAGCCCTTTCCCCAAGTCACACAGACAGGGACTTGCAGAGACCAGACCTGCCTCAGCCTCGCTCTTTCTGGCTAATAGCTCAGGCCCTCCCTCCCCCAGGACACCGACCAGAGGAGAACTACTAATGGCTGGGTGGAGGGGGGTTGCAGATTTGGTGTCAGCCAGCCTTGCCCCCAGCCCTGCTCACAGCACCCCGTTCTGCAGGAGGGGCTGCCTGAGGCGGGGAAGGCAGGCCTTGGCAGGGCCCTCAGCATTTCAAGTCTGCACCGGCCTCCCAGTTGCCAGGACTCAGCGAGGCTTTGCTGGCGGGTTCGCTTTGCCCTCCAGTACTTTCAGTTGGCTTTTATGGCCTTTACAGGCAGCGTGAAGGTCAGTGGGCCCGGAATTCAAGCTTCTGGAATATTCTCCTCTGCTGCCGAGCCTTCGGAGTTCAAACCTGTTCGTCTCCGCACTGAAGACAAGAGAGAGGCGATAAGGCGGCGGCGGAGGAAATTGTGGGGTTGTGGCTCCAGGTGGGCTCGCTTCCAATTGCGCGGGAGAAAATTGCTCAGGATAATTTCACAGGCTCCCTCCGTGGTTTGCGGCGGCAGGACTGGTGCACCTGCAAAATTTAATTACACGTTTTTGGGTTATTTTTCCACAGCGAAGATCTCACTATAATTGGGGCTTGCTCGCCGCAGCCAAACCTGTT
The DNA here is from genome assembly GCF_964212035.1 of Myotis nattereri. Lineage (NCBI taxonomy): Eukaryota > Metazoa > Chordata > Mammalia > Chiroptera > Vespertilionidae > Myotis > Myotis nattereri. The sequence goes on from NC_138083.1 coordinate 92,718,807, forward strand.
TCTCGCAGGGCCCAGGAGACCAGCGCGGCCGGGGAGGGAGTCGTGGTGACATAATGCTCTGCAGGGCCCAGGCTGCTCCCCTGGGTCCCGGGTATGGTTGGGGGGCGGGGGGCGCGGGGGGGACTCGCCTGCGTGGAGAGTTTGATCCTCGCTGCCCCTGACCCATGCTTGTCTTCGCTGACTGTGAGGTGGGGACAGACTTCAAAGTGAAGTACAGTCCACTGGCCTTCCATCCACCGGGGAAATGAAGGGGGGTGGGGTAGTTTGATTCATTCTACTTCGGGGGTGACTGTAAATATTTCACACGGACACGTTCCACTTGTGCGGACAGATGTGTATGGAGCGCCTTCTGCGCTCGCGGCTGCCGGGGAGGCGCCGTGGGAAATGAGGACGTGAAGGCAGCCCTCCCAGTGCTTGCCTTCGCTGGCCATGAGCTCTGCGTGGCCAGACGGGGCGAACGCACCTGCTGACTCGGACTCACTCGGCCGGAGGCCTTTCCGGGCTCAGCACTCGCCTGCAAGGCAAGGGGAGAAACCCGGCACCTCGCACCAGCATCACTTGTTGGAACCAGTATCTGACATCTGCCCATTTTATTGGTCAGCTGTTATGAAGTTGAGAGACCAAGGAATGTTAAGATTCTCTGTTATTAGCTGTTCAGCTAATGGGGCAACAGGGGTAAAAGCCACTTATTTATTCATTCTGATTGATTAAAAAACAACAACAACAACAAAAAAAAACAGGCAAACTATGAGTTCCAAGAAGGAGGAACTCACGGTGGAGTGAGAAGTCTGGCCAGTGTTAAGGAGGGGCGACATCGGTCAACATGAACATACAGGCTTCAGGTGTGGGTTTCTATGTTACAGATCTGTCTATTTGCACTGTGTGCCCAGCACCCAGAGTCAGATCTTCTCCTGTCCCCTCATATTAGGGCCCCTCTGCTCCCCCCACCCCCTCAGCATCCTGTTCTCGGGTCCATCCCTGTGGCTGCCAGTGGCGCTGTCTGTCCTTTCTCGTGGCTGAGCGGTGTCCGTCGTGCGCATGGACCAGTCTCCCTCTCCCGTCCTCTGTCGTGGGGCACGGTGGCTGTTTCGATGTCTTCGCTGCCGTGAATCACGCTGCAGTGAACACGGGGGGGCCGATATTGTTGCGAATACATGATTTCGAGCTTTTCGGATATAAACCCAGGAGAGGGATTGCCGGGTCACATGGAAGCGCTATTCTTCATTTTTTGAGGAATCGCCAGGCTGCCTTCCATAGTGGCTGTAAGACGGGAGCATTCTTAGAAAAAGTTGTGATAGAATCCGCCTCATGAGAAAACTCCCGAATTTCCTCATTTTCTGAACTGCCTCATTTCAGTCAACTAAAGCCCCATTCCCCTGTCCCCGAGGCGTCAGCCCCTGGGTCACAGAACCCTTTCATGTCAGAGAAAGAAGGCGACGGAGTTATTTCCAGGGGAAGGAACGCACGTCCAGAAAGACCCGATGATCTTCCCGAGTCGGCGGTCTCAGGGTCCGGAGAAGCAGGCGGGTGGGATCGTGCCCTGGTGAGGAGCCCTCCCTGGATCCCTTCCAACCCGTCGTCCATTCGAGAAGCCGCCCTCCCCGGGCCCTGGATCTTGCCCTTCCTCGTCTGGGTTCTCCCACCACCCTTCTCCTCCCACCACCCTTCTCCTCCCGCCACCCTTCTCCTCCCGCCACCCTTCTCCTCCCACCACCCTTCTCCTCCCGCCACCCTTCTCCTCCCGCCACCCTTCTCCTCCCGCCACCCTTCTCCTCCCGCCACCCTTCTCCTCCCGCACTTTTTAAAATGACTAGAGCACAGCGGCACTCCTGGGCGTGAGGCAGACGGCGGGCCGAGCGAACGCTTCTGAAAGGTGAGGCGAAGGCCCCGCCGCCATGGGGCGTCCTGGGCTGATGGTGCCACGGTGCGTGTCGCTGTCCTGTTCGGGCCTCAGTTGCTGTGCCACCGGCCTGTGAGTGCGGCCTGATCTGTGCTCTCGGGCGACGGATGCCGTCACTGATCTGTCTTTTCTGAATGTCGTAGTCTAGGAGCTTTGGAGGCAGAGGAGTAAGTTCTTGCTGCAAAGAGGGGTCTGTTCCGACTCACGGGCCTTTGGACATGACTTGGGTTGGACTCGGTGCCGAATCTACATGTTTTTGTCAACTGAAGGCCGATCTCTAATTAATTCTGTTTCTCAGGCAGCCTCTTACTCTATCGCGGTTCCCAACCTGTGGGTTGCGAACAATGAAAATACATCCTGCATATCAGATATTTACATGACGATTCATAACAGTAGGAAAAATACAGTTATGAAGTAGCAACGAAAATAATTTTATCGTTGGGGGTCACCACAACATGAGGGGCTGTATTAAAGGGTCGCGGCATGAGGAAGGTTGAGAACCACTGCCTCTGGGAGTGGACAACTGGATCAGCTATGCGTCTTTCTGTCTAAAACGAAATTCCAGTCGGTGACTTCAGGGCTGAGCCAGGGGAGGGCTCCAATCAAGTGAGAGGAGATCTTTCCTAACCAGAGGTGAGTGGGGACCAGCTGTTCTTGACAAATAATCGGGGCCCCCTTCCCCCTCCGCAGGTCATGTACCAGTTGGGCTGTCATTGCCCCGAGAGTGGAGAGGCGGGGCGCCCCCCCTCCTGGGTGTGGGTCGCACAGGCTTTGCGAAGAGCGCCTGACAGCCTGACGGGAGAGCTGTCGGGGGCGGAGAAAGGCAGGAGGGGGGCAGTGTTTCTTCTCCCTGACATTTGAGCAGCAAGCTGCTGGGAAGGAGAGATTCGAGTGGGTTTTTATCAGTTACCGGGGAAGCTCTGCGAAAGCTCTAGGCTCATTTCTCAGAGCCCCCTGGGCCGCGACAATTTCATTTTGTAGGTGGCAGCTGGAGTGGTCGTGTAGTGAAGGGATGCAGGATTTGGGGGGGGGCGGGGTCCTGGGTTCAATTCTTGACCCTGAGTTAAATAATTTGGGGGTGAGTCGTTTAAAACGTTAAATGCCGTCTGCCTCAGCTTTCTGATCTGCCAAGTGGGAATAGTAAAGGCGCCTCTCCGCTCCTGGCTGTGCCGTTAGCTGAGATAACGCACATGGAAGTGCTTGGGGGCGGTCAGTGACATCCCCCCCTCCCCCCAGCACCTCCACCCGGTCCTGAGGCTGAGACACTGCTTGGCCAAGCGGGTGGGGCCAACTCACAGGCCACCTGCCGCGCTTACACCTTCAACAGTGACCCTCTCCCCCCAAGCCCAGACCAAAGTTTCTTGTCAAAAAAAGAAAAAAGAAAGAAAAGAACTCTGTTTATTTTCACTGAGAAAATACATTTGCAAGTGGCCTTAGATTGTCTTTCTCTTTTTTATCTTTATTGTTGAAAATTTTACATAGGTCCGCTCTTTCCCCCCATTTACCTCTTCCAGCTGCCCCCACCCCGCCCCAGGCCCTCGCCACCCCATTGTCCGTGCCCACGGGTGATGCATCTATGCAGACAAGTTCACTGGTTGATGTCTTCCCACCCACCCTCCCTTGCCTTCCCTCTGAGGTTCGTCAGCCTGTTCCATGCTTCTGTGTCTCTGCGTCTATTTTTGTTCATCAGTTTATTTGGTTCATTAGATTCCAGATCTGAGTGAGATCATGCGATACTTGTCTTTCTCTGACGGGCTGACTTCGCTCGGCATAACGCTGCCCAGGTCCCCCCACGCGACCTTGGGTTTCCCCAGCCAGCAGTGCCAGCAAAGGCCAGGCCGGCACCAGCGGGTCCAGGGCTGCACGGGTGCACCAGGGCTCTGCTGGCGTCCTGTGGGGTCCAGTCTCTAAGGCGAATGAGCAGCAGCAGGTGACTTACGAATCCACGGGGGCAGGGCGTGGCCCTGATGAAGTTCTCCGTGGATCGCGTATTATTTTTTACTTGTATTGTTCTGCTACAGTGTCACGGTTTTACATGTAACGATTACATAAATGACTGCCTTTACACCCTACCCACCTCATTTTTCTGGGTTGTTTTTTGTGTTTTTATGTTGAAGGAGAAAAAAATACTTTAAAGTTCACGAGCTGGCCCGTTTCTATTTGTTAACTCCTCCACTCTTTCCCACCTGATAATTCCACTTGCGCTGCTGTGGCTGTGCTTGGGGTTTCACTCACCGTCACTGCGTGGAATCTGCTCATCTTGCCGGGGAGGGAATGAATTCCCAAGGGGCCTGGTAAGAGCATGATCTAAAATGTCCTAAATTAAAATCTTATACATGTCTAAGAAAGTAAGGTCTTGACTATCTTTTAAAATAGATATTAATATATACATATACATATATTTATGTATTTTTTATAATTAAGTATATTTTGATTGATTTCAGAGAGGAAGGGGGAGAGAGAGATAGAAACATCAATGATGAGAGAGAATCACTGATCAGCTGCCTCCTGCACGCCCTCTACTGGGGATCGAGCCTACAACCCGGGCCTGTGCCCTTGACCTGAAAGCAACCGTGACCTCCGGGTTCCTAGGTTGACACTCAACCCTTGTGCCACACTGGCTGGGCAAGATCTTGACTAACTTGATTTTGGTTACATGCACAATATTTTTTTCTGAAAATAGTTGGTTATCTTCTAATGGACTCAGAGAGAAAGAGAGAGGGAGAGGTAGAGAGAGGACAGTTTTTGTAACATAGATGAGAAGTCGCAGCCAGGGACTCCACACTGTACTCAGCCCCTGTCTGCTGTGGTGACTGTGTCTCTAGAATGACAGCTGCCGTCTTTCCCACGTCACCGCTGAGGACGGCTCTCCCTGTGCAGCCACACCGTGCTCCCCCCTCGCCCTTTAGAAGGTGCGTTGGACTTGCAAATCGATTCCGATTTCACACCTGAGAATCAGTCACACGTTTCTGGAAACAGTGAGACATGCCTGGCGACTCGTTATCTTCACATAGGCCAGCAGAAACCGCCCAGTTCTTGTCCTGCGGATGTGTGTCCGAAAAGAGAGGGAGGTGGCTATTGCTTGGCAGGCGGGGCCGGGCGTGGGGTGGGGGGGGGGCGTGTAGGACCTGGGATCTCTCTAAAAAGTCACGTGTGGGATACGAGGCGGCTACTAGCATCAAGGGCAGCCTGACGGGCACAGACCTCGGGGGCGAGGGCTGGCAGAGGCCCCTGCAGGGTCTCCCTCTCCCCTCGCTCCCGGGGCCTCCGACAGCAGAGGAGCCGCCCCTGGTGCGTGGTCACAGGAGCGCCCCGTCCCGGCACAGCTGTGGTCTGGCCCAGCCCCGGACACAGGCCACAGGCCGGCGCCTGGTGGGAAGGAGGAGATGCCCCTCACAGCCTCCCTTCCCTGGACGCCTCGCCCAGCCCTGGGTGTGGAATCGCTGCCTGAGATTCTCCACACACCAGGGGACCTGCCAGGGTGGGGGCCGGGGCTTGGGGAGGAGACCACAGGGCCTGAGTCACGTGGGTCCCGGAGTGCCAGCCTCCTGCCTCCCGGCACCCAGGCTGCCACAGAGGCTGCAGGGACCGGCGCCGCCCCACCTGCGAATTCACCCCCAGCCACACTCAGGTGGGAGATCCGAACGCCACCGCCTCTGTGCACCCCCCCCCCCGCCCCTTCCCCCACCCCCGCCTCTGTGCACCCCCTCCCCCAGGCAGCAGCAGCTCAGAACTGCTCCCCCGGAATGCTAACCAGCTGGTGGCCGCAGGCACAGGCTCTGGTGCTGGTTTCGGGAGCGGGAGGAGCTCCCTGGAACTGGTCTGGTGCCTCCGAGGCAGGTGTGGGCCTGGCGGGCGGAATGGCGGCCAGGAGAGCACAGCGGGGTGGGCGGGCAGGGCCCAGGCGGGCAGGACCCAGGCGGGCAGGGCCCAGGTGGGCAGGGCCCAGGCGGGCAGGACCCAGGCGGGCAGGACCCAGGCGGGCAGGGCCCAGGCGGGCAGGACCCAGGCGGGCAGGGCCCAGGCGGGCAGGACCCAGGCGGGCAGGGCCCAGGTGGGCAGGACCCAGGCGGGCAGGACCCAGGCGGGCAGGGCCACTCCGGCCTCCCTGCTGGGCCACTGGCAGCGCCAGGATCCTGGACAGACCGCACAACCTTGGAAATCAGCATGTCAGGAAGAAAAACGCTTAAAAATGCCAAAATCCTCCGCGGACTGAATTGAGGAGGAAATGATATTTACAGCCATTGGATCGCATCTCCAAGTGGCAGCCGTGGGCGCGGACTCAGTTCAACCCACGACTGTTGTTCCCGACGCTGTGCCCTGGGGACCGTCTGAGGAAACAGACGGACTGTGTCCCGCGGGTCAGACAAGAAGCCATCCTGGAAGAACGGCAACGAACACCGAGAAGGAGACAGGCTTCCCCGAAGGAGAGCTGACGGTGCCACACACCCGCGAGAAAGCCACTCGGGGCCGAGGCGCTCTCTGCACGCAAACCCCTCAGCGATCACAGGGCAGCAGCGCCCGTGGACTGGGACAGGCCTCCTGTGGCCTCTGCCGGCCGATTTCAGAGCTTAGCGGCCGCTGCCGGCTAATCCTCGGTATTAAGCCTGCCGCGGACATCTCCATGTGAAAAAAAATAAAAGATCGGTGCCGACACCAGCCTCCCCCAGGGGAGAGGAGAGGCTCCGGAGCCACGCCTGCTCACCCCGCACAGCAGGGAGCAGCGAGGCAAAGCAGGGGAGTTTATTCTGAAAAGTCAGCGGACCCAGAAGGGTCGCACCGACGCCCACACCGGGCAGTCCCTGGAAAGAGGGGTGCGTGTACTTCCTGCAGGTGGCGTGAGGCTCTGCAGGCCGGGGCGTCCTGGGGGCATCCCCTGGCCCTGCCAGGCCCCTCCGCTCGCTTGGGGGAGAAGGCTGTTTCACTTTCCAACAGAGAAGCCCTTCCTCCCAGGCTCACACACAGAGGACGATGCCGGTTTCGCTTCCATGACCTGCTCTAGGCGGGCCACCGAGTCAGCCCCGAGTCCTTTGATGGTGCCCCTCCCAACCACCCTCGGAGGAACGGAAAGGTTATGAATGAAAGAATGCGATTGTTTGCAAAAATGAAGTGACCCGGTGCCAGAGATGGAGCTGATCTGGAACAGGCCGGGCCCCTAATTACACAGTAACCTGACACCTCGCACTTCCCTCCCCTGGCAGCCCTGGCCTTCAAAGGGCCTCGCCAAGGCCCGCGAATTCCTCGCCTCCCTCCTCGCCTCCCTCCTCTCATCTGCGCCCGAAATAGCTCCTCTTTACAGAAAAGCTGTTCTGACGCTTGGGAACACTCATCGCGTCCTTCCGGGGCTCACGCACGGCCCTCCTTCCCGGCGGTGCTCCGGGTGGCTCCTTGTGCCTGGTTTTGAGCAGATATTGTACATTCTACCAACCTGGGAAACTGTACCCCTGAAAGTGGTGGTTCACCGAGCCTTGCTGTGGGGGTATTATAATTTATAATAAAATATCCAAGTGCCGGGCCAGTTTGGCTCCGTGGATAGAGCGTCGGCCTGCAGACTGAAGGGCCCCAGGTTCAAATCCGGTCAAAGGCATATGCCCGGGTTGCGGGCTCGCTCCCCAATGGGGGCGTGCAGGAGGCAGCTGATCAATGATTCCCTCTCATCAATGATGGTTCTCTCTCCCTCTCCCTCCTCTCTGAAATCAATGACGATATTTTAAAATAAATAAGTAAGTAAATAAATATGGAAGGGACAGCATAGGGCAGCGAGCAGGAGGCTTCAGGAACGCCTCTGGGACGTGTGAGCGGGTGCAGGAAGGTGTCAGTGTGTAGGGGGGAAGGCGTCCGAGGCCGAAGGGAGCGTGAGGACAGAGCCCAGGACGTGCAGGGGCACTGATGGTGCAGACTCGGGGCAGTAAGCCGGAGCCAGGCTGGAGGTGGGTCAAGGTCACCGGGGTGACCTAGAAGAGGACCTCGCTCAGGGTCGCACAGCTGGGAAGTGACACAGCCATGAGTTAAACCTGGCAGTCTGGCTGAGTCCATCGTGCTCAGTCCAATGGTCACCTCACTGCCCGCCCTGGACAGAAACTAAGATGGATACAGGGCCCGGCCCACTCCGAGGTTGAGCGTCGGCCTAGGAACCAGGAGGTCACGGTTCAGTTCCCGGTCAGGGCACAGGCCCAGGTTGTGGTGGGGAATGTGTAGGAGGCAGCTGATCAAAGATTCTCTCTCATCATTGATGTTTCTCTCTCTCTCTCCTCCTCTCCCTTCCTCTCTGAAGTCAATAAAAATATATATTTTTAAACAGATGGATACAAGGAACTCACAGCCTACTGGGTGATATAGGCAAGTACATTCACATTTACAGTATATGCAACAGACATCTATTGACTATCTTCTATGTGCCAGTAGCTATGCCAGGCAACGTGAACTTAAAAAAAAATAAGTTTCTCTTTTAATGAAGGCCAAGGAGTCTGGTTAAGGAGAGAATAGCAATTACATACATGCAACTGCGAAGACCTGGGTCTGCCCAGAAATGCCAGGAAGCGCAGGGGAGACTGGCTGTCAGGAGGCGGAGAAGGTGCCAGAATACCGGAGTGGACACGGGAGGCTCACGAGTTGGCGGACAGTGCCGGTATTGCCCAGGGTCATGGTCAGTGCTGGCGTCCATTAGGGACGCAGTGTGCCGGGCACTGTCTTAAGCGCTTTTTCCCATTAACTCACATTTACTCGTCACCACAATCCCCCACGCTCCCAGCAAACCACAGACAGAGGCGTGGGGAATTCTACCCAAGGCCACGCAGCACAGAATCGTAGAGCCAGACTTGGAATCCAAGTCGTCTGACACAGAGCCCAAGCCCATAACCGCTCCGAGACTCCCAGCAGGCGGGGGCCCCAAGCCTGGCGGGTCAGGGAAGGCACCCAAGACGGGTGCTGCCTGCCATCATGCCACCAAGGTCTCGGGGCCAGCCACTGAGCGAGGGGACGAAGAGGCTGGCCAGGGGAGCCCCCAGTTCATGCAGGACGAGAGGCGACCAGTTTCAAGGAGAAGCAGCTGGTCTGGCAGCCGGAGGGGGTGGGGTGCTGGGGGCGCAGGGGCCCCTGAAGGAGCAGGCAGGGAGCACCCTTAGGCTGGGCTGGTTGGTTGCCAAGGAATAGACACTCACACGAGTTCAAGGACACAAAGGCACCCATGGACACCAAGCAGAAGCAGCTCATGGCAGCACGAGCGGCTCCCCTTCCGCGGGAGGCACGGCCTCCGCCTCAGCTCCCCCTGCGCCCCCTGTGTCACAGACTGGGAGGCGGGGCGGGGCCTGCATGCAGGGGATGGTGTTGGAGCTGCAGGGCAGGAGCCCAAAGGGGCAGGTGTGACTCACTCATGAGGAACAGCGAAGGGGACTCCTGGTGCCTAACCTGGGTGCAGAGACAGGGCATACGGCAGGGGAGAGGTGTGGAGGGTGTTGGCAACTGAATTCTGCCCCCCCCCCCCCCCACACACACACAATGCAGAGAGGTTGGAGTCCCAGCTCCCAGTGTGGCTGCACATGGAGAGTGGGTCTTTAAGGAGGTAACTAGTTAAATGAAGTCATAAGGGTGGGGCCAATAGGACTAGTGAGAGAGAGAGAGAGAGAGAGAGAGAGAGAGACCAGAGACCTATCTCTCACACCCACATGCACAGAGAAGAACCCATGTGCGGACACAGAGAGAAGGCAGCGCCTACAAACCAGGAAGAGAGGCCTCACCAGAAACCACCCTGATGGCCCGTGATCTGGGACCTCAAGCTTCCCCACCTGTGAGAAAATAAACTCCCGTCATTCAGTCTACCCCGTCCACGGTGTTTTATTATGACAGCTCTGGCTAACACCGAGGGAAAGACAGTTCATTCACACGTGGATGAAGACACAGGAGGTGGACTGAAGGCAAGCCAACTGAGCTAGAATCGCTGGGGCGTGGTGCTTCAGTGGAAAGAGAAGGCAAGAAGGAGTGTGGAGGAGGAGGAGGAGGAGGAGGAGGAGGAACAGGAAGAGGAAGACGAAGAGGAGGAGGAGGAAGGGATGTTGTCCGGGTTCCGGCCTTGCACAGCGGGTGAATTGTGGTGACGCTCACTGAGTCTGAGTTTGGGTGCTGGACCTGGGCAGGCAGTGTAAGTGTAGTTAGGATTTCTTGGTTGTCAGGAGGAGAAATTTAACGGTAGGAAATTAGGGGGACTATAACGGAAGTGGAACCGCATTAAAAACCAAGGTCAGGGTTTTTCCAACAAATGAACTCAGTTACATTCGAATTCTTCACTCGTTTAATGCAGTGCCTTAGAGATCATTCCACTCCGCAGGCACAAACCTGCATTATTCTTTGTCGCTCCAGCTACTGTTCTATGGAACAGAGGAGACATCATCTATCTATTCACACCCACCTGCAGAGTTCGGTCGTATCCAGAGACACTTCACTGCAAACACCGCATCAGGCGCACCCCCGTACGTTTTCTCTGGGCGCAGCCTGGATTCCTGGCCGTGAACGGCTGGGTTGAAACGGATGTGCATTTTGTGTGCTGAGAGCGCCTGCCAAATTCCCTCTGAAAAGGCTGTACCGTGTACGCTTCTAGCAGGAGAGGATCCATGTACTGACTGCTTCATAACCCTATGCATGTTTCTTAAAACTACTTTGAGTCATGACCCCTTTAGATTCTGCCGGAAGCTCTGAGTCCTTGCTGTAGGGAAACACGAAGATGGGCACATACCGAGCCCTTTGCGGGTGCACAGGCCACCGGGGCTTCCCACCGCCTTATAGGAAGGACCCCTGAGTCGTGGTGTTGGAACGGGCCTCACGGTCTAGACCAGTGCATCAATCTCAGCTGCGAATTCGAATCACCCGGGGAGCTTTGGGAAATCCTGGGCCTGGCCACTTCCCAGACCCGTCTGAGCAGATTCTCTAGGGAACAGATCGAGGTAGCAGTATTTTTTTGCAAGTTTTCCGGGTGATTCTAACATGCACGCAATGGCAAGAACCATTGCCGCCTAGGAGAGGCCTGTAGAAAGATTAAATTAATAATGATAATGATAATAATAATAATAATAATAATGTGAAGGTAGAACAGGGGGAAGTGCACACGTTGCTCTCAGGGGCCCAGACACGGCTGCAGGAGCCTTCACTGTGATGAGGGGTGGGGCTGGGATCTGGCATGGATACCTATGTTCTCGCTGGGGAGATGTTCCAGGTGATTCTAAGGCGTGGCCAAGGCCAGAGTCCCGGTGCAGGGGAGGCCTGCTGGGGAGAAGGCTCCCTGAGGGGTGAGAGCAGAAGGAAGAAAAGTCAGATGCACCCGGAGAACTTGCAACTTCCCAGCCAAGGGCAAAAGGCAGCAGCAGCCCCCGCGGTGGCTCTGACCAGGGGCCTGGCCAGGGGGGCTGGGCAGCCGTCACCACCGGCTTCAAGCTGCCGTGGTGGGAGGAGGCTTCATGGAGCTGGATCCCTTTTTTTTTTTTAAGATCTTTCTTTACTTAAACTACATTTTTATTTATTTCAGAGAGAGGAAGAGAGAGAGGAGAGAGAGGGATAGAAATATCAATAAGAGAGAATCGTTGATCGGCTGCCTCCTGCACGCCCCCCACTGGGGATCGAGCCTGACACCCATGCCCGGGAATCGAACCATGACCTCCTGGTTCATAGGTCGTGGTTCAACCGCTGAGCTATAACAGCATTTTAAAAATGCAAGTTGACCCCAACCGCCCTGAAATCACAGGCAAAACCACGCATATGCATCTTCTGAGGAAGAGGTTTCACAACTTCCATTCGCTTTGCAGATGAATTCAGAGTGAGGGGGTGATCAGCCACAGAGGAAATGACGTCATTGCTCGTCAATTACATTAGCTGTCGAGGCCACGCCTCTCCAGGCGCGGTTCGGTCGGTACCGCGTGGTCGGCGCGGAGGGTACCAGCGCACATCCGTGGACTGGCCCCGGGACCTGCGCCGTCAGGCTCTCGGGAGCTGGCACCGAGGAACCTGCATTTAAGAGCGACTCCCTGGGTGGCTCTGGGTGATGCTGACGCGCTCTGAGCGTCACGAACCGCCTGGGCTTCCGTCTGGAAAGCCACCGGTTCCGAGACAGCGACGTGAGCGGGTGTGGAGCCCGTGGGGCACGGAAGCCCGGCCGGGCACACGTCGCCTTCCAGGACCGCCCACGCCCCACCTCGGCCGGGAGCCCGCTCCTGCCCCGGCGCCCCTGCAGGCGTGTTCTGTGTGCTTCCCACGCGGACAGCAGCCCTGAGTGAGGCTCGTCCTCAGGTCACAGCTCAGCCCCCCAGAGCTGCTGAGGACCAGGCCCGCTGCTCCCCTGGCACAGGGAGGGGAGGTGGCCACGGGGAAGGCAGCGGGAGGCCAGGTGGCCACGGGGAAGGCAGAGGGAGGCGAGGTGGCCACGGGGAAGGCAGCGGGAGGGGAGGTGGCCACGGGGAAGGCAGAGGGAGGCGAGGTGGCCACGGGGAAGGCAGCGGGAGGGGAGGTGGCCACGGGGAAGGCAGAGGGAGGCGAGGTGACCACGGGGAAGGTAGCGGGAGGCGAGGTGGCCACGGGGAAGGCAGAGGGAGGCGAGGTGGCCACGGGGAAGGCAGAGGGAGGCGAGGTGGCCACGGGGAAGGCAGCGGGAGGCGAGGTGACCACGGGGAAGGTAGCGGGAGGCGAGGTGACCACGGGGAAGGCAGCGGGAGGCGAGGTGACCACGGGGAAGGCAGCGGGAGGCGAGGTGACCACGGGGAAGGTAGCGGGAGGCGAGGTGGCCACGGGGAAGGCAGAGGGAGGCGAGGTGGCCACGGGGAAGGCAGAGGGAGGCGAGGTGGCCACGGTGAAGGCAGAGGGAGGGAAGGTGACCACGGGGAAGGCAGCGGGAGGCCAGGTGACCACGGGGAAGGCAGCGGGAGGCGAGGTGACCACGGGGAAGGCAGAGGGAGGCGAGGTGGCCACGGGGAAGGCAGAGGGAGGCGAGGTGGCCACGGGGAAGGCAGAGGGAGGGGACATGACCACGGGGAAGGCAGAGGGAGGCGAGGTGACCACGGGGAAGGCAGCGGGAGGCGAGGTGGCCACGGGGAAGGCAGCGGGAGGCAAGGTGGCCACGGGGAAGGCAGAGGGAGGCGAGGTGGCCACGGGGAAGGCAGTGGGAGGCGAGGTGGCCACGGGGAAGGCAGAGGGAGGCGAGGTGGCCACGGGGAAGGCAGAGGGAGGGGACATGACCACGGGGAAGGCAGCGGGAGGCGAGGTGACCACGGGGAAGGCAGAGGGAGGGGAGGTGACCACAGGGAAGGCAGCGGGAGGCGAGGTGACCACGGGGAAGGCAGAGGGAGGGGAGGTGACCACGGGGAAGGCAGCGGGAGGCGAGGTGACCACGGGGAAGGCAGCGGGAAACCCCTGACCACGTGAGCCTGGAGGCAGGCCAGGCATCTTCCTGGGAGAGCCTTCCCACCTCCCGCCTCTGCCCATGTGCTTGGCAGAGTTCACCCCCAAACGATGACGCATTTTGGGTGATGACTTCTGTTACATGCAGACCTTAGACCAATGATGGCGAACCTATGACACGCGTGTCAGAGGTGACACTCGAACTCATTTTTTTGGTTCATTTTTCTTTGTTAAATGGCGTTTAAATATATAAAATAAGTATCAAAAATATAAGTCTTTGTTTTACTATGGTTACAAATATAAAAAAATTTCTATATGTGACAGGCACCAGAGTTAAATTGGGGTTTTTCAAAATGCTGACACGCTGAGCTCAAAAGGTTCTCCGTCACTGCCTTAGACAGTAGCCACGTGGGACGGAGCTCATGGACATGCGCTGGAAGGGAAGGGCCTTCTCTGGGCGGAGGGAAGAGAACGGGAGGCCCTGGGCGGGCGAACTGTTGAGGATGCGTGCGCTGCAGGGTCCTGTCCAGGAGCGGGTGATGCGGGGCGGGTCATGTAGGCGCTCGGGTGTCCACTCCCCGGGAACATAGGAGTGGCCCTCGCCTGTACTCAGGAGAGCAGGTGAGAGTTCATGGGAAGGAGCCGCCGCAGCCAGCGTCACTGATGGGACCAGAGGGCGTACAGGGCATGTCTGTCTCCAGGGATCTGTGCTTTCCGAGCCTGCTCTCGGGAGAGTGACGGCTTCTATACACAGGGAAGAACGACAGAATCACAGCTTTGCTTCCTCTCTCTCTCTCTCTCTCTCTCTCTCTCTCTTCCTCTCTCTCTCTCTCTCTCTCTCTCTCTCTCTCTCTCTCTCTCTCTCTCTCGTTTTGTTAATCCTCAGCCAAGGATATTTTCCCATTGATTTTTAGAGAGAGTGGAAGGAGAGGGAGAGGCAGAGAGCACATCGATGTAAGAGAGGCCACCAATGGGTTGCCTCTTGCACGTACCCCAACCAGGGCCGGGAACCTACAACCGATTCACAAGGTATGTGAATCGAACCCGGGACCCTTCAGTCTGCAGCCGACGCTCTATCCACTGAGCAAGACAGGCTAGGGCTGCCTTTTCTTTTTATACTCAAGAGAAGGCGCCAGGAAGAGAGAAAAGACAGGAAAACAAGGAGACGCGCTCAGGCTCAGGGGAGTCTGCCTCCATTGCGAGTGATGGCAACATGGCCCCGGTCAGGCTCAGGGGAGTCTGCCTCTATTGCGAGTGATGGCAGCATGGCCCCGGGGCACCCCAGCCAAAGCGCAGGCGGCAGGAATCAGAAACTGAGGAACTGCTAGCCCTGGACTAGTGCCCGCCCCCCCCCCGGCCCCCCCCCCCCCCCCCCCGCTCTGCGCCCCCAGGTCCCAAAGCAGAGGGATAGGCCACTGTGTGCCTGCCCCGCCCCTGGAGGGCTGTCCTCCCCTGTCCGGCGCCAAGCCTGGGTCTCCGGCATCAAAGTAAAGAAATAGAACAAAGCCATCCAGGGCGTCTTTAAATATTCAGATGCGCCCCTCACGGCTAAATTAAGCTTTCCTAAGAAAAAGCAAGTCAATTAGTTCAAAATGTGGGTTAGTGCTTCTGGGTATTTAAAAGGGGATTTTTTTTTTTTCCTTTTTAGTTCATTTAGAAACATAGCCACGGGGCAGGCCTAGACCCGCTCCTCAGCACATCCCTGAATTGCCACCGGGTCCCAGATACTCAGTTCTGACATACAGAGCTTTGAGATCCGGTTCTCAAAGTCACAAAGGCGTGGCCATAGGAGCCGGGAGCGGATCCTGCTTTGCCCTTTTCCGTCACATCCTTCGTCTCCACCGTCCTAGGCGCCTGGCCCCGCTGCAGAACAGGCCTCCCTGTCTCCCTGGCCTCACTCAGGACCGCGAGCTCCCTAACGCCTGTGGGCAGAGGCAGATCTCCGCCATCCGGACAGGCGGCTGAGGCAGGACACTGCGCACACACTGAAACCCATCTGCCCAAGCTGTCTCCGTGCAATGAGCCCAACTGGACCAAAATGCGAATAGAATTCGGTATTTCTTACGAGGATGAATTGCCAGAGGCAATTTCTGGGCCCTAGAATATGACCGCTTTCGTGGCTTTCTTAAAAGGCTATCTCAATTGACATTGACAATAAAAAATATGAGAATAACGTTTTCATACCAATATTAGGGTATAAAGTGTTGCTGTTTTGTACATTATTGTTGGTTTTCTTTCACTTTTACTAAATTAATAGGCTATTTTTAAAAATATAGTAGATAGTTTCAGGGACATTTTATGTTTGGAGACAAATATAAATAGCTCCTCCATTATTTAAAATACACGTATTTGTTACAAGACATTAACACATATCTCCGTTTCCACCTTAATTAGTATTGCGGTGACACTGGAATAAAGGTCATTGAATAATAGGACTAACATCCACTTCAGTCCTACACACCCTTCAAAGCTACGTTACGAAGGTAAAGAAACTATTATTAATTTTACTTGAACGTTGACAGCCCTCACCCTGGACTTCTGTATTGAGCAGATGAAGTTTCGGTATCAGAATGTGAGGACAGCAGAACATCTGAGGCTCCACAAGAACACAACGGCCTTCCGGAAAACTGCGTTCCCCTCAGACTGCTGGCTTTACAAACGTCTAGGAGACCGGTGGGTGAGAAGATAATTATAGCGACCACGTAGCAACCAGAAACCAAAAACTCCTCTCCTGTCAATCCTTGTGTGAAGTTCAAGCTGACCTGCTTTTTGACAAAGCATCACAGATAAAAACAGGCAACTCTCTCCTCGCTCCCTCCCGGAGATGTAGCTGGGACAGCCCGGGGGTTTCAGCAGGAAACCTCTCCTTCTAGGCTGGTGGGTTTGTGGGCATTCCTTTGCCTCTAAACCAGGGGTGGGGAGCCTTTTTCCTGCCAAGGGCCATTTGGATCTTTAGAACATCACTTGAGGGCCATGCAGAATGACCAGCGTAAACAGTCGCCTGCCCTCTCTGGTCAAACATGTCATTAGCCTTGACTGGGCCAGACCAAATACGCAGCCCAGCCCGCGGGCCGGACATTCCTCATCCCTGCTCTAAACTTTCCTGTCATTCTTCCAAGACACAAGTGGGTCCCTACGCCCAGCAGCCCAAGAAAACAGTCCCAGTGTGTTAGGTGCCAAGTGGCAAAGGTGACGCTGCTTCTTGGGCCTGGCCCGCTGTGCTCAGGGCCCTGAACCTCGGTCCAAGATGATGCCAGCTCTCAAAGATTCCCAAGTCAGATGACACACGTATTTTAAGGAAGTTGTTCCCTTGAAGATTCCTTCCTTCCTTCCTTCCTTCCTTCCTTCCTTCCTTCCTTCCTTCCTTTCTTCCTCCCTCCCTCCCTCCCTCCCTCCCTCCCTCCTTCCTTTCTTCTTTCCTTCCCTTTCATTCTCTGGTTCCTAGAAGCTCAGTGTGGTCCAGGGACTCAAGCCTGGGCTGTGGGCCTCACTCTCCTGCCCAGTGAGGTCTGGGCAGCCTGGGCTCTGGGAGACCTGGCCGAGCAGCTCACCCTCTGGGAGGCTCCTGGCCTTGGTGTTTTGTTTATCACCAAGCCTTCAGAGCAAGAGCTAACCGTTGGATGTTTGCTAATGCTCCAGGCACTGGATTGCCTCCTTCACTAATATTAACCCATTCAACTCTCACAACAACCCTAGGATGGAGGGGCTATTATTATCATCATCCAGATAATAAAGTGGGAGAACTGAGACACGAAAGAGGGCCCCTGGTAAAGCCAAACCAGGCGTCAAAACCGGGCAGACTGGTTTCAAAGGTGAAGTTTTGAACCACTTGGCTGCACCCCCTTCCGTGGGGGTTAGCTCTCTCCACACATGCAGATGGCATATGTGTACGTTTACCGAGTGTCCACCGTGTGCCAGCCACATGCTCGGGAACTCTGCTGGCAGGGAACCAGGCCCGCCATGACCGATACGACATAGATCTTTCTCTTCTGGAGTTTTCTTCCTCCACTTTGTAGAGGTGGATGGCACGGGTTCTGTTTTCATCCGAGTTCAGAAAAACATTGCTCAAGACCATCTGCAATGGAAGTCCAAGGAATTCAGTAGTGAAACTCTGAGACCAAGACGTGTCAAACTAGCTTCAGTCTGAAGTCAAATTTAAGCTCCCAAATACTTGATGAGTCTTTTAGTGATTAAATCAAGAAAGCCTGGCCTGGGAGGGGTGAGGTAGAAACAAGTGATGAACTAAGAAATGACTTAAAGTGACGAACCAAAGGTTTCTCTGGCCTCTGCCCCCAGGATCCCATATAATTCCGTGAATTTATCAGTTTAAATCCTCCCCAAACCCCCTGTCTTTATACATAAATGCCTTCTTCCTCGATTCCTCACTCACTTCTGTAGTCACTTCCTCTCGTGCAGTGGTTCTCAACCTTCCAATGCTGCGACCCTTTAATACAGTTCCTCATGTTGTGGTGACCCCCAATTTCATGGTTACAAACTGAACATAATTAAAGCATAGTGATTAATCACAAAAACAATATGTAATTATATATGTGTTTTCCGATGGTCTTAGGCGACCCCTGTGAAAGGGTCGTTCGACCCCAAAAAGGGGTCGTGACCCACAGGTTGAGAACCGCTGCTCTAGTGTGTCCTGCCAGAGAGGGAATTCCTGGTAAGCAAACGGTAAACCAAAACAGTCATTACATTCTTTTTAACTTGCGAACAATAATGTTGCCTTGTAGTTACTTTTGTCCTCATTTTTTAAAATATATTTTTATCGATTTCAGAGAAGAAGAGAGAGAGAGAGAGAGAGAGAGAGAGAGAGAGAGAGAGAGAGAGAGAGAGAGAGAGAGAGAAACATCAATGATGAGAGAGAATCATTAATCAGCTGCCTCCTGCATGCCCCACATTGGGGATGGAGCCCACAACCCGGGCATGTGCCTTGACTGGGAATTGAACTGTGACCTCCTGGTTCATAGGTTGCTGCTCAACCACTGAGCCACACCAGCTGGACTGTCCTGATTTTTAAATGTAGACATTCAGATCCATGTTATTTTAAGATTTTTAACCAAGAAGTCTCTTGCCAAAGATAGGATTTCCCTAAAGCACAGAAGCTGTTCATTCCTTCCTTTCAGGGAAATGACAGGGGGTGGGGGGCAAGGAGTGGGGGGCCTCTGCAGGTCCCAGGCACCAGCCTAACCCACGAAGGCATATTGGTTTAGCAGAGGAACCAGGCAGATGAAGGATAACTATGTCAGTTACCTAACAGATAATGCTCAGAAGACTGGAAGCTGAGAGGAGGAAGAGCTGAGTATGTTTCGTGATAACTGTAACCTTCCCATAAGCGTGACCTGGAAATGGGAGTGGGTGGTTATAAATGAGGGGGAAACATTTGCAGTGTTTCCTTCCGGAACAATCATGTCACGACCTTCCAGTAATCTAAGAAACGGAGAAGCACTCATACACGGATGGTCCTTATAATGATGATCACAGGGACCAAAGATATGGTGCATCCTGTTGGAGTTGTGCACATCCTAGTGCAGATTCTAGTAAAGAGTCCTCGGACAGTCAAATAATTGCAACCAACGTTCCGCACAGCACTGGAATCATTGTTTTAAAAAATATATATTTCACTGATTTTTTCAGAGAGGAAAGGAGAGGGATAGAGTCAGGAACATCGATGAGAGAGAAACACGCATCAACTGCCTCCTGCACACGCCCCACTGGGGATGTGCCGGCAACCAAGGTACATGCCCTTGACCGGAATCGAACCTGGGACCCTTCAGTCCGCAGGCCGACGCTCTAGCCACTGAGCCGAACGGGCCAGGGCATGTAATCATTTTTCGATAAAGAAGGTATGCAGTCTGCACAGGAAATAAAGCAAGCTTCCTGTGCGTGGTGAGGGCGGGCTGGATGGACTTCAGGATGGGGAGAATGGAAGGCAGGGCTGGGCTGAGGGCAGAAGCCAGCCAGGATCGCCTCTCCCCCAAAATAAGCAGGAGAAAGCTTTGCTCAGTGTCTCAGGTGGAACTGCATGTGTGGAAGCACCGGATGCTATTAAGGGTCATTTATTAAACCTCCTTCATGAGCTCCCCTGTAACTTCGTATGGTTGGGTTTTTTAAAGTCAGCAGCTTGGGGAGGGGGGCGGACAGCGGTAGAGGAGTCAGTGGTAGGTTTACAGCCGCTCGGTTTTTCTGGTTCTTCCCGGTAAATACTAACCTCAAGAGGTGTTTTCCAACATGTGAGGACGTATCGTGATGGGCAGAGGATTTTGGAAGCGGGTCAAGGGCTGGCGCCAGGAGCCGACGCAGCCTCCGCGCGACCAGGGCCCGGCGCGCTCTCCAAGGAGCGTCGTTGGTCGGTAACGCAGGCGGGAGGCCTGCCGGTGGTTTGCAAACTGTCCAGGCAGCATCTGAAACGGCTGTTTTTCCAAGTCGGTTAAAAAGTGTCTTGCACTTGGAGGTTTTTTTGTTTTGGGGTGTGTGTGTGTGTGTGTGTGTGTGTGTGTGTGTGTGTTTTGGTTCTGCTAGTCTCCTCCCCCGCCCTCTGGCTTTTTCCAGCGGAGACCTGCCCTGGGGGGTATTTTGTCCTGGGAGCACAAAACTATTTTCTTTTCTGAACAGAAGTTGACGTCAACCGGAGCTGTTTTGGTTGCTTTGTTTCCCGGAGCGTCCAACCCAGCACATCGCCTCGGGGAAACTGCTGGCAACTCAAAGCAGCTTGCGGGGCGGGGAGGGGAGCTGGGGGCGGGGGACCCCCGCTGCCCGGCCCGCAGATGTGGGGAGCGCCTGGCTCCCGGGGGCATGAGTCCCCGGCGGAGGCGGGGGCGGAGGCGGCGGGGCCGGGAGCACAGCCCCTTGGGCCCCTGCTCTGGCGCCGAGGGCCGAGGGCGCAGTCCTGGTGGGTGACTTGCAGGCTCCCACCTGAGCTCTCAGCCGCGGAAACTCCCCACCCGCCCGAGCGAGCGAGCGTGGTGGCCGGAAAGGCCGGGAGCGCCTGGGACCGCGGGCCACCCCTCCCCAAGGGGCCGTGCGCCTGGTGGGTGCCAGCGCGGGTGCGCGGGGCCGCGCGTGGGCAGCTCGCCTCGCTGCTCAGGGCCTGGGCTCCGGGAAAGAAACGCCTTTGACTGATTTCGGGGCGACAGTGAATCAGTTTGATCAAAGCCGGCCGCACACCAGAGACGGTCCCCTAGGAGGAGGGTTTTCTGTAGGGAGCAGGGCGGATGGGAGAGAGAGAGAGAGAGAGAGAGAGAGAGAGAGAGAGAGAGAGTGAGTTTCCCCGAGGAGCGGGAGGGGCCGAGAGGCAGGGACCTGCTCTGACTTGCTCGCACCTGGCGCTGTTTCCCCGACGCTCCCCTGCGCCCCAGGCCGACAGCCGCGGACGACAGGGCTGGTCCGCAGAGACACGATCGCACCATCCGCTCCCACCGCACCATCCGCTCTCACTCAGGCGCTCCCGCGGCCCAGAGACCTAGTTCTGGCTTCTTTCCTTTTCCTTTTTGTTAAAAATTACAAACTGACGGATGCGTTTCTATTGATGAGTAAAATGATAAACTGCCCAGAAGGGGGGGGGGGCATGGGCAATTGACAAGACTCCCGCGGATGAACCGCATAGAACTGGGACAGGGAGGCAAACCCCAGGCGGATGCCAGGAGCTGGCGAGGCTGCCTCCCGAGAGGGCCGGTCCAGGCCCAGGCCCGCCAGGCTCCGGGGCCCTCGTTCCGTCGGTTTCCCTGGCCCCTGGGGCTCGGAGCGGCCCGCACTCCAGGGGACCCTCGGGCTGCGGGGGGAGGAGAAAGCGAGGATGCCATCCTAGCTCCGGAGGTGGCCGGGCTGTGATGCCCGAGCCAGCAGCCGCGCTCCCGGGCGGCTCTGGAGGCGCTGCCCTGGGCCGGGACCGCGGGAGGCGGCGACGCCAGGGCGCGCCGGGGGCGGGCATTTGGCTGGAAATGGGGCCGCGTCTCCCCTGGGAAAGCGGGGCCTGCCGAGCTCTCTGGCCGCCTTTCCAGTTTCGCAGGTGCCCGCCCCCGTGCGCCGAAGGCAGCGCAGCCCCGAGGGCGAAACCGATGGCGGTTGGCAAACTTGGAAGGAGAACGCGCCCAGGACCCGACCGGCTGGAAGAGGGACGGGAGTGGGGGCGGCCGAGACCCAAGTTCACCCTCCCCGCCCGCTCGTCCGACGGGCCTGGGGGGCTTAGGGACGGACGTGGCTCCCACCGGGCCGGGCGCTCGCCAGCGGGAGCGGTGCCAGTTTGCTCCGAAACCGGGAGGGCGGAGGCCGGGGCCGGCGGGGAGGGTCCCCCGGGGTCCCGCGCGCCTCTCCCCGCAGCTCCCCTCCCGCCGCCCCTCCCGCCTGGCTCCCTCGCTGCTTCCCCGGGCGGGCTGGACCCGCGCGGACTTGCCCCGGACCTGCGGGGAGCGCCCCGGGTCCTTAATGACAGCTTGAAAGCGGCTGTTGGAAAAGTCGAAAGGGATGAGGCGGACGCGGGGCGTGTTTCGCTCCTTTGCAAGAGTCGAAAAGGGAGCTGGGAGCTGCGCGCTGGCCCCAGGCCCCCGCGCCTCGCCGCCAGCAAGTAGGTGGGGGAGCCGCCGCCAGCCCCGTCCCGCTCCCAAGCCTCGCCCGCTGCGCCCTGGCCGCGGGCGCCGAGAGGGTGCGGGGCCCGCGGTGCCTCCTCCGCCCTGCGCACTGCCCTGCCTGCGCCACTCCGCTCCGGGCGGCCCCAGACGCGGGCCTCTCCGCGCAGCACCCGCGGCCCGCCGGGCGCAGCCGCCTCCCCGCACCCCGGCTCCGGGGGGCCATGAGGGGGCGGTGGAAGGGGCACTGCTCCTCGGGCATTACTTAGAGACGCCGGACCGCCCCGCCCTCCCGCCCGCCCGCCCTCTCTCCCGCCCGGGCCCGCGCGCCACTCCGCCAGAGGGTAAGTCGGGAGTGCTTCACCCCCTCCGACAGCTCTCCCTCCCCTTCCCCCCCTCCCCACCCATCAAAGTTTTCTGAACCGTGGGGCGATGGGTGGAGGAGGAAGAGGGTCCAGCCAGCCTCCGTCCGTCCTTCCCCTCGCGGGGTCTAACTTTCCCCACCGCCCCTCCATCCCCCGCGGAGCCGCGCGGCGAGCTGACAATTGGAGCGCGGCTCCTTTAAGAGCCCGGCTGTGCCTCCCGGTAGCTGAAGGTCATTAAACACAAAAGCGCTCGGCGCTGCGGTCCAATATAGCGCATGCGCCCTGCCCGGGGACTGGCAGGGAGACGGCAATATGGCGAGAATGCCTGGCCGCGGGGACTGGAGCACCAGCGCGGGCGGCAGCGCCACCGCCGCCGCCGAGAACAATGGGGAGCGGGGCGAGGGCGAGCGCGGGGCGCGGGGTCGCGGGCGCCGCCGCGGCCGCCCGCACGACTGCAGCGCGGGCGAGGAGGAGGAGGAGGAGGAGGAGGAGGAGGAAGAGGAGGACGAGATCCAGGAGGTGCAGATAACGGGGGACGAGGAGGAGGAGGACGCAGGCGGGGGGCTGGAGGAGGACGAGGAGGAGGAGGAGGAGATGGGGCTGGACTGGGATGCGCGCCTGGAGCCCGAGGACTCGGCCGGGGAGGAGCTGGAGCCGGAGCCGGAGCCGGTCCGTAGGATCGATATGGACCAGGGCGCCGCGCTGGAGCCCGAGGCGCCGCCGCGGCTGCTGCCGGCCCGCGCTCGCGGCGCGCCTCCCGGGGACGGCGCGGAGCTGGACCCCGACGGGCTGCAGCGCCCCGAGCGGGCCCGGCTGAGCGAGAACACCCGGCTGGCCACCCGCTACGCCGTGCGCATCTTCCGGGAGTACCTGAGCGAGAAGGCGCAGAGCCCGGACTTCGAGACCATGGACAAGGGGGCGCTGTGCCGCGTGCTGCGCTCCTTCTACGCCGAGGCGCGCTCCAAGAGCGGCCAGCTCTACAGCAAGTCGTCGCTCATCAGCATCCGCAGCTCCCTCAACCGCTACCTCAACGAGCCGCCCTACTGCCGCACGCTCGACCTCACCAAGGACCCCGAGCTGCGCAGCGCCAACCTGACGCTGGCCGCCGTCATCCGCAAGCTGGAGGAGCAGGGCGCGGGGCCCGTGGTGCAGAAGCAGGCCATCACGCGCGCCGACCTGCGCAAGCTCTACACCTCCAGCGTCTTCGGCGCCGGCACGCCCTTCGGGCTGCTCAACAAGGTCTGGTTCGAGACGTGCATGTACTTCTGCACGCGCGGCCGCGAGAACCAGCGCGAGCTGGAGGAGGACTCCTTCGGGCTGGCCATGGACGAGGACGGCCGCAAGTTCGTCTACTTCAAGTCCCTCGGGCCCTACCACAAGTCGCGCTCGTCGTCCTGGAGCAAGAAGCGCGCGGAGAGCAGCGACGAGGAGAACCTGCCGCGCATGTACGAGACGGGCACCGAGTTCTGCCCCTACGCCAGCTTCGTCAAGTACCTGTCCAAGCGCAACCCGCTGTGCAAGGCGTTCTTCCAGCGGCCGCGGGACCACTGCAGCGAGGGCGACGTGACCTGGTACGAGAACAAAGCCATCGGCAAGAACTTGCTGGGCACCCGCATGCAGATGCTCTCCAAGGCGGCCAAGCTCTCCAAGACCTACACCAACCATTGCATCGGCGCCGTCTCCATCGCCACGCTCAATAGCATCGCGGGCATCGGCACCAAACTGGGCTCGCCCGCCCTGCAGGGCTGCTACGCCGAGGCTCTGAACGGGGCGGCCCGCCACCACTCCCACCACCCCCCGGCGCCTCCCTCCCACCACCACCGCCCCCAGCCGCCCGCGCTGGGGAACACCTACGTCCTCCCCAAAGACAGCCTGGGCGCGCCCGACGTGAAACCCGAGGCTGCGCCCAAGCGCGCCCTGTACGAGTCGGTGTTTGCGCCGGGGGAACTCTGCGGCCCCTCTTCGCCCAAAAGACTCTGCCTCCGGCCCTCGGAGCCCGCGGACGCGGCGGTGGTGGTGGTTTCCGTGAAACACGACCCCCTGCCTCTTCCTCCCGAAGCCAATGGGCACAGAAGCACCAGTTCTCCCACCATAGTTCCACCTGCTATTGTTTCCCCTGCCCAGGTAACCGAGCTAAACTCTGTGCATGCATGTTTTTTCCGTGTGGCCGGGAGGCTAACTTGTGGCCATGCGGGTCTGGGTTGGAGCAAGTTTGAAAAAGTAGCAGATATGCGGGATCCCGTTGGTTTCGCCCTGAGGAGCTTAACTCTGGGCGCTTTTCAGGGAAGTTCGCCATGGCCTTAATAATTACCCCAACCAACCATCACAGCTGCGCTTCAAAGTTAGCAGAACAAAAGGGTGAGCGCGCCCACAGCCTCTCATTGAAGGCAGGGGTTCTAAGGCCAGGAATGCGGGGTACTGCACGTAAACGTAGACTATATTTGCATAAAGGAATCATTAAAATACTCTATTGCATATTCACCATAACTTATGAAGTTCGGGCACCAGTTATAAATTATGAGAAAGCAAGCGTGCCAAGCCCACTTCCTGTAAGGAGGCGGGAGTGGAGGGCCTGGCCGCTCCGTGCCAGTAGCATGTAGTTGAATGTAAAGTGACGTGTGCGGTGTCATTAACATAAACTGAGGTCACGGCTGAAGTTACTATTAGATGGAAAGGAGACCTGCCCCAGCAGCCAGGCTCTGCCCCGAACATGGGCCCTGTGGTGCCCGGCACTGGGGCACGCAAGGAAGGGTCGTGGCCCAAAAGCTGAGCCACCTCGGGCAAGTCGGCTCACCTCTCTGGGCTTCGGTGTCCTCCTCAAAGATCAGGGCAGTGTTTTTTGTTTGTTTGTTTGGTTTGCTTTTTTATAGCAAAGGTGGAGATTGATTGAAGAACAAGTACAGATTCCCACGTGGGAGGGGGAGGGCGTCCCCCAGGGCAGCGTTTTAACACTGAAGTTATTAATTCTACGCAGCACCACGTTCTAGGTGGAGGCTTCTGGTCTTGAGGTTTTCCCTGGTGGAATCTATGCGCATGATTAAAGTGGCCTTTATCTGGGAGACTCCTCTCTCCCAGCCAGACCCCGGAGGGCCCTGGGGCCGGGCGGCTCTGCAGGCCGGAGCAGCCACCAGAGGTTTCACAGCTGTGCCCTCCCTGCCAGGGAGCAGAGTGGAATCCGGGCTGTGCGTCTGCAAGTGCAGTGCAGGCCCTTCAGGGAACAGATGTCAGGTACCTCTGCGCTTTTTCCGAAGTGGAAATTCCAGTTCTGGACAAACTGACCCTTTCAAACATTTACCAGCTAATCAGCGAGCCTCAAGGCCAGCTGAGAAAGGCTGTGAGCGATCGTATAAACACCCAAGTTCTCGAAACTCTGCGAGGCTGTGGGCTCTGGGTCTTCCTCTCTGTACTCCTGGTGTGTGGAGCGCGTTTCTGACAGGCCCGGAGGTTGGCTTAGGGCAGGGGTGGGGAACCTTTCTTTCTGCCAAGGACCACTCGGCTATTTATAACGTCATTCGCGGGCCATACAGAATTATCAGCTCAGAAATGAGCCTGCTATATTTGGTCAAACATTTAATGAACTGCCCCTAATGCCTTGGCAGGGCCAGACCGAAGGATTTCTCAGGCCTTATATGGCCCGCGGGCCCATGTTCCCTACCCCTGTTTTAAGGAGGATTTTTTTCTCTTTGGAGAATTTGGGTTTGCTTTTTCTTTGAAAGCAAAAATGAATGTTCATATTCTTCTACTAAAGTGAAAACCCTTAAAACGTCCTGGTTCCGAATAGCATCTGGTTAAGAGTTAGAAGCCTACGAGAGTTTAGTACAGTGCATGTCTGCTCGGAATAATAACGACACAGTTCGTCTCCCGGCGTCTGTCTGCTGGCTTCCTGACACCCGTGTCATTACAGAATCATGACCTCAGACCCCGGCGATTCGCCGGGTTTGTGTAGCTGCTTCCTTTTGTTTGAAGGAGTGGGGTCTGTCGCAGTCCTTTATTTTAACCGGGTGAGACACATCCGTTCTCTCAACCTGAAGACTAATTCCTCTCTTTTTTTTCTTGAGTTGCCGGTTAGCTCCCAAGTTAAGTATGAATGTGAGTGTCCACATATTGGTTATGCCCTTACCGTGGCTCTGGAACTAAGTCCCCTGTAGTTAAAAATGCGACTAAAAGTTGTTCTCTCCGCACATAGTTAACAGTCAGCTTCTCACTGACGTTGGAGCCAGCTTTTAGAAATCAGCAGTAAGAAATGTACAGGCACGCTGCAGTAAGCACCAGAGAACTCGCTGTAGGAAGCCCGAGTATTCTAAGTCTAAAACCAATGTTTCCGCAAAAAGCTGAGCTTAAACTCTTCCTGCGCCTGTTTATTAAAACCACTGTCGTGGTTGAGGTCCAGGGCATTTCCTGGGATTGATGACTGGCCCAAGGCATAGCTCCAGGTGGCCATCTCCTCCGGCTGGCACAGATCCCCGGGGAATTCCATGTGCCCGTCCCGGTCCAGTCCTCGGTACTTAATTATCAACACGGCTGTCTGACCTCACTCCTGACGGGACCCCGAGTGCTGTGTCCCCGAAGTCCACTGGTGCCCATGCTATTCTGGACTCTCGCTAATGCCGGCACACCCTGGTGCTGTAGTTCCCTTCTAACATTGTGAGCTTCTCAAAAAAATGAAGAGCCTGTTACTTTTCAGGGGTGGGGCCCCTTTTTTTCTGCCAAGGGCCATTTGGATAGTTAAAAGATCATTCGAGGGCCATCCGAAGTCATCAACTTAAAATGAGCCAGCTGTACTTGGTCAACCATTTCGTTAACTCCCCCTAATGTCTCGGCAGGGCCAGCCCAAAGGATTTCATGGGCCTTATGCGGCCCGCAGGCCGGGCGTCCCCCACCGCTGCATTTAAATGCATTGACTCTTTTTATTAGGACATTAATAAGCGAGTTGGTTATGGGACTGGCTGGAAAATGAATGCGCTTGAGGATTAACGAAGATGGAGTTTGTGATTTTTACTCCTGTGAAGTGCCTGGGTTTTGTTTTTCTTTGGGGGGGGGGCGGTGTGATGGTTGCTCTAACTGATTCGCTCTTTAACTCTTCCTCTTGAATGGCTGTGTTCAACGTCAGGAGTAGGTTTAGTTCCCTTTTCCCCCACGAGCTGCTGTCATCTCAGATGGTCCGGTTATTGGTGCAACTTCCCAGCTCCCAGGTGGCGACCACGTGGTGCCTCTTCCAAGGTTTATCCGGCCTCTTCTGCATCCTCCTGGCTGGTCTCTGCATCTTCTTAGCATTTTCCCCGCCTCGGAGAACAGTCCTTCGGTTTAGAGAGATGACAGAGATTTCCAGCGTTGGTCTTTATAACTTCACTTACACAACTGTAGAATACCAATAGGAGCTGAGGTTTTAAATATCGTCGTGCTGTTGCCTAAGTGTGTATATAGACTGTGCCTCTCTCCAGGACCAAACAAAAAATGTGAACATGAGCTCCCTGAAATGCACTGGGGAGCATTCGTCAGCCTGTGACAAAGCTGCAAGTCAGTTGCACTCACTTGACCCTAACCCAGATTATTTCCAGAAATACTTTTAAGGAATTCCGAAAGTGGAAAGTCTATTAGTGGAAAGATTCCGGAGTCGGCGGAGCATGTCCGCTGCTGCTGTTTCATTGTCTTCAGTGGGGGCCAGAGTTGTCCTCACTGTTTCCGAGCTGGAAACTGGAGCGGCCCCCCTGTGGGGCGTGCATCCCTCCCGCCCTCGCCTCGAGAAGCCAGCGCTGGTTGCACTGGGAGGCCGGCTCACTCAGGTCCAGGTGCTGCGCTGTGGGAGGGAAAGGCGCTTCCATCTATTCCTGTGACAGTTTTATTTTGCATTTGAAAGTAGGCAGGAGGGATACTCATTTCTACTTAAAGATGGATCACACGCTCCCCCTGCCTCCCATGAAAAGATGGATACAGCTGGGCTGGTGTGGCTCAGTGGTTGAGCCTCGACCTACAAATGGGGAGGTCACGGTTTGATTCCTGGTACCCGGGTTGCAGACTCGATCCCCAGGAGGGGGCATGCAGGAGGCAGCCGATCAATGATTCTCTGTCATCATTGATGTGTGTCTCTCCCTTCCTCTCTGAAATCAATAAAAATGTATTTTAAATATATATGTCTATATATATACTTAAAAAAAAAGATGGATACAGACTTTTATAAATGTGGAAGGAGTAGTGTGTTTAACAGCTGTAACTAGTGTGAGAACTTTTTTTACAGTGATTATCTGGAGCTTATTAGGATAACTGCTCTGTTTAAAACGGATATTTTCCTGATTTTTATTTATTTAAAATATATTTTTATTGACTTTTTTAGAGAGGGAGGAAGGGAGAGGGACAGCGAGAGAAAAACATCATTGATCAGGAGTGGGCAGCCCACCAGGGATAGAGCCTGCAACCCAGGCATGTGCCCTGACCTGGAACCGAACCAGCGACCTCTTGGTTCCTGGGTCGACGCTCAACCACGGAGCCACGCTGGCCGGGCCCTGATTTTTGAAATGGTAATTTGTGGCCACACTTCTTCTTCTGCTGCAGGAATGTTTGCTCTGCTTTATGGAAAGTTCACGTTGGTGGAGAAACTAAATTCACTAACATTAAGTATGTAACTTCATCCATTCATTCGGGAGGCAGTTACTGAGCATCTGCTAACCTGACTCTTGTACTAGGGATCTCTATAAATTCTCTATTTCAAGTAGTCTCATTGGCAAGGTTTTGGCCTCATTACATATTAAAACTAGATAAAAATAAAGAAAGTTAACAGGTAATGTTTTACAACAGTCATTTTGGGGGGGAAATCTGTACCTTCACTCTTGCTTATTGCAATCTGTACTCAGGTGTATTATTTTAAATTGATATAAACCCACATCTGTGTCAGCTCACTATTAAATCCCATCCAAGAAATAGAAAAAGTATTTGCTGCCAGAGGAGAAAGGAAATCCCGTTGATCTGAGTCCCATGTCACCCTGATTTGAAAATCTGGCTCCCCTAACAAATGACAAACCAAAGGTCCTTCATTCTCTCGGCCTTGCAAACGGACCTGAAGCCTGAAGAACCCTTCTTCCCGCAGGGCTGCCGGCTCGGTGAGGAAGGAGGCGAAAATGCGCTCCCTGGAGGGCTGACAGATTTAAGAGAGAATCAGGTAGTGCTTTCTGGGAAAAAAGGAAAGGAATTTGGAAAGGAATGCGGACGGATGGCAGAGATAAATGTTGCTTGTGAGTAATCCACTTACCAAATTAGAATGTCAGGACCAGTTGGGCAGATTGTAATCATCAATGCCTCCTCGTTCTACTCCTGTCTCCTGTCCGGTTGACCCAGGGGACTCAGGTGTGTGTCCCCCCCCCCTCCCCCCCCACCCCCCCCCCGTTTCATCCACACCTTCCTCTCCCAGCACAGCGGCTGCGATCTCTAGAGGTCAGCAGAGTGGCTCCCTCCGGCAGTTTTGAGGTCACCGTCCCATCCTCTCACCGATTCTGTGGTTACGAAGTAGATAGAGTGTCATCGTTACTAATGGCCCAGAGGTACCGTCGGCTTTAAAGTGGTCCACCTGCCGGCAGCCTCCGCGTCGCCTGGGAGCTTATCGGTCATGGAGGATCTCGCCAATCTGTTCCCCCGAATCAAGTTTTAACAAGATTCCCAGGTGATCTGTGTGCACAGAACATCTTGATGAGCAGTGGTCTGTGGTCTGTCACCTCAGCCTCACACAGCCCTGCAAGGAGTGATGGTCATTATTCCCATTTAGCAGAGGAGGCGACCAAGGGGAACGGGTGTTGGCTAACTTGCTCAAGGTCTAGGAACTAGTAGGCAACTGTGGCAGGCATGTCTGATCCGAGTCTCTGCTTTTGAATCCATGGTTTGTTGATTCTAAGGTTCTTATCACCTGTTCAAATAAAAGAGCCCAGTAAGGAAAAGGTGATACAACAGATTCGTATCACTGCCTTACCTGTTTTTCTAGCACAACGTGAGCAGAGAAAACTTGTTAAGACACAGGGAAAGCCCAGCCGGTGTGGGTCGGTGGTTGAGCGTCGAACTATGAACCAGGAGGGCACGGTTTGATTCCCGGTCAGGGCACAGGCCTGGGTTGTGGGCTTGATCCCCAGTGTGGGGCATGCAGGAGGAAGCCGATAAGTGATTCTCTCCCATCATTGATGTTTCTGTCTCTAAGTATATTTAATTTAAAAAAACACACACAGAGTAAAATTAAAAAGCAGAAAACAGAATAGAATATAATTGACCCTTGAACAATGGGGGGAGCGGGTCAGGGGCGTCTCTCCCCCCCTCGTCCCCCCTCCACAACCAGAAATTCATGAGTGACTTTTGACTCTCCAAAACACTTCACTACTAATGGCCAGCTGTTGACTGGAAGCCTTACTTATGCCAGTGGTCGGCAAACGCATTAGTCAACCGAGCCAAATACCAACAGTACAACGATTGAAATTTCTTTTGAGAGCCAAATTTCTTAAACTTAAACTATATAGGTAGGTACATTGTTATTAACTTAACTAGGGTACTCCTAAGGCTTAGGAAGAGCCACACTCAAGGGGCCACAGAGCCGCAGTTTGCTGACCATGGATAGGCGGTCGATTAACGCATGCTTTGTATGTTGCATGTGTTATGTACGATGAAGTAAGCTAGAGAAGAGAACATGTGAGTAAGGAAGCCATAAGAGGAGGTACATTTACAGTCGTGATTGGAAACAGTCCTCACGGAAGTGGGCCCCACGGTCCAGCCCGAGCTGTTGGAGGGTCCGTGGTGTTCCCGGTGTTGGGCCCGTTCCCGACGGGCTGTGTGCGGCCCCGGGCCTCGCTGGGCCTGGGCACTGTACCCGCCGCTACTGAGAGGCCGTGTCTCATCGCGGTCAAGAGCAGGCCAGACCCCGGCCAGACCTCAGTCGGCCCCGAGCCTCCCTGGGCCCCAGCGGCCCTCGGTCAGGTGGGGACAGAGGCGAGGCCTGCGGCCTGTGGTCCTCAGGGCGTAATGAGTTGTGATTTGAAAAGCGCGTGAACCGTTTTCTATCCCGTTGCTGTCTTTGCACAGAGTGTTTTCCGTTGGAAGAACAGCTGGTCTGATGCGCGAGCCCTGGTCCCGGTCTTCCTTCTCTGTGACTCTCTGGTCCTTCTTCCGGGGCGTCCATGTTCTCCTAATACAGTGGTCGGCAAACCGCGGCTCGCGAGCCACATGCGGCTCTTTGGCCCCTTGAGTGTGGCTCCTCCACAAAATACCACGTGCGGGCGCGCACGTACAGTGGGTTTGAAACTTCGTGGCCCGTGCGCAGAAGTCGGTTTTCGGCCTGGCCGAGTCTATTTTGAAGAAGTGGCGTTAGAAGAAGTGGGGGTACGTTCGCTGAGGTTGACCCCTCAGATTGAGGACGTTTTTAGCAAAGGCCAGCTTAGGAGTACCCTAATGAAGTTAATAACGATGTACCTACCTCTATAGTTTAAGTTTAAAACATTTGGCTCTCAAAAGAAATTTCAATTGTTGTACTATTGATATTTGGCTCTGTTGACTGATGAGTTTGCCGACCACTGTCCTAATAGATGGGGACTCCCAGGGGCCCCAGGCCCCCTCTCACTGTACCTCAGAAAGCCCGCCCTGTGGGTGCTTCATTTACCCCAAATCTCTTGTCCTCGCCTCTGCTTTTCTCTAAGGTTTGCATGTGCCCAGGCCCAGGCGGGGTTCCTCCGCACCCGCCTCTGGGCTCCTGCTTCTCCTCGGAGCCTGGGCACATTCCACGTGCCGTGGGGCGTGGGGCGGAGGGAGGCCCCGTGGCCATAGCTGCTGCCCCAACACCAGCGGGCTCACAACAGTCACATCAGAATGAAATCAGCAGCTTTTCACAAAAGATTAGCTTTTATCTGGGATGGTTTGGGACTAAGGGAGCAGCCATAATACTGGGGTCTTAAAACATCGCGACAGATGTTACCGCAATAACTTTGGTGAATTCTAATGTCCATATTCTAGGAGTAGGGCCTGGATTTCGCGAGACCCTGTGTTACGGTATTTGTAGCTCCCTGAGGCATCCTTGGGCTGTAATTCTCCAATTCTTGACTTTGTCTTGGAGATTATATAAGGCAACAGGCGTTCCACTCAGAGTTGGTGTGTACTAATATGTGCTTTGAACAGACTGCAGAGTCCGGGGAACTGGTTGGCGCTTGAGCAGCATTGCTGACCACGGAACCCCCTTATGACTCGGCGTGGCCTCTCACGAAACAGAAATGATTGACAGGACGCTGCAGGATTCCTTCCCTCCAGTTTAGCTTGCCCTCCGAATTGTCACAGTATTCAGCCACTGCAGTCCTAATGGGATAACTTCGTGGGCTTTTCATGTGATTAGTTAATAATTAATCACTTTAATTAATAATGCTACTGATTTTATTAAGGCAGCTTCTCTGGAATGTCATTTTCTACTTTGTGACACTCTTTCTGACAGAAACCACATTGTAGACTTTCCATATTCCATCTTGAACAAATGCCTCATGGTTTTCTACTCTAGAAGAAAAGAGGCTTGCAGACTATCTGGCTCTCGTGGATTGGAGGTAGCAGTTTAAAAACATGTTGCTGCAGAAGCACGCAGACATACATACAAGTATAATAAGATTATTAGGGAGCTGATCATACCAGCTTCACGGTGTTCATTCACATGCTAATATTGTATAATTAACAGTGGGAGATCCACGGTGCTGGTGATTTCACTGTCTTCCCGATTGTTTTATGAGGGAAGGGGGGATGGGAGAGTTCCAGGGGCGGGTCTCGAGTTATTTTTGAACAGGGTCCTGGACTCAGGTTCTGTTCCCGGCATTTACCCATTATCTCAAGGGAGGGACTTGAGAACCGCCGCTGGGGTGTGAGTGACCAAGGGGGGCGGGGGGGTCCAGGGGAAGGAGACCGCCCTGCGGAAACCTCTGGCCGGAGGTCCGTTTCTAAAGGCTGGTGTTGAGCACCTGCCGGGCGCCAGGGGGGGGGTGGGGGCAAGGAGGACGTGAGAGGTGTTCAGAGAGGGCCCTGCAGAAATCGCAGGGGCACTGGGCGCCGTCGGAGAGGAAGGAGAGGACCTCGCCCCGTAACGCTGCGCACAGGTGCACCCAGAGGCTCCCGGTGTGCGTTCCCGCCTAAGAAACGGGACCGCGTGGCCCCGCCCAGCCACACGTCCACACCTCGGCGTGTGCACAGAGAGCGTGGAAGTGGAAGCATAGCTCTCGCCTGTCAGCAGCGTCCGCCTTTCCTGGCTCTCACCCGGAGACGGGAAGCCTGCGTGCACGAGGGGTCCCAGCCCGCTGGCCGCCCGGCCCCGACGCCGCAGGGGTGGCTGCGCTGCTGACTTCAGATTGAGTCCTGGGCCGCGGCCCAAAGAGGCCGCAACGGTGCGGGGCCATCGCCTTTAATCGTAGGCCCGGGATGCCGAGCGCCGGCCTCGGTCCCAGCACTGCCGTCACACCTGCCTGGGGACCGTGCTCTGAGCGGCAGGTTCCTACGGCACCCGGGAGTCGTGCTTCACAGTCCACAGACCTTTCCCTGCGTGATTTCCTGCTAAGGAAGCTCTGCAGGGGCTGGGCAGGTGGAAGGCGGGACACGGATACAGGCCTCGGGGTTGGGGCTGGAGGAGGTGGATGGAGGGACACGGATACAGGCCTGGGGCTGGGCCTGGGGCAGGTGGATGGAGGAACACGGATACAGGACTAGGAGAGGTGGGTGGAGGGACACGGATACAGGCCTGGGGCTGGGACTAGGAGAGGTGAATGGAGGGACATGGATACAGGCCTGGGGGAGGTGGATGATGGGACACAGACACAGGCCTGGGGCTGGGACTAGGAGAGGTGGATGGAGGGACACAGATACAGGCCTGGGGCTGGGACTAGGAGAGGTGGATGGAGGGACACAGATACAGGCCTGGGGCAGGGGCTGGGGCAGGTGGATGGATGGACACAATACAGGCCTGGGGCAGGGGCTGGGAGATGGAGCGACACAGACACAGGCCTGGGGCTGGGACTAGGAGAGGTGGATGATGGGACACAGATACAGGCCTGGGGCTGGGACTAGGAGAGGTGGATGGAGGGACACAGGTACAGGCCTGGGGGAGGTGGATGATGGGACACAGATACAGGCCTGGGGCAGGGGCTGGGAGAGGATGATGATTGGACATGGATACAGGCCTGGGGCAGGGGCTGGGGGAGGTGGATGATGGGACACAGATACAGGCCTGGGGCAAGGGCTGGGGGAGGTGGATGATGGGACACAGATACAGGCCTGGGGCAAGGGCTGGGGGAGGTGGATGATGGGACACAGATACAGGCCTGGGGCAAGGGCTGGGGGAGGTGGATGATGGGACACAGATACAGGCCTGGGGCAAGGGCTGGGGGAGGTGGATGATGGGACACGGATACAGGCCTGGGGCAGGTAGATGATGGGACACGGATACAGGCCTGGGGCAGGGGCTGGGGCAGGTGGATGATGGGACACAGATACAGGCCTGGGGCAGGTAGATGATGGGACACGGATACAGGCCTGGGGCAGGGGCTGGGGGAGGTGGATGATGGGACACAGATACAGGCCTGGGGCAGGGGCTGGGGCAGGTGGATGATGGGACACAGATACAGGCCTGGGGCTGGGACTAGGAGAGGTGGATGGAGGGACACAGGTACAGGCCTCATCCTTGGAGACTCGCTGACAGTCTTGTCGGGGAGGCAGACAAGCGCCCCGAGCGTAAACCCTGACGGGAGGGGGTGGGGAGCCCGTGGTGCTCTGTGCACAGCGGAGCGGAGTGAGGGCGGAGGACGGACTGAGCTTCCCGCCCAGGACGGGAGCCAGCGCCCTGAGGCTGAGCCGCTTCCAGTCCGCCTGCTGCCGAGGAGCAGTCAGGCTCCAGGGCCGGCCGGGCCCTCGGCCCGCTCAGCTGTCCCCAGAAGATGGGGAAGCCCGGCCCTGGCTTTCCGAGAATGAGGGGGACGTGGGTTTGCGTTTCAGGACAGAAGAGGGACTGTCTCGCTCAGGGTGGCAGCGTGGCCCAGCCTTCCAGGGGTCCGCACTCGCTCTGGACGGAGGTGGCTGAACGCTGTCATCATTTAGGTTCTTCTAAGGCAGTGGTTCTCCACCTTCTGGCCCTTTAAATACAGTTCCTCATGTGGTGACCCAGCCATCAAATTATGTTTGTTGCTACTTCATCACTGTCATGTTGCTACTGTGATGAATCGTCATGTAAATATCTGATATGCAGGATGGTCTTAGGCGACCCGTGTGGAAGGGTCGTTCCACCCCAAAGGGGTCACGACCCACAGGTTGAGAACCGCTGCTCTAATATGAAGCCCTGTTCCGGGCACCCTCCCTGGGGTGGCCAAGTGCTGACCCCGGGCCCTGGGCTGGCCTCTGGGCGTAGGTGGCGGCCCCTGGTCTGGCCTCTGGGCGCAGGTGGCGGCCCCTGGTC
Source organism: Myotis nattereri (assembly GCF_964212035.1). NCBI lineage: Eukaryota > Metazoa > Chordata > Mammalia > Chiroptera > Vespertilionidae > Myotis > Myotis nattereri. The sequence goes on from NC_138083.1 coordinate 92,754,447, forward strand.
TGGGCGCAGGCGGCGGCCCCTGGTCTGGGTGCAGGTGGTGGCCCCTGGTCTGGCCTATGGGCGCAGGTGGCGGCCCCTGGTCTGGGCGCAGGTGGCGGCCCCTGGTCTGGGTGCAGGTGGCGGCCCCTGGTCTGGGTGCAGGTGGCGGCCCCTGGTCTGGGTGCAGGTGGTGGCCCCTGGTCTGGCCTCTGGGCGCAGGTGGCGGCCCCTGGTCTGGGTGCAGGTGGCGGCCCCTGGTCTGGGTGCAGGTGGCGGCCCCTGGTCTGGCCTCTGGGCGCAGGTGGCAGCCCCTGGTCTGGCCTCTGGGCACAGGTGGCAGCCTCTGGTCTAGGCGCAGGCGGCGGCCCCTGGTCTGGGTGCAGGTGGCGGCCCCTGGTCTGGGTGCAGGTGGCGGCCCCTGGTCTGGCCTCTGGGCGCAGGTGGCAGCCTCTGGTCTGGGTGCAGGTGGCGGCCCCTGGTCTGGCCTCTGGGCGCAGGTGGCGGCCCCTGGTCTGGGCGCAGGCGGCGGCCCCTGGTCTGGGTGCAGGTGGCGGCCCCTGGTCTGGCCTCTGGGCGCAGGTGGCGGCCCCTGGTCTGGCCTCTGGGCGCAGGTGGCGGCCCCTGGTCTGGGTGCAGGTGGCGGCCCCTGGTCTGGCCTCTGGGCGCAGGTGGCAGCCCCTGGTCTGGGCGCAGGCGGCGGCCCCTGGTCTGGGCGCAGGTGGCAGCCCCTGGTCTGGGCGCAGGCGGCGGCCCCTGGTCTGGGCGCAGGTGGCAGCCCCTGGTCTGGGCGCAGGCGGCGGCCCCTGGTCTGGCCTCTGGGCGCAGGTGGCGGCCCCTGGTCTGGGTGCAGGTGGCGGCCCCTGGTCTGGCCTCTGGGCGCAGGTGGCAGCCCCTGGTCTGGGCGCAGGCGGCGGCCCCTGGTCTGGGCGCAGGTGGCAGCCCCTGGTCTGGGCGCAGGCGGCGGCCCCTGGTCTGGGCGCAGGTGGCATTCCCTGGTCTGGGCGCAGGCGGCGGCCCCTGGTCTGGATGCAGGTGGCGCCCCCTGGTCTGGGTGCAGGTGGCGGCCCCTGGTCTGGCCTCTGGGCGCAGGTGGCGGCCTCTGGTCTGGGCGCAGGCGACGGCCCCTGGTCTGGGCGCAGGTGGCAGCCTCTGGTCTGGGCGCAGGTGGCAGCCCCTGGTCTGACCTCTGGGCGCAGGCGGCGGCCCCTGGTCTGGCCTCTGGGCGCAGGCGGCGGCCCCTGGTCTGGCCTCTGGGCGCAGGCGGCGGCCCCTGGTCTGGGCGCAGGTGGCAGCCCCTGGTCTGGGTGCAGGTGGCAGCCCCTGGTCTGGGCGCAGGCGGCGGCCCCTGGTCTGGCCTCTGGGCGCAGGCGGCGGCCCCTGGTCTGGGCGCAGGCGGCGGCCCCTGGTCTGGGCGCAGGCGGCGGCCCGTCCTCGGTCCCTCCCTGGCTGCTGTGTGATGGAGGACATGCTCCCAGGGTCCTTGTCCTTTCCCCGCCCCGGGGCCCTTAAAGGAAAAGGGAACCAGTGCCAGCGCAGGGCTCCGACTGGTTAAAAGCACCATAGAAAGGCCGGTGAAGCGCCCGCAAAGGGGAGCGTTTACTACACGAAGTAAATTTGTGCCCCCCCCCCCCGGCCCCTGGAGGCTCCGCAGGCTGCTGGGCAGGCCTTGCCCAGGCACCAGGGCCTCCCGGAGCCACTGGCCCCTGGGGAGTGACAGGCCTGGAGGCAACACCAGGGACATCTGAGCCAAAGGGAAGCCAAGGACCGGCAGCAGGAAGGCGAGGCCGGGGGTGCGGCTGAGGCAGCGCAGTGTCGGGGGGCGTGGGGAGCAGAGCCCCGGGAGCTCTCGCCGCGGGCCGTGGTGTGGGCGGTCACTCAGCTTCGCGTTGGCAGGTGGACGGGGGGACCCCGCCCTGTGGTCGGTGAGTGCTCGGGGACTGGTGACTTCTTACAAACCGTTTCTGTTGTGAGAGATGGTGAAGCGAGGGAAAGCAGAGGGTCATAAACAGCTCACAGCAGAGCCCCCATTTTCTCTTTTCAAGCTAAGACCCCCAAATTCACAACATTTTTATAAACACAGGCGAAGGAATGGACATGTGTAAAGACATCAGTAGGAAATCTCACATCTATGGGAGGAAGAAAATAATGGTCAAAAGGCAAAGAATAAAAACTGAAGTTTAGAGAAAAATGCATATTAAATTCTAAGCCCCCCCCCCCCCTTGGAGCCCGTGTGTCACTCACTAAATAGGGGAATAAAATATCCTCAGTTGTATCATGAAGAGGATAATTTATACCCTATATGAATGTTGAAAGGATTAATTTTGGGCTAATGAGTAGATTTTAAACAGAAAAAGTTGAAATGACATAAGTATTCATGTCTTCAGAGTTCAACAAAAGTATCCATGCCATTAAAAAATACACAATGTGATTTTTTTTTTCTGATGATCAACAATGGAATTGATCTCTTTATTTATAATGTTCATTAGAATGTTGTGATACCAGTACACCTCCACATTTCTAGGTGTCCTTGAATAAGCAGATATCTTAATGATCTGGAATCCACAACGAGGATCTTCTAAGCATCTATCATCGAAAGCAATGCATGTGAGCGGGTTATAAGTGACAGGGTTTTCTTTTTTCAATAAATAGTTTTTAGAACAGGCTCATGGCCACTTGACAACCAGGGAAGATCTTATCCGGATGCAATAAAGAACGCGGAACTTTCCGGCAATGTCCTGCCTCAGACAGTGGTGCTCTGTTTGGTGCTGATGCGAGAGAGATTACGTCGTTCTCTTCACTCTCTCTGCCTGCTCGACAGATAAAATACTGTTTGACTGATAGAAATCACTGGATAGTTGACCTGTTAGTCTGACTTGCAGCCCACGTGTTCAGAGATGAGGTCAGTCAGGAGCATGTGCGTTATGAAGTAGGAACGGAAATTAGATTATTAGCCTCCAACGTGTTGCTTGGTGTCGGGGCTACACGCCTCATCCCTGAAGCATGGCTCCCTCCGGCATGCCAGCAGCTAACACAGATGGTTGGGGAGGGGAGAAGCGCGCCCCCCTTTTGCCTTTCTGTAGTTCTCACAGGCTGGACTGGTAATGAAGTCATAAAATTAACACAAGCCTAGATTAACAGGAGGGAAGACAGTTTAATAATGCGCTCACGGGGGAATAACCGTATAGGATGCTCAGATCATATAACATGTGGCTCAAAGAAATGGGAGAACTGGTCACCTCTGAAAACTTTTTAGACAAGTAAGCGATCCATGGGGGGGAAATTGACAGCACAGAGAAAGCCGGTGCTCACTGGACAGGAATCGAGGCCAGGTTTATGGGTGCCCTTCAGGGAGGAGTTTAAGCAAAGAGGCCATCAGCTCTGACTGCAGAGACTGACGGGGGAGGGAAGGTGCCCTCCGGCACAGGCTGCTGGTCAAGTGCCTTGAATTCAAAGGCATCGGCCTGCTGTTGTGGGATATTTGGGGGTGGCCTGTCGTGGGCCCCAGCACAGTAACCTGTGACTGTGCACCCTCCGTGTACACGATCCCGTCTAATCCCCATACAGTCTTGTCGGCTGGAGAGAGTGAGTCGCCTGCCCCAGGAAGCACAGTTAGCGACAATGGCAACAGAGTCCCAGGTTTCTCCCGCGCCCACTCATTCAACCGGCATCTATGGAGCACCTACGATGTGCTGGCCACTGGTGGCCCAGCCTGGAACACAGCAAAGTTCTCATTTCTCACCGACTTGGCCTTCAAGTGGGAGCGACACACACTCAAACTAACCACAGTGTCGATAGAACAGACGGAAGTGCCCGGCGGGTGTGGCTCAGTGGCTGAGCATCGACCTAGGAACCAGGAGGTCAGGGTTCGATTCCCGGTCAGGGCACGTGCCGGGGTGCAGGCTCGATCCCCAGTGGGGGGCGTGCGAGAGGCAGCCGACCCATGATGATTGATGTTTCTATCTCTCTCTCCCGTTCCCTCCCTCTCTGAAATCAATAAGAATTAAAAATAAAAAGACTGAAGGACTAGGTGGCGCCTCCCCCCTGACCTGCAGCCTCCTCCTGGTCAGTGGGCGCCCCACGCGATCGCTGTGCCCGTGACCCCAGTGAGGCTCGGCGGGACCCTCAGCCGCTGGAGCCGTGACCGGCCCCTCTGCTCTTCTGACCAAGGGGCGGCTTTGGGATGCGCCCCTGGGCCGCAGCGGGTCCTGATGGAAAGGCTGGGGGGGGGGTGAGTAAGGATAGAAGGGCGCTGGCTCCGTTCCTTCCATAGGGACTCGGAGTGGCTGACACCTGAGCCCTCACCTGGGCAGGCGGGCGAGGTCCTGGGCAGAGATGGAGTCGCAGGGCCTGGCCCAGAGGCGGACAGGCCTCCGTTCCCAGGCCCCCGTCTTTCTGGTCTCCTCAGTGCTGGGTGTGTCACCGGCAGACGGGGTTCATTGATTCTCGGCCTGATGCTGCCCGAGGGAGCGGAGGTACCGAGGTCTCCCCCACAAACACGCCCCCTGAAGAGGCCGGGAAGGTGTTGGTGGAATCCAAGGAAAATATTAACAAAGGGGGCACTTGTTTGTGAAACGCTCAGCCCGTGTTTGTGATGCTGAAGAAGCGAGATTAGCAGTGAGAGTGAGCGGCTGAGTCTCCCTGAAAGCGAGTCCTGTCCTCCCCGGGGCTGGGGGCGAAGTCACCGACACCCCTCCCCAGCCGCCCCGTCGGCTGCCGCAGGGGCCCCCGGGAGACCTGTAGAGCCCCTCTGCCCTAAACTCCTGGCAAAAATGTCTGCAAATCAGCTTTCGACAAATCAAATATTTGTAAATGAGGCGGCAGCCTTTACACGGAGGGAGATTCTGTGTTTAGAGCCCTGTTTGTCGTTGATACGCTATCAGCGCAGCCTGTTTAAACTTAACACGCTTGGTATGCTCGCAGGGTCTGCTGCCGTTTCTACTGGAATTTCTATGTTTTAAGGATGCGTATATGTTTGTGTATGTGACCATATGTATATATGTTTATATGTATGTGTGCATATATACACACACCGTATCTTTTACAATAGTTGACTCACTGTGATGTATAAAGTAATGAATCTGACTCAATGTATTTCAACCTGCGATTGAAACTTTCTAATTGATTTCGGGCTGTTTTATCTTTTCTAAAAATAATTTTTGAATTTTTTTCAATTACAGTTGCCCCACACATCTTAGTTTCAGGTGGCAGCGTGGTGAGCAGACGTTGGTACAGCTTGCAAAGCGATTCTGTTTCGTCTTTTATTTCCATAAGCAGAACCGCCCTTCAGACAAGCACGGCGGAGTGTTTCTGAGGGTGAGACTGTGTTCGTGACTTTCATTCATTCTGTCCTTTACGAGAGTCCGTTCTTGGGACGTTGCCCCTTTTGCCGTTGCTTTGCTTGTATATGTTTATACACACACACACATAAACGTATATACATATGATCACATATATACAAACATTACGCATATGCCTGGGAGAGAATGCAAATATTTTATAATAACTTTCTAAAAATATGTTTATTGATTTCAGAGAGGCAGGGAGAGAGAGACTGAAACATCAGTGATGAGAGAGAATCATTGACCAGCTGCCTCCTGCACGCCCCACACTGGAGATCAAGCCCGCAACCCGGGCATGTGCCCTTGGCCACAGTCGAACCCGGGACCTTCCAGTCCGCAGGCCGATGACGCTCTATCCACTGAGCCAAACCGGCCAGGGCTATAATAATATTTTAAGGTTGATTTATCGTCTTTGCCTGCTTAGCCCTGAGCAGAAAGGCTCTAAGTATTTAGCCTTCATTTGAAAAAATGAAAACAAATTTTTTAGATGTCAGGGTTAGAAATGAAATCTCCAATAGCACATATGGGGGAGGGGGGAGCCACTTTGCTTAAATCTTTGTTGCACACCCACTGTGTGCCTGGTACGGTGCTGAGCCCTGAAGGGTCGGATGATGGAGACTAAGCCACGTTCTCCACTGTGTCCCAGCTTAACGTGTTCTCTTGTGTTGATGCCCAGCACGCAGTGGGAGTCACACCTACGCCCACGTAGGTCACCAGCCTCGTCAAACGCGGATGGTAGCAGAGCCCTCCTAGAGCAGGTGTGGGTCCGGCTGGCAGGTGTGCCCTCGGGGCAAGGGGGCAGGGTGAGGATGGGCTCGCCTGGGTCACCAGGCCTGGGCTTCAGCCCCTCTGTGCTTCAGGTCCAGGCCAGCATTCCTCGCCTCCCTCCCGCAAGCCCACTCCGGCTTCTTTCCTTCCTCCTCCCCTGGAACCCTGGCTCCTCCTCCCTCTCTCCTTGGCTCACCCTCCAGCCCCTCCACCCTTCCCGGAGGTCCGCACTGATGCCAGAGTCACCAGCGTGAGCACTTGCTCCATTACAGGATCAGCGTGCGCTGTGGGGTTTCCCGGGGAAGGAGCCGGCCTCAGGGGGCCGCTGTTGTACTGACTGTTGGGGTTCAGGGCAGAGGTCCTTCGCTGTGTCTGTCTGGCTCTGCCGTCCCGCCGTCTGCCTTGGTCCTGTGATGACTTGGCCTCTTCTCGCTCTCCTGTGTGAACTGTGTGCACGTGAGGACACGGCATTCATCAGCGGTTCTCCACCTTCCGGCCCTTTAAACACAGTCCTCATGCTGTGACCCAACCATAAAATTATTCTCGTGGCTACTTCATCACTGTCATGTTGCTACTGTGATGAGTCGTCATGTAAATGTCTGATATGCAGGATGGTCTTAGGCGACCCCTGTGAAAGGGCCGTTCGACCGCCAAGGGGGTCTCGACCCACAGGTTGAGAACCGCTGGCTTACACGCATGAGAAATAGCAGCGACTTGTCACTCGCCGGCCTCACTGGCCTGAGGTTTGATCGTGGGCTCCGGCGCCGGGGACTGTCCAGCTTTGCCCCGGAGCCGGGCTCACGGCGGAGCAGCGCTGCTGGGGAACTTCCGTGGGTGCTGGTTTAAGCTCAGCCTCCGTGGGTTCATTTTCTTTGAAACCTGAAAAATACGCCGCGCGAGGGCACGGACAGCCGGGGGGATGGGGCCCGCCTGTCTGCTTCCTCAGCCCCTGCTCCTCCCGCTGCTTCTCCTGGGCCCTGGCTGTGTTCTCGCTTCAAGGCCTGCGGGCGCCCGTCTGAGAGGCGCAGGCGGAAGGCAGTGCGGGCGCCAAGAGGGACGGACACGGGCGTGGCTCTTCCGGACCGTCCCAGAGCAGAGGCTGTCCCATCAGTAGGCAGACACCGCGTGTCGAATGTTCCAGAACAGAGAGGCCAGGGAGGAGGGGAGACCCTGCCGGCCCGCTGGGCCTCACCGCCTGGCCTGGGCACTTGGGGGGCCTTTCGCAGGGGAGGGTGGGGGCGGCGAGTTGGTTTTTTTAGACGTTCCCTCCCGTGGAGATGTGGCCCAGGTTGCAGAGCAGCTGCAGCGGTTCTCAACCTGTGGGTCACGGCCCCTTGGGGGTCGAACGCCCCGTTCACAGGGGTCGCCTAAGACCATCGGAAAACACATCTATAATTACATGTTGTTTTGTGATTAATCACTATGCTTTATTTATGTTCAATTTGTGACAATGAAATTGGGGTCACCACAACATGAGGAGCTGTATTAAAGGGTCGCGGCGTTAGGAAGGTTGAGAACCACTGCGCTAGAGCGAGGGTGGGGGCATGGTGTCTGGGGTCTAAGGAGGCAGCTGTGGGCGGGAGGGAGTGGGACCCACAGGATGTGGGCATGGATGTCGGGGTAGGGGTGGGAGGGGCTCTGACAGTGGACGGGGTGAAGGGGGTGCTGCTTAGAAAGGGGCCGCGGGGGGTGGGGGGTGGGGGGTGCACGGGGCACCGGAACGTTCCGCTTCGGAGAGGCTGAGGGTGGGAGTTCCCAGTTGACAGCTGATCACTGAAGGGGGTTTTGCTTAGAAGTCGTGGCGGAAGACTGGATGAGGACCCCGAGAAGCGAGCATGTTCGCAGGCAGCAGCTGAGTGCTGGCAGGGCCGGGCGAGAGGGGTGGGACGGGGCACATAGGGGGTGCAGGGGATGGGACCAGGGAGTGGGTGTTTGGGGGATGCAATGTCGGTGCCCTGACTCCGGGCACTGCGTGTTGTAACATTCCCACGGCTCCCCTCTGCCCTCTAAGTCAGTGGTTCTCAACCTGTGGGTCGCGACCCCTTTGGCGGTCAATGACCCTTTCACAGGGGTCGCCTAAGACCATCCTGCACATCAGATGTTTACATGACGATTCATCACAGTAGCAACATGACAGTGATGAAGTAGCAACGAAAATGACTTTATGGTTGGGGGTCACCACAACATGAGGAGCTGTGTTTAAAGGGCCAGAAGGTTGAGAACCACTGCTCTAGTGTTCCCTGCTCCCCTTTAAGCATTTCACCAGAAGCTCTGCCTCCAGACCTCCGACCTCCGTGGGGGATAGAAGCAAAGGCAGAGGCCCCTGACCTGGGCCTCCCCTGGGAGGAGTCTGGTGTCCCTTTCTGCCCCCGGGGCCCAGGAGGGGACGCTGGGGCTTCTGTGGGTGATCAGCCACGTTCCAGACCACAGGACTTCAGGGCCTCACCACGACAGACACGGGAAGGCGGTTTCGGGGTGGAAGCGCGAGGGTTCAGGGCTCTGCTGTTTACCCATCTCCCCTTTATACAGAAAACAGGAGCTTTAAAGCAGGGGTGGGGAACCGCCGGCCAAGGGCCAGGTCATTCCAGGCCACGCAGCATTATCCACTTAGAAGCCAGCTGCTCTGTGGGTCAGACGTCAACCAGCTCCCCTAATGCCTCGGCAGGGCCAGACCACGGGACCTCAGGGCCTGATGCCGGGCCCGCGGGCCGGAGGCTCCCCGCCCTGTGAGCAGCGAGGCCAGGCTTTTGTTCGAGGAGGACGTGTTGTGGCTCCAACAAACAGCTCTGAAGGGCTGGTGTGGTTGGTGCCTTGGATATTTTTAAATTTAAAAACTGTTTTCTAGTTTAACACGGGAACATGCTACCGTTTAAAAATACGCCATAAAAATAACCTTGCCTCCTCCGCCTCTCGGTCCCCTGTCCCTCCCCGGAGACAGCCAGTGCTTCCTTCGGAATTCCTGCGAATCAGACGTCAGTGTGCGGCTTCGGGCGTGTCGCGTGCACCCCATCTGGGCTCTGAGAGGCGGTTTTCTTAGGTGTGCGGGTGCATGGCGGTTGCTCAAAGGTCTGGGAAGAGTCAGACCAGGTGGGAGAGGGTGGGAGGTGCCGCGGGACATGGAGTCCTGACCGGGAGTGAGCTTGGGACTCGCGTCCATCGTGGAAACCACGGCCCAGGAACACGTAAAGTCACACCCCGGTTACCTGGCGCTCGCTCTGCCTGCAGAGGCAGGGCCGCTGGGAATAGGACTGGAAGCCACGGGTGCCTGTGGCTCCTTCACTGGCCCCGCGGGCGGTGTGGTCCACCAGGCGGTGGGCAGCGGCCCCTGGCCACAGGTGAGGTTCAGCATCCATCCAGTTGTCGGGTGAGCACCTCGCCCCCAGGCGGGGAGAGGGGTCACCCGGGCATTGGCCACCTTACCCCCAGGCGGGGAGAGGGGTCACCCGGGCATTGGCCACCTCACCCCCAGGCGGGGAGAGGGGTCACCCGGGCATTGGCCACCTCGCCCCCAGGCGGGGAGAGGGGTCACTGGGCATTGGCGTTGGCATTAGAAGCCACTCTGGTTACAGTGGAGAAGCTCCTGAGCTGGCACCCCTCCCCGCCCTGTGGGCAGGGCCCCTCTGAAACCCCCAGCCCCTGCCCCAACCCTGCCCACGCCCTACCTCTCGTCTCGGCCTCGGTGCACACCTTGCACAGGCGCGGGCGGCGGCTCCAGCCGTGCTCTTAGCTGGGCGGCCGGCGAGGGAGCTCGGACCGCAGCCCCGGGGGCTCAGTGGTGCCGGGAGAGTCCAGCCCGACACCTCCGCCCCAGGCCGCAGATGTGTTCCCGCGGCCGGACGCTCTTCTGAAAGGAGCATGGCGTCCTCAGGCGCCGGGGCCGCCGCTGTTTCTCCAGATGGAGTCACTGTGTCTCATAATAGGAGGGCGTCCACCGGGCCACTCGGGGTTCGCCGTAGCTTTAGTTCTTCGGACAGTAACATCCTGCCGTGTGCACTGCGCACGCATGTTCCTTACAGCAGCCCTTTGAGAGAGTAAAACATGGGTCCTTATCCACATATTAATCGTAGATGCAGAAATCGGTCTCCTGCACACCCCCTCCTGGGGATCGAGTCCCTAACCGGGGCACCGAGCATGTCCTAGGGCATGAGCCCTGACCGGAGGGAACCGGGAGCTGGTGCGTGGATCGACGCTGGGACACTAAGCCCCCTTTTCATCAGGGCACCGGCCATGCTGGCCGAGGGCCCCCCTGCTCCCGTGTGGCCTCCTCTCGACCACACCCGCCACACCCTGTTCCCATACGGTCACAGTCTGAGGTGTGGGAGCCAGGACTTTAACGGATGGGTATTTGGGGGACGCAGTTCACCCCACGACTGCAATACAGTGGGTCGGTCCCAGTGAGAACATGCAAGAGAAAAGATGTGGCCGTACATACAGCGGTGACATTTGGTGCTTGCTTGTTTTTTTCTTAGAACGACTTGATTTTCAATCATCTACACAACAAAACGCAGCCATTGTAAGTGCAGTTAAGCGAGTTTTGACACATCTGTGTGCCTATGTAACCATCGCCCCGCTCCAGATGTAGATCCCTCCCATCTCTCCCAGCTTTCCCCCGTCCCTCCCACCCCACGCCCAGCCCAGGGCACCTGCCACTGCGGATCAGGGTGCGTGTATCTCCTGCAGCATTTCATACGCGTGAAATTGCACAGTGTCTGCATTCTGTGCTGGCGTTTTTGCTTGTCTGCTTTTAAAGCGAGCTGTTAACCCACGGGAATCTCGTGCAGAAGTTTTTAGGAACTATACGCCCAGCCCTTAGAATTCCGTAGTTAGAGCATAACTTTGTCAGGTCTTTTAAAACATTCTTATGATTTCCTTCTATGCCGTGGCCCTGTATTAGACACCTCCTACCCCCATTAAATCCGCAGGTGGGCCGTCCTCCGAGCAGTTATTTTAGCTTTGGTGGGGCTTCTAGTTCCAACTTGTCCTCTTTTCCTCATCCCGTACCCTTCACATCACCCTTGAAATGTGTGATGAAGGCCCGTTTGTGTGTTGTGTGGACATTCGCCTCAAACTAAACCTCCAAATCATCTTCGCCTCGATCTTGAAGAGGGAGTCGTGTAGGCGTCCGTGGCGATGAAAACGCAAGACTTACAGCCAGTGGCCTTTCCGGGCCCCCGAGGTCTTTGTTGTGGATTCTTAGCAAATGCTACTCGCCGTCAATAATTCAGGGGCTATCGTCTGACTCCATTCAGTGCTGCAGGCTGCCCGGGCTCCGGTGCCCTCTGGGGAGGCTGCGGGAGAAGTCGCCAGGCACACGGGTGCCTTGGAGCAGAGACCGCCCGCGGCCCAGCTGTGGGCTCCGAGCAGCCCCCGAGTCGCCCGGAGGCTCCGTTTCTTTTGGGAAACTCCACTGACCAGCTCTTCTCCTCGATGCATTTGCTGCTCCTCACCACAGCATCAGTGCGCAGATTCCGCCACGGAGCTGCTAGCGCGGGTCTGACCCTGTGTCCCCGGCGGACGCGCATTCGTTTCGTTCCGCGCACTGTGGGACTTGACCTTGAGGACGCGCTCATGCTGATGAGGAGGGTGCGCTGAGCAGGCCGCTGCTGGCGCTGCCCCGTGAGGACGGAGTGGCGTTGGTTTGGATCTTCCCGACACGTTATTCAACTAAGAGTGACACGTGGCAGTTGGCACCAGAGATAAAGACTTCCGCCTCGAACAGCCCCATCTCGCGCCACAGCCGTGACTTTCACATTGGGAGTCTGCTGCTTTCTTACCTCTTCCCATCTCCTTTATGACCGTCCAGCTAGATTCCGTCAGCACTCCCCAGCGGGAGAAGGCGTCAGCACTGATGAAGCTGGTTAACGTTTAATTTCCGTACGCCAACTGCAGCGACTGGATAGCGAGTACGTTTGTGGCAGGTGAAGTGACCCCAGTGATGGAATTGATTCTGAGTCTTCGTTTATATAAACAGTCGAGTGAGTATTCAGACCCCGGTCATCTCCCAATGGCGATAAACAGCCCAGGAAGTCAGTGCCCTTATTAAGAACGTCACTGGGTCTCCTTTCAGGTCAGGATGCCCGTCGGAGGCCCGGGCCTTTTCACATGGAAGGTTTAGATGTCTTTGTGTTCCAGCAGAAGGCCTGTCCGTGAAACACTGGACTGGCCTAGAAACAAGGCATTGCCGTCTGAGCGTCCCTCCTACCTGAGTTCCCCTCTGGCGCTGTGTCCTACGTCAGACCTGCAGGAAGGAGGGCGCTCATCCTTCTGACGGCACCTCCATCCACGAGGGAGGTCTGAGAGCAGGGGCCAGGCCATCGTTAGAGGGAGGAGTTCCTGAAGTTCTGTTAAAAACACTGCTTGAGCCCGGCTGGAGCGGCTCAGTGGTGAGCATCGACCTGTGAACCAGGAGGTGACGGTTCGATTCCCGGTCAGGGCACAGGCCTGGGTTGCAGGCTCCTTCCCCAGTGTGAGGCGTGCAGGAGGCAGCTGATCCATGAGTGTCTCTCATCATGGATGTTTCTATCCTCCTCTTCCTCTCCTTCCTCTCTGAAATCAGTAAAAATATATGTTTTTTTAAAAACACACAAAATACCATGTGTAAGACTTAACATAGTTGTGAAAGTTTGGCAGATTACTCACTGTCTTCATTGAGATAGAAGCTGTGCAGTGTAAACAGATTAGAGAATAAAGTACGAGCAGGGAAAATGTATTTACTGCTTATTATTTTCGGTGATTAGTAATAGCAGAAGTTATGGATACACACGTAGATCAGATAACGTGTGTCGTCTTTTCTCGGCGGTAAAGGTAATACTTCAGAGTTGAAGTTGCTGGGTACAGTCATCATCTCTCAGTATCCGTGGGGGATTGGTTCCGGGACACCCCCTCTCCCATGGGTGCCGAAACCCGTGGGTGCGCAAGGACCTATGTGAAACGGTGTATATCAGCGCTCGCAGTCAGCCCTCCACATCTGCGGGCTCCCCACCGTGGACTGAGAAGAATGTTTTCCATCCACAGCTGGTTGAACGCGGGGATGCGAAGCCCGCGGACAGGGGGCAGCTGTGTTTGTCCAGCGCCGCGTACCGCGCAGCGTAACATAGGCGGGGACCTCACGCTCGCTCAGAACCTGGGAGGCAGGGAACCACCGGGAAATGAGAGCGGCTGGCGGGGCGGCTAAAAGGGATCCATCCGAGGGAGGAAGGGTGCTTATGTGATACTTTCAACAATAAAAAATTTTTATATATATATATATTTTTATTGATTTCAGAGGAAGATAGAGGGAGAGAGAGAGAGAAACATCAATGATGAGAGAGAATCATGGATTGGCTGCCTTCCGCATGCCCCCTACTGGGGATCAAGCCCACAACCCAGGCATGTGCCCTTGGTCAGAATCGAACCCGGGACCCTTCAGTCCACAGGCCGACACTCTACTCACTGAGCCAGACCGACTAGGGCAACAATAAAATTTTTAAAAAAATAAACAAGAATGGCCGTATGAGCAATGTCTGTATAAACCGGTATGTTGTAAATAGCCCTTAAAATAACCATTACATTGTTTTAAGACAACAACAATCATTTGTAAAATCTTTAAAACCATCACTAAAAATAATAGCTAATTTTTTCCCCCCCAGTTCTATTTCGGGCACTAGGTAAATGCTTCTCATCACTTTCTAGGACCGATTTTTCACAGTAATCATTCTTGCGATCATCTGACAGGTGGGGAGACTGAGGCACCGAGCAGCTCCTCGCGCAGCAGGCGGTGGCCCCGGGACTGGCGGCCAGCGCCCTGGCCCTGGGCTCACGGCTTCATTCTGCCCCTGCTGATGTGTTAGTCATGTGTTTCCAAACAGAATTTATGAGGAGTAGCCGTAGTCCCTACGATTGTCACATAAAACACTTCACTTCGCTTAAAAACGTAACTTTCCTTGCAGAATAAACGCCCGCCCCGCCACACGTGCCGATTCTCACAGTCTCTCTGTTACCCGCGTGCGGCCGTATTGCTGAGTGACTTTGTGGGTCACGTCCCGGGAAGCCCTCTGCCCCTCTGAGCCCCGCGAGTGTCCGGTCTCCCCTCTGCATCTGTCCCGCCGGGCAGTGGGTCCACTGCCTTACATGGTCATGGAGAGACGGAAGGTCTGTGCGGAGGAAGGTGGGAGCGGAGCCGGGAGCACCCCCTTTCATCCTCCGGGACCTCCGTATGAAGTTGCCCAGCAAACGTTGGTTGGTGTCCGCAGTGCCAGGCCCTGCTGGCCCCTGGGTACAGGGAGCGAGGCGCAGTGCCACCCCACGGCCTGCCCTCAGCTGCTGATCTCCAGGGCGACTCTGAGTGCATGTCATTTGCCAAAACCCTCCCCCCCCCCACCCCACCCCCTCCGGCCGGTCCACCCCTCAGAGCTGTGGGGCGGGGGTCAGAGTCAGCCCCCGAAGGCCGGTTGGCCGCCTTATCCCATTTTTAAGCCTCAGCAGCACCCCCACTCCTGCCGCCTGCCTCGGAGCGTGGCCTGCACACCGGCCCCTGGTGCCCAGGTCACTGCTGTGGGCCGGGCCAGGCTTCTCCCGGGGAAGGACCCGGTGTTCACGTCAGAAAACCCCGGCCCGTCCTAGGCTTTCGTTTTCCCTCAGTTGACACTTGTGCCTGGTAACCCCCTGGGGCTGTGGGGGTTGTTTTTCTCTCTGGGGTGGGATGAGTAGGTAACAAATCAAATGGCAGTTGAGGGCCGCTGCCCTGAGCAGGGGTGGGAGCTTGAGGCCCCCCAAATCACTCGGTCTGGCCCTGCCAAGCACTGGGGGGAGTTAATGCACTGTTGGACCCAGGAGAGCAGCTGATGTTTCAGTTGCGAACTGTGTACGGCCCGGCCGGCCGAGATGATGTTATAAATCTCCCAATGGCCCTTGGCAGGGAGAAGGCTCCCGCCCCTGCCCGAGTGGAGCAGCCGCTGAGCTCATCGCTGGAGGGACATCAGAGCCTCAATTATGGGCCGCAGAGCCTGCCCTGCCATCCCAGCTGCTTACTCACTTCCCCTGTGAGCAAAAGTCAAAACAGATTTCCTTAAGTACTGGGGGGGCGGAGCGCGGGGGACGGGGGACCATAGGAAAGACAGCGGGGAGCGCTTACGCCCCCCCCCCCCCACTCCATTCCGATTGTATCTGCGGCCCTGCTGGTGCCCATCCTCCTCCGCTCCGCAGGCTGGGACCGTGGATCTGTGAGCTCCTGTCGGTGAACTTCGTCTGGGTCAAGGGTCCACGTGGTTCTCTAGAGCTTAGGCCCCCACGGTCTTCAGACATTGAGGGTCGTTCAGGTCTGTTATCAGGAAGGTCCCGGCAGATGGCGGGACCTGGAGAACGCCCTTAGCCTCCCAGGAACCCTCCCGGCTCCCACAGAGGAGGCTGTGGGCAGGCCCCGGGCACTAACCCGCCCTCCTGGGGGCTTGTGGCCAGGTGCTCGGAGAAGGAGGGGATGAGCTGGTCCCATGGCCCCCAGCACACACTTCCCGTCTCTCCCGGATGCTTCCTTTCCATCAGTGTCTCCCGTCGCCCTCTTGGAACAATCGAGGTGTAATAACAAGCAGCACCCCAGTGGGTGGACTGGGTGAGGGGCTCTGAGGCAGGCAGGCCCCCTGCTCGCTGAGCTCCGTGCTCCCCTGGCCGCGGCCTCCGTCCGTGGAGGCGGTCACCGCCGTGATGATCAGACCTCGCTCTCTCTTCCTCTCCGCGCGAGAGCACGCTGTTCCGGGAGCTCTGTGTCGGCTTCTTCGGGGCGTCTGTGCGTGTTTCCCACTCACCCTCTGGAAAGCCCTTCATTTCAGGGCGCGTCCCCTGCCTTCAAAGGAATTTCAAATTCCGGTTCTGACCTCCTGGGATGCTAGCTTTCTTAAGACGGCCGAGCGTCTACGGTTTGCACTTTTTAAAATCGTAGCGCTGGGAACTGAGCAAAGCCTGACAGGCCAGCGGGTGCGAGGGCGTGCGCCAGCCGTGCGGACACGCGCGGGGGGAGGTGAGATCGTGTGCCAGCGCCCCAGAACTCACCAGTGGCTGGGCCCCGATGGGAACTCTGTTTTCTCGAATCCTCGGGAAACCGTGTCTGAATTTAGAAACCTCCCTCCGTCGATGTCAGCACCCTGAGAAGCGCTGCGGCTTCCTGCCTCTTTAAAAGGTATCTGGGTCAGAGTTAGGAGTACCGGCCTTGTGATGTGGAATGCCCAAATATAGGTACGTCTGACTTAAAAATAACACGCCCTGGATTCATAAAGCCAGGCATGGTGTGTTTCCTGCGATGCCAAGTGACTCTTTGACCCCAAAATGGCTCCGTTAGCGACGTCGATCAATACTTCTCAGAGCATTTCAAGCATAACGTGACTTAAAATTTTTTATTTGGCCCGGCCAGTGTGGCTCGGTGGTTGAGCATCGGCCTAGGAACCAGGAGGTCATGATTCTGCTCCCGGTCAGGGCACAGGCCCGGGTTGTGAGCTCCATCCCCAGTGTGGGGCGTGCAGGAGGCAGCCGGTCCATGATTCTCTCTCATCATTGATGTTTCTCTCTCTCTCTCTCTCTCCCTCTCCCTTCCTCTCTGAAATCAATAAAAATATATTTCAAAAATAAAATAAAAATGTTTATTTGCCTGGTGACCTGGTCAGCAGGAATTCACTGTGCATGGGGCTCATTCCTGGGTTCGACTCTCAGCTCCCTGCAGCAGCCCAGCGCCCACCAGCGCTTGCTGAGCGAAGGAACCAGAGTGCACACACGCTTTTGAGCACACCTGCTGTGTGAGTTACAGTGAGCCAGTATGTGTACACACCTGTGTCTCTCCTTTTTTTTTTTTTTTTTTAATGCAAAAAGGTCAAGCCAGTAGGCATCTAAGACTCTTCAGAGGACGTTTGTTCCCGGGGATTCGAGTAAGGGTAGCAGGCATTTGGCTGTTGACACGGCTGGACAAGGCATTTTTATGGCCACGTCCAAGAAGTCTGTAGTCAAGTTTATTGTCTATGGAGAGGCAGATGTGTCCGGTAGTTAACATCTGGGACCGCAGTTAGAGGAGTAGCTACACGGCCGGGTCCCTGTGGGGGGGGGGGGGGGATGTCATTTCCTTGCAT
The DNA here is from genome assembly GCF_964212035.1 of Myotis nattereri. Lineage (NCBI taxonomy): Eukaryota > Metazoa > Chordata > Mammalia > Chiroptera > Vespertilionidae > Myotis > Myotis nattereri. The sequence continues at coordinate 92,771,620 of NC_138083.1, forward strand.
CGCTCCTGCCTTCTACGCACCCACTGCCCAGCCTAGGGCTGGCCGGGGGGAGGCCTATGGGTGGACTGCCCAGCCTGGGGCCGGCCAGGGGGAGGCCTCTGGGTGGATGGAGGCAGATCTGTCCCTTCCCTGGTGAGAGCCAGAGCCCGGGCAGCCTCATGGAGAGGGTAACCCTACCCCGTGCCCAGTGGCCAGCGTAACTGTCACAGTGAATCCATTATCAGGTCGTTACAGGCTGGCCACCTCAGCCAGAGCCAGCTTCCGCTCCCAGAAGGTGCTAATGCTTCGCAGGGTGCGGAGGTTTCTGGTTTCAGACAGGAGGCCTCTGTGGGCTCCAGGGCAGCTCCAGGGCAGCCTTGGCTGCCGTGCTCCCATCCACAGCGCCTGGGCGCAGGCGGCTCAGCGAGCAGGCGGCTCAGCGAGCAGGTGCGGGCAGGCCTCCACCCCCTCGCTCTGCTGGGGTGTAGATCTGGGAGCCGGGGGGCCAGGGAGCGCCAGACGGCCAGACAGCCCGGGCGTGTGACATCAGCGATGCCCGGCCTTTCAGTATCACAGCAGAGCTCCCATGTCAGGTCAGCCGCGTGAGCCGCGTGACCCGAGGCCCATTTAATTCTCCGCCGCACACTTCCTCCCTGCAGGGGCCAGGGGAAGGAGTGCTGGCCCACGTTCAGGCGTATTTCTGTCTGTCTGCTTTCGACCCTTCACGTACAAATATCCCAAAAGGCCCGATCGCCAAGGTGAAATAGCGCAGCGAGCCCAGGGTGTGTTCATCGATCTAATTGGGCAGTAAGTCGTTTCCTCTTCAAAAACAGCACTTCGCACAAGTTCAGAGGTTCAGCACCGGGAAGCACAAAAGAACAGAAACAGAACCAGCCTTTGCTTGTAACAGCATCACCTGGTCCGACCCCCGTCATATTTGCTGTGTTTGATTCGGGACATTTCATTGCTGCTCCTCACACTTGTGCGAAAATGGCCTTTTCCCTGCAGAACTGTAACAGGGAACACTTTCACTTTAATGCTGTTTTATTTATTTTCTTTAATCCTCTCCCGAGGGTATGTTTTTATTGATTTTTAGAGAGAGGGGGAAGGGAGGGGCCCTGGCCAGGTGGCTCTGGTGGTTGGAGTTGGTTGCAGATTCAGTCCAGGTCGGGGTGCGTATGGAAGGCAACTAATCGATGCTTCTCTCCCTCTCTCTCTCTCTCTCTCTCTTTCTCTCTCTAAAAAAAAAAAATCAGTAAACATATTCTCAGGTGAGGATTAAAAAGAAAACTTCTTTTAAAAAATAAAATGAAAACTCTCTGTGATGTTTTAAAATATCCAAGAAATCTAATTTAAAAAAATGAATTCAACTATAAAAAACAGAGCAAAATTCTATCAAAATGTTTCTTTTTTTTCTTCTTCTTCTTCAAGTTTTGGAAAAACATTCAGAGCGGAGAAATTGTGGCAAGTAGTCGCTGTTTTCATGGTCCCAGCTTGGGAATCTGATGAGGGAGCATCAGATACGTTTTCCATGAAGAAAGCGGTGCGTGGACTGGGGAGCAGCAGTAGGAAGAGTGACATTGGGAGATTCAAGGTTAGAAAGTCACTGCGATTAATCAACACAGGCATTCTGAAACAACAACTAGTTTTTCTGTGTGTTTTTTTAAAATATTTTTTTATTGATTTCAGAGAGGACGGGAGAGGGAGAGGGGGAGAGAGATAGAAACATCAATAATGAGAATCATGGATTGGCTGCCTCCTGCGCCCCCCCCCCACCCCCCCACTGGGGATGGAGCCCGCAACCTCAGGCCTGTGCCCTGAACAAGAACCGAACCCTCACCTCCTGGTTCATAGGTCGATGCTCAACCACTGGGCCACACCGGCTGGACAGAAGCCTCCTGTTTTTCGTAAGCTGCGAAATTAAGAATTTGATCTGAAAAGAAAAACCAGTGCAGCTCAAGTGCCATTTCACTTTAGGAGCCCGCGGTGATGATTTAATTCTCCGCTTCCTTTCATCCGCTTTGTCCGAAGCACATAGCATCGTGTGGCGGTCTGCCTGCTGTCAAACGTGTCTGCACCCTCATCCTGCTGTGTTACCCTGTGCAACGCTGTCGTTCCCGCCCCTGGATCTCACCTCCTCCAGGTCGTTAAACGTTCGCTGGATCCGTGGCGTCTCCTCTGTCCGTCTGGTTTCCTGGTCTGTCGCACGTCACCCTTCACGTGCAGAAGGAAAGAACCCCTTGCCCTCCTCTGTGCCAGGCACTGTGTCGCAGTCCTGCACACACACGTTCCTCTCGCTGCCGCCTCGCGCTGTGTGGGGCGGGAGGGCTCACCCCTGTCTTGGGGATCAGGAACCTGGAGCCGGTAGGTTTGGTAGCATCTTGAGGATGACCCAAAGGCTAGGCCTGAGCCGGAACCAGGCCTTCAGACTCCAAAACCCAGGACGCATCCTCCCGTCACCTTCAGGGGTTCTGTACAGGGGACCGCCAGCCATGGAATGTCTTGAAAGTTGTTTTTCCTTAAAATATGCTTTGCTTTACTCTCTTCAGGCAGAAATAGATCCTTCTTCAATAGTATGTTCTATACTTACCCATCTAAGCTCGTCTGGGGTTTGGTTTGGGGATGACGTAATTGTGGATGAAATTGGTCTGGGCTGCAGGACCAGTGCCTGCGCTTGTTATGAATATGTGAGTGAAGAACCAGTAGGGCCCGGCCGGCGTGGCTCAATGGTTGATCCTCGACCTATGAACCAGGAGGTCACAGTTTGATTCCCAGTCGGGCACATGCCCGGGTTGTGGGCTCGGTCCCCAGTAGGGGGCGTGCAGGAGGCAGCCCATCAATTATTCTCAACATTGATGTTTCCATCTCTCCCTCTCCCTTCCTCTCTGAAATCAATAAAAAATATATATATATATATATATATTTTTTTTTTTAAAAGCGTCAGTAGACTGTGGGCTTGGGGATGGTGTACTTTTGGATGAATTTTGTATGGGCTGCAAGACCAGTGCCGGCGCTCTGTGAACGTGTGAGTGAGGAGTCAGTAGGCTCTGTGAGTGTGAGGGGGGCCCCTGTGAATAGAGTGGATGGAAGATTTGGGGTCCAGTGTGGGTGCTCAGGAGACCCCTCATTCTAATCCTCCGCTGACGTCAGAGGTCGGCAAACACTGTCCTCTGAGTCAGCCGGACACACATTCCTCACACATTTTGAAGCCCTGCTGGGCCTCTCGTTGTTTTTAGCTCCTGTGCAATTATAAGAAAAGACTTGTTTCTCTCTTCAGGGTCATTCTGCTACTTAATAGGAACCATAGAGCTTGCCCCACCTGGTTGGAGCCCAATGCATAATACTCGAGTGAAGGAAGAAGCAAATGAGGCCTCTCACGAAACACACGGACATTACATTTGAGAGTCCTGTTAAATGATGAAGTAAAGTGGTCAGTCAGGTGATGTTTTTCTACAAAACCATTCCGCTGAGCCCAGTAGGATTGTGTCGGCCCTGAGATGACACTCCCGAGGCGACCACGGATTAGCAAGGGGGCAGGGTCCTGGGCTCCGAGACTCTGATTACAGCCTGCACGCCCTGCCAAGGGCCACTCGGAGATTTAGAACGTCATTCGCAGGCCGCACACAATTATCAGCTCAGAACACAGCCTGCTCTGTGTGGTCAGACATTCAACCAACTCCCCGCTAGTGCCTTGGCAGGGCCGGACCAAAGGATTCCGCGGGCCTTCTACGGGCCGAGGGCCGGACATTCCCGACCCCTGCTACATGCTGGCCAGCTACCAGAAAACAGAATTCATCAAAACACTCTCTCCAGACAGCGCGTGTAACACAGATGCTACTTGAGTGGATGTGTGTGATGTGTGTGAGTGTGTGTGTGTGTGTGTGCGCGCGTGTGCATGTACTTTAAACCAGGGGGAAATTTGCGGGAAAGGTAGGATTGGTATGAAATACCTGTGCTGCTCGATCGAATGACAGGAATTACAACATCAAATTATACAGGTAAGCCTTTTACTATTGACGTGCTTTTCTGGAAATATCCCTAAGAAACCCGCTTCCTTTCCCAGTGAAAGAGGCAATATAGTCCAACCTGATAGTGGTCCTGATAGTGGACCCTGACAGAAGGCAGGGCGTACGGACATCTTCACAAATACAGTCATTAAACTCCCAGCGTGAGCCCCGCGTTGATGCAGGCAGTGCCCCCGGCTGCCGCGAGGCGGGCAGGGAGGCTGGCGCCCATCGGAGGCAGGCTCTCATTGGCTCCTCTGCCCAGGCGCCTGCGGGCACATCCTGGAAGGGCCCGCCTGCCACGAGGAATCGCTGCTCTGCTGGGGGGTGAGGCGAGTGTTCAGCGACAAGGAGGCCGCAGACTAAGTGTGTGAAACACACACCACCCAGGAGCCTGGCAGACCCGCCCACCCAGACGTGGGGAAGGAGAACCGGAGAGAAACTTCCAGAAGCTTTTGGACGGCAGAGCCTTGTAGTCAGATCTGGTGACTCGGATGAGAGGAAAGAGTGAGCGTCTTCCTGGCTTTTGAACAGCGCCTTTCACTCCCGTTTCAGTGAGTGGAGAGCAAGGTGTTCTGATTGGAGGAGTTTTCTCTGAGATTATTTTCTTCTTAAGTAGATTTCAGGGGAAATGTGAGTAGATCTTAGGTATCCATGTGCACACAGCTGTTCAGCCACCAGATCAAGGTTTAGAGCTGCTGAGCTCTTACCCGTCCCGGTCAGCGCCCTCCACCGGCCACGCTCTGCACCTCATCGCCGTCAGTCCCCCCACAGGCCACGCGCTGCACCCGTCACAGTCAGTCCCCCCACCGGGGCCAGCACCTGAGCGTGGCCGTCCCAGGTCCACGTTACCGTCCGCCATTCGTGGGGATGGGCCACGGGAAGGGCGAGTGTCCGCACCCTCTCCCGGCACGTCCTCTGCGAGATCCGTGGGTGCTGTGTCGCCTCATCATTCCCTTCCTCACTGTGTGGCCTTCAGTGTCTTTTATTCTCATAAACTCAGTGAAGGGGAGAAGCCGTGTTGGAGGGGCGAGGGAAACACGTGTGTTGCGGGTCACAGGCCATTTGTCTGCAGCTCGCAAACACCACCGTCCCTCCGTGTCCCCGTGGGTGAGACATCCACGTTCTCCATGCTGTGGGCCTCATGTAGTGACACAGATTCATGCTGTCCAATGCGACAGCCACCAGCTGCACGAGGCCACGAAATTAAAATGTAAATTCATTAAAGTTAAAAGCTCAGTTCCTCAGGGGCCTGAGCCACACGGCCGATGCTCGGGTGCCCGATGCTCCCCTCCGATGTGGGGGAGGGGACCACCCAGGATGGTACAGACCAGGAAGCTGGCCCTGCCCCTGGGGCTAGTCCCCTCCCAACCCCAGCGGAGGAAACACGGGTTTAATGTTTAAAGTCGGCAACATCCATACATTTATGATTTCCGATGTCAATGGTACGTATTCCGAGAAATCTGGAACCCTTCAGCCGATCCGTTATGCTTCTCCCTCCCGGCCAGGCCTGGCAGCGTGGGCTGTGCTGAGCGAGGTCACCGTCCAACACAGCATCGGCCCTGCAAACCTGCCCCTTTGCCCGGCCCCCGCCGGCAGGACGGAGGGTGTGTCCAATCGGAAAACTATTACAGGCGCTGCGGCCCTAGACCGGGTATGACCGGGAGGGGTGGGGGGACCACTTTCTAACAGGAAGTCAGGGGGTACATGGCCCCTAAAAGCAGAGGCCATAGGCTTCCATTTTCAAATATTTCTACGTCTCCACGGAGAGGATGTAACGCTTCCCTTTCCCAAAGAGCACCATTCCGCCCGGCCGGCGTGGCTCAGTGGTGAACGTCGACCTGTGAACCAGGAGGTCAGGGTTGGTTCGATTCCCGGTCAGGGCACAGGCCCGGGTTGTGGGCTCCATCCCCAGTGTGGGGCGAGCAGGAGGCAGCCGATCCATGATTCTCTCTCATCACTGATGTTTCTATCTCTCTCTCCCTCTCTGAAATCAATAAAAATACATTTAAATAATAATAATTTAAAAAATAGAAATGGAGGGAAACACCGTGTGGGACCAGGTGCTGAGAAGTCAGTACTCACTTCCACGGCATGGAGTTAAGCTTCCCAAGCGCTGGGAGAGCGTCCGTATTCACGCACGTGGTGTGCATCGTGTCAAGTGCCGGTTAGCTCTTCGGTTGGTCTGTGCCTCCCTCCCCCCCGCCCCCCGTGCCAGCTGCCGCTCGCTAAGGGCGGGGATTCGGGAGTGAAATTGGCCGGAGCCCTCGGGAGACTGGAATCGACCCACGATTCGGACGAGCGTGAGCGAGCTCCTCGGTCCTGAGCCTGGACGCCATCCCTCGTCCAGAGCTCGTTCTTCTCGCACCTGTTCTCACAGACGTGAGCGCCTGCGGGTTCTATGACCCAGTGCGCGTCACAGGCCTGGTCCCCGGCGTGTGCCTTATGATGTGCGTCCCCCTCTCGCCCCTGAAGGAAGAACGCGTGTCTAACTTGCTTCTCTCCCCGTAGGACAGTCGGCCCAATATGTCCAGACCCCTGATCACTCGATCTCCCGCGTCTCCACTCAACAACCAAGGCATCCCGACGCCCGCCCAGCTCACCAAGTCCAATGCGCCTGTCCACATCGACGTCGGCGGCCACATGTACACCAGCAGCCTGGCCACGCTCACCAAGTACCCCGAGTCCAGGTAACACCCGTGCATGTGCTGACCTCACTCTTTCCCTGTGGCCGGCGGAGCCGCGTGGCCTCACGGGCTGGGCGAGGCCTGAAAGCGCGTGGTGCTGCCCTCGGATGCGCTGCCGCTCCTGCAGGTCAGGGCTGGGCCCGCCACTCAGCCAGGACCTGTGGGAAGCTCGCGGGGGCGGGGGGCTGTGCTGTTGCGCTCTGCAGAGAGCTCCCCGTTATTTTAGTGCAGGACCAGGAGGACAGTGATTTCCACCCGGACTTGCCTTCTGGCCTTTTCTAAAGCTCATTGCTGCCCGACCGCTGTGGCTCGGTGGTTGAGCATCGACCTATGAACCAGGAGGTCACGGTTCAATTCCCAATCGGGGCACATGCCTGGGTTGTGGGCTCAAACCCCAGTAGGGGGCGTGCAGGAGGCAGCCAGTCTATGATTCTCTCTCATCACTGATGTTTCTAGCTCTTTCTCCCTCTTCCTTTCTCTCTAAAATCAACCTATATATAGCTATACTAATAAAAGCCTAGTTGGTCCTCCCACCTCGCATCATGCCCTCACTTCATCACAAGATGGCCTCCCTCACGTTGTCACAGGAAGACCGCCACAAGATGGATGGCAGCGGAGGGCAGTTGTGGGCAACCAGGCCAGCAGGGGAGGGCAGGGAGGGGCGGGAGGGCAGGGAGGGGCAACCGGGCTGGCAGGGGAGGGCAGTTGGGGGCGATCGGGCTGGCAGGGGAGGGCAATTGGTGGCAATCAGGCTGGCAGGGGAAGGCAGTTGGGGGCGATCAGGCTGGCAGGGGAGAGGTTAGGAGGCAATCAGGCTGGCAGGCAGAAGTGGTTAGGGGCGATCAGGCAGGCAGGAAGGCGAGTGGTTAGGAGCCAGCGGTCCCAGATTGTGAAAGGGATGTCCAACTGCTGGGCCTAAACCGGCAGTCGGACATCCCCCAAGGGGCCCCAGATTGGAGAGGGTACAGGCCGGGCTGAGGGATACCCCCTGTGCACGAATTTTGTGCACCGGGTCTCTAGTACACATATAAAAAGCTGATATGCAAAGTGTCCCCTCGGGAGTTCGACCAGGGGACCAGGAGTTTGATCACTCGCTATGACATGCGTTGACCACCAGGGGGTGGCACGGAACATGGTGGGCGGCCGGAGGCAGTGGGGCACTGAGGGAGCGAGGGAAGGAGGAGGCAGGGAGGCCGGGAACCTGATCGCTGGCCAGGCCTAAGGCCTCTAGTAAAACATATTTTAAAAAAAACAAAAAGAGACACCCACAGCCACGTAAGGCAGGTATGTGCTTGGAGCGTGAGGATGGCTCCTGCTCACTCCCTGACGGGCAGCGCCGGCACTGGAAGGAGTGGACGAGGGCAGTAGCAAGGGGCTGCGCACACACTCTCAGGGCCACTGAGTTCCATCGTCGGACGTCCCTGTGGCTGCCAGCCCACGGCGCCTCCTGCCGGCCGAGTGCGAGGCTCCAGGCTGAGCCTTCATGCCCGAGTTCCCGTTTCACACCCGCATCCCCGACGCGGGCCCAGCAGCATCAGACCACGTGTCAGCACTTCAGCAAGAGGCCGAACCACAAGTGCATCCTGCTGGCCACACAGTTCCCAGAGCTTTTGTTCAGAACCATCGCGTGGCGCCCAGGAGAAAGCCTGGAATGGTCCCCTGGCCTTAGCTCGCGGGGATCACGGCTCAGGGTGCAGGCCCGGTTACCCGTCACGGGGGCTGTGGCTCCTGGGAGGGGACGTCAGGCTGGCGCAGACGGAGGGAACGTGTCCCGTGGCCGGGGAAGTGCACCCAGTAGGCCTGGTCAGGCGAAGGCGGGCAGTTGGGTTGGTAAGACTGGTTGATCTTTAAAAGGAGAAAATGAGTTTCCGGAGGGATTGACCAGGAGGACAAGGGCCCAGCAGATGAGGGGGGAGGTTTCTCCGGGGCAGGAGGGGAGGTGCCCCTTCCCCGTCTCCTTCCTGTCTCCTTCCCATCGCGCAATACTGCTTTTCCCAGCTGCCCCCGTGCCACAGGCGAAGGGCCAATGCAACTGGCCTCAGGAGACTTGTTCTTTCAAACGATGAAACGAACTTTGTTTAGAGCTGAAAAGCCGTCTGCCGGCCACTTCCTGTGAGCCACCGGTGGACTCATGAGCTTCCTGGCCACTTGGAGCAAAACAGGCCTGACCTTGATGGGAATCGAACGCATCGAGTCTGTCTTCGCGATGTGTTTCCCTGCCAGGGGCCAGTGGATGTTTATAACATCGTCCCCGGGCCATACAGAAGTCCCTTTCTTAACCATCAGCCTGCTCAATGCGGTCACACTGTCATTAGCCCCCCTAATGCCCTGGCAGGGCCAGACCACATGATTTGGAGGGCCTTATACGGGCCCCCTGGCCCTCCGCCAGCCCCCGATGGGCAGTGGGATAAATAGCTCTGGCTCTTGTCTGCCCGTGGATTTCAGGAAGTTCTTCATTTCAGTCTCATTGTCCGGTCCAGGAAGTCTGCCCACAGCAAGGGGCAGGGTGGTCTCGGACCAGTGACCTCGCCACGTGCCGATGGCTGCTTGGTCAAGAGGAAGCGACGAGCAAACCCCCGGGACCAGCTCTGGCCCCAGCGGCTCTGCCCAGGGAGGAGCAGCACGCGGGGCAGCACCCGGGGGTGGGGGCTGCTTCCCACATTGGGGGTGTCTGGGCGCATTGATGCATTTGTCACCTCCCTTCCTATCGCTAATGGAACGGGAGACCCAAGAGAGCCCCCCAGTGCGGCGAGCTATCTGAGGGTTCACAGCTGGGCACAAACACATGCATGCACCGATTAGAAGAAAACTACAATGAAAATTCATTTCCAAAGCATGCCTCTCCCCAGGCCCCAGCTTTTTAAACGCTGTCAGACCCGCCACAGCCTTCCGTGCCCACGCACGGTGCCTGGCCCACGGCAGACGCTGGCTGGGTGTCCGCTGAGGTGTTTGTGTAATAATAAGCTCTCCTAGTTACTGTTGGAAAAGTTCATTAGTGAGGTTATTTACAAAAGATTCCGGGAATCGCTCACAAGGCTAATGTGTGAAACTTACTCCACTGTGGTCTTGAGAGCAGTTTCCTCAAACAGCTTAGAGTCGGCACCGCCGTTCCCTGCAGCCCCTGGAGCTCCGGCCAATGCTGTCCCCTGACACAGGGCTGGCCTTCACTTCTTTACGGCCACGAGGGCCGACAGGAACACGTGTGGATGAATTTCCAGGAGGGGCTGCGTGTGGGCGCGTGGAGAGCGTCGTGGGCAGGAGGCCACCCCAGCGCGTTCTTCTCACGTCTGCTGTTCGTCCCGACAGCATCCTCCCGACAGCATCCTCCCGACAGCATCCTCCCGACAGCATCCTCCCCGACTGCATCCCCCCCGACAGCATCCCCCCCGACAGCATCCTCCCAACAGCATCCCCCCCGACAGCATCCCCCCCGACAGCATCCCCCCCGACAGCATCCCCCCCGACAGCATCCTCCCGACAGCATCCCCCCCGACAGCATCCCCCCCGACAGCATCCCCCCTGACAGCATCGCCCCCGACAGCATCCTCCCCGACTGCATCCCCCCCGACAGCATCCCCCCCGACAGCATCCTCCCAACAGCATCCCCCCCGACAGCATCCCCCCCGACAGCATCCCCCCCGACAGCATCCCCCCCGACAACATCCTCCCCGACAACATCCTCCCCGACAGCATCCTCCCCGACAGCATCCTCCCCCCGACAGCATCCTCCCGACAGCATCCTCCCCAACAACATCCTCCCGACAGCATCCTCCCGACAGCATCCTCCCGACAGCATCCTCCCCGACAGCACCCTCCCGACAGTATCCTCCCGACAGCCTCCTCCCGACAGCACCCTCTACGACAGCACCCTCCCGGCGCAGGACCTGCCTCACCTTCTGGAATCTTTCACCGGAAGGAAGCCCCTCCGTCAGCGCAGCGAGGGTCTGCCGTGTGTGTTCCGTGGGAATAACACCGCGTGCAGGTTACCTGGGGGCGGGGGGGAGGGCTCTTTATGTGTAGACAATCGCCTGCCCCTCCCCGAAGCAGAAGCACTCATTCCCAGCCAAGACACCTGGAGTTACACGTGCAGCCAGTCACACGAGGGACCCCGGTCTGCCGGACGCCCAGCCAGTGGTCACAGAAACGATCCATGACAGCGCCTCTCTCTCCTTCCGCTGGAAATGCAGGGTCTCAGCCTCCAGTCGCTGAGTGGCCAGTGTTCTGCTTCTGGACGGTTCGTCTCAGATGCCTGCAGACAGGACGCAGCAGTCGCTCGGCCCCAGCGCGGCTCGTGGCTGGGCGCGGGGAGCTTGCGCGCTGGGCTCTGACGGTGGCCGCCGCGCCCTGTGGGAGGACGAGGGAGAGGAAGCGTGGCCGGGTGGAGGCTGAGAAGTCTGCTGTCGTCCTACAGCGTGTCCGCCTTTCATAGGCTCCTATCCCAGCAACATCCCCGGGCGCTCCACACGGGGGCAGGCCCATCTGCAAAAGAAAGTATAAAAATCCGTATTTCAGCCCTGGCCAGTGTGCTCAGTGGTTAGAACACTGGCCTGAGGACTGAAGGGTCAGGGGATCAATTCCTGGTCAAGGGCACGTACCTGGGTTGCAGGTTCCATCCCCGGCCCTGGTTGGGGCGCATGTGGGAGACAACCAATTGATGTGTCTCTCTCACATCAGTGTTTCTCTCCCCCCCCACCCCCTCCCCTGCTACCTTCCGCTTTCTAAAAACCAATGGAAAAAATTATCCTCAGGTGATGGGTGTTTTTTTTAACTGTATTTCAGCTTGGCTGGCGTGGCTCAGGGGTTGCACATCGGCCTCTGACCCAGGAGGTCACAGTTCGATTCCCGGTCAGGGCACAGGCCCGGGTTGTGGGCTCCATCCTCAGTGTGGGGCGTGCAGGAGGCAGCCAATCCATGATTCTCTCTCGTCATCGATGTTTCTATCTCTCTCTCCTTTCCTCTCTGAAGTCAATAAAAAGAAACACATTTATATTTTAAATCCATACTTCAGACCCCAAGGCCATTGGCTCTTGGCTGGGCTGTCCGAGTCCATCCAGGCGGCGGTGTCTGTGCAGATGACACCGTCCCTGGCCGTGGCCGCCGTGGCTACACGCGTCGCTGTGCTGCGTGATGGCATCGCTGGCTGTTCGCCTTGGTCGCTGGCCACGCCTCCTTGTATTCTTGTGCAACTTCTCTCCCCGCGTTCCCGTGCTCGGGAGATAAGTTATGAGTGTGTGGAGCAGCCAGCGCCACTCGCAAACAGTGGCGAACCTGCCGGGCGAGCGGGCTGCCAGGGGAGGTGAACCTGAGCTCGCCCAGACCTGTTCCCCGGCTGCGCTGCTCCCGGCCTCCCACCCGCTCGCCGGGCGCGGCCAGGCCCCGCCAACCCCCCTTCCCCCAAAACTGATCTTTTTTTTATTTGAATGAGGAAAGACACTTATGTTAAGCAGCTTACAGAGAATCGTAGCTACGGTTAGAGAACATTCTATCAACGTGAGTCAGGATGTACACTGAGAACGCAGCAGCAGGCTCTCCGTCGAGCATGTCGGGAAGCACAGGGAGGTTTATCTGAAATATGAGAGACGACAGTTGTGGGGTTTCATAACCGAAAACTGACTTTTTAAGCCGCCACTTGGCAGGCCCGCGGGCTCGCGAGCTCACCTGAACGCCGAAAGCGCCTCTGGTCTTCACGCAGCGAGCACTCAGTACCGAGGAAAAGGGGGGTCTGTTCAGGGGGTCCTGCTGATCCACAATCCTGGGGTCCCCAGGAAGGGACTCCATCAAACACCCCCTGACCCTGCATCGCCAGGTCGGGGGGACGGGGGTGAGAGGAGATTGCTGGGCACGTTGACCTGCACCGGAGTCAGGTGGGCGCAGCCCGTGTTACACACGAATGAACCTCTTCCCCGAGCAGAGGCCTGTGACCGTCAGGAAGGCAGACAGTGGCGACGCGGTTTGCTCTTCCAGGCGCGCGTCCTGTCGGCTGGAGGGAGCACTTTTTATTTGTTTTTTCTTTTTTGTGGGTTTTTTAAAAATACATTTTTATTGATTTCAGAGAGGAAGGGAGAGGGAGAGAGATGGAAACATCAATGATGAGAGCCATCGATCGGCTGCCTCCTGCCCACCCCACACGGGGGATCGAGCCCGCCACCCGGGCCTGTGCCCTTGACCAGAATCCAACCCGGGACCTCCTGGTTCCTAGGCGACACTGAACCCCGGAGCCCCCGGCCGGGCTTGCGAAGCAGCTGTCACCCTGTGTGCCGCTGTGTAAGCCTCAGCAGAAGCTGCGACCTGGCTGCGTGCGCGGCTCGCGCAGGATTTCCAAATGAAGCTGTAGGAGCAACACGCATGGGAACCAATGGCGTCACATGGCTGAAACCTGCCCCCTCCTCTGTGTGATCACCTGACGGGAGAGGGAGAGGGAGGAATTCTTGTTCCAGCTGAGACTTTGTTTGTGAACGCTGTGCAGGTTCGGGCTTGGTTCTGCGCTTTGTGGAGAGGGACGGGAGGCGTAGCAGTAGATACACCTACCGCCCAGCGCCCTGGGCACCGGCCGGGCCCGGGGGGAATTCTTGAATGAGGGTGTAGGTTGCACAAGACACACACCCACGGCAGCACAGGCTGGCGGGCACAGCCCCAGGCACACGCGCCTGCGCCTCTCCTTACTCCCAGCCGCTCCCCCGACCCCCGAGAATGTCGTCCTTGAATCGCAGCTGACAGCTACTTCATACGCCATAGACCTGGTGTCACTGGGAGTTAGTGGCTGTTTAGGTAATCCTGCAACGTATATTTGACATTTTATTAAGCTTCTCGGGTTACAAAGCCAAGGAGCCCACCATCCACTGTGATTGGAAGAAGCAATTAGAGTTTTGGGGTTTTTAGCAAAAGGGGGTTTGGACAGTTTGCGTGCTCTTCACGGTGTTTGGATGCTTTTGAGGCTGCAGAAGTGCGACTCGTCCCCCACTGTCAGCGCTCCCCCTTCCGAGGCCCAGCCCCAGGCGAGGTCTCCTCCCCGGCCCTGTCACCCGAAGCCCAGTTTCTGGAAGTTCCTGCCTGAGCGTCCCAGTCACGCTGAAGTCGAGAGAGAGAGAGAGAGAGAGAGAGAGAGAGAGAGAGAGAGTCATTCCTTCCTTTTCCTGCATCCAGTCGCCTGGATGCTCTGAGGATGTGAGCGGGTCTCTGCTGTTGTTGTAAGGCCTTGAATAGTGTCAGTTCGTGTGTGTGTGTGTGTGTGTGTGTGTGGTGTGTGTGGTGTGTGTGTGCATGTGGTGTGTGTGGTGTGTGTGATTGTGGTATGTGGTGTGTGTGATTGTGGTATGTGGTGTGTGTGGTGTGTGTGTGTGTGGTGTGTGTGTGTGTGTGGTGTGTGTGTGTGTGTGTGTGGTGTGGGTGTGTGTGTGGTGTGGGTGGGGTGTGGTGTGTATGTGTATGTGGTGTGGTGTAGGGGGGGTGTATGTGTAGGGGTGTGTGTGGAGTGTGTGTGCATGTGGTGTGTGTGTGTGGTGTGGTGTGTGTGTGTGTGTGTATGTGCATCTGGTGTGTGTGGTGTGTGTGTGTGTGTGGTGTGGGTGGGGTGTGGTGTGTATGTGTGTGTGGTGTGGTGTAGGGGGGTGTATGTGTAGGGGTGTGTGGAGTGTGTGTACATGTGGTGTGTGCGTGTGGTGTGGTGTGTGTGTGTGGTGTATGTGTATGTGCATGTGGTGTGCATGTGGTGTGTGGTGTGTGTGTGTGTGTGCATGTGGTGTGTGTGTGTGTGCATGTGGTGTGTGGTGTGTGTGTGCATGTGGGGTGTGTGTGTGCATGTGGTGTGCGTGTGGTGTGTGTGTGTGTGTAGGAAGGGGTACCACTGGGAGTCATGGTGGATTCACTTATTTTCTTCTTTACAAGCTTCTGTCAGATTTTGGAAAAGCTTTTCCCTAGACTCCAGTAAATTGTATTTTTCTTGTTCTGTCTGTATTTAAATCCTAGCCCGAGGGGATGTGTTTATTCATCTGAGAGAGGGAGAGAGAGAAACGTGAGTGAGAGAGACGTGGATCGGCTGCCTCCCACACCTGCCGGCCAGAAACGGAACCACAGCCTGCGGCCGGTGGGCTGGCGTCCAGTCGATGGCCCGGCCAGGCTGTTCCTTCTTTCTTAGACTCTGGTGAAGCCTCTGGGTTTTCACCCGGGACGAAGCAGGCAACTGGAGTACTTGGTTGTAAGCTGCTGTTTTGTTGGCCCCGTTGCAGGAGGGAAAATAAACTGGTAAATTGAAAGTAGAGACACTGGCTTTGCCGTCGTCCTCTCTCGGCATCACATCATTCATGCGCTGCTTTTATGTGAAGTGACTGCTCTGACAGGGTCAGCAAATCCCCACGGTCTGGAAGAGAACTCCAGAGGCAGTGGGAGCAGGCTCCACTCACGTCCTGTTGTCGCTGATCATCTCAAAGCTGGGGGAGGGGGGGGCATGGAGAGCCGCCGCCATGGGAGGAGGCGCCCAGAGTCCAGTCATTCATCACGGACACCGACCCACGGGTGGGCGAGCCAAACCCTTCCCTCAGACGGGGGCACTGATCGGTGATTAGGTCTCTGACACTCAGATGGGGTCATTGATCAGTGATTAGGGCTCTGACACTCAGATGGGGTCATTGATCAGTGATTAGGTCTCTGACACTCAGACGGGGGCATTGATCAGTGATTAGGGCTCTGACACTCAGAGACCCACGAAGAAGAGCAGCTATGGAAAATATGTTAAATTCAGTGGGAGCACATGCAAGAGTGTGTCTGACAGAAACTAGATACAAGACTGGAAAGGAGACGCCGCAAGGTGAAGAAAGAGTGGCAGGAGCTGGGAGTCAGGACAGACGGACGCTGGGAGTCAGGGGCAGATGGACACTGAGAGTCAGGACAGACGGACGCTGGGAGTCAGGACAGACGGACGCTGGGAGTCAGGACAGACGGACGCTGGGAGTCAGGGGCAGCGTGGAGGGGGCTGGCCTCCACTCGGGGAGGAGAGATTGTCGCTCGGCCACCTGGGCAAGTTGTCAGCCGGCTCTGCCCTCAGTTTCCCCATCAGTGAAATCAAAATGTTACGTGTAAATACTCCCTAGAGTTGTGAGGATTAACTCAGATCATCTGTAAATTTAGCAGAATGCCTAACACAGACTCAAAAACAATATTAACCTTGTCCAGCTGGTGTGGCTCAGTGGTTGAGCATCGACCTATGAACCAGGAGGTCACAGTTCAATTCCCAGTCAGGGCACGTGCTGGGTTGCGGGCTCGATCCCAGTGGGGGGCGTTCAGGAGGCAGCTGATCAATGGTTCTCTCACCATTGATGCTTCTATCTCTCTCCCTCTCTCCTCTTCTCTCTGAAATCCATTTAAAAGATGGCTTTTATAATATGTTCTCTCTGAATAGTAATTATTAATGGAAACCATATTCCAGAGTTTTAAACCAAGAGAAAAGGTGTGTGTGTGAGAAATTCCTCCCGATACAGGCAGCCTGTTGGGGTGGGGGACTGGGGGGCAGGCCTGCCCCCACTACAGGCTCACAGGCCCCAGCAGAAAGCAGGAGGAAACTCACCAGAACCCACCGGCCGAGAATGCCTGTGGCTCCCTCGGGGGGTTAGGATGCTCGGGTCCTGGACTGACCATAGCACAACAGCCGCTGCCCCAGCCGTGAGCTCCAGGCAGGCGCTCCCCCACCAGGGCCAGGGCTAGCTGCCTTAGGAGCCTCCCCCACCAGGGGCAGGGCTAGCTGCCTTAGGAGCCTCCTCCGCCCCATGCCCTCCCCCCGCCCCTGTGCCCGGCAGGAGGTCATGTGCAGGGAGCCCCGGCTGGGCCTGGCGTGCTCTGAAGGGCGGGCCTGTCAGCGGCGGGCACAGGCGGGCACGGCTCCCCCAGGGCAGGGGAGTCGCTGGCTCAGCCCCGCCCTGAGGGGGGGCCTCTGGCCTCGGCTGGTTCCCTGGCGGCGCTGTCCCCTCTGCAGGGGGGTCATGGCGTTGACCTGGTGGGGATGTGGAGACCCAGGCCGTGTCGCGACGTGGCGAGCACCCCGCCGGTGTGGCTCCTCTCGGACAGTCGTGTGTTCCTCCTAAGAATGTCCCCACTTCTCAGACGACATCACAACTCAAACTGAATTCGTCTCGAAGGCGGTAGAGCCTAGAGCCGGGGTTCAGACCCAGGCCCGGAGTTTTAGAGCCGATGTGCCGGGGCCTCTCAGACACGCTCAGAGCACCATCCGTCCCCACGCCCTGGTGAATGAGGCCGCCCTTGCGGGCCTGCTTCCCTCGGCGCTTTCAGAGGCTCAGAGGCGCTCTCCACTGTCCCGCCTCACCCATCGCCTCACCCATCGGCGCTTTCAGAGGCTCAGAGGTGCTCTCCGCTGTCCTGCCTCACCCATCGGAGCTCTCCTGCCTGAAATCCCTTCTCCCCGCCCCGTGCCCTCCCCTCACACCTGGTGATCAATGATCAGTGAAGCCCGGCACTGGCACCGGCGCCGCCTCCTGCAGGAAGCCTCCCCTGCTTGCCCCAGGCCAGCTCGGCCCTTCTGCTCTGTCCTGCCGTGGCTCCCAGGGGACTGTGTTGTGCTCCTTGTAGGAGGCCTGGCAGAGCACCCGGCCATGTGGACATCCACCAGATGCAGAAGTGAACAGCCGACATCTGCAAACCAGGGTGGTTTGGGGAAAATCGGGTTAATTGTAATAACACAGTGTTCATAGTAAACAGTGAAACTCTCATTTAGACAGTGTTTCCAGCCAGAGACCTGGGAGGACCCCTGGGTTTCCTGGAGGATGAGAGGCCCTGGTGGCCTTGGGGAACCGCCACCCCCACCCCCTCCAGCCATCGGTGTCACCGGCGGCGATCAGCTCTCCAAAATGCCGAGTTCTGGGGCCGTTTCTGTTCTCAGACCTTTTCTCATCCTTTGAACCTGCCTTTCTCTCTTCTTTTTTAAAAGATGGATTGATTGATTGATTGATTGATTGATTTCAGAGAGGAAGGAAGAGGGAAAGAGAGATAGAAACATCAATGATGAGAGAGAATCATGGCTCAGCTGCCTCCTGCATGCCCCACACTGGGGATCGAGCCTGCAACCTGCACATGTGCCCTTGACCGGGAATCGAACCCGGGACCCTTCAGTCCGCAGGCCGGCGCTCTATCCACGGAGCGGAACCGGCTGGGCTCTCCCTGCTTCCTTTGGTTCAGGGATCACTTGAGAACGTGATGCTGCCCCAGGGAGAAGCGCTGGGAGCATTGCTTCCCACAAGGAGATTCATTTGTTCTGTTTGTTTTCACTCAGAAGGTATTCTCTCCCTCCTCTTAAATTACTTCTATCCATTTCTACAGCAAGCTCTGAATTAATTTCTATCTGTGTTCACAAAATATAGATGAAACTTCCCAAGAGTGGAAACTATAAAGAATCATTCCTAGGCTTTTTAAAAAAGTGATAACACTTTAAGCAAACTAAACGCTGTTTGTGACCATTCAGACGTTTAAAACAGTAAGTGGACGGGTGATTTCTTTTTATTTTGTTGCATTAAAATAATATGCAGCCTGGCCACGGGGCCCAATTGGTTGGAGGTTGCAGGTTCAATTCCCAATCAGGGCACATACTTGGGTTGTGGGTTCAATCCCAGTCCAGGCACGTATGGGAGGCAGCCAATCGATGTTCCTCTCTCTCTCCCTCCCTCTCTCTCTTTCTCTTGAAAATCAATAAAAACTTATGTTTGGGTGAGGATTTTTTAAAAATAAGGAGCTATGAGCACTGGAAAGTATATGCAAATATGGCCCTAGCCAGTTGCTCAGTGGTTAGAGCGTCAGCCCGCAGACGGAAGGATCTCGGGTTCAATTCCGGTCAGGGGTGCGCACCGCGGTCGCAGGCTCCATCTCCGGCCCCTGGTTGGTGTTCCTGTCTCTTCCCCTCCCTTCCCCTCCCTTCCCCTGTCTCTAGAAATGAATGGAAACAATAACCTCCTCAGGCGGGGATTAACAATATACATGTACACACACACACACACACAACATGCCCCCCCCACACACGCACACATGCACATAGAGAGAGTACGCCATGGAGCCCCCATGTTTCAGAAAGTTTCAGTATGACCTCACATTCCCTCTGCACCCACCCACTGTGTGTCCTTCCTCACCCTCCCCAGCAGGAAGGAGGATGGTCCCTGGGTCACAGTGTGGTCACCTCCTCCATAGCTCCTCCTCCCTAAGTCCAGCTCTCACACCTCTCGCTCACACACGCGTGCACACACACACACACGCCCTCACCCATTCCTCTACCCCATTCAGGTTTCAGATGTTAGGACAGAAATGTGATTGGGAATCTCCTAACTTGGCTTAGTTTGTCAGAAAAAGGATGAAGCTGCAGCCACTTCTGACAACAAAATTACTCAACAGGGAAACACCCTTTATTTTTTTTTTTTAATATTTTTTATTGATTTTTTACAGAGAAGAAGGGAGAGGAATGGAGAGTCAGAAACATCGATGAGAGAGAAACATCGATCAGCTGCCTCCCGCACACCTCCCACCGGGGATGCGCCCGCAACCAAGGCACATGCCCCCGACCGGAATCGAACCCGGGACCCTTGAGTCCGCAGGCCAACGCTCTATCCACTGAGCCAAACCGGTTTGGCGGGAAACACCCTTTAAATGGGGTTTTAAAGTCACGCCTCCTGGCTGGTGGGCTCGTGGCAGACTGTGTCTGTTTTGCGGTTTCTTCATCCCCCACTGAAGCGATTTCCAACAGGGAGCGGGTGTCGCTTTTATCACTTAATTTAAAAATAACCCCGAAAAGTATCGCTGAAGGGGTCGCGTGGAAGTGCCTCTGAGATGCTTGAGCAAAGTAAGTGCGGACCAGGAACCAAATCCAATCTTTGCCTCGAGTCCGGACCATCGTCCAGGGAGACAAACCCAGAGACGGAGGAGGAGCGGGCTCGCCGGGCCCGGAGCGCCGGTCCCGCCCTTTCCACCTGACCCCTGTCTGCCTTGGGCGCTGCCTTCCCGGCCCCCACCCCTGGGCAGGGCCCCCACCCCTTTAGGCCCCCCCCCCTGCCCCCGGACAGGGTCCCCCACCCCTCCAGGCCCCCCCCCTGCCCCCGGACAGGGTCCCCCACCCCTCCAGGCCCCCCCACCGCCCCCGACAGGGTCCCCCACCCCTCCAGGCCCCCCCCTGCCCCCGGACAGGGTTCCCCACCCCTCCAGGCCCCCCCCTGCCCCCGGACAGGGTCCCCCACCCCTCCAGGCCCCCCCCTGGCAGGATTCCCCACCCCCTCCAGGCCCCCCCCGCCCCCAGACAGGGTCCCCCACCCCTCCAGGCCCCCCCTGCCCCTGGACAGGGTCCCCCACCCCTCCAGGCCCCCCCACCGCCCCCGACAGGGTCCCCCACCCCTCCAGGCCCCCCCACCCCGCCTGCACGTGGGAACGGAGGCGGCTGTGTGAGAGGAGGCGCTGTGACAGTCGGGGCGACAGTGACCCCCCCGGCAGCATCTCACGAGGGTGACCTGCTGCTCCTTCCGTCTCTGCTCACCCTCCTCCGCACGGTCTCAGCTCGGCTGCTCGGGGCGTCCTTGGGGGCTTTGAGGGACGTGCAGACACGCCTGCCCCCCCCCCCCCCACACACACACACACACACACTCAGAGTGCCCGGCCGCGGGCAGCGGGGTTTCCTACGGCCCCGGTGGGCCCACCGCGGAGCCGGCCACACCACCGGAGCCCAGGGTGGAAGCGCCGCCGCCGCGTGTGCCGTGCCTGCGCGGGCGGGTTCAGAGGCGCTGGCTCAGGTCCCTCACTTCCAGACGCTTCCTTCCCTGGACATGGCCGGCCTGTGGCCACGAAACCAAGCCCTTGCCCCTTGACCTGAGCCTGCCCCCAGCAGAGAGCCAGCACCTGCCCTCCCCTTCTCACCTAACCTTCCCGCCCACCGCTGGGCCTGGCCAACTTTCTCCTTTTTTAATCTTTACTGTTGGAGGCATTACATGTGTCCCCTTCCCCCCATCCACCTCTGCAGCCTGCCCCGCCCCCGCCCAGGCCTTCACCACCCTGTTGTGTGTCTGTGGGTGATGCACACGTGCAGACAAGTTCACTGGTTGAGCTCCCCCCTCCCCCACCACCGCCTTCCCTCTGAGGTCTGACAGCCTGTCCATGCTTCGGTGTCTCTGGATCTGTTTTTGTCCGTCAGTTTATGTTGTTCCTTCGTCCCCACCTCTGAGTGATCCTGCGATGCTTGTCTTCCTCGGACGGGCTTGCTGTGCTCCGCGTGTTGCTCTCGGTCCCTCCGTGCCGTCGGGAACGGTAGGAGTTCTTTCTCTTTTACAGCGAGGACTTGGCCACCTCTGCGTCCTTCAGGCCTCCAGGGAGCTTCCTCTTTCTTCCCCGCCTCCCCCAGGTGGAGCGGGGTGCACTTCCTGTCCCCCGTGGCTCCCTCCACACCCAGGGACACTCCGCCACTCGGCCCTCGGTCTGAGTTCCCACCCCATGGACAGAGCTGCCAGGACAGTGAGGAGGGTGGCTGATCCCCACTGCGCCCCGAGTTCAGGCACGGCCAGGCTCAGGGAGCGTCGGCACAAAGAATGAATCGGTAACCGAACGACCACACAATAGACAAGAGAGGGAAACTCAAGGACCTGAGCCACAGTCAAGGAGAGAAGCCAGGTCTATGCGAATGAACACACCAAACCGCTGAATGCTTAGCGACCGACTCACAGGGAGCCAGGTAAACAGGCCCCCCGCTGCCCTCTCTCATTCCATTTAATTAAGAGCCGTTCTTCAATACAGAGCAGGGCACCATCCTGGGAGCCAACTTCATTTCCACCCAAAGGAGCTTAATTTCCTCGAGATCTGGTTCTGCATTATTTGCTCCATAAACAAGAGTAGTCAATAACTATGTTAATATTTAAAAGCAAGAAATATATTTCGTTATCTGTTCGTGTATTTTTTAAAGTGTATTTTTATTGATTTTAGAGAGGGAGAGAGAGACAGTAACAATGATGAGAGAGGATCATTGATGGGCTGCCTCCTGCACGCCCCCTACTGGGGATCATGCCCGCAACCCGGGCATGTGCCCCGACCTGGAATGGAGCCATGACCTTCTGGTTCATAGGTCAACGTTCAACCGCTGAGCCACACCGATCGGGCTATAACTGTACTCTTTTGACATGCCATGGCTCTAGTTGATATTTTTACCAAGAAAAGTTAGTGTGATTTGATAGAAGAAACAGGCAATTTGATAACAGAAATGGAGACAGAGAATTTATTTCACCCAGAGTCCAGCGAGTAACTGGCCGAGCCGTGTTCACTCCCCACTCGGTCACCCCTTTCCTTTCCCCTGTGGGGGGATTTAGGAGCCACTCATGGTGTGGGGCCAAGCCTAGATTTGGGAATGAGCCTGTAAGTATAAAAAGCGTAAGGTTTATTTAGGAATAAAATACTTTTTAAATTTCTTCACGAAAGTGATTTGCAACCATTGATGCTAATTTTTTTCAGGCCACAAAAATAATCCTTATGCACCCACGGGTTCCAGGGTAAAGCTCTTGCTGAACTAATATAAGCGAGACATGAGCACACGAGACCCAAAGCTCTCAATGGGCGGTGGTGACCCTCTTCATCCCAGTCGTGTCGGGCGGCCCTTGCAGATCAAACAGACCGAGCGCTCATCCCCCATGCGACTCAACTCGTTGGGCGAGTTACTCATCGTTTGGAGCCTGTTTCTTCATCTTTAAGAGGAGGATCATGGGTTGTGACCTCTCTAAAGTGCTGAGGCCGGCGCGAGGTATCTGGAAAGCACTTAATCAATACAGCTTCCTTCTCGCCCTGTCAAGTGTGAATTTATGTTATTCCCAGTGACGTGTCGATGTTTTAATAACAGGCAGGCCAGTTCCATTCTTTCCCATCCTGGGAACTCTATTAATCAGTGGCTGAGTGACTGAGTGTCTCTGCCTGTGTGTGGGGCCTCCTATTGGATGGACGTGGTCGTGAGAAATGAATGGCCAGGGAGGACACACTGCAGGACCCTAGGATGGCTGCAATCCGCACCCTGTGAGTCGCCTCAGGTCATGGAAAGGCGGGCGAAACTCATTAGCTGAGAAGAAGCTTTAGAAACGGGACCCGACCATAATGTGTCGCTTTCTCCTTTGCGTTTCCTACTTTCGAGGAGCACCTGAGTGTTCTGATGATCTCAGATCTTTATTGAAACAGGCATTCTGCGCCTTCCTTTCCCGTGTGCCGGTTGTATGTGAAGAGGGTGGGGCTGTTGGCTTTCCCTCACAGCGGTCCCCTTCCGGCATAGGATGCGAACATGGGGGATTTGAAAATCATCTTTAAAGCAGTTAAACGATATTCAGAATTAAAGATCTGAGCTTCATACAAGCTTTTCATTAAAAAAAAAAAAAAAAAAAAAAAAGGAGCCATTTGCCTGCCCACACGCCCCTTCTGTAGCAGTGATTTCTGGAGTGGAAGCTGCATGTTGATAGAGGGCACTTGTGGGTCATTGGCCAGGCCCTCGCTGGCTCACAGTGTGGATGTGACCACCTTCTGTTCCCTAAATATACAGGAGTCTCCAGGTTCCGCCTCCCTTACAGGGTTAAAGGTAATGAATGCAAAACGCTGTAATGGTAGCACACTGTTCACACGTTTACTCCGTACGTGGGAAAAACAGGGTATGGGTTCCTGTCTTTAAAAACTACCCAGAGCCTCTGATGTTCGAGAACTAGGTCATGTTTTTGGGGTGGTGTAATGTATTTCTGGGTCATATTTTTTGGGTGGTCAACTCTGTATTGTTTATATGATGCCTGGCTGTGAGAAACGATTTTTGCTGAGACCTAAGAAATTAGACTCCATGTTGTTAATGGAAAACATTCTCCTAGCGGAGTGATATGTTCCATTATTCTTTTTTATAATTAAATGGAGATGTTAGCAGGGAGGCAGTGCTTTATTTTGGGAAAGTGTGAGATTCATGGGTGGGGGCAGCTCAGAAGACAGATTTTATTTATAAGACCGTTTGGAACACGAGCATTTTTTTAAAAATATGTTTTTATTATTGACTGGAGGCCCGGTGCACAGATTTGTGCACTGGTGGGTCCCTCGGCCTGGCCTGTGAGGAGCAGGCTGAAACCGGCTCTCCGACATCCCCCAAGGGGTCCCGGATTGCGAGAGGGCGGTTCTTGGGTGACGCACCCCGGAGTCGGGCTCCCTCCTCTCTGGTTCCAGGTGCGTCACCCAAGAACCACAGCTGCCAAGTGACAGCAGCTCGGCAGCTCCTGCGTTGAGCATCTGCCCCCTGGTGGTCAGTGTGCATCATAGCTACTGGTCAGACAGTCGCTTATGCTTTTATAGAGAGAGATTTCAGAGAGGAAGGGAGTGCGAAAGAGAGGTATAAACATCAATGATGAGAGAGAAGCATGGATCGGCTGCCTCCTGCACACCCCCTAGTGGGGATCGAGCCCACAACCTGGGCATGTGCCCTGACTGGGAATCAAACCCTGACCTCCTGGTTCATAGGTCGACGCTCAACCCCTGAGCCAAGCCGGCCGAGCAACACTAGCATTTTTAAGTAGCAGAGAAGGTTGTTTAAGGACCACGGGAGGACAGGCTCGGCCTTCGTCACAGGGACAGCACAGCCAGAGCCTCCACATCAGGAACCTCGTCTTTACAGGGAAGAGCCCGGGAATGACAGAACCGACTTGCAGAGCCTGGGGCTCGTGTGAAAGCCTGTCCTGCGACGTTTGTCCAGCAGGGACAGGCTCCGCACAGAGCCCTAGCCACGCCAGGGGCCCTTGTCTTGCCTGCCGCCTCCCAGCTGCCGCCTGGGACATGACGCAGTGTCAGGGCCGAGCAGCGATGCTAACTGTCTTCGTGTTCCCTCTCTCCTACCACAGAATCGGAAGGCTCTTTGATGGGACAGAGCCCATCGTGCTGGACAGTCTCAAACAGCACTATTTCATTGACAGAGACGGACAGATGTTCAGATATATCTTGAATTTTCTACGAACATCAAAACTCCTCCTTCCTGATGATTTCAAGGTGAGGGATTCGTGTTAATTGCCAGTGGCACACGTGCGTGGTTTCTTCTCGTGTACTCCGCCTCCCCAGGTCTCGCTCATGCTATGTGTTTACATATAGACCAGCTCAGATGGCACCGGAGCCTCTGACCTCATCGTACGTTCCTCGTTAAACAGAGCGCGTGGCCTTGGGGTGTTAGGATTTACGTGACCAAGAGGGGGCCGCTCGTTACACAGAGAGCTCCGTTCCAACTCACTGAACCCGTTGGCAAAACGTCGGCTAAGCCCGTACCTTACTGCTGACGTCGTAATGAGGCAGAAGGACAGAGAGCTCCTTGGCGCGATAGACTTTGTCTCCCAGAAACTCGAAGGAGACGCTGCACTTGGCAGCAGCATTTCAGAATCGCCCACTGTAAGGTCAGGACCTAGTGTCACAGCAAGTCCCACGTGACGCTGGCAGCCACGGGCAGTGGGACTGGATCAGAAGAGCAGACAGGAAGTGCTCCCTGGGAGGGAATGGACAGCAGTGTCATCAGAGGCAGCATTCCTGTTTCTCTAAATGGAAGGTTCTAGGGCAGGGGTGGGCAAACTTTTTGACTCGAGGGCCACAATGGGTTCTTAAACTGGACCGGAGGGCCGGAACAAAAGCATGGATGGAGTGTTTGTGTGAACTAATATAAATTCAAAGTAAACATCATTACATAAAAGGGTACGGTCTTTTTGTTTTTTAGTTTTATTCATTTCAAGCGGGCCGGATTCGGCCCGCGGGCCGTAGTTTGCCCACGGCTGTTCTAGGGACTCGACTAAGTACAGTAGGTCCTCGGGTGACCTGGGAGATCCGCTCCTACGGCGACGTAACGCGATTTTCGCCGTCAGTCGGAACCCACCTACATAAGCACCCACGTCACCCGCATGGAGCACATGCACAGCAGTAACGGAGTGAAACAGGAAAAACAATTTAAAAGAAAGATAACAATTCCTGACCTTTACTTGTGGTAAATAGATAATAAAAGAACATACAGCACATATGTACATATGTTGAAATGACAGAACTTTTATATATATATAAATAAATGGGAGATGGCGATGTAACCACGAAACGACGTATGTCGAGTCCGACGTAACCCGAGGGCTGTCTGTACTTGTGTGGGGGGCGAGAAGGGATAAACCAAAGAACGCATCTACTTAAACGCATAGCCCATGCACACGGGCGATAGGGTAGTGAAGACCTGGGGGTGGGGGAGGGGCTGACAGGAGGGGGATGGGGGGGAAATGGGAGATATCTGTAATACTATCAACAATTAAAAATATATTTTTAAAAAAGAATCAACTAAATACAACTAGAACTAATAAAGAACTCATTAAGCCATCCAAAATCAGGATCAATATATTGCAATCAATAGCTTTCCTATAGCATAGCAAGAACCAACCATAAGATAGAATGGAAAAACATACCCCTCACATTAACAACCAAACTGTAACACCCAGGAGTAAACCCAACAAGACAACGCAAAGCCTGTCTGAGAGAAGGACAAACCTCTACCCACAGGTGCAGAGGAAGAGCTGGGTGAGCGAAGGGGCGGCCGCGCCCCTGGGTGGGGAGCCTCGATGCTGGGAGGGTGTCCAAGCCCCCACATTCTTCTGCATGCTCAACGCAGCCCCATTTAGTCACAGATATTTTAAAAAAGAAATTGGATCCATTTATAAATAAGGGGGTAAGAGATCAACCAAAGGACTTGGATGCATGCAGATGAGCAAACCAATGGGCACAGAGGGGCGAAGGCGAGGGCGAGGGCATGTGCTGGGGGGCAGCGCGGCCGGGGAGAGGTCAGTGGGGGAAAGGAGACATATGTAATGCTTTCAACAATGAAGAATTAAAGAAAAGAAAGAATAGCTAAATGGCCTTGGCCAGGTGGCTTCGTTAGTTGGAGCATCGTCCTGCACATCAAAA
The DNA here is from genome assembly GCF_964212035.1 of Myotis nattereri. NCBI lineage: Eukaryota > Metazoa > Chordata > Mammalia > Chiroptera > Vespertilionidae > Myotis > Myotis nattereri. The sequence continues at coordinate 92,798,219 of NC_138083.1, forward strand.
GGTTGTGGTTCCATCCCAGTTGGGGTGCGTTCAGGAGGCAACCGATGGATATTTTTTCTCTCACATCGATGTTTCCTCTCTCTCTCTCACTCCCTCCCCCCTTTCTCTCTAAAAATCAATAAAAACATATCGTTGGGTAAAGACTACACAGGAAAAAAAGAATAGCTAAATGAATTACTGTGAGTGGTAACAGTGGCGGTAGTCATGGGCAGTGGGGGTGCATTCCCCCAGACTCAGACATACCAGAGATCTGTCCCACTTAAAGAGTGATCCAACAGGGCTGAACCTTACAGCTACCTTCATGGAGAGCAGGGGCCAGAGATGGGGGGGGGGGGGGCGGGTGTATATAAGAGTGTGACCCGCTGTAAAGGTGGGAAAAGAAAGGAATCATCGGTAATTGGCACTGAGACAATTGGCATCAAGACATTTGAAAAAATTGTAGCCCTGACCGGTTTGGCTCAGTGGCTAGAGCGTCGGCCTGTGGACTCAGGGGTCCCAGGTTCGATTCCGGTCAAGGGCATGTACCTTGGTTGCGGGCACATCCTCAGTGGGGAGTGTGCAGGAGGCAGCTGATCGATGTTTCTCTCTTATCGATGTTTCTAACTTTCTATCCCTCTCCCTTCCTCTCTGTAAAGAATCAATAAAATATATTTAAAAAAAGAAAAAAATGTAAAGCCAGGGTCCTAGCTCATAAAATAAGCTCACAAATATTCTAGAAATAGACATAAAAATTAAAGCTATAAAAGTATAAGAAAAAATATAAAGGAATTTCTAAGAGTATAATGTTGAGGCAGAGAGGGCCTACCTAAGTAAGACTCAATACCCAGACGGTATCCTTTACATTTTTTAAATTAAAGATACTATCTATACTAATAAAAGTGTCGTATGCTAATTAGACCAGACATCCTTCTGGACGTCCTTCCTTCCGGACAAAGCCACGGCAGGCAGGGGCCGAGGCAGAGGCGGCCGCCACCGCAGCGGGGGCCAAGGCCCTTGCATGAATTTCGGGCCTCGGGCCTCTAGTGTATTAATAACGGAGAAGGGTCAGAGGAGAAGTACCTGCGACAGAAGATCAATATCTACCCTAGAGGAGCTCCCAAAACCTGTGAGGAACATCCCCACAACCCGAGGAGGACACATTAGGATCCAGCGGGAGTTTCCTAAAGAAAGAAGTAGCGGTTGCCCATAAACACTTGGAACGACATTCCATCTTGCTAGTACCAGAGAAATAAAACTTACGTGAGATGTCTCGTCTTATCCATCATATTGGCAAAGAAAAAAAAAATGTTTTTAATTGATAATATAGAATCTTTGGGTAATTTACCGTGTGGGTGGGCGTGGAAGTTAACCACTTTTTTGGTGGGCAATTCAGCAGTAATTTATAAATTTTCAAACATACCTACTCTTTGGTTTCCCAGTTCCATGTCTATTCATGTGTCGTGTGGAAATGTTCGCGTATATGTGCAGAGATGTCGCTTGCAGTAGTAACAGCTGGACACGACTAAAAGGCTCTACAGTGGCAGGCGGTTAGAACATTACAGGGCACCCGTACCTTAGACTCGCTTAAAAGAATGTGGTCGCTCTACATCTGGTGTTGTGGGGGGGCAAGGACCACCAAAATGTTATCGTGCAGTGAAAACATTAAGTTCAAAATATGTATAGTATGTTCCTATTTATGTAAAAAGTGTGTGTGTGTGTGTGTGTGTGTGTGTGTGTGAAGACATAAAAAGATCTAGACCCCAAATTAACAAGCAGTTCAGACCTCTCATCCATCCTCTCCTTCAGGATTTTAAAATCTATATATATATGTATTTATTGGTTTCAGAGAGGAAGGGAGGGAGAGAGAGAATCACGGATCGGCTGCCTCCTGCACGCCCCTCACTGGGGATCGAGCCCGCAACCCTGACCAGGAATCGAACCCGTGACCTGGAATCAACATTCATAGGCCGACGCGCAACCCCTGAGCCACGCCAGCCGGCTCCTTCAGGATGCTGGCACAGGGCAGGTGCCAGGGATGATTAGCCGAACGGAAGAGAGTGGCAGAGCTATGTCATGGGCACATTGACTTAATGGAAACAGCTCTGCCCACTGGGCAGAAAGTGGGAGTGGTCACTGCGGCCACATGGGCAGACCCTCAGCCTGGAATGGGTCGAGGGACGCAACACCGGCTGCCGCCCTCGATGGCAGTGCCAGGGCCTCGGTGCGGCGCGTGCTCAGCACGACTGCGGGATTTAGACATGAAGCTGGTTCTAGAACATTCTCCCGGGTTCCGGTCACTGCTTCCTCAGTGACGATCTCTCCCAACTCAGGAAGGAAAACGTGCTGGGGGCCTGTTTCTGCCATGCGCCTTCCTGGGAGGTTTTCAAAGAGAATCTGCCCTGGACTGTGCGCTTCCTTCCTGCCAACAGCAGGCCCTCCCGCCCCTCCCGCCCCTCCCGCCCCTCCCGCCCCAGGCAGGGGGCTCACGCAGAGGCCAGAGTGCAGTCTTCTGCCTCCAGCCCCCACCCCTACCCCTACCCCCACCCCCGTCTAAAACCCAGGACACACCTGCTCAGCCCCCCACCCCCACCCCACCGCAGGGAGAGCTGCCTGCCCATAGCACCTTCCAGACCCGTCCTGGGTTTGGCCAGCTGCAGGGCGGGGGCCAGCTGCACACACTCGCTGCAGGTGGCGCCTCCAGCCGCAGCCCGGCCCGCCTGGGGGTGCACTGAGTCCCGCACTGGGGGCGGTGTGGGAGGGCCTGCTGCCCTGGCAGGACCTCAGCCCCCCAAGTCAGCCCTGGTGGCTGGCAGGCCCTCCTGACCAGCTCTGGGCCGCCTGCCTGTGGGAGAGCCCCTGGGTGCGTAGGGAAAGGGATGAAGGTGTGGGGGGCGGCCAGGGGGCGGACGCTCTCATGCTTTCCGGGAGGAGGCCCTGGCGGCAGGAGCGGTGATGGAGGGAAGGTCACTTTTAGTTCTGTTTTAAGGGGATTGCATTTCAGATGCTGGTTCACAGAGATCATTGGCTCCTTGAACTCGGGCCGCCCCAGCCCCCGCCCCCGCCCCCGCCGTGGGCCTGCGCCCCTCCATCTCCTCTCTGGAAAGGGTGCGGCCCACCTGCTGGCTGCAGGCAGGAGGGGGTCGCTCTGCACTCCCCTTTTCTTCACCCACCACGTCAGACCCACCCGTGAGGCTGTCCATAGCCCCTTCCAGATCCACCCTGAGTCCGTCCAGCCCTCCCCCCCTCCCCAGCGCCAGGCCCAGCGACTCGCTTTGGTCCTCTCCCTTCTCCCCCCTCATGTCCTCGCATACGCTCTCCTTGCTGAGAGCAGGAGACACCTTCTTAAATTAAATTTTAAATTTTGAGATCATTGCAGATTCTCATGCGGGCGTAAGAAATAATAAGATGCCCGGCCAGTGTGCTCAGTGGTTGAGCGTCAGCCTCTGACCCAGGAGGTCACAGCTCGGTTCCTGGTCAGGGCACAGGCCCGGGTTGTGGGCTCCATCCCCAGTGTGGGGCGTGCAGGAGGCAGCCGATGCATGATTCTCTCATCATGGATGCTTCTCTCGCTCTGTCCCTCTCCCTCTCTGAAATCAATAAAAGTATATTTCATAAAAACATATTTAGCCCTAACCGGTTTGGCTCAGTGGATAGAGCATCGGCCTGCAGACTCAAGGGTCCCAGGTTCGATTCCGGTCAAGGGCATGTACCTTGATTGCGGGCACATCCCCAGTAGGGAGTGTGCAGGAGGCAGCCGATCGATGTTTCTCTCTCATCGATGCTTCCAGCTCTCTATCCCTCTCCCTTCCTCTCTGTAAAATATCAATAAAATATATATATTTTTAAAAACATATTTAAAAAGAAACAATGGAGAGATCCTGTGTCACCCAGTTCCCCTGCTGTGACCCCCTGTCGCCTCGCTGCCTCTGGGTTAGCTGGAAGGAGGTAGGTGGGGGCATTGTGGTGGACACAGACCCCTGGGCACGGGGCAGACGCAGCGTCACTGCCTTACGCGGAGGCGGAGCCTGACGGTCCAGGAGACCCGTGGGGCCACGTGGACACGGCCTCCCGCCTGGCCCCGGGGTCCCCCCAAGCTCACTTCCCGGCCCTGCAGGGGCTGCGGTCAGGGTCACGGCTGCAGGCGCTGAGCACGGCAGGTGTGTCACTGCGTGAGCAGCCGGAACCCAGGCTTCATCTCCCCGAGCGCCCGCCTGAGCCAGCCCCGTGCGTGGCCCTGACCTCAGCGCTTCCGGCAATGATCCCGCAGGACCAGGCACCCAGCTCCCGGCCCCGGGCTGAGAGGGAGGCCCCGACGCTGGGGGAGCCCCGTCCCCCCAGTGCTCCCTCCCGAGCGAGTTCAGGACCTGCGCAGGCAGCTGAGAGAGGAGGTTGCCTGGCCGCTGAGATTCAAAACCCGTTTTTAAAATAGAGGCATAAGTGACGGAGGATTTAAAGTTCTGTCAGTGCTGACTGAGGACGACTTGGCTCCGGACCAGCTCTCGGGGGAAAGTGTCGCTGTCACCGCGAGCTCCGCGTGGCGCCTGTGCTGTGTGGGCGGCGGGAGGGTGGCCCCGGGCTGGCCGTGACCTCGTGCCTGGAGGGGTGGCCGTGTCAGCGTGCGTGGCCAGAGGGCCTTCGCAGCTGTGATTCAGGATGTTGCGATGGGAGATGCCCCGATAACCCAGGCCGACCCAGTGTCCGCAGAGGGTTGTGTGAGGGAGGAGGAGGCGGGAGGGTAGAGCAGGGAAGAGAAGCGACAACAGGCGGAGGCAGGAGGGAGGCAGGGCCACCGGCCCCGTGCAGCAGCCCCGGGAGCTGGAGCCGCGAGGAAATGGATTCCCCCAGCTTCCAGGACAGACGCAGCCTCGTGACCCATTTTATTTTATCTTTTTTTTTTTTTTTTACTTTAAATATATTTTTATTGATGTCAGAGAAGAAAGGAGAGAGAGAAACATCCATGACGAGAGAGAATCACTGATCAGCTGCCTCCCGCACGCCCCCCACTGGGGATGGAGCCCACAACCCGGGCGTGTGCCCCGACCGGGAGTCGAACCGGGACCTCCTGGTTCCTAGGTCCATGCCCAACCCGAGCCACCCCGGCTGGGCAGTGGCCCGTTGGGGACTCCTGGCTTCTAGGCCTGTGAGGTGATGAGTGTGTGGCCGTGGCTGCAGCAGCCACGGGGGCTCACACGGGCTGCGTGGCCGTGGGGAGAGTGCCGGCCGAGCAGGGCGCACAGGCCCTCGCCGACCCCCTTCGGGGGTGATCACGGCGGCGCTGGTTTGCGTGTGGGAAGCGTGTTGGCGAGGCCGAGGGCACGCCAGATGCGGGAGAGCTTCCGCGTCATGGCAAACGGGAGGGGCCGAGAAGATGGCATTTCCACCCGAACATGGGAGACGTCACAGTGTCTTCAGAGGGCGAAGGGTTAACAGGTCAAAGGTTAAGATCCCTGAACCCAGAGGGAAGAGTGCGAACAAATACGTCGGAGCCACAGGGACTCCCGGGTCATTTTAAGGAAAACCCCACACGCAGGGCTCCGTCGGTGCTGTGCCTGGTCGGGTAGGAGCCCCGGCCCTGGGAGCGCCGTCCGGGGCGAGTGGGGGCCACCCAGCGAGGTTGGCAGGGGTTCCCCCGGGTCAGGACTGGTCCCGGAGGCGGACCTGAGCACCTCCGAGATGGGGGGCCTCGGGCTCGAGGGAGACGCACGCGTTCGCGGACGCCACGTCTTCCTGGTGCTGAAACGTGTGGTGAAGTCCCGGACGAGGGCAGGCAGCCAGCGGCTCGCTTCCCGGCTTGTGCGGCTCAGCTCCTTGGCCGCCCTCCTCTCCGTAAGAAGGAAAGTCTCGGGGTCCCATCTCCCAGCGGGGTCCTTCGGGACAGCAAGGCCAGCTGTGGGGGCCCCAGGAGGAATGCGGGCTCCCCTTCCCACGCTCAGGCTGTGCCGGGAGCCTCGGTGCGCCCCGTCCCGTCCCCGTCTGAGCGTGGCCAACCTCAGCCTAGTTCCCAAGTCCTCGAGCCGGACAGCATCTCCGGGGCCAGGAGGCTGCGCAGGAGCAGGACGGAGGAGGGGGGTATGTGGGGGGAGGGGTGGAGATGGTCAGCCGGGGGCCAGGAGGCTGTGCGGGTGAGGACGGGGTGGAGATGGTCAGCCGGGGGCCAGGAGGCTGTGCGGGTGAGGACGGGGTGGAGATGGTCAGCCGGGGGCCAGGAGGCTGAGCGGGTGAGGACGGGGTGGAGATGGTCAGTGGGGGCCAGGAGGCTGAGCGGGTGAGGACGGGGTGGAGATGGCCAGCCGGGGGCCAGGAGGCTGAGCGGGTGAGGACGGGGTGGAGATGGTCAGCCGGGGGCCAGGAGGCTGTGCGGGTGAGGACGGGGTGGAGATGGCCAGCCGGGGGCCAGGAGGCTGTGCGGGTGAGGACGGGGTGGAGATGGTCAGCCGGGGGCCAGGAGGCTGAGCGGGTGAGGACGGGGTGGAGATGGTCAGCCGGGGGCCAGGAGGCTGTGCGGGTGAGGACGGGGTGGAGATGGTCAGTGGGGGCCAGGAGGCTGTGCGGGTGAGGACGGGGTGGAGATGGTCAGTGGGGGCCAGGAGGCTGTGCGGGTGAGGACGGGGTGGAGATGGTCAGTGGGGGCCAGGAGGCTGTGCGGGTGAGGACGGGGTGGAGATGGTCAGTGGGGGCCAGGAGGCTGTGCGGGTGAGGACGGGGTGGAGATGGTCAGTGGGGGCCAGGAGGCTGTGCGGGTGAGGACGGGGTGGAGATGGTCAGTGGGAGCCAGGAAGCTGAGCGGGTGAGGACGGGGTGGAGATGGTCAGTGGGGGCCAGGAGGCTGTGCGGGTGAGGACGGGGTGGAGATGGTCAGTGGGGGCCAGGAGGCTGTGCGGGTGAGGACGGGGTGGAGATGGTCAGTGGGGGCCAGGAGGCTGTGCGGGTGAGGACGGGGTGGAGATGGTCAGTGGGGGCCAGGAGGCTGAGCGGGTGAGGACGGGGTGGAAATGGCAGGTGTGGGCAGCTCCTGGGAGCCAAGGCCCGTCAGGGAGCTGCGAGGAGAGAGCGAAAGCCGCCGGTTCGGCGATGAGTGTGGCGGGAGCACCCTCCGCAGGCCCAGGTTCTCCACAGACAGTGACCCGGCCGGAGGCCTCGGCACTTTCTCCTCTCTCCGCGTGTTTCCTCTGGACACGGCTCCACCGGCAAGAGGAAGCCGAGCGCCTGGTCACACAGCTCTCCGGGGCAGCGGCCATCCTCGCCCCCCGCCCCCCAAGCCCCGTCCTGTCCGGGCGGAAGGCAGAGGCCCCGGGCAGCGCCCCCCTGTGGGCACAGGCACCCGCCAGCCCAGCCTGGGGGCCAGGGCCGACCTGCCTGTGTCCGCGATCAGTGCCCTGGCCGACGTGTCGGGACAAGTGCTGGCTGACCTCACGCCCAGCGCGGGTGGCCTGGCTACGGGCAGACACAGTGTGGACCTGTTGACAACACCGTCCCTGCCTCGGCCTCCCTCCGGCCTGGCTCTCCCTCCCATGGCTGGTGTGTGTGTGTGTTCACACCTGCTGGCTGGGTTTCTGTTCTAAGTCAGCAGGTGGTTTGGGGCAGGAGAGGAAGCAGCCACAGCCAGGCCTGCAGATGCCCCGTCCTGCGACCAGGCCCATGTCTGCCTCTCCCATGGCGAGGGCAGCACCCGTCCTGGCTGAGGGCAGTGAGTCAGCCTCCCCCCTCCCCCCTCCCCCGTCACAGATCAGCACCCAGGTGTGGTGAGAGCAGCGTGCCCCCAGGCGCCCACCCCCTGGCACCACCACCCGGCCCCCGGCTCCCCTACAGAGAGCGCTGAGGCCGCCGGAGGGCTCAGGAGCACAGCTGTCTCCCAGCGGGTGAGGGGGTTCCCGCCAGCGTCGGACTAAATCTCAAAAACACGTCTCTACCAAGAGAGAAAGTCTTGAGTGAATCCCACTGTTTGCATCCCGGTTTTCTCATCTGTAAAATGGGAACACGAAGGGTCCCCAAGTCCCTGGGCTGTGGGGCCCATAGGCCTGCATTCGTATGAAGCCTTAGACGAGGGCCCCCGGGTCCCTGACACTCCGCTCCTTTCTAGTCACGGACGGACGGACCGACGGACGGACGCGCGAATGCAGATGCGTGAGGGGTGACACGTTCCCCCAGATTTCATTATCGAAGCAGCAGGTGGAAAGCTCGGCTCCTGCGAGGGGCCGTTTCCGGTCCCTGGCGTGGGCTCTGCGTGTGACATGCGTGTGCTCGGCGTGTGACGTGTGTGTTGTCTCCCCCAGGACTACACCTTGTTGTACGAAGAGGCCAAGTACTTCCAGCTGCAGCCCATGCTGCTGGAGATGGACAGGTGGAAGCAGGACAGGGAGACGGGCCGCTTCTCCAGGCCCTGCGAGTGCCTCGTGGTGCGGGTGGCCCCCGACCTCGGCGAGAGGATCACGCTCAGCGGGGACAAGTCCCTGATCGAGGAGGTGTTCCCCGAGATCGGCGACGTGATGTGCAACTCGGTCAACGCGGGCTGGAACCACGACTCCACGCACGTCATCCGGTTCCCGCTGAACGGCTACTGCCACCTCAACTCCGTGCAGGTAGTGTGGTCCCCGGGGCGGGGGGCGGGGGCGCCGCCTTAGTGCCGGCGCTCACCCTGCCTGCACGCGGGGCCTCCCCTTAGAGCAGCGGTTCTCAACCTGTGGGACACGACCCCTTTAGGGATTGAACGACCCTTTCTCGGGGGTCACCTAAGACCATCGGAAAACACCTATATAATTACATACTGGTGTTGTGATTAATCACTATGCTTTAATTATGTTCAATTTGTAACAATGAAATTGGGGGTCACCACAACATGAGGAGCTGTATTAAAGGGTCGCGGCGTTAGGCAGGTTGAGAACCGCTGCCTTGGAGCTGTCCTTCGCCTCCGTCACCTGCCCCCACAGCACCTGGACGTGGACTTGGGGAGAGTCCCGCCCTCCGGGCCCTCCGGGCCTGGTGTGCTGCGTGTGCGCGGGGACTGTAGTCCAGAAGCGGGTCGCGCGGGGCCGTGTCCCCGGGTCTTCGTCTCAGGAGGACTTTCACGTCATCCGCCAGCACGTGGAGCCGGGTCTGAGCACGCACATCCCGCTTCTAATCCCCCCTGGGAGCTGCTTCGCAAGAGAGGAGCGTAGAGTCCATGCAGAGGAGGGGCCCCAAGGAATCATAATTTTAAAAAACATAAGGGTTCACTTTACATTGATCCCGTCTTGAAAGTTACGTCCTAGCATGTCGCCTTACTCAGAACCCCTGGAGCCGGACCTCGGTGGGAAGCTATGCCGGAGGCGTCTTGCCTTCGGATGGCATCGAAGGGGTTTGATCACCTCCGGGGCCTGGAGGAGGTGATCAAGTCCAGACTCCGGGGGAACAGGCGGCGGCAGCCCCGGCCGGGCCCTCCCTGAGCTGTGGAGCCCCAAGTTGCCAGCACTGGGGTGTCGGACAGGCCGAGGCAAACCCAGGGGTTCCCCTGGCGTTAGGATCCGATGCGTCCCAGGACGGGCTGGGGGGCGTGTGTTCGTGAGACTGGGGATTTCTTTATCTGGGGCCTGTGCGCAGACGTGTCACCGTTACCCGCGACGGCCCCCTGCGTGCACACAGGCAGCACCCCTGCTCTGAGGCCACACGCGTGACAGCCTGTCGGGAAACCCCAGCTGCCTGCAGTTGGTTCTGCCTCAGAGGGACGTCAGTCTTCCCGGCTGGGCCCTGTCCGCCAGGCTCGGGAGCGTGAACAGGGCAGTCAGGAGGGAGGGAGGGAGGGAGGGCGGGCGACTCGCGGCTGATAAATCCAGATAATTCACCGACGTGCCTGTCCTTCACCTCATGGGCTATATTTCAGTGGCAAATGAGCTGAAATGTGAGCTTTCCCCCCACTGGCCCCCGGAAAGATGTGTCACACGTTTCAAAGAAACAGGGGTTTGAGACCAACAGATGCGAATTGGAAACCCAATCCCATCACTTACCGAGAGCCTCAGTTTGTTGCTGTTTTTTTTTTAAAATATATTTTTATTGATTTCAGAGAGGAAGGAAGAGGGAGAGAGAAATAGATACATCCATGATGAGAGAGAATTATTGGTCGGCCGCCTCCTGCCCACTCCCCACTGGGGATGGAGCCCACAACCCGGGCCTGTGCCCTTGACCGGAATCGAACCTGGGACCCTTCAGTCCTCAGGCCGACGCTCTGTCCACCGAGCCACACCGGCTAGTTGAGCCTCAGCTTTCTCATCTATACCACGGGCTCCCCCCACCCATTCCGCCAGGAGGTTGTGATGACGACCTGAGCTTGGCAGGTGGGACGCTAACGCGTAAAGGGACATCTGAGACGTCGGGGCTGGGGGGCTTGGCCAGGCTGCACATGACCTCGCACGGGGGGCCGGGGGGGGGGCAGTCCCTGGTGGCCGAGGGCCTGCCCCACTCACGCCGTCTCGTCTCGTCTCGCCGCCCGCAGGTCCTGGAGCGGCTGCAGCAGCGGGGCTTCGAGGTCGTGGGCTCCTGCGGCGGCGGCGTGGACTCGTCCCAGTTCAGCGAGTACGTGCTGCGGCGCGAGCTGCGGCGGACGCCCCGCGGGCCCTCCGTCATCCGGATAAAGCAGGAGCCTCTGGACTGAGCGGACCCGTTTCTATGCAGAAAGGAAACAGACCCACACGCCCGACCGCTCGCGCCCCAGGAGCGGGCCGCGTGCCGTCGGGACAGCCACCCACGTCGCGGACCGAACGGCGACTCAGAGACACATTTATATCCAGTAGAGACCACACCTGTACTCACACGGGAACCATTGGAATAGGTGATGCCCTCAAGGCGTGAAAAATATATAAATATATATATATATGTCAGAAGGTAGGAAACGCAAAAAGCGAGTGGGAGCTGCGGTTGGTGCTGTGATGGCCGCGGGGTCCTGGGCCCCCGGGTCTGACGGGAACAAGCCATGGCCGGCGCCTCTCCCAGCTGCCCGCCGCCGCCATCACCCGCTTCTCCTTCCTCTCTCTTTATCCTCCTTCTTCCTTTTCTTTTCTTTTTTTAACCACAACACACCTTGCCTCCATTCCTTTGCAGCTGGAGGTGCCTCGGGCGGGCCGGGCGGGGCTCAGGAAAGCGGGGAGCACGTGCGCTCGGGGTGTCAGCCGCGAGACTCACGTGCGGTTTATGCAGAAGTCGCCCTGCCGGTCCGCCTCGCGGATGGGGCGTCACTGGGTTTTTCAGCCGATCCGTTTCGCAAAGGGGCCAGAATTATTACTTGTTAGAGTTGCACCGGTTTGAGTCTGCTGCTTTCCTACGGTTTTTCAAATTTTATAATGTATGAAATACAATAAACTCTGTTTAAAAAAGAAGGTCTGTGGTGAAACACACCTGTTGGGGTAAAGCCATATTAAAATGACATTTTCCTTTTCTAAATGTTCTGTGTTGAGCATCAAAAAGAGGCCTCGCCCGGCCAGTGTGGCTCAGTGGTTGAGCGTCGACCTATGAACCAGGAGGTCAGGGTTCGATTCCCGGGCAGGTTGTGGGCTCGATCCACATAACCCAGTGGGGGGCGTGCCGGAGGCAGCTGATCAATGGCTCTTTCTCATCATTGATGTGTCTATCTCCCGTCCTCTCTGAAGCCAATAAAAATAAATGTTTTTAAAAAGAGGCCTAAAAACAGGCCAGAGGCCAAAACCCACCGACGGGGAGGAGGCGGTCGCCTGGTCTAAACAGCGCTGCCTCGGCCAGTGGTGGCCCGGCTTTGTTAGTCCACGTTGGGGCGAGACCTCCCTCCTCTTGAGCACTTTCCCAGCGTCCGTTCAGGCTGCCGCAGAGCAAACCACGCCAACACAGCGGGCCCAGCAGCCGTTTGTCTTGTGACTCCGCGGTTCTCTGTGGGGACCGGCCTTCACCGGCGTCATCCCGGGGTGACAGCTGGGACGTCACGGTGGCTCCCCACGGGGCTGCCGGTGGATGTTGGCCTGGGCCCCTCCCGGCGTGGGAGCCGGGTTCCGGGGGGAGGGTCCCACACTCGGGGCCTCCAGGAGGGAAGCAGCAGCGGCCAGAGCCAAGGTCTCCTGAGGGTGGGCCTGCCCTGCCCCGGGCACCTCTGCAGCGGCTGCTGCTGCATCAGACGCAGAGCCAGCCCAGGTCCCCGGGGACGGGAGGGAACACCCACCTACTGGGGGAGGAACGGGCTTCTTAGCCACCGGGAGCCCTGGGGCAGCCCTGTCCTGAAGACCCAAAAGCAGGGTTGGGCGGCTCTGGGAGGAGCAGGGGAAATCTCAGGGCCAGACGATCCCTTTCTCATTAGCCAGAGAGTAGGAACCAGGACCACTTTGAGACAAAGCCCTTGGCTTCCCAACGTGTTCGTGGTTCCAGGCTCTTCCGGCAGCCCTGCCACCACCTCTTCCTCGTTCCAGACACAAAGTAGACGTGGCAGGACGGGAGATGGACAGGTAGACTTGGCACGACGGGAGATGGACAGGTAGACTTGGCACGACGGGAGATGGACAGGTAGACGTGGCAGGATGGGAGATGGACAGGTAGACTTGGCATGACGGGAGATGGACAGGTAGACTTGGCACGACGGGAGATGGACAGGTAGACGTGGCAGGATAGGAGATGGACAGGTAGACTTGGCACGACGGGAGATGGACAGGTAGACGTGGCAGGACGGGAGATGGACAGGTAGACGTGGCAGGATGGGAGATGGACAGGTAGACTTGGCACGACGGGAGATGGACAGGTAGACGTGGCAGGACGGGAGATGGACAGGTAGACGTGGCACGACGGGAGATGGACAGGTAGACTTGGCACGACGGGAGATGGACAGATAGACGTGGCAGGACGGGAGATGGACAGGTAGATTTGGCACGACCGGAGATGGACAGGTAGATTTGGCACGACGGGAGATGGACAGGTAGACGTGGCACGACCGGAGATGGACAGGTAGATTTGGCACGACGGGAGATGGACAGGTAGACGTGGCACGACGGGAGATGGACAAGTAGACGTGGCACGACAGGAGATGGACAGGTAGACTTGGCAGGACGGGAGATGGACAGGTAGACGTGGCACGACGGGAGATGGACAGGTAGATGTGGCACGACGGGAGATGGACAGGTAGACATGGCACGACCGGAGATGGACAGGTAGACATGGCACCACGGGAGATGGACAGACTTGGCAGGATGGGAGATGGACAGGTAGACATGGCACCACGGGAGATGTACAGGTAAACGTGGCACAATGCTGATTGACAGGTAGACGTGGCACGACGGGAGATGGACAGGTAGATGACACTGTTTCTGTCGCAGACAGGCTCCTGTGGTGATGGGTTCTTTCCATCCTGAACTTCCTTTCTTTAAATGAGAATGTCTGAGCCTGAGGACAGGAGTCATGAAAACGTCTCTGGCTTCTGAAATGGAAAGCTGTGAGTGGCTCCTCTCACCCCCCAAACACAGAGACGCCCACACACTCGGTCCCTCGGATGCCTGCTGCCGGCTTCCGCGCGGCCAACTTCCCTGTGTCTGAGACTGAGGCTTCGCCATCCACGTGCCCCGAGAGGAGAGAGAAGTGCCACATGCCTCACCGGTAACCCGTTCTCACTGGGCAGAGCTTTCCTAAATCAGTCCATCAGGAGCCTCCCCTCGGGACACGGCTGGTCTCGCCATCGGCTAACACGCACCCGGTTCGCCGGATGCGCATCTCGTCCTGTCCCAGCCCATCACTCGCCGAGCTCAGAGCCGAGCCATGGCCATCCGCTCTGTTCTCTGCGTCCTGTGCCCACTCACACAGCCACCATCAACTGCACAGCCTTCTCTCTCGGGATCTCTTTCCACCGGAGATGTTAACACTCACTGGCAATCTCTTCCAGAATCAATCATTTACCTTGGTGGCTACACAAGTATCCCTTTTTTAAAATATGTATATTTTTATTGACTTCAGAGAGGAAGGGAGAGGGAGAGACGAAAACATCAATGATGAGAGAGAATCATGGATCGGCTGCCCCCTGCACGCCCCCTACTGGGGATCGAGCCCACAACCCAGGCACGTGCCCTTGACCGGAATTGAACCCGGGACCCTTCAGTCCGCAGGCCGATGCTCCATCCACTGAGCCACACCAGCTGGGGCCAAGTACCCCTTTGTAAAAGCTCCTACTGCCTGCACCTTGGGTATGAGGAAGACCCTTCCCCTCCCCCCTCCTCCACCCCCCCGCCCCCTGAGCAAACTCAGTCCTTCAGGCAGGGGCACACGAACTACAACCTCGGCCTGCTCTTTCCTAAGAAGAGTTTTGAAAAGGAGAAGGAAACAAGCCATTTCTAAACTGGTTTCTAAATATTCCACGAGCCTCTACGTGGTAATAATAGCCATGCGCTTACTGGTAATGGGTGCTCCGTGCCACGCCCTGTGCCAAGCACTGCAACTTGCATTAACTCGTCGAATCCTTACAGTTTTTCCTAAAGGTGGTATTAGCCACGTTTCTCAGTTAAAGAAACTAAAACTCCAAGACATCAAGTGCATGACGCGATGAAGGCGAAGGGCCAGGTCGGTTGTACACAGAGGGCCCCAGACAAAGTGGGAAAAGGTGAGTTTTCGTGTAATAGGGTGAGGAGGAAGGTAGATGGTTCGTTAACAGCATTTTCTCCTTAGAATGGAAACGTCTTCCTGTGTCTGAATATTCCGAGCCTTCTTTGCGGCGTGCGGGGCACTGAGTTTTGTCGGAACTGTGGTAACGGGACACGGTTTCCACCGTGGGGTGCTGGAGTGCTTAGGGACCGGCCCAACACGGGGCAGAATCGGGGATGCGCGTCGCTAACCACTATGCAAGGCACGCGGGCGTGTGCCCTTTCTTATAGATCAGGGATGTGCCGGTGCCATGCGGCAGGGGACCACATCGAGTTGGGGACATTAGCAAAGCATCCTGGGGGAGGAGGGCCTGGAAGGGGGGTCGGGGGGCTTTCACAAGGAGGGGAACAGAGGAGGGCAGACACTCAGCCGGGGAAGCACGGGGCAGGTGTGAGGTGCAGCTGGATCTCGGGGCAGAGTGGAACATTCTAGAAGGGGAAGGTGGAATTGGACGGAGCGGGGCGGGGGGCGGGGGGGGATCTTGAGCGCCAGGCGGGGGGCGACTCCATGCAGGAGCTGGGGAGTCACGGAGGGCGGGCCCGTGGGCGTTCTGGGGCCCGCAGACCCGACGGGCGGGACGCAGCCTGGCAGTGTGGTGGGTAGTGAGGTGGCTGCTTCTCCATGTCATCCATCGTGACCGACCTGGCTGAGCCCTGACAGCCCGAAGATGCATGAGAAAGTGAGACATCACCTTGGTGTAGGGTGACAAGCTCAGGTGCCTGCAAGGGCCAGGTGAGTCCCGTCAGTTAGGGGCGAGGCAAGCAGGAACAGGTGTGCCCCGTCCAAGGGCAGCCCCCCTCAACGCCACAGGCTCTCCGCACGGGAACAGCTCCTGCCACTTACCTTCTTGTTTTTCTAGAAAAGCTGGAAATTCTGTTTCTGTGAAATCTCTAGACATGCCGATGTTGGAACCAATTCATTCAAATGTGCAGGCCAAGGAAGACACCGGCAGAGTTTGTAACTGAAAGTTATGAAATAATAAAACCGTTTTAGACATTCTAGAAAAATCCCATTTGGGTGGAGTCATATGTGATGGCACAAGAATTAAATTGTTTGAGGACATAAAGTTTATAAAAAATGAAAATTTGAGGCAAACTTTTAGGCCTAATGCCATTTGACTGTGAAGAGGAAAATCCTGGCATATGCCTGACAATGGTGATGACAAGCTACCCTCACATGGGCGGGGGGCAGGGTAAGAGGTCAACCAAAGGGCTGCATGCATGCATATAAGCATGACCCATGGACACAGACAGTGGGGGGGGGGCGGGGGAGGGGAGGGCCTGTGCTGGGGGACGGGAGCCGGCAGGGGGAGGTCAATGGGGGGAAAGGGAGACTCATGTAACACTTTCAACAATAGGAATTTAAATTAAAACAAAAAAGAAAGGAAGGAAAGCTGCCCACATTGAATGCTGACCATGTGGCAGGCTCTGTGCGGAGGCCTTAACAGATGTTCTTTCCTCACAGACACCCCACGAAGCTGGCATTCGTTATTATCTTAATTTTACTTATTTTTTAAAGGTTTTTAAATTTATTTTTTGAAATACATTTTTATTGATTTCAGAGAGGAAGGGAGAGGGAGAGAGAGAGAGAAACATCAATGATGAGAGAGAATCATTGATTGGCTGCCTCCTGCACGCTCCACACTGGGGATGGAGCCCACAACCCAGGCCTGGCCCTGACCGGGAATCGAACTGTGACCTCCTGGTTTATAGGTGGACACTCAACCACTGAGCCACACCAGCCAGGCCTCTAGATGGGAACACTGGTAAGTCAAAATAATTTCCAAAGTCTGCAAGGAATCTGGGTCAACACACACACACACACCTCTGCTCACTCTCTGATTCCCTACACCATGCAAAAAATGACTTTCCTCTGCCATTAGCAACTACGGCACACTTTATTACAAGACACTAGACAAAGATGTCACTACGGCAGCTTACCATGATGAAGCAGGATTACTAATAACACTGTGACCCACTGAAGCCAGGAGAGGCATGTTGTCCTGACCTTATCACGGTGAGCAGCTCCTCTCGGTAGGAGTTCACACCGGTTAGGTCGGGGTTCCCTAAGCTGGCCTCTTCGGAAGACATACCAAAGGCACTTGTCACAGTTACAGATTCTTGCCCATCAGCACCCGCCACCCGCCTCCCCAGGGATGTCCCGAATCCCAGTCCCTCAGGGAAGAACCCGGGAACCTGTATCTAACGAAGCCCACCACAGGCGACTGCGATCAGGCAAGTGTGGAAAAGGCGTCATAGCGAGCCCCCTCCCTCCGTCTAGACCAGCGGTTCCCAGCCTGCTTCTGGCCACGCCCCCTAAGCATCTCTAACATCCTGATACCACCTCCCATGACATAGAATTCTTATTATTCAAAAAGTGAGCTCCTATTCACGTGGAGGGAGCCTAAAAGGCCACGAACTTGGTCTAAACA
The DNA here is from genome assembly GCF_964212035.1 of Myotis nattereri. NCBI lineage: Eukaryota > Metazoa > Chordata > Mammalia > Chiroptera > Vespertilionidae > Myotis > Myotis nattereri. The sequence goes on from NC_138083.1 coordinate 92,815,236, forward strand.
AGCTTCCAAAGAACATGGCATCCACGAAAGACAAAAATAAAAGCACGCAAGGACAGTGGAAGTGCTGAGGAAGACATCACTAGAAGTTGTTTACAATAATAATAATGTGAAGTGATATGGAAAAATAGCAAAGTTTCAAAACATAATAGAGAACTGAAATGCGTAAATATGTCACAACATATATTTATATGCTGTATAGGAGGCCCCTAGAACCATAAGACATGCAAAAAGTTCACTGTTAATACTCATTCTCGAATCGCCCCCCTTAAAAGTCAAACTGCCCCCTGTGGGGCATGTGCCCACGTCAGGAGCCACTGGCCAAGAAAAGCAGATGCGAACATTCTGGGGGCCCCGTGTGACGTGCCTTTTGACGACCTCCCTGGTGCTTAGTAAGCAGGTTGGCTGCTGTGCTTTCCAAGGCCCGACTGGCTGTCGGATGGAGCCAGCGGGGATGGAGCAGTGCTTACGGGGAACTTAACCCAGTTAAGTCGCGTGCTTTCCTAGTGAGGGAGCGAGCCGCCCCGTCCTGGGGAGATAGGCCTCCAGCTGCAGAACCCTCCCACCTCCTCTCACAAAGCCGTCAGAGACACGAATGAACAAAGCTTCACAGAGAACCATCCTCACAGCAGCCTCTCCCGCCGCAGGAGCAGCTTAGACGGGTGCGCTGGGGTCCCCTGTGTCTTCATTTGTGAGAACCTTCGAAATGTCAGTGAATTTGAAGGTCTGAATCCCTAACCCCCACCTGTCACTCGATGCAGTGCTGTGCCTGTGCATGTGCCTGGATCCGTGTGCATGTGCCTGGATCCGTGTGCATGTGCCTGGATCCCTGTGCATGTGCCTGGATCCCTGTGCATGTGCCTGGATCCCTGTGCGTGTGCCTGGATCCCTGTGCGTGTGCCTGGATCCGTGTGCGTGTGCCTGGATCCCTGTGCGTGTGCCTGGATCCCTGAGACCAGGGAGCGCATCTGTTCCCACGGCCCCCTCCCGTGTCCCCCTCCCCCTCGCTCAGGTGAAACCCGTGTGCCATCGCCCCCCCAGCCCACCTCTCAGCTCACGCCTGTCAGAATGCGGAGCGGACGGCACGGATGTTAAGTCACGCTGCCCACTAGCAGGCCCGGGAGAGGCTCGCTGCGCAGCCATCCAGCTCGGGAACTGGACTCACAAGCCCGCTCTGGGGGCATTTCATGGTCATAAAGAGGCCGAGGGAACATACGCCTCGCCGCTTTTCTCTTTCGCACACAACTACAGAGCATTAGAATATGGAAACTAAAAATTGATGAAATTGTCAGGCGATACGGGCAGAGGACAATTATTGTCAGAGATTTCAACGCAGCTCTCTCAAGAATTAACCCAAAAAGTACACAGAGATCAGTAAGGGTACAGATGACTTGAACGACCCTAACGACATAAAAAAGAAACGAGCGAAGTCATACAAAGGCTGTTTTCTCACCACAAGGGTATGGCATGCGAAGTCAGTAACGAAAAGGTCTCTGCAAAATCCCCAAAGATTGCAAAACGAAATCATAGATTTTTTAAACAGCCCTGGGTCACAGGAGAAATCAAAAGGACAATCCGGAAGTACGCTGAGCTGATGGGGGATTCTGCTACAGGACACTCCACTTCTACACGAGAAAAGGTGGCAGCTCCCAACAGGAACCCCAGCTCCCACCTCAAGACACTAGAAAAGGAGCCAATGAAATCCCAAGTAAGCAGAATAAAAGCAGTGAAGATCAGAGCAGAAGCCAGCACAACAGAAACCAAAACACAAGAGAAAAGCACTGAAATCAAAGCCTGGTTCCCGGAGAAAGTCAGGGCAGTGATGACCCTGTGGGCAGCCCGATGGGGGAACGCAAGAGGACACAGTCGGATCTGGAACGCGCTGAACAGCGAATCACTGAAGGAGCCAGATTCTGAGCCCGGCCTGGCCAACGGCCACACCAGGCCCCATGGACTCATCGGGGTTCAGAGAGGCACCCAGACTGACAAACAGGTTGAGTGCTGCTCGTGTAAAGTTTTCCTAGATGCACAAACGTGTCTCTAACAAGTGTAATAACCTTCCAAATGACACATTTGCAACCCAAACACTGCCAGCAAGACGATATATATATATTTGTTACTCTCTAGGAATCTAGAGTCTAGATGAATTTGTAATGAATCTTTTAAATTACTTTTTTTATTTGACAAATTGTCTGACTTTAAACATTAAAATAATTTTTTTAGAAAAAGATTCTTAAATGCTGTACTTTGTAAAACAAAGAGTGTTTGCCAGAAAAACAAGAATAGTGATGGCTTATATTTCAAGGATGCTTCGTGCCTGGCCACACACCCGAGTCCTAGCGATGTTCGGGTTTGGGATGGGGCTGCCGGCATCGGGAAGGAACTACAGGGTTACTCAGAGCGGCCGATGGGGTGGAGGAAAGAAACTGAAACAGTCAGATCGCTCCCTCGGCCTCTCGGCCTCGCCTCTGAACGAGGCTGATGGATGAGTTCATCTTCCGTACAAAACAGCCTTTGTCTTTCTCTGCGCTCGCTGGCCGTCCGCTGCGGAGGAGAGGGAAGATGGGTGCCTCAACTTGCCCACTTACCGCTGGTTCACGATGCAGGTTCACGATGCAGGCAAAGTATTTCTTGAAATTTGCCTTTATTTCCATGTTAACCACTTTTGCCCAAACTTTCACGTGAATATAGTCAAGCCTCCAGAGAAGTTGAATTAATAGCACGAATCGCACCAGGTGCCCTTCGCTTGGATCCAGCGGCTACTAACATGTCCCCACATTTGCTCGCCTCCTGCTCTGTGTGTTTCTGCTGAACCATTTGAGAACACACTGCAGCCATCATGACAATCCACCCTGAGGACTTCGGCATGAAGTCGCCTAAGAAGATCATACTCTACGTAAGGTTCAAGAAATTAATCTGGCCCTGACCAGTTTGGCTCAGCGGATAGAGCGTCGGGCTGCGGACTGAAGGGTCCCAGGTTTGATTCCGGTCAAGGGCATGTACCTTAGTTGTGGGCACATCCCCAGTGGGGGGTGTGCAGGAGGCAGCTGATCAATGTTTCTCTCTCATCGATGCTTCCAGCTCTCTATCCCTCTCCCTTCCTCTCTGTAAAAAATCAATAAAATATATTTTAAAAAAATTAATCTGTTGTGACAATCTCTCTCTCACACACACACACACACGGTGTTGAGGTTCAGGCTTCCCTCCGTTCCAGTGATTGTTTTTAGAGCGTCTCGTTGGCTCACCTGGAGCCAGTCAGGGACCACACGCTGCGTTCAGCTGCCCTCCTGCTGAGCACTTTCTAACCCACACTAAGCACCTGTCTGACTTGCCACTCGCACTTAGTAGGGATCTCAGGTAAACAAGAGCTTGGTTGTGGAATTGATTCAGAAGCAATAACCCTTGACGTCAAGTCCCAGCACAGACGCACTTCCAAAGGCTGAAGGAGCCGTCTCATTAAATCATCCTTTTGCATAAAAGACATAACTTGCTGAGAAATGGCGCAGGGCAGTGCAGTCCGAGGAAATGCTGCCGGTCCTCACACACATCCCCCAGGAGCCATTGGTGGTGTGTGTGTGTGGGGGGGGGGGGGGTGGGCGGAGGGGGCCATTGGCACATCCGTCTGTCCAACCTCCCAGCATCTGCGCGAGTCAGAAACCCCGTTTTTGTGGCAGAATGGAGACGGAAGAGGAGCAGACAGGGGCCGAGAGAGAAAGCGGAGATTATGAGGAGGGAGAGGGGCAAACTCATGAGATATTCCCAGGTAGAAACAGCAGAGCTGGATGGCCATTAGCCGTGGGCGGTGAAGGAGGGAAAGGAGTCAAGGGGACGCCACAGCTTCTACCCCAGGCTCCTGGGCGGGTGTGTGTGTGTGTGTGTGGGGGGGGGGCGGGGGCGCTTAGAGAAAGGGAGTGGAGGCCAGAAGGAAGCAAAGGGCCCTCAACGGGGCTCGATTCCGGTCAAGGGCACATGCTCAGGATGCAGGCTCGATCCCCAGTGTGGGGCGTGCAGGAGGCAGCCGATCAGTGATTCTTTCTCATCATTGATGCTTCTATCTCTCTCTCCCTCTCCTTGCCTCTCTGAAATCAACAAAAATATATTAAAAAAAAAAATAAGAAGCCACTGCCCCTGTTCTCAGATGACTCAGCGTTGTTAGGGGAGACCCATGGGAACAGACACAGACCGCAGTATGGAGGGCAGGGGGTGAGGTCAGAGGTCAGGCCCAGTGCGAAGGTGGGGCTGAGAGGCCTTCCTGGAGAACAGGCTCGAGATCCCGAGAGGAGGGCGGCTGAGGTCAGGGACGGAGAAGAGTTTAAAAGTAAAACACCTGCATCAAAGGCACAGGACCCACATGTGCAGACCCGAGAAACTGCCCTCGCCCGTCCCCACCCAGACCCTGGGTCCCCAAGGCGCCCTCAGATCCCCGCGGAGACGGGCTCATCCCCTGAGGGTAAGTGCGACCGCGCTCCGCGCTCTGGCTCTGGCTCACAGCCCCCAGTGGAGGGGACCAGGACCGGGAGGGAAACAGGAGGCTCGGAGGTGTTGTAACCAGCGGCGATCGCAGACCTGCACCGAGACCAAGACCGGCTCCCAGGCAGCCCGGCCGCTCCCTGCCGCCCTCTCACCCATGTCTCCTGACTCCAGCGCAGGCCCCGGCTGGACGCAGGCGGCGCTGGGCCAGTGATGGATGGAGAGCAGCACAAGGCAGCTCTAATGGGAAACTAATGGAAACAGTTACTTCCCTGAGAAAAACGACCTGTTCTCGCCCACCGTCGTATTGATTTTGACCAGCCCTGGAATTGGCATTGAGTGATTTTATCCTACGGTGCAGACAGGCGGAGGCAAGGGGGGTCCGTGGTCAGGAGCAGGCTGTCGGCCACGCAGCAAAGCTTCCCCCGTGTAGGGCGAGCAGGAGGCAGTCAATCAATGATCCTCTCTCATCAGTGATGTTTCTCTCTCTCCCTCTTCCTTCCTCCCTGACCTCTGACCACTCCTCCCTGACCTCTGGCCACTCACTCCCTGACCTCTGGCCGCTCACTCCCTGACCTCTGGCCGCTCACTCCCTGACCTCTGGCTGCTCACTCTCTGACCTCTGGCCGCTCACTCCCTGACCTCTGGCCGCTCATTCCCTGACCTCTGGCCGCTCACTCCCTGACCTCTGGCTGCTCACTCTCTGACCTCTGGCTGCTCACTCCCTGACCTCTGGCCGCTCACTCCCTGACCTCTGGGCCCACTCTCTGACCTCTGGCTGCTCACTCCCTGACCTCTGGCCGCTCATTCCCTGACCTCTGGCCGCTCACTCCCTGACCTCTGGGCCCACTCCCTGACCTCTGGCTGCTAACTCTCTGACCTCTGACTGCTCACTCCCTGACCTCTGGCCGCTCATTCCCTGACCTCTGGCCACTCACTCCCTGACCTCTGGCTGCTCACTCTCTGACCTCTGGCTGCTCACTCCCTGACCTCTGGCCGCTCACTCCCTGACCTCTGGGCCCACTCTCTGACCTCTGGCTGCTCACTCCCTGACCTCTGGCCGCTCATTCCCTGACCTCTGGGCCCACTCCCTGACCTCTGGCTGCTCACTCTCTGACCTCTGGCTGCTCACTCCCTGACCTCTGGCCGCTCACTCCCTGACCTCTGGCCGCTCACTCTCTGACCTCTGGCCGCTCACTCCCTGACCTCTGGCCGCTCATTCCCTGACCTCTGGCCACTCACTCCCTGACCTCTGGCCGCTCACTCTCTGACCTCTGGCCGCTCACTCTCTGACCTCTGGCCGCTCACTCCCTGACCTCTGGCCGCTCACTCTCTGACCTCTGGCCGCTCACTCCCTGACCTCTGGCCGCTCACTCCCTGACCTCTGGCCGCTCACTCTCTGACCTCTGGCTGCTCACTCCCTGACCTCTGGCCGCTCACTCTCTGACCTCTGGCCGCTCACTCCCTGACCTCTGGCCGCTCACTCCCTGACCTCTGGCTGCTCACTCCCTGACCTCTGGCTGCTCACTCTCTGACCTCTGGCTGCTCACTTCCTGACCTCTGGCCGCTCATTCCCTGACCTCTGGGCCCACTCCCTGACCTCTGGCTGCTCACTCCCTGACCTCTGGCTGCTCACTCTCTGACCTCTGGCTGCTCACTCTCTGACCTCTGGCCGCTCACTCCCTGACCTCTGGCCGCTCATTCCCTGACCTCTGGCTGCTCACTCTCTGACCTCTGGCTGCTCACTCCCTGACCTCTGGCCACTCACTCTCTGACCTCTGGCTGCTCACTCCCTAAGTGGTCAAGAAAGGGAGGGAAGTCAGTTATGAGGAAAAACTCCTGCATGCATCAGGACTGCTGTCCCTCACATCGTTTCAATCCAGCCTCAGCCCAGGGCATGGATTTAAACAAAGCTGCCCTAGAAGCGTCTCCAAACCCAGCAGAGGAGACTGATCCCCACTGTCCCTGGGGCCCTGGCCACCTTGTGCTCGTCTCCCAGGGCTGCCAGCCGAGCAGGGCTGGTGGGAACAGCCTAGTCTAAGAGCTGGAGCGGCTCCGCCCCTTCATCGCTGGCTTAAAAACCTTGGGCTAATTAATACCTTGCATTCTTTTTTAATATATTTTTTTTTCTGTTGAAACTTTTTCTTTCCTTGTTTTTTTTTTGTTTTATTTTTAGAGCGAGAGAGCGAGAGCAAGAGAGAGAGAAACAACGATCAGTTGCCTCCCATATGTGCCTGATTGGGGATCGAACCCACGACCCGGGTATGTGTCCTGACCACGAACGAAGCCACCACCTTCCGGTGCACAGGACAACACTAGCCAATGAGCCACCCTCAGGCTAGAGACTTGCATTCCTCGGCCTCAGCTCCACATCTGAAAACCTAAGGGAAGTGCTGTCCCTTCGCCCACTTCCCAGGGGCTCGTAAAGGTCTCATGGAAAGGGACACAGGAGCCACACGGAGCCAGAGGCCACAGGGTGACCAGACATCAGCTGAGCTGGGTCCTCCCTGGGCAGGTCCGGCCTGGGCAGGGGCCATGCTCAGGACACACCATGGACCTGGGGCATGCGGTCCCCTGGGGGGATGGGCCAGGGCTGCAGTCAGGGGACAGCCCCTCCCTCTCTGATCGCAGGGCTCCCCCACGCAGCTCAGGACACACCATGGACCTGGGGCATGAGGTCCCCTGGGGGGGATGGGCCAGGGCTGCAGTCAGGGCACAGCCCCTCCCTCTCTGATCACAGGGCTCGCTCGCGCCTGCCCGTTGGCAGGGTCGGAGGAGTGACCTGCGGAGGCTCCACCCAGATGCGGGCTCCAGGGTGATTAAACAGATGGGTCTGCTCCCATGGGCTCTGGAGGCAGAACTGCCTCTGGCTCCCTGGGCCCAGGGCAAGGACGGGTGAAGCCCCTCCTCCTGCCACTCACTCCAGCCCCTGTGGGAGGTAGGGGTGATGTAGAGATGTAGAGAGCAGCTATAGGGTTAGGCCTCAGACTGACCTGTTGGCAAAGCCACAAACAAGTCCCAGCTTAGAGGGCACAGCCCTCTTAGGGTAATTAAGCTTGACCATCGGACAATCCCTAGATCCTTCCTGGGTAGCTAACGGGCTGTGGGAGATGCAGCAAGTGCTGCCAAAACAAGTAAAACTCACAAGAACATTGTAACTATGTTGACCACTACCTTGTTTTTCTCTAACTATAAAATAAAGCCTCAGCTTGCCAGCTCCATCTCTTTCTGTGTCCTCATCCAGCCACAGGAGTTCTACCAAGCCCCAGCTATATTCTGTCTGTCTTTTCTTTAATCCTTCACCACCTCTCCTCAGGCTCACCGAACCCTTGGCTGTGCTGGCATGGCACAGGGCGAGGGGTCCCAGGCTTAGCAAATGCACAACTATTTCAAAGAAAGGGATGCAGTCAAACTTGAGTCTGCAGGGAGGCTCTGGACCAAAGCTGGCACATGTTATCAGACAAGGACCATCACACACCCTGCCCCAGCTCCAGGGCTGACCACTTAAGATACTGGGGGTTTCTCTTTAGACATATTTTTATTGATTTCAAGGAAGGGAGAGGGAGAGATAGAAACATCAATGATTAGGATCATTGATCAGCCACCTCCTGCACACCCCCTACTGGGGATCAAGCCCATAACCCGGGCATGTGCCATGATAAGGAATCAAACTGTGACCTCCTGTTCATGGTGTGATGCTCAACCCATGAGACACACTGGCCAGGGTAATGATACTGATTTTCAAAGGTAGAGACTAAACAGAGTTACTCTTCTAATAAAATAATTATTTTAATGAAATATTTGAAATAATTTCAAACATCTGATCAATAAGATTATACACAAATATGAGAATATGCTGCACTTTACAAAAAATAAAGTTAAGCATTTAAATATACAAAAACAACTTTAGGTATAGATCTCTTCGTATAGTACTTTTAACATATACATAATTTATAACATTTACACAGTAACTTGTGGAACGAAAGAGATGGGGCCACTGTAAGCCGCACTGGAGCACAGTGTGGCCATGACAGCCCCACTGGGAGGAGGCCTACTTGAGGCACTTCCCATGGAATTCTTTGGTTCAGAAGCAGAGCTTTCCCACTTTTGTAAAACTTTCTTGGAGAATTTATTCTCTTTCTCTGACTGACTACAGCTACCATTTGTCACCAGCCACACAGGTGGCATTTAAAACAAAACAAAACAAAGCAGGGTTTGCTTTAGCAAACATCAGCCTACTCCTGGGTGAGTCTGTAGAACATGCTTCTCAGATACACGCAGAGCCGAGTGCAAGAGGTGCTAGCCCTGCCTTCTGAGTCCAGAACCCCCCCAGAGTCCCTATTAAAAATTTTAAATCACCAATTAGGATTTTTTTAATGCAACAAGACGCTTAAAACATAGGGCAACTAAAAGAGTTTACAAAACTGTCCTTGAGGTTAAAGCGATACACAGAACAAAGAAGAGCTTCGCTTTGGAGACTGCAGTCTGAAATGTTGCTAACATTCCTTTTGTCAGGCTGGTTGTTTTCCATCAACAAACCATGGCCCTTAGCTCTGGGCCTGGCCTGCCCTGCCGGGGGCACAAGTGCCACTTCCGGTTTATGCTCCGTCTTCCTTTTCCCTCCTCAGTGTGACGAGGGCGTCAGTCCTTCTGGTAGCCTCCGCCTTCACCATTTGCAATGAGGTATATGTATCAGCAGCTACACCTGTCAGATTTCCCCACAAGCTGGGACTCGCGTGGTGGCAGCCGCAGCACGTGGCGACGTGAACTGTGGTTCCTGCACAGGAGATGCCTGTGTCTGAGTGAACTACCTCCCGACCCGTTTCCAGGAGGAAAGCCGAGTCCGCCCCACGACGTGCCTGAGACACAACGGAAGCTCGTGACTGTAAACAAGGCCCCGAGCGGAGGCCCTGCAGGGCAGCTCCAGGCCGAGCCTTCGAGCCCTGGCTGGAGGGACAGCAGGCGGGAGGCGGGTCACTTCAGAAGCGCGAGGTAGAGTGCGCGCGAGTGCTTCATGTCCCGCTCCTGCTCCATGCAGAACACCAGGTCCCGCAGGCAGACCCGCGTGGCCCGCGGGCGAGGCAGCTGCCTGCTGCCTGCCAGGCTGCAGGTCCCGGGAGCCAGAAGGTTGTCTTTTAAGCCCTGAATGGAGGAAAGGGAGAAACACGTTAAAATAAGCACTGGTCAGTGCTGGAGACGACACAGCGATGCCGCTCGGCCCTGACTACAGGACGCACCCTCGTGGGGGCCAGCCGCTGCTCGCCCAGTTCAGAGCCCGCATTCTCGGCCTCCCCGGGCCACGCACAGCCTCCTACCGACTTCTCTATTCTGGCTCCACTTCGCGCCCTTCTTTGCTGCACAGACTGTCCTCTTTGAAGGGCTTGAACGCGACTTTTGGGAGTAACGGGGATGGTCAGCTGTTTTGAGTGCTGATTCCACAGGTGTGTGTGCATGTAGCCCTATCAGAGCATGCACTTCGAATGTGGGCAGTCTTCTGCATGTCATCCATATAATAAAAGCCTAAGCCACCATTACGGCAGAACGATCAGAATGACCGGTCACTATGGTGCGCACTGACCACCGGGGGCAGACACTCAACACAGGAGCTGCCCCCTGGTGGTCAGTGCACTCCCACAGGGGGAGCGCCATAGCCAGAAGCCGGGCTCCCGCTGGCGAGTGCCGCAGCAGGAGCCCCTCCCTCCTCCGCAGCCGTGCTAAGGAGCAGCGAGCAGGTGGGCAGTAAGAAGCGAGGGATCCCGGACTGCGAGGGCGCAGGCTGGGCTGAGGGGACCCCCACCCTCACCCCCAGTGCACAGCTCTCATGCACCGGGCCTCTAGTTACAGAAATAAAAGGGAAAGGCTTAAGCGGTTCAGATCCCACCACTCTGTTCCAAACACCTTCTGGTTCTGTCACTACCCTTTTAGAACCACAAATTCCAATCATCCCTCCACATTTTTGTTTTTCAGTTTGTTTTATTTTGATGGCGAGGAGGGAAGTCCCGCTTTACGGTCTCCAAAACACTGGGGTCAAAACAAGTCAGCTTCCATGGCACCCCTTGTCCTGAGAGCTACTTGAGCACCTGCTAAGCGCTCTCCACACAAAACCCACTTTCTTTTACATAAAACTACAGCATGTCACACGGGCAACGTTCCATTTATCAAATGAGGAAACTAAGCTTAGGTAGGTTAACGTCACACAGCAACATTCGCTGGGACTCGATTCCTCATGTGATCTAAAGGGAGGCTTGCCCTGGCTGGGTGGCTCAGGTGATTGGAGCACCGTCCCAGATCAAAAGGTGTCAGCTTCCATTCCCAGCCAGGCAACCGATTGATGTTTCTCTTTCTTGACCCCTCCCCCGCTTTTCCTCTCTTTCTAAAATCAATAAAAACACATCCTCAGGTAAGGATAAAAAATAACAAAAATAAGTAAATAAATGGCGTGTTCTCGGTCACTGCTATACTGCCCATCACATCAGGTACAAACCCATCCCTGGCTCCCCGCTCCCGACCTCATTTCCCATCGCTCCTTTACAAAGCACCTTAACTCCAGCCGAGGGCAGAGATCAGCCAAAGGCCACTCCAGGCCAATCTACTCATCTTCTAAGGGCCATTTCAAGTGGTCTATTCCCTCTCTTCCTGCAGGGAATTCTCACTGTGGCAAGCACCTTACACAGCACAGCGGGGCCTTGACTTACAAGTGTCTCGACTAACGAGTTTTTTGAGATACCAGCTGTCTCTCGGCAGGTTTTTTGCATTGAGTTGATAGAGTAATTTGAGTTAACGAGCTCCTTAACAAGCTCGGTCTCGGAACGAATGAAACTCGTAAGTCAAGGCCCCACTGTATGTCACAGCATTTGCTGCCATCACCACCCATGCCCACTGGACCACGAGTTCTCAGAGGACAGCGACTATCATCTCTATGACGTCTAGGACATAGTAGAGAACACAGACGAAGGTAGATGAATAGCAACACTTCCTGAACTGGATGCAGTGGTTTAAACAGAACCAATGTGAGTTCTAACTGTGCCTCAGTATGAGTGGATAAAGGAGGCGTGATACATATATACTATGGAGGACTGTGCAGCCTGAGAAAAGATGAAACACTGCCATTTGGGACAACATGGACCTTGGGAATATCATGCTTAGCAAAGTCAGTCAGACAGAAAAAGTGAAGAACTGTATGATTTCACTCACATGTGGGATATAAAGCTGAAAGCAACAAATGAACAGATAAGAAAAACAACCCAAAACTCATAGACACCGACCACAGCATGATGGTTACCAGAGGGGAGTGAGGAGTAGTGAAGGGTAAGGGGGTCAAATATAAGGTGACAGAAGAAGATCTGACTTTGGGTGGTGGGCACACAGTGCAAAATGCAGGTGATGTATCCTAGAAATGGACACTTGAGACCTATATAATTTCATTAACCAATGTCACCCCAATAAATTAAAAAAAAAATGAATGAAACCCAGTACACTTGTATTAAGACAGTTTTCAAAATATCAAAGTGTACATACCACTATTTTTTAAAAAATAAGATTGGAATAAAAAATACAGAATTCCTAGATAAAGGGTACTTTTATGAAAACGAAATCCTCGATCCTCTCATTCTTTTTTTGCTATACTTTGTAAATTCAAAAACATCTTGATCGGGTGGGAACCTCCTTTCTCCACCCAAGACTTTCACAAAAAAAGCTGCTTCCCTAACACAGGAAACAGACCTTCTGGTTCTGTGGCTATCCTTCTATAATCATCACATTATCATTATTCCCTCTACATTTTTTTTTTTAATGGAGGGGAGGAACGGCCTTCTTATGATCTCCAAAATCACTATGGTCAAAACAAGAGTCAATTTTTTTTAAAATTTTTACATCCTACCGGAGGACATTGTTTCCATTGATTCTTAGAGAGTGGAAGAAACACAGAGAGAGAAACAGCAACGTGCAAGGAACATATCGACTGGTTGCCTCCCACAGACCCCAACTCTGAGGTCCGTGCCCTTAACCGGAATCCACCCAGAGACCCTTCAGTCTGCGGGGTGAAGCTCCGTGAGCCAACCCGGTGAGGGCAAGTCAACATAATTTCAACTTAATTTACACATACTCACAGAATGACTGGGGGCATCTACCTAATGGTCACATAAAATCTCCTTCAAAGATACTATTCAGTTTGGGGGGATATGATGTCCCAACCACGCTTCTACGCTCAAGGTTAAACGTGGAACAGATGCTGGCTTGTCGCTCCTGCAGGCTCTTGGTCATGAGCAATCTGTACAGACACAGGTGCCTTCGGCCAGGTGTGGCGGCAGCACCAGCCGTCCCTCCTTCCTGCCGGCACTGCCACCGGGAGGTGGTGTCATCTGCACTACTACACGTGACCCCATCGAAATGTCTGCCTGACATCTTTGCAGAAGGGGCCCACGGCTTGGGATTAAAAAGTAAACATTAGGAAGAGAGTTAAGAAGGTGTGTCACGGGCAGTGAGTGGCAATGCTGTTGTATATTGGACTTATCTGTTTAGTTATACAGCGCACGTAAGGAGAGACACTTTTGAAATTGGCTACATTATGCTAAAGCTGAGTCTCTATACTTTTACAGATGTTTTCTACCAAGAGTTTGCCCAAAATCAGTTATACAGTGTTTTATACAAATTGTGAGATTAAACGGTCAGGTGGATGCGCTATGTCTGGGCAATTCTACCTCCATGTAAACACCCAGAAACATGTCCTCTGTTCACCCACAGACACACGCAGGGAAGTTTAGCACCGCATCTCCTGACAGCCCCAACTAGGAACAACCCGAAGCCCATTGAGAGGAGAAGAGATCGCGGGGGGCAGTCACACAAACGGAGCCGACAGCAGTAACCAGCTGGGCCCCCGGGGACACAGAAATGTTAGATGGAGGAGCAGACACAGGAATATACACCGTGTGCGTCCCTTTCTCTGTGGATGAAAACAGGCCTGGCTGCAGAGGTGAGGACGGTGACTGGGGGGGGGGGGGGGGGGGGTTGCTGGCGATGTTCTCATTGGCGCGTTGGTGCTCTGGAAAACCAGAGCCTGACCGGGTCCTTCTCTGGATCCATGTTACACACCTCAAATAAAAACACTTAAAAAACCTTGGTTAGGTAGGAAATAAAAAGGGGCGTAAAGAGGGAAAAAGAGAAAAGAAAACAAAGCAAAACTGTTACGCAGAAAACACGTACAAGGACCTAATGATCTGGGTGAGGAACAAAGGGGTCACAGGTCGTGTGTCACGTGACAAGCCCGAAGGGCCCGGGGCAGAGCCGCATGGCAGCTGCCGGCACAGGGTTGAAAAGCAGGTCAGCCGACAGGATGCGGCAGCGCCCGGGGCAAGGTTCCAAATGAAGCCACCCAAGGGGCAGGCGACCCAACAGAAGCGCCTTTCATGCTTCCCACGGGCCCAAGGTGACAGCAGCCTCGCCCCTGAAACAGTGACCGCCTAGAAAGCCAGCCCTCCTCGAACCCGGACACAAACGCATGCATTTTATTCCCGGGCTTGTGATCTGGGCGAGTCCAGTCAGACTTGTCATTTTCACAACGACTGGCAGGATCATCAGCCACCTCTCCACTGACCACAGAAGGGGGCCGGGGCGGGGCCATGCACAGTTAAGTGAAAGCCCTTTCATCATCGGTTCATTCTCTTCCACCCACGAGTCCTTTCCCGAAGCTCCTCAGCACTGACTTCTGGTCTCACCACACTGTCGATGCCAAAGAGCACTGATGTAGCTCAGAGACCAGACTTTGAAAGGAGGAAAAAAGAGCGTGTGCCCACAAGCTATTCATTTCTGAGAGCGGGTTTTCCCCATCGACGCTCTACACGAGGATATGCCTTAGCCGGACTCCTCCTCTGGATGAAGAGGGTCAAGGGAGGGCGGAGTCCAATGGAGAGGAGAAGCGATGCCTGAGCCGGGCACAGACGCTCCTGCAGCACAGCGAACGGGAAGCCCGCAGCTGCTACAGGCCGGTCACTGAGTGAGCCTTCACTGTGCAGCGACAGCACGCTGCGGATTTCTGTTTTATAACCGAACTTCTGAGGTGCTCTTCTGCTCTAGTAAGAAAATAACGGTCACGTGTTTCATCATGAAGGTGTCTGCTGGCTTCTTTCTCAAAGAGCTGATTCAATGCCCATCTTTGCAGGGACACGCATCATGGCCTCTCCCCTCACGCACTGCCCATCACGGGCCGGGCTGCGAAGAGTCAGCAGACGGGAGATTCACGAGAACTGCAGATGCCTCGGGATTGTCTCTGGTGTCATGTTTCTCATCGTCCATAACCTGACGCCATGTATGAGATACTGGCAGTCACAGGAAGCCACCACGATGCAGCTGGAATTAGCGAGGTGTCTCATTTACCAAGGGCCACACTGCTGCCTCACCAAAGGGGAGCCGACAGACACCACCTCGGGACGATCTTAAATCCAACCGGACCCTTGGGCTTCTGGGCCTTTTAAAGTCTCTTGAGCATTTTTAAATAGAAATAAATTCGAGCTTCACAAAGAAAAAAAAGCTGTCAGTCACCAATTTCAAAGAAAAAGCACCATTTTAAGAATGACACAGTAATTTCAAAAATGCACTTATCCAAACACTCATTCCCTTGGCCTCCTGGAGCAGGTTCCGTGGAAGAGCCCTTAGGAGCCTTTCTGCTGCTCCCCCGTCCTTACACGGCTGCCGCCCGACTGAAAGGCGCAGCCCGACTGAGAGGCAGAACCACCGGGACCGCCACAGCGCCCCTCTCCAGGGCAACTCAGCTCTGTGCGGCCCGTGTTCATCAGCTCAGAAGTTGCCTGGGCTGCTGGGCATGAGCTGGAGGCGCGGAGCAGTTTTGTGTTGGGAGTATAAGACAGGCAGGAGGCCCGAGAGTGGCGACCACTAGCTGTCCCCCGCAGGCACCCCACACAGCACTGAGCGTCTCAGTGCCTCCGTTTCTAACCTGCAAAGTGCAGGCAGTGTGGGTGACTGCGGGTGGCGCGTGGGGGGACCTGCTGGAGAGCTCCATGGGACCAGGGCCTGGCAGGGGCACACACTCAACAACAGGCGGCCCTCACTTAAGAAATTCATTCCTGCCCTAACCGGTTTGGTTCAGTGGATAGAGCGTTGGCCTGCGGACTCAAGGGTCCCAGGTTCGATTCCGATCAAGGGTATGTACCTTGGTTGCAGGCACATCCCCAGTGGGGAGTGTGCAGGAGGCAGCTGATCGATGTTTCTCTCTCATCGATGTTTCTAACTCTCTATACCTCTCCCTTCCTCTCTGTAAAAAATAAAATATATTAAAAATAAAAATAAAGAAATTCATTCCTCAGTCTGTTGGGAAGCAGGCGGCTCCCAGACAGAGATGCACATAACCCTCGATCCAGGCCTTTCCTTCCATCCCCTAGTTAACTGGACATTCCTGCCACCTTATTCTCTCAAATCCTGGCTACCTGAGAGCTCATCTGTCCTGCCACTCTCCCCTCGCCCGCCCCCCACACACCCTCGTCTGCCCGCCCCGCCTCGTCCGTCCCAGTGAAAGTCTTAAATGTAGTGGAGCTCTGAATGCCAGCAGTGGTTCTCAAGCTTCCTCACGCCGCGACCCTTTAATACAGCTCCTCATGTTGTGGTGACCCCCAACCATAACATTATTTTCGTTGCTACTTCATCACTGTAATGTTGCTACTGTTATGAATCGTCATGTAAATATCTGATATGCTATATGTGTTTCCCGATGGTCGCGACCCACAGGTGGAAAACCGCTGGCTAAAGCTAAACACTAGACTACGGGGCATTTCACACACATGGCAGCAAGCGAAGGGCCTGTCCTGGGACCGGGAGTTCCCATCAGCTCCTGCAATCACAGCGAGCAGCTCTCAGCTGGACAGAACCAACCACGCTCATCAACAGGGTCTCCGGATGCTCATGTCCACCTCTCCCATTCCACCCCCCGAATCGTAAGACCAAGGAAACAGACTGCGTTCCTGAACCCGAACAGTGAGCGAGGAACGAAAAGGCAATGCTCACTGGAGAGCGGGACAGCTACACCACATTCCTCAGGCCGCCCACCCGATGTTACTCTCAGCCCGTGCTACCTCGGCAGCTCTCAAGGGACAACTCAAGTCTCAGCCTTTCAGGGGAAAGAAAGCAAGAACTAGGCATGGGACCAGGGGGTGAAATGAAAGAAAAATGACACATCTTCTGAGTCTCGGAGGCAGGATCCCTAAAAAGCGCCTGGCTGCTTGGCTGTGTGACAAGAACTCGGACACCGACATCCCAAAGACCCGAGCTCCCAGGACTGAAGGACAGCGCGGAGGGAAAGGCCCGGCCGAGGCTGACTGCCCTCTGCTGGCCAACAAGCAGGACTTTTAAGCAACAGATTCGCATTTATTACCTTCATTTTATTCATTCTGAGTTATTTCAGAACACTGACAACCCTGCATGTTAACGCATAGAATCTTGTCACGTCTAAGTCTTCTATAAAAGTAACAGGTCCAACTAGACTGATGTGACATGCAGCCATGGGCTCTGAGTTCTAATGGCTGCGTAATTAGAGAGCAATAAGGATATACTGGTTGTCCTGTGTTAATGACCCCCATCTTTACCCAAAAGAACGCCTTCTGAAATTCCAGACCTCATTTTCAATTTCCTCGTGAGATCTCCAACGGAATGTCCCACACAGTCACCATGTTTCAAGTCCTATTCCTCCCTCCTTCTTTTCTTTCTTAAGGTCAGAACCTCCCTATGACCAGTATGAATATTACACTGCAATGAAAATATTTCTAAAATAACGAATAATCCGATAATACTGTTTTCCTGCTTAAAATACTCCAATGGCAAATATCTCCTTCATGACCAGGTCCAAGCATCCAAGTGTGACAACACGAGCGCCACGAGCAGACCAGAGCTCCCCCGCCGTCTCCTCTCTCTCACTCCTTTCTCCTCGCAGACTGTGACCATGCCCAGGACAGCTTCCTCTCTCCCCATAGCCATCCTCTCCCGGACTCCTCCTCCAGGCCTCCGTCCCATCCTTGGACCACATCACCTGAGTTCTTTAAGATCAACACAGGCAGCACTTCCCCAGTGCCACAGACACACTCACCAGGCGAGACGCGGTGCGGCTCCCGTGTGGGTAGCAGTGCGCTGTATCTGATCCACCACCACAGGCATCCAGTGAGGGCAAATACCTTGAACTTCCTCACTTGCCAGGAGGCAAGGATTTGTGCCTCTGAATATTTCAGTGTTTGGCACTTAGCTGGTATCCCATCAATGTTTCTGGTACAATCAGGTGTCTAGTGCCCAGTAACACCACTGAACAAACAGTGAAAATGAGCCACATTATGGGCTTTAGAGCATTTACATGAAGACCCTTCTGTCATCCTTAGCTTTAAGCCAAATACATTTGGGAGAAAAATATACCGTCTTTAGATGGCTTGTTCCCAAGCATTACTCAGCCCTCCAACAACTACCTCATCCACTCACTGCCATGAAGCTGCCACCACACGATATTGGAAATGAAAACATATGGGGACGGATACATTACAATATGCCAATGAAACGTGTAGAACATCTGAAGACATGGATCAGATGGACACATTATGTCATTATCTAAAAAAGCAGATTAACGGAAATATTACTGTACTATGAATTTTGTAAAAATATGATAGGATGTGGATAACTTTCTACAATAAACCTATTATTTTTGTGAAAATAAACATTTTAAATATAATAAAAGCCTAATATGCAAATCGACCAAATGGCAGAATGACCGGTTGCTATGATGTGCACTCACCACCAGGGGGCAGATGCTCAACGCAGTTGCTGCCCCCACCCCGCAGCCCCAGGCCAGTCAAGGTGGGTGCCAGCGGGAGGGCCCCCCCATCACCCCGCCAGTCGCCCCACAGAGGGAGGCGATGGGTGGTGGCGGAGGGGAGCGGCACCAGCGCCAGACTGGCCAAGGCCTGCCGGTGGCCCACAGATCGGCCCTGATTGCCAGCCAAGCCTAGGGACCCTACCCATGCACGAATTTCATGCATCGGGCCTCTAGTTTTAAATAGAAAATTTTCTATTACAGAACCAGGGGAGGAATGCTGACATAAATGCCTAAATAGAAACAGTTTGAGGAGCCAAATGGGTTATGTGCCAGGGAAGAGCTGACAGTGAAGGACCCGCTGGAAATACAGGAAGGAGACAGAAGGGACTCCAGACACGAGATGAGAAAGGCCAGGCTTCGGAATGCCTGTTAGGAGCCAGGCTTTGGAAGTGGGACAGTCCCCATTTCACATCACATGAGGCAAATGCTGCATCTAACCCTTTGAGTGCCAACCAATATCCTAGAAACTATGCTAAAACTGCCAAGGCATTTTTGCTGATTTTACAGCAGTTTAGGAAAAAAATTATGAATCTCAAGTAAATGAAGTTACATATTCAAAAACTTAAGGAAACCTTTACTACACTGACATATTTAGCAAAATCATCATCACTAATAAAAGCAGACTTAGAACTGGATGCCATTTTGAAGCTTTGATAGCGCTCCTGGCACTTTTGGCAAAAGACAGGAGGAGCGCAATTGCGTTCCCCGGCACTGTAGGGATTAACACCCAAACGTGTCCTTTCTCCGTGATGGCAGCAGACAGAAACGGCAAGCTGTCTCGTACCCTGGGAAGGTCAGCACAACATGCTCCAAACCACTGGACTCCTAGCAGGGCACGGAGACACCAGACCCTGCGCTTGTGGGGTGCTCCCCCCGGCATGCATGCATCTCACCAATGTCCAGACTGTTGTCTCTCGCTCACTAGTCCCAATAGCTTGGTATCAGCGTTTGCATTCGCATAATGCCCTGGAAGAAGAGGCTATCCAGGTCTTGAAGACTAGCTTATGACATCGGCCTGACTGGGAGATGGTTAGTGAAGGTATATTGCTGAGCCTGCCAGGCAAAAGCATCTAATTCTGAAGGTCTTTACTGGTAAGAAGAGAGGGAAAAGCACATGCCAGACCAATATGCACACCAAGAGCCAGGGGTTGCACTGACTTGCTCTAGCAGCAGCCACAGCTGAGCACTCACCGCAATGGAGGCCAAAGCCCGGGTAAGCTTATATGAGCTCTCACCATCCTCTGAGAGACACCTGTCGTCTTTCCTGCCCCACAGGCGAGCTGAAGGGCTGTGGTTGGAATCACCACTGCAGCACCTTTCCCACCCCCAATGCGGCTCTATAACCTCCTGGGGGAACAAGTTCTCATTTGGTGGCTAGGCCACATTCTAGTGGCTCTGCTGGGCTTTCTCTCACTCCCACTCAGGAGCCCACGGAGGGATGGCTCTAGTAGGCATCTATTTCAATCATGCATCCAGAAACATGGGAGCAAGCACCTCCGCCTACTGGGAGATGGGCCTCAGCCCAAACTCCATGGGCAGATGGCACACGGTGGTGCTTGGGTCCACGAGAACTCCTCAGGCCCAGTGTCCAGCAACCCCTAGTCTAGTAATTGTCCCTGCGATGCCCAGTCACTCCAGTAGCCGGCGTGCGTCTTGGGAAAGGCGAGGAGGAGATGCACGGCAGACATGTGGGTTGGACAGCCGGGTCTTTCCTCAAGAGGACCTGGCTTTCCCATCACTCAAGGTCTCTGGGTCCAGGAACTGGCTTAAGTCCATGGACGGGCTGAGGAGCTCTAACTCCGATATCTGCTGACCATTGCAGTAGCTATACCTAGTTAGGCTTTAGCAATTAAGAGCCACCTGTCTCTGCCACCAAGATTCTACCACTCCCACCGACTTTAGGATACTGGTTTGATGGCAACAATTTCTGTCATTAAAGAGAACAGCCACCAAAACCCCTAAGGACACGGAGGTGCCCCTCATGAAGGTGTCTCTCCAAGCTGTGGGAAAAACAGCTGAGGTTCGTGGGAAAATAAGCCGGCAGATTCGATCTTCGTAGACAAGTTGGACTCTGACACACAGGAGAGTGAGGGTTATGTGAGACTGCTACAAAGAACGCACAGAAATAAAAAGCTGAGAGCGAGCCTCAGTTTGACTAGAGATGGAATAGAGGGAGAAAGACAAAGTAAGTATTAAGTAGGAGTAAAGTTCAAGGAGATACATACCTTACAGCCGGACAGAAATTTAGGTTTTATAAAATAGGCAAAGGGCAATTTTCAGAAGCATTTGGCAGCAAATGCGTGCAAGGCAGGGTAAACTATCTGTGTGAATTGCTTCCCTTCGGCTGGCTCTGCTGACGTGAAAAATAAAGTAGCAGGCATTCCATCCCTACCTCATTCCCAGGCCCAGCCTCCAGGGGTCTCTTCCTCCGCGGCCCAATGGCAGCCAGGGCGGTGAGGTTCGCATCTCGCTGCTGGATCTGTGCAAGCTCCAACTGCTGCAGCTAGAAGATGGGAGGAAGAAAGACAACGTTTACACACAGTGCTCAGAGGGAGAGAAGCTGGTCGTGGCGCCTGCTTCTGTCTTCGTCACACATTTAAAAAGAGCAGATGGGAAATAGGAAAGAGTGCATGTGTCTGGTGAGACAGGCAGGCTCCGGGAGACACCAAGAGAGGTCACTTCAGATTAACGGAGAATAAACCACAGGGAACAGAGTCATAAGTAAAGCAGAAAACATTTAACTAAAGAAAACTAAGAACCATTTTCTATTTGTTCCACAAATGACAGGAGAGCAATCCTTCTTTTAAAATGTGTTTGCATACACACACACACACACGCGCGCGCGCACACACACACACACACACACACACACTGTAGAGGACCGGTGCATGAAATTCATGCACTGGGGGTGGGGGGGCGGTCCCCTCAGCCTGGCCTACCCCCTCTCATAGTCCAGGAGCCCTCAGGGGTGGGAGGTGACCCGGCATTCAGGGGAAGGTGACGCCCCATCACACCTCTGCTGCTGCCACAAGATGGCCGGCAGGGGAGGGCAGTTAGGAGCGACCAGGCCAGCAGAGGAGGGCAGTTGGGGGGGACCAGGCCTGCAGGAGAGGGCAGTTGGGGGCAATCAGGCCGACAGGGGAGCAGATAGGTGTCGATCAGGCTGGCAGGGGAGTGGTTAGGGGGTGATCAGGCTGGCAGGCAGAAGCGGTTAGGGGTAATCAGGCAGGCAGGCAGGCAGGCAAGCAAGCAAGCGTTTGGGAGACAGCAGTCCCAGATTGTGAGAGGGATGTCCGATGCCGGTTGAGGCCCAATCCCTGGGATCCCAGATTGGAGAGGGTGCAGGCTGGGCTGAGGGATACCACCCACCTCCCGTGCACGAATTTCATGCACCGAGCCTCTAGTCCTTTCTATAAACAAAAATCCAAAATTCTTCAAGGTACAGGTTTTCTAATCTCTTATGCGTTTTAATCATTCAATACTTATTCTTTTGCCCCATTTCTACAGGTTGCACTGTGACATGAACATGTCAGCAGGTATATGTCCTGCCTTCATTTTTCTTCCTTCTAGTCAATAACAAATGAAAATGGGAATGCTAGGACCTGTTAAAAAAGAAGTGAATTCTCTGCCTTACTCTGCACCGTTGCCCTGAAGTGACATTTCCCGATGGAGAAAGAAGACATTCCGGAGGAAAGAGGGCTGAAGTATAGATAAAAAATGCGCAAGAGGAGTCAGGACGTTTGGCTCCAAGGTCAGACGGCTGCCCTGACAACTCTGGACGGTGGGATGAGAAAGGGAAACATGAGGGCTGGATGGCCATCAAGGGCACCGCACACACTCGGACATGTCTGCAGCTGCATGTCACAAAGACGTGCCTGCTGTTTGAAACTGGAATTTGGCAATTAGGAATCTATTAGAAACCTTTCTCAAACAAGGAGGGAAATGGAAGAATGTCAGTGCTTGCATTTTAGGAAAGGTATCTAGGAAAAAGACTTTTAAGTCAAAATTTAAAAGTGTCAGTATTTAAAATATAATGTTACAACTGAGAGAATGCTTATATTTTTTCAGGCAGAAATGGAAAAAGGGAAGAAGCCCTAAAGTTGAAACAGGGATATCCAGCCGAGACCGGTTTGGCTCAGTGGATAGAGCGTTGGCCTGCGGACTGAAGGGTCCCAGGTTCGGTTCCGGTCGAGGGCATGTGCCTGGGTTGCGGGCGCATCCCAGTGGGGGATGTGCAGGAGGCAGCTGGTCGATGTTTCTCTCTCATCGATGTTTCTAACTCTCTCTCTCCCTTCCTCTCTGTAAAAAATAAATAAAATATATTTTAAAAAAAAAAGTTGAAACAGGGATATCCAGACATGTTAGCCCCACAACAATGAGGTTTCCAAGCAGACAGGTAACCCGCTGGGTCCCTGAGGACAGCAGGCAGGGAGCAGCGTCAGTGTACTGGGACAGCTGGAGGCAAACCCAGAGGCAGCGGTTTTCTTAAAGTGCCAGATGAGAATGCCCACACAGGGAGAAGTCACTAGGAGGATGAAAAACATTTGATAAGAATGTGCCAAATGTAAGTTTGCCCTGATGTCCAGAATGCAAAGAAGAAATGACAGCCTCTACAGCTGCATGAGAGGGAAGGGACCCACAGGGGAGAAGAGTCAGATCAAAACTCTCATTCTCACCAGGCGAAAGCACACATGGACCATGACATTATGCATGAGGGGATTCAAGCTGTGACTTAATATTTATGTGACAGACGTCATTGCTGACACACTTCCTGGCAACAATCAAGCTGCAACTTCTCTACACAGCTCTAGAGTTCTGTTTCAGAAAACGCATTATAAATCAAGGAACTCTAAGAAAGCCATGCTAATTTTCACAAATGAGCAAAGAAAATGTGTGCCCCCCCTCAAAAAAAATATCAGAAACTAAAGCTTTATGCTCCATACCACTGTGATAACCATGAGCACATCCCAAACGATAACCTGACAAATGGCCAATAAGAGAACAACTCAACCCCATTTTATTAAGGGAGGGTCAGTGATTTCTGCAACTAAACAAGTGTGGTATCCCTCTGTGCTGGACTCTGAATTAGGCCCCTCAGAACATTGAAGTCAGTAAGAGCTCTGGGGGTCAGAGGAAATGAAATAACAATATTTTACTTTATCAAACATTTGCAACTAACACAGAGTGGCTCTGTTCTTGGGATGGGGCCAGTGTATTTGATTTTTTTTTTTTCAATCAAATGGATCCAAGATAGAAAACTTTCAAAATATTTTGGAAAGAAATTATATTGAATCCATTTAATCTTGCTAGGAAAAGGAACTGAATGAAGGTGGCAAGGGAGAGGGGAAACACAGGCTTGGTACCACCTGCTCTCATTAAGAGACATCCTGTTTGTTCACATTTACTCTTACAAATTAAAAATAAATGCTGTCTACCAATTCATCTCTCAGGAAATAATTGTACACAATATAAAACCCAAACAAAGAAACAAACAAAACCATCCCACAGAAACCACAGGAAAAATTAATCTCAGATTCAGATGTTTATGAAGGAGGAACAGGCAGGTAAGATCTTTAAGGATAAAAGGGTGAGCTTTATGATACATTATTTTCCAAAACAGGGTTACAATGAAAAGAAAGTGCATAAGCATCTTATCAATTCTTAATTAAAACAAAGAGGGCTACCCATGGCTCAGAGCAGTAATAGCTGCCCATCCCCAGATAATCCATCACCCAGCCAGGCTTGCTGATAAAGGATTACAGGTATAGTTCTCATCATACTTTTTTCAGATACTATTTTTACATAAGTTTCCCACTGGAAAGACGTGAGCATGAGAAATGTTTTGCTGTTGAAATGAAATGTTTCTGGTTTCGATTCTCTTTACTGTTCTCCCTTCCAGGTCTCACCCCAATCCAGAAACCCTGCCACTCAGAGCTCATGTGTTTTCCTTCCCTACTTGAGTGTAAAAACCCACACTGACTGTAAGATTTTTACTAGATTTCCATTAGTTTTGCCTCAGCTCCGACATTAATCCCCACAATCAGGGCCTTTAAAACCTTCACGAATAGTCTGCTGCTGATGGCCCCTCGGAGCCGCGTGCAGTGATGTTAAGCAACAACAAATTTCATAGTTCAAGAGGCGCAGTTAAGGAAAAGGTGGCTCAGAAAGTCACTCTTATTTAGCACAAAGATCCTTAAAATTGCATGAAATCAGTCAAGTAACTATAGAAACCAATTTCTTCAGCTTCATATCACACGTCTCACACCTCAATTGTCTGTCTTATTGTCTGCTGTCAGATCCTTAATCAGAAATGTGAACGGGCTGGATGATTTATTCAGCAGGGAAAAGAATCTGTAGGTCAAGTGAAAAATTTCACACACACACACACACACACACACACACACACACGCCCCAGCTTCAACCTCAGGTACTTTCATTTCCTTCTGTTCTCTGCAGCTCTGGGGGCAACTCCAGTGAGATCCAATATTAAGGCTCAATTAAAATAAGCTCCAATTAGTGGAGCTTTTTTCTCTGGGGCTAGAAAAGTCAGGAAATGGATATTGGGAAATGTAAAAAGTCAGCTACTGAGAGGAGGCTGCAGACATAAATGAACTTATTTGTTGATTTCTACAGTTGCTATGCAGAGGCCTCTGGGAGTAAAAGCTTAACCAGTCTAAGCTATAAACTAAACCCCTGCAGCTAAACATGAACTGTGTGAAACAAGGGCTCCATTCCAGAACAGAAAACTGCTGGGCCCAGAAAATTAAAAGCCAGAGGCGTTTTCCATTTAAAACTAAATCCCAGTACCGCCTCCCAGCCAAAGAATTATAAGCAGTATCAGATTTACAAAACGAACAATTACCCTGGAAAAATGTAGCCTATTGTACAGTCCCAGATGCTAAATCTCAGAAGTTACTTTTCCCCCTTAATCCCACATTATTTCCCTCCGAGTGTGCTGCTGGAGTTCACAAAGAGCCCTTCTAGGCAGGCCTGTGCTGGAAGCAAATGTTAAAAGGAGAGCAAGCACATCCTCTCTGACCTCATTCGAAGCGCTGCCCTTGCCCCCGGCGGCTCCCGTCCTCCCAGGGCCTCTGCACATGGCATGCACGGCCAAGGCGGCCCTGACTCCATGCCAGGGGAGAGCTGCCAGCCGCCCCCAACACAAAGGCAAACGCGGGAAC
The DNA here is from genome assembly GCF_964212035.1 of Myotis nattereri. NCBI lineage: Eukaryota > Metazoa > Chordata > Mammalia > Chiroptera > Vespertilionidae > Myotis > Myotis nattereri. The sequence continues at coordinate 92,840,742 of NC_138083.1, forward strand.
TCAGAAGTCCTACCTCCTTGGCTTTCTGCTTCAGTCTCAGCTGCTCTGGGTCTTCTTTATTGGCACGGCTCTATCAAAGGAAAAGAAAATTTAATAGAAATTACAAGCATCTAAACACCATAGCTGCCGTTAAATATTTAATAAATGACAATTTTCTCTTGTGATTGAAAACCTGAGCTCCAGGGGAAACGCCTCAGTCTAGCTCTGTGCACTCTCCCTCTCCCGCCCCTCCCACCCCCACATCGCCGGTGGCTGCTGCAGCTCCAGCCCGGAGCTCCGACCCAGCATGATGCTAACAATGCCAGGCAGGTCCCGAGGAGGCAGGATGCTGCTCCTGCCAGGACACTGGGAACTACAGCGCCATGGTATGGATGCAGGAAAAGAAAAGAAGGGTAACCGTTGGCTTAACGCAGCGGTTCTCAACCTGTGGGTCGCGGCCCCTTTGGGGTCGAATAACCCTTTCATAGGGGTCGCCTAAGACCATCGGAAAACACATATATAATGACATATTGTTTTTGTGATTAATCAGTATGCCTTAATTATGTTCAATTTGTTACAATGAAATTGGGGGTCACCACATGAGGAACTGTATTAAAGGGTCGCGGCATTAGGAAGGTTGAGAACCACTGGCTTAAAGGAATGAAAACCATCAACAATGGCGAATCTTTAGGTAAAACCATTTTGGGGGGGATGGGGGGCAAGGACTACTAAAATCAAGATTCTGACTAGCTTCGAACCAATTCTCTCTCTTAGAAAGTGTAATTAAAAAAAAAAATTTTAAGTAGAAGCCTGGCCAGGGTCGCCAGGTGGTTGAATATTGACCTATGAACCTGGAGGTCACGGTTTGATCCCAAGCAGGGCACACACCTGGGTTTCGGGCTTGACCCCCAGTAGGGCGTGTGCAGGAGGCAGCCAATCAATGATTCTCTGATTCTCTCTCATCACTTATGTTTCTATCTCTCTCCCTTCCTCTCTGAAATCAATAAAAAATATATATATTTTTAAAAGCGTAATGTGGAACATCATGTAGTAGAAGAGTAAGTGAGGGACATAGTACTGGCCTAGTGTTGTCTCATTGAACATAATTTACCACTGGCCAGCCTCCAAATTCTCACACAGAAAAAAAAAAGATCCAGAGACAGAGAAATACCGAACAGACCATCAAACCTCAGAGGGAAGCCGGGGTGGGGAGGCGGGGGTTAAGAGAGCAACCAAAAGACTTATACGCATGCATATTAGCATAACCATGGACATGGACACTGGGGCAGTGGGGGCTTGTCCTGGGGGTGGGAGTGGCTGGGGAGGGGTCGATGGGGCAAAAGGAGACTTATAATACTGCAAACAATAAAAATAAAAAGAATCTTAGTCAAGGAGATGAGCGTTCTTCACATAGTTCTGGCAACTTTTTGCCAAGCATGATATAATTTTTAAAAAATTGTTTCTGAAAAGCAATTCCAATGTAATTAGGAACAAATACTCTAAAAGGGGTGGCTGCCAAGAACACTAGAAACTAACACTAAGGTGTTTGAAACACAAAACAAAACCAGTGTCCACCTCGAAGGCTACACAAAGGCCCAGACCTGGAAAGAAAGGTGGGGCAACACGCGAACTGCAGGGGGATGAGCCTCCCTCCCCGGCACCTGCAGCCCGGGCGGATGGTACACAGGGAAGAGGAATACACAACAGCCTCCCTGCTCCCTCTTTACTCCCTCTCTAACCCATTTCTGGAATCCTACATTTTGTTCCATAAAATCCCAATTACTCTTAATTCTACCCATACCTTGCTGCCTGTCTACCTTCCCAATTTTCCTCTCTCAACTTCAACGTGCTTGGCACAGATCAATCATACAGCTGAAAACACCATGAAAGTTGTATGGAACATTTGTTGGGGTGACGCGAGGCACACAGAAATTGAGAAGGAGGCACCTCAATAAACTCAATTAAATGAAAGCCACGGTGCCCTCCCATCCTGGGTGTGAGAAACTTTATCAAAAGAAATCCTGGAGAGAAAGCGAAGCCCAGTAAAACCAGGACAGTCACCAACGAGGAAAGCAGTTCTGCCCTCCTTGCCAGGCGTGCTCTCTCAGGAGCCAGGCCGGGCCTCACCTTGGCTGCCTTCAGCAATATTTCTCTTTCTTCTAAGTCCTTTCTCTGCTTCTCCAGTTGATCCAGCTTTTCGAGAAATTTGAGCTGTGACCTGGTATCACTAGACAGGATGTAATTTTCACTTGTCTGGAAATAAAAAAAGTTTTATGATGGTCATAGGCAACACCTTCTACATTAGGTCTTGTTACAAACCAGCTAACAGCAGGAACAGCAATATAAACAGGGTCGCTAATTTTTCAGAAGTATTATTTTAATTTGTTAAACAAACATAACAAAAAAAGAACTTTAATCACCCTTAACATCTGAGAAATGATTAAGCATTTAAATTTCGAAGAGTTTTCCTAGTAAGCTTCATTGGGAAAGGGTGGGGGAATTCAGCCAAAGACCCTAACAAGAAATAGAAAGCATCAGAGTATAGCATTTAACTGTAATCTAAATCTTTTTAGTTAAATTACTGTCTGTCTGAGCAGACTTTAAAATGATTAATTAAATCTTAGGCTTGTGAAGGATAAAAACAAAACAACTGCTTCACTGAAAAATAGACCAAAGGTGGAAGTTATCACTCTTGTTTCCATTGTTGGATCGCTCTGACCTTCTCAAGTGAATACAATTTCCACCAGACTAACAGCATGAGATAAGATGGCGAACATTCAGATCGTAAACCGTTTTAAGGATTCCCTTAAGCCAAGCATGTCTAACTCGTGGCCCACTGGCCCCATGCACCCACTACAAATATTTTTGTGGCCCAGCCAATGTAATGGTACGTAAGAAACATTTTAATAAAAATTTAGTGACTTGATTTTTACAATATCCTGTTGTACATAATTATTAATAACGAACTACAATGCTCCCTAATGACTGATTACTACAATCCTGTTGCATTCATTTCACTTTCATGCCTGAGTCACAGGCGCACCATTTCTCTCCACTAATACTTGCAGCGAATGGCCACGTCATTAGTCTTGGACTGACTTGTTTGGTGTGCGCAACAGGAAATATTCCGCTTTCGGACAACAAGAAAAATTGGTTCCTATGCACTACGCTTATTAATATGTGCGGTTATCCAGTGTCTGGTAAGTAAATGTTCAAGAAAAAAATACTGGGGAGAAAACAAGATGGCGGCATAGGTAAACACCGGAGTTTGCTGCCTCGAATAACGACTTCAAAAATACAATTGAAAGACGGAACAGACATCATCCAGAACCACAGGAAGGCTGGCTGAGTGGAAATTCTATAACTAGAAGGAAAGAGAAAAGCATACCGAGACTCAGAGGAGGTGTGGTGCGGAAGTAAAATACTAAGGTACAGAGGCGCACACGGAGCAGGCTGGCGGCTGAGGGCACGGTTGTCATTTCCAATCGGGAGGGAGTCTCAGGCTCTGAGCTCCAGTTCCAGGGGACCCAGACTCATATGGGAGAAGCGGGACTGTATGGCATTGGTCGGAACTCGACAGCAGCTTTCTCTCGGAGGGGCTTGCAGCGATTGCCAGGACACTGAGAAGTGGAGCCTCTGAGAGCAGCCATAACTAATAGCCCCGCCCTGTTGATCCCGTGGGACCTGCCCCACCCAAGCCCTGCAGGGAGGCTCCTGCTGGGTAGCCTCAGGCAAAGGCTAGATTAGCACCTCCCTAGAGATCCAGGAGCCAATGTACCCAGAGGTCTGAGTGGGCCCATCCAGTTTGCAGCTCCGTGGAACCATAAAGGACACACTCAGCGGGCAGACTCAGTGAGCACCAAAGCCCCACTGAAGCAAGTCTTGGCCTGGAGGGGTGTCTCCAGCACAGAAGTTCTCCCACTGCAGACACAGCTGATTCTCACAGCCAATTGGCCTGGAGGTCAATTCCTCTCAGTGATACCTACAACAATCAAGACTTAACTACAACTAGACTGTGCACAAAGACCACAAAGGGGTGCACCAAGAGTGTCCACCTCAGGTAATTGGGGAGGCTGAGCCACTGTGCCTTAGTGGAAACTTAGCACAGAAAACCACTTTATCAACACAGGGAAGCATAAAAAATGCAGAGACAAAGAAACAGGACACAAATGACAGAAATGGAGGAAAGCAAACTACTGGATATAGAGTTCAAAACCACACTTTTAAGGTTTTTCAAGAATTTTCTAGAAACTGCAGATAAACTTAATGAGACCTACAAGAAATCTAATGAGACCCTCGAGGTTATGATAAAGGACCAATGAGAAATTAAGCATACACTGACTGAAATAAAGAATATTATACAGACTCCCAGCAGCAGACTACTGGATCGCAAGAATCAAGTCAATGATTTGAAATACGAAGAAGCAAAAAACACCCAACTGGAAAAGCAAAATGAAAAAAGAAGCCAAAAATACGAAGATAGTGTAATGAGCCTCTGGGACAGCTTCAAGCGTACCAACATCAGAATTATAGGGGTGCCAGAAGAAGAGAGAGAGCAAGATATTGAAAACCTATTTGAAGAAATAATGACAGAAAACTTCCCCTACCTGGTGAAAGAAATAGACTTACAAGTCCAAGAAGCGCAGAGAATCCCAAACAAAAGGAATCCAAAGGGGACCACACCAAGACACATCATCATTAAAATGCCAAGAGCAAAAGACAAAGAGAGATTCTTCAAAGCAGCAAGAGAAAGAAACTCAGTTACCTACAAGGGAATACCCATACGACTGTCAGCTGATTTCTCAACAGAAACTTTGCAGGCCAGAAGGGAGTGGCAAGAAATATTCAAAGTGATGAATAGCAACAACCTACAACCAAGATTACTTTATCCAGCAAAGCTATCATTCAGAATTGAAGGTCAGATAAAGAGCTTCACAGATAAGAAAAAGCTAAAGGAGTTCATCACCACCAAACCAGTATTAGATGAAATGCTGAAAGGTATCCTTTAAGAAGAGGAAGAAGAAAAAGGTAAAGATACAAATTATGAACAACAAATACACATCTATCAACAAGTGAATCTGAAAATCAAGTGAATAATCTGATGAACAGAATGAACTGGTGATTATAATAGAATCAGCGGCATAGAAAGAGAGTGGAATGACTATTCTTGGGGGGGGGGGGAGGGGGATGTGGGAAGAGACTGGACAAAAATCGTGCACCTATGGATGAAGACAGTGGGGAGTGAAGGCGGAGGGTGGGGTGGGAACTAGGTGGAGGGGAGTTATGGGGGAAAAAAAGAGGAACTAATGTAATAATCTGAACAATAAAGATTTAACTAATAAAAAAAAAACGGGGAAAAAAAAGAAAAAAATATTAATTTTTTACTAATATATTCTTTTATTTTGTTAACAATTACTCACTTATTTCATCCTTTTGTATTCAGCATGTCTCTATCGAAATAAACCTACGTTTCTATGGAAATTGAAGCTTTCGTGTGTTTTTTTTGCAGCCCACATAAACTTAAGCCTTGTTTATTTGACCCATTTTGCTTTTGAGTTTGACATGCTTGCCTTCAACTATGAACTTGGGCAGACCTACGTTAAAAGAAATTAAGTATCCTATATAATCCTAAATAATAAAAGCCTAATATGCAAATTGTTCAACTGGGAGTTCGACCGCTCGATATGATGCGTGCTGACCACCAGGGGGCGGCGTGGAACATGGCAGGCATTGGCGACGCAGTACTGGCAGTGGGCAGCAGTGGAGGTGCTGTCGGCCCCAATGGGCCCCAAGAGCGGGACCGTGGTTGGATGGTAGAGCAGGTGAGCGGCCGGTGCCAGTCCAAGGTGGTTGCAAGTGGGGACCCGATCGCCCTACCAATAGCCCCGCAGACAGCAACCATCAGGGGCAGGGGGCCCCCGACCAATTGCCCCGCAGGCAGGATGGTGGAGCAGGTGAGGGGGTGGCACCAGGCCACAGTGGGCTGCCAGGCAGGGCTGCAGGGCTGCAAGCTGGGGCTGGGAGCCTGGGGCCCGATCCCCACAGGCCACCCCGAGGGACCTCACCCTTGCACAAATTTGTGTACCATGCCTCTAGTACACTTTATAAATAAGATCCATAACAGAAGAATAATTATGTCTTAATTGATCCATAAAATGATAAAATTTACGATATTTTAGAGTATAAAACCGTGCTTTTCAATCTAAATACTTTGTTATTTTCTTCATCTGATCCGACGACCTACCCCTCCCCTCTAATGCATGGATGAGTGTGCATACTTGTGGTGGAGGGCAATTTCCCATCAATATGTGAGACACCTTGCCTCCATTCGCCTAATGATTCAGACATCAAGCTACAGGAGAGGGACCAAGGAGACTGTGCAACTGGAAAACATTCAGTCCAACAGCCAGTCTGGCTTGTAAACCATGGGTACAGCACCACTCCCAGCTTTTTTTACCCCATGCTTATGGCTGATCCAATAAACTGGCACTGAAAGATTTCCTATGTCCAAGATTCTTTTTTAAATATATTTTATTGATTTTTTACAGAGAGGAAGGTAGAGAGATAGTTAGAAACATCGATGAGAGAGAAACATCGATCAGCCGCCTCCTGCACATCTCCCACTGGGGATGTGCCCGCAACCCAGTTACATGCCCTTGACCGGAATCGAACCTGGGACCTTTCAATCCGCAGGCCGATGCTCTATCCACTGAGCGAAACCGGTTTCGGCCCAAGATTCTTTTTAAATTAAATTTTATTGTTGGTATTGCACTAGATCACAGAGTATTGCATAGTATAACGAACAAAGCTGTATTAGTGCTACTTATTTTACTTCACATATAATAACAAAAAGAATTCTCAATTGCTTTCTAAGTTAAATAATACAAGATAGAATATGGAATACATTATAGGCCAACCATAGAGATATAAACATAATAACCAGTGGTTTCTTAAATACTTCATCTTTACAATTTCTGTGTTCAGCTACACGAGATAGTTTACAAAGACAACAAACAGTAAATTAAAAAGGGACATAGACTTTCTAAACTTTAACCCAACCTCACTCCCACGCTGAGGTTCCTCTTCTCCCCCGACTTTATAAAGCCACCTCTGGCTTCATGAATGCACCCTTACTATTCTCTTCCACATACAAAACAAGTGAGTACGTTCTCCTCTCCTACTGAGTACCTGACCTTATTTCAGTGACAGTACCCCAATCTCATCCTGTTCCTTCCTGCCTACCCAGTGGCCTAACTGAAGATTTCATGCACCACAAGGTATGGTTTAACAATAAAAATACAAGGAACTAGACCAGTGGTTCCCAACGTGGGGCACATGCCCCACTGGGGGGCAATGTAATTTTTAAGGGGGGCAATCCAAGGATGAATTATTAACAGTGAATATTTTGTATTTCTTATGGTTCTAGGGGCCTCATATACAGTATATAAACATATCTATGCATTTCAGTTCTGTTTTGAAACTTTATTTGCTATTTTTCATATCAATTCATGTATTATTATTCTTTTAACCATTTCCTAGTGATGTCTTCCTCAGCACTTCAACTGTCCTTTTGTTCTTTTATTTTTCTCTTTCATGGATTCCATGTTCTTTGGAAAATTGTTTAGACCAAGTCAATGGCCTTTTAGGCTTCCTCCATGTGAATAGGAGCTCACTTTTTGAATAATAAGAATTTCATGTCACGGGGGGAGTGGGGGGGGGGGGCATCAGGGTTTTAGAGATGCTTAGGTGTGGCGTGGCCAAAAGAAGGTTGGGAACCACTGACCTAGACCAAATGCTAACATCGTCAGTGAATCCCAGGTAAGGGAAGACTACAGTTCCTTTCAACTGGAAGCACTGAAGCCCCCTTACAGCTGCGGACATGCGAGCTGTCATCTTTCTTCCTCAGGAAAACACCTGGCAGACAGATCAAAAGCTTTGTACTGGACGCCACTTTCTACTTCCTCACTGAAATCTCAGTCTATGGACTGTGATTGATTAGAGAATTATATCTCACCAGGTGAAAGGTTATCAAAAGCAGATGGATTTGAAATGGGGGGGGGGGAATTTTGCTTTTAATAAAAGTAGCTTGCCCTAACCGGTTTGGCTCAGTGGATAGAGCGGTGGCCTGCGGACTCAAGGGTCCCAGGTTCGATTCCGGTCAAGGGCATGTACCTTGGTTGTGGGCACATCTCCAGTGGGGAGTGTGCAGGAGGCAGCTGATCAGTGTTTCTCTCTCATCGATGTTTCTAAACTCTCTATCCCTCTCCCTTCCTCTCTGTAAAAAATCAATAAAACATTTTTTTTTTTTAAAAAAAGTAGCTAGCTTTTGTGAAATTCATGGAGTAAGGACATACAGAAGGTCAAGAGACATGAAAATATGCTCAAAGTCACTCATCATCCGAGAGGTGCAAATCAAAAGGACAATGAGGTACCTTCTCACACCTGTCAGAATGGCTGCAATCAACAAATAAACAAACGACAAGTGCTGGCAAGGATGCGGAGAAAAAGTAACACTCGTGCACTGCGGGTGGGAATGCAGATTGGTGCAGCCACTGTGGAGAACAGTATGGAGTTTTCTGAAATATTTCTTTTTAGATAAATAATGATTTGCATTAGAGTAAATGAGTCTCCACCATGTGCTATCAAATTCTATTTTATGCTCTTTTCAAATAAAGATATGAAAACTGCTGTGCTGAAAAAAAAATTCATGGAGTAAAATTTCCCACACTGTACAGATAAAAAAAATATATCCTTTCAGGGATGAACTGAAATATAAAGACAGGGCCAATGCTCTGACACAAAGATTATTACAATCAAAGTCTGAAAATAAGTATAAGTTTTGAAAATGTTTTTATTGATTTCAGAGAGGGAAAGAGATAGAAACATAGATGAGAGAGAAACATTGATTGATAGGCTGCCTCCTGCATGCCCCCTACTGGGGATCCAGCTCACAGCCCAGGCATGTGCCCTGACGAGAATCGAACTGTGACCTCCTAGGGCAGTGATGGAGAACCTTTTGAACTTGGCGCGTCAGCATTTTGAAAAACCCTAACTTAATTCTGGTGCCGTGTCACATATAGAAATTTTTTTTTATATTTGCAAACATAGTAAAACAAAGACTTATATTTTTTATATTTTATATACTTAAATGCCATTTAACAAAGAAAAATCAACCAAAACAATGAGTTCGCGTGTCAGCTCTGACATGCGTGTCATAGGTTCGCCATCACTGTCCTAGTGTGTGGGACGATGCTCAACCACTGAACCATCCCCGCCAGGCCAAAATAATCTTGCAGTAGACCCAAATATAACTAAATGATGATCATTTCTCGTTAAAGGATAATGTGGCTGCCTTTCCATGTGCACAAATTCAGACAGGGGCACTGACTGTATTAAGGAAGGAGCGAGTGTGGAGGAAGGTGGGGGGAAAATCACTCAGGACAGGCAGTAGACACAGAAGGCTAAGAAGGTATGAGCTTCACGCTAAGTTATTCAGGGAGTGTCCAGATGAGGCAGAAACTATCATTTTGTAAAGGGTAACCAAATCCGTGGAACACATGCTACTGACATACAACAGAAGAATTCCATCTGAAAGCTGTACACAATAGAGCTCTGCAGACAACTCAGAATAGTCAGCTCTACCTGGAAAATTCTATTCCACACTAAACTGTACATGTTACATTTTGTATAGAAACTGCCCATCGTAAGCAAAAGTGCACTATGTACCTCTCAACCAACAGGGTGATGGAGGCAGGAATAGGGGAGAATCCAAGTTTGAAAAGTTATGATTCTAAATATATGCAGCCCTGGCTCAGTGGTTAAGAGTGTCAGCCAGCCCCCTGGAGGGTCACTGGGTTCTATTCAGTCAAGGGTAGGGTTGCAACCTCAGCTGGGGCTCATGCAAGAGGCAACCAATGGATGTCTCTCTCACATGGATGTTTCTCTCTCCTCTTTCATACGCCCCCCTCCCTTCCACTCAAAAAAAAAAAATCAATGGGAAAAATATCCTCACTTCTTGAACGAGGATTTTTAAAAATATATCCACAGCCCTAACTGGTTTGGCTCAGTCCCAAGTTCGATTCCTGTCAAGGGCATGTACCCTGGTTGCAGGTACATACTCAGTAGGGGGTGTGCAGGAGGCAGCTGATCGATGTTTCTCTCTCATCAATGTTTCTAACTCTCTATCCCTCTCCCTTACTCTCTGTAAAAAAATAAAATAAAATAAAATAAAATAAAATATATTTATTAAAAAAATACACACACACACAAACACACACACACCCTCTAGTTGGTGTGGCTCAATGGTTTGGAACATTGTCCCATAAACTGAAAGGCTGTGGGTTCTATTCCTAGTCAGGTTTCAGTCAGCGCATGTGCAGGAGGCAGCTGGTCAATGTTTCTCTTTCTCATCAGTGTTCCTTTTCTCTCTCTCACTCTCTCTCCCTTCCTCTCACTCTAAAATCAAACATATCCTCAGGTGAGGATGAAAAAGAAAATTATAGTTATAAAATACACACACACACACACACACACACACACACACACAGGGAATGAGAAGTACACAAACAATAGATCAATTAAACACACAAAAAAGGCAGTAACAGAGGAAATGAGACAGAAAATAGTGAAATAGCAATTCTTCCTTATCAGTAATTACTTTAAATGTAAATGGATTAAACTAGCCAATCAAAAGGTAGAGACTGGCAGAATGGATAAAAAAACATAATCCAACTATATGCTGTCTATAAGAGATTCACTTTAGATGAAAGCACATAAAAGGTTGAAAGTGAAAGATGAAAAAAGATATTCCATGTGAAAAACAACCAAAAGAAAACAGGGGTGGTTATATTAATATCAGGCAAGATAGACTTTCAGTCAGAAATGGTTAAAAGAGATAAGCTACTACATATAATGACAAAAGAGTCCATTCATCAAGAAAACATACACACCAGGGCCTTTGCCCTGAAGGGTCATAGGTTCGATTCCGATCAAGGGCACATACCTGGATTGCAGGTTTGACCCCAGATCCCAGTCGGGGTGCATACAGGAGACAACCAATTGGGGTGGGTGTGTGTGTGTGTGTGTGTGTGTATGTGTCTTCTCTCTCCACCTCTTTTCCTTCCCTTCCACTATCTCAAAAAAAAAAGAAAATCAATGGAAAAAATATCTTCAGGTGAGGATTCAAAAAGAAGATATACAAATTAAAGTGGCCAAATATATGAAGCAAACATTGACAGAACTAAAAAGTGATATAGTTCAATAATAATACCTGAATTCTTCAATTGATCCCTTTGAATAATGGGTAGAATATCTAGACATAAGACAAATAAGGAAATGGAGAACATAGCACAATGAACTAGATCTAGCAGACACACACAAACACTCCACCCAGCAACAGCAGAATCTATATTTTTCTCAAGGGCACATGGAACGTTCTCCAAGAGAGACCATAAGCTAGGCCACAAAACAAATCTCAATAAATTTAAAATGATTAAATCAGACAAAGAATCTTCTCTGACCACAGAAAATGAAGCTGGAAATCAAGAATACGAAGGAAAATGGAAATTTCACAAAAATGTGGAAATTAAACAACAAACTCTAAAACACCTGTGAAAAATTGCCACTCTTAATCAACCAATGAATGAATCAAAGAAATCTCAAGGGAAATTAGAAAATAAAGAGGAATGAAAACAAAAACACAATGTATAAAAACTTATTTATGTAGTGAAAGCACTGCTCTGAGGGAAATTTAGAGCAGTAAATGCCTACATTTAAAAAGGAAAATCTTATATATCAGTAATTTGCTTTTACCGCTTAAAGAACTAAAATAAAAATTAAAGTAGGATCATTACTGATCTTTTCTTTTTAAAATATATTTTATTGATTTTTTATAGAGAAGAAGGGAGAGGGATAGAGAGTTAGAAACATCAATGAGAGAGAAACATCGATCAGCCGCCTCCTGCACACCCCCCACTGGGAATGTGCTTGCAACCAAGGTCCATGCCCTTGACCGGAATTGAACCTGGGTCCCTTCAGTCTGCAGGCCGACGCTCTATTCACTAAGCTAAACCAGTTAGGGCAGATCATTACTGATCTTACAGAAATAAAAAGGATGATAAGAGAATGCTATGAATAATTATATGCCCTAGAAGAAACAAAGTCTAGAAACATATCCAAGAAATACTGATATTGGGTTTTTTAAAGCTTTTTCTTCTTCTCATCACATATTTTTAAGTCAGTCCAACAAATTCTGACAAGGATTTATACAAGTGAGGACCTCAGCAACTACATAAATAGCCCTTCCAAGGTTCTAAATGAAGCAGAAAGGAGAGAAAATACGACGATTCCTCCAGGGATGTGCCAGGGGCCAATGCCGCCCTGGCGTCTTTGAACGTAAGGCGAGGACAGCATCACATGACCATTCTTGCAAACTCAAAACCACATGAGGCTACCCACACCCCATGTTGTATAAAACCGAGGTGTAAACATTCTGACATCAGGGGAAAGCGTGATCTTTATCCTTTTTCTTTTCACCCCTCACCTCTCCCCGAGTACCGTCATTCAAATCAATCAAGGGCTTTCATCTTGACGGTGGCCAGTGATGTGGTCCACACCATTAGGGCAGACAGGCTATCCTTGTCCTCAGCTGTTTTCGGTGTGAAAGCAGTCAAGACGAGAACGAGTGGCACCAGGATTAGCACCGAGGCAATGATGTGACTGACTGAGGGGGACGGGGTGTGAGCAGAGCACAGACCCCTGACGAGGGTGGAGCCACACAGTGCTCCATTCTAACCATCTCCTCCCCCTCACAAGCTGAGGAGGAGAAGCCTGGGCCAGAGCAGATGCGGATGCCAACTTACACGGGCACTGAAGCTCTGGACACCATTTTAAACTCCATTTTAAACTTTGTTTGTCACGTAAGCGAATTAAGGAAGGCAAATTAGGAATGTGATTTTAATTTTCTACCAACATAAAGTATGTCTCAATCATTTTCTTTACAAATATACTTAGAATACAAATCCATACCAAAAAAACGACTGTGAACATGACAAAGAGGCCAGAAGAGCCTCGGCTGCTCGAGCGATTTCCTTTACCTTGTAGGCTGTCATTCGATGCCGAGCAATGGTCGTCAGCTTTTCCAGGAGGCCGCGCAGTCGCTCCTGTGTTGCCTGGGAGATCAAACTCATGGCCTCGGAGCTCAGTTCCGTGATGTCGTGCTTTCTACCTGTGCAAGCAGAGGAACCCAGGATGTGTTTTGGTGGAGGCTGATAATGGAAATAATTAGCACAGCAGGTATTCTGTTCCCCCTGGAAGTCAGACCCATTATGAATAAAGGTTTGGAGATTATGATTTTCCTGGTAAAGTCACAACTTCAAAGATCTTAGACATTATATTAATAAAACCTAGCCTGAAGCCTCAGAAAATATAGACATTGTTTCGCTTAGCCTCTAGGATCACTCTCCTTGCAAGGTCATTTATAGGACAAAGTTAATAAGAACACAAATCAAGCCTAGCATTCAGGGAGAAAAATGGTAACTGCAGAAATCAGTGCTGTATTCTGTTAATTTTAGTAATGAAAAAAATAGAACATTACACTTAGTCCTATTTGACACTGCTAACAATTTCTGGCATTTCAATGAATTCAGATTGTGAATTTCTGTTAATGCCTTGTCTACAGACATACCTATACTCCTTTTGTCCATTACCAATCTGCTGACATTCAAAATGGGTTCAAAGTCTCCTCATTCCATCCATCCATTTGAATCACTTCTCTTTCACTGTCTCTCCTTCCTACTCTGAAACCAGACTTTCACTCTTCCTCTTACTAACTAGAAAGAAACTCTTAGGAAAACATACCCAAAGGCAGAAGTTCATTTACAAGTCAACCTTATCACTATTTAAATAGTAATTCTCCAGCTTGGTGAAACCACCTATCAACAGAGACCTAAATCTAAAGATATAAGTAATTAGGTAGTGGAATTTAAATGTGCTTTTAATAGTGTTGCTGTGTTTGTTTTTTAATCCTCACCCAAGGATATTTTTCCCTCATTGATTTTTAGAGAGAGTAGAAGGGAGGAGGAGGAGAGAGGGGAGAGAGAGAGAGAGAGAGAGAGAAAGAGAGAGAGAGAGAGAGAGACATCAATTGATTGCCTCCCGCACACACCCCAAACTAGGCTGGGGATGGAGCTTGCAACAGAGGTAGGACTCGAACCCACGGTCCTTCAGTCTAAGGGCAACACTCCAACCACTGAGCCAAACCAGCCAGGACTGTTGTGTTTGTTTTTAACATATGCCTATACACAGAAATTTTAAAATATTAATTTGATTTTGCACTCTATCTGAAATAGTGTGAATGAGTACAGTAAAAACAAACTTTAATTAAAAGCCAACAAATCTTAAATGCATTCTTTGACATTATTCCATAATCAGTGTTAAACTTTAATTCAAAATGTGGACTATAATAAACCAGATAGGAAGATTTAAAAAATTATCCAGCGGGAGCACCGAAGGCCACAAATTCCGTCTGGAGGCGCCTCTGAGCTCGCTTGGGCACCATGGGCAAAGCTCACCCTCCCGAGTTAAAGAAACTTATGGACGAGAAGTTACCATGGAAATTAAAGGGTCACAGACATGTCCAAGGAATATTGCGGGATTTGATGAATCTTGTGATGGATATGTGTGGAAAGGCAACTGGTGGGCAAAGAACAATACTGGAGTGGTGGTGATACGAGGAAATAGTGCCATCATGATAGAACCCTTGGAACGAGCATAAAGAATGGCTGTAAGGGAGCTATGGGAGGGGGGGAAAGAGAAACATCTGTAATAATCTGAACAATAAAGATTAAAAAAAAAAAAGAATGGCTGTAGTCACCAGAGAAATCAACTGCTTCCACATGTTCCCTCTTCACAGCACCTGCTTTACTACAACATAGAGTCCTGTCCATTTTCACATTCAACTTTTGTTAAATAAACTTTTGTACTGATCAAAAAAATTATTCAGCTTCTCCTACGCCAAACCTTCAAAATGTACGTTACTGCTTTCTAACACACTGAATTCATCACCAACTTTAGACTCAAGAGGGGAAACCACAGCACAAAGTCAAGTCCACCAACAGCATCAGCATTAACAGGCAGCGGGACATTCTGCAGAAGGGACGGGACTTCACACCCGTGACTGAGCTACAGCTCCACACGGAGGACAGGGAGTGACATGCCAGCTCAGGCTTAAACTAAGACGATGAACATTTTAAAATATTTAGTTTAGAAGGGGATCTTTGAAAATTTTACATGTATTTACAAAACAGTCAGTCATCCTATGGAAAGATACACTTTTCAAATATTAAAAATAAACAGGGCTGGATTTTTAAACAATATCAGGATTTCATGAACAATCAAATGTTTAAATATCTTCACTAAACCTATTTTAAAAATGACGAAGTTAATACTGTAAGAAAAATCCCCACTGTGAAATAAAACACTTTGTTAAAGTCCACATAACTGATTAGGAGATCTAGTTGGTGTCTGCAAGCTTGCTAGGTGATTTACAGAGGTCTGTGCGAGTTAGTTTACGTAGATACCAAGCAGAGAAAACACTGGCATGCTTACTCTAACATATTTAAGTAGAAAAATCTTCTTCCAAAATTTTAGGGGTAAATTTATATTTTCTGTTACTAAGGAATGATCTTAGAGTTTTTAACCTGTTCAGTAAAAAGGGAATTTTACTAGAAATGGAAAACATTCCCAAAAATAACATAACTCCATCCACTCTATGGTCAATTTTTTTCAAGCTTAGGAAAATTCAGAAGTAAGAAGTTAGCAATTTCTCATCGTGTTAAATGACAGTTTGTGTTTCATCAAGAACTGAAAATCCCAATAGTTGTCCCCAGAATTTTCCTTGAAAACAGAGGCTGCAAACTGAACGTGGTCTCTACTCAGTTAGTTTACACAATGTGACGGGAACACAACTGTGCCTATTGCTTATACACGGTGTGAGCTGCTTGTGCGGTAACAGCAGAGGGGAGCAGCTGGGACTCAGACCACATGGCTAACAAAGTGGCAAATATTTGTTATCTGGCCCTTGCAAAAAACAATCGCCCATCCCTGTCCAAAAAGATTAAAAAATGCTCTTCCAGTGCTAAAAATTTTCCTACCATATAATCAATGTTCAAATCAAGCTAGAAATAAAATATGTAAGAGGGGCAAGGAACTGACAAAATTACCTACTTACATGCTACCAAAGCTTGAGATAATTATACGGCTACAAATACCAGGAGTTCAAGTACCAGGAAATTTCCCAAGCTGTCACAGAAAAATATAGTGCTTGGGCTTGTTCCAAAATTAAAGAGCTGGCTCCTGTGCAATACAGAATGCATATGGACAGAAGGAAACTTGGAGAGAGAGAGGGAGAGAAGTCAAACAACACACAAGCAAACAGAAAACAAACAGTCAACGCTTCTGAACTTCTATCCTTCGGACTACTTGCAAATGCTAGCTTTGCATGATGAAAGAAAGATGATATGTACTCAACTTAAATCAGAGATAAAAAAGTAGTAATAGCATAGAGTAGGCGCTCAAACATGTCTTTATTGAGTATTTTGTAAAGTAAAATACGTGAGAGTGATGCACTTTGTAGTCCTTAAATATACCGGGGGGATATAAAAAAATCAGAAACCTTCCTATTTCTGTTCGACCTTCAATATAAAATGGGAAGATCCCTGCTCAAAGGCACTGGTACTGGCCCCAAATTCGACGCGGGTGAAGGAGACCTGCGCTCCAGCAAGCCCCAGGGTCAGCACACAAGGAACAGGTGCATCACTTGCACAATACCTCGCCAGTCTGTCTCTTTTCCCAGTTAATCTGAGGAGACTGCAGCCTTTCACATGAACGAACGCAAGTTTGTTATTAAACAACAGAAAAGCTTTTTCACTCCGGAAAAAAAAGCTACGTTCTCTTTAATTTCCTTTCAGGTAATGTAGCCACCTAACAACCTACTGGGCCTAGAAAGAACCCTAAGATTCTAAATTAGTTCTTTTAAAGCAAGGGAGGGTTTGCATTTCAGGGCTGAAGATAAGAAAAAGGGGAATCACTCTGAATAGCTATTTCTTTCATAAACACAAACTTGTAACCTAAGTGTACATGTGTACGCATATAGGCCTAAAGACCAATGAAGGAAGAAGGACAGAAAGAAAGTATATTATATGCACACTAGAGGCCCGGTGCACGGATTCGTGGCGGTGGGGTCCTTTGGCCTGGCCTGCACCCTCTCGCAACCCCGGGCCCTTCAGGGGATGTCGCAGAGACAGTTTTGGCACGATCCCTGTAGGGCACCGGGGGACTCCACCATGCACCGGGCCTCTAGCATGCATAGATCTTTGGTTAATCTCTTCCCGTCCTCCCCCATTCCCTCTGAGATTCATCAGTCTGTTTCATGTTTCCATGCCTGCGGTTTCCACTCCTGCGTTGAACGTCTGCCCCCTGGTGGTCAGCGTGTGTCACAGTTACCAGATGGTTGGCCAGTCGCTTAGGTTTCTATATCTATAAAAGCGTAATATGCAAATTGACTGAAGAGCCGAACAGTGGAATGGCTGTCTAGACAACCTTCCGGATGAAGCCAGGGCTGCGAGGGCCTACTCTTGCACAAATTTCATGCATCGGGCCTCTAGTATACAGATATTTATATAAAAATATTAAGAAATATGAATAAGCCGAAACCGGTTTGGCTCAGTGGATAGAGCGTCGGCCTGCGGACTGAAGGTCCCAGGTTCGATTCCGGTCAAGGGCGTGTATCTCAGTTGCGGGCACATCCCCAGTAGGAGATGTGCAGAAGGCAGCTGATCAATGTTTCTCTCTCATCGATGTTTCTAACTCTCTATCTCTCTCCCTTCCTCTCTGTAAAAAATCAATAAAATATATTTTAAAAAAAGAAGTATGAATAAAATATTAGCTTTCTATTTTTAAAATAAAATACTTCTTTCTATAGCACTTATGAAATCTATGTAAGCCTCAGAGTTCCAGGAAGACCAACCAAGGCCATTTCCTGGTATCACTGTCCCTGGAACAAGCAGTCCTATCAGGTCAACATCGTAAGCAGGCACTTACCAATGTCTAAAATTCTCCTCTGCAGAGCGCCAATGAAGAGAAATGGCTCATCTTCACACGACTGAATGAGCGTGCCAACCAGTTCAGAGTTTGTTGCTAAGATGCGGGCATTTTCCTCATTGAGGTTGACCCCGGCCATGAAAGTCACATCGTTGATGTCATCTTCATCCCTAATAAGAAAGAGGAAGATCCAGCTTTGAGGTAGAGGCAGTGGTGGTGTTTATATGTATGAATGATCTAAGAGACCTCAAAAGACACTTTCCTCAGTTCCCCAGAGCAAGAGAACTGAAGAATGGTGTCCTTCCCCGTAAGCCTTTCAAATTAATTGGTAACTCTACCCATTGTGTACATATACCATCAGGAAAATAAACCAGACACAACTTTGTCTTCTAGCGCCCATCTCCCCTGCTCTTGGTTTAGTAAAGGAGATGCATCAAGAGGAATTGGAATTTACACGACCTTATCCACAAACCCTCTACACAAGGAAAGACAGACTTGTTTTCACCCAAGATGATTAAAAGCCCACCACGTTCCCCAGTGCACTCCCCTGTCCACTGTGGGGCAGCAGAAATGACTCAGTCCTCAAAAGTCTGTACCTACATCAGACCCTGGAGAAGAGGCTTTCTTGACTAGCTATTCTGAAACCAAAAGGTTAAAACACACGACCAAACATACAACAGCAAAACAATGAATTCCATTTGAAGCAAGGTAGAACATATGGTTAGTCTACACTAGAGAATCTGATTCCTGCAGTATGAAAAAATGGACATTAAAGTTGGAGTAATACTATCTATGCAAATAACATGTAACCATCCTATATTATTTTCTCAAAGTGGCTTTTAAAGAAAAGTTTCAAAAATCACATTAAACTCCTAGCTGTTCAAAGACCTCCACTAACAGAAGTAATATATATGCATTATTCATCCACAAGCATTTTATTACTTTTCTCTAAAATATAAAGACTCTAAAAATACTTAACCATAAAGCATTATTACATTTTCCAAAAATCAACAATAATTCCTAATTATCATCCAATAGCCAGTCAGTTTAAACAGGCCTAACTGTACAAACATGCAGAGGACGTATAATGTTTGTCACTTCGAATGCTGAAGTAGTGAGTGAAACATGAATCTCTGGCACCCTCAGGTGTTTAAGAAGGATAGTGCTACCACTACTCATTCGGGTATACTGAGCAGAATAGAAAACAGGATTTTCTAAGTGGAAAAATCACAAACCAAAACATTGTCAGTTAAGCAAGTAGTTTTGAAAATGTAGGCAGATATCACTGTTATTACACCTCATCCAGTTAAGTCAAGACAAGAGTTAATGCCACAAGAATACTTCCTCCTTACTAACAAGAGTCAACATTTCAACAATAACTGAAGTGATATTGATGTTACATAGCCAAGGAAGCAAACTTAAATAAAAAGACATCACTCTAAGCCAGTGATGGCGACTTTTGAGCTCGGCGTGTCAGCATTTTGAAAAACCCTAACTTAACTCTGGTGCTGTGTCACATATAGAAATTTTTTGATATTTGCAACCATAGTAAAACAAAGACTTATATTTTTGATATTTATTTTATATATTTAAATGCCATTTAACAAAGAAAAATCAACCAAAAAAATGAGTTCGCGTGTCAGCTCCGACACACGTGTCATAGGTTCACCATCACTGCTCTAAGCTGTGTATACAACCACATGACTCAAATTACTGGAAAGCATTATATAATGGAAAACTGTAGCTGAGCGCAAAAAGCAAAGATATCAGCGTTAAAACTGTACTACGAAGGCCCAGGCCCATGAAGACGGGAGACAGAGTCCAGGACCTATCACATCTGACATGTGTGCGGGACACAACCAGTATGCTGAAGAACAGAGCGAATGCAAACTAGGATCCCCGGGCCATTACACACACAACGGTCTCCCTACCTCCCCCCTACCCGACTGAGAGACTATCTTCTGTCCTGCTTATGCCACTGCTTTTTAGTTTTTCTGTTATCTACAACCTCACTGGAGTCTAACATTTATAATTAGAATTCATAAAATAGTCAATTCTCCCCCAAATTAATGTAATCACATCATCTCAATACAAAATTTTCATAGAACTGTCATGTTTCTAAAATTCATGTGCAATAGAAAAATAACAAGGAAAATCAAGGTATCTTTGATTTAAGAAGGGATAAAGCGAAAAAACATGCTCTATCAGATATAAAAACAAATACTGAAGTGGTAATAATTGAAAATGCAAAAATATTAACATAGACATAAAACAAAAACATAGAACTAAAATGAAATTCTACAGTTTACATTTCAGAACATAAGCGGAAAAATGGCAAATGACTGAGTCAGTTACAAAGAATTTATAGCATGAGACATTTACAAAGATAAAAATCAAGAATTACTTAAGATAAAAGGGCATGTGTGCATATGTGAGGTGTGTGTGTGTGTGTGTACAGATATCTTGAAAAAGTTATAGGACCACATCACTATGAGCTGTGGATAGGGATGGATTTCTTAGAATAGATCAAATTCAAAAGCCATCGAGGAATCAAATACTGTGACAAAACCTTCATATAACAAAAGACACGAAAAACAGTGACAAGTTAAGCCAAAGAGTAAATATTTCCATGTACAACAAATAATTACACACTCACGGAAGTATATGAATCTAAAAAACAATAAGAACTCAGCAAAAGTAATAAGCTAGAAATTTCCCAATGAAAATACGAATGGTGACACTTTTGCCTCAGGCAGTAAGTGACTAGATTTACGAAGGAGAAATTACACATTACAACTAGACCAGCATAAGACATTTTCATTCCAGTGTTGCGTGTCAGTAAAAATAAGCAATGAGCACGCTATAAAGGCAGAACTGCCTCCGAGCGCATGCCTGCGGCAGCCCCAGCGCTGGGCCTGTCACAGTGGAGAAACTGGCTAAGTCAGGTTCCCTAGAAAAAGGCTCACGTGGTCCCAATCAACAGTCACCCCTGTTTGCTGCAAGAAACAGCCATCAGTCCTCCCTGCAGTAGAGCAAACTGGACTTGGGCCCTCAGGGTTCATCCAATTTACTAGCCAATAAGGTTTTAGATTCAACAATTCCATTTTTCACTTCTCAAGGTCTTATTTGGCTCTTTTTCAAATGTTTGTATTCATTTCTTAATAGGTAATTATTACTTGCTCATTTTTGTGATTCCACATTTTATTTTTAACCATTTCATAATAGTTTTTAATACTGAATACTTGATCATCCAATGTTTGAAGTCACTGGAGTTCCAAAGGTGTTGCTCTTTCCCTGTAGTTTAAAGCAGGGTAACGCCCTAGCCAGTTTAGCTCAATGGATAGAGCGTCGGCCTGCGGAATGAAAGGCCTCAGGTTTGATTCCGGCCAAGGGCACATGCCCGGGTTGCAGACTGGATTCTCCAGTAGGGGGCATGCAGGAGGCAGCCAATCAATGATTCCCTCTTATCACTGATGTTTCTCTCTCCCTGTCCCTTCCTCTCTGAAATCAATAAAGAAATACATATATTTTTTAAAAAAAGCAGGGTAACTTTTCTATACATGTTTTATCTGTGAAAGCGAACACATACATGGATAGCAGAAAACACCAGAAAGACATTTTTAAACTGCTGAAAAGAGAGAGAGAAAAGGCAACCCAAAATTCTAATCTTACTCCTGATCACATCATCTACACCAGTGGTTCTCAACCTTGGCTGCACATTAGGATCACCCAGGAATCTTTTTAAAATCCTGATCTCTGGGCCTCATCCTCTGGAAATTCTGTTTCTTTGTGATGGGGTGGGGCCACAACATTAGTAACAAAGAAACAGAATTTCCGGAGGATGAGGCCCAGAGATCAGTATTTCAAAAAGATTCCCAGGTGATCCTAATGTGCAGCCAAGGTTGAGAACCACTGCTCTACATAAATAACCTAAAATAATCTGACGTGGAGAGCGACTGGCCTCTCATTATTGCTGGTGGGAATATAAATGGGATGGTCCCTGTGGTAAACAGTTTGATAGTTTAAGTACAGGTGCTCCTGGACTTAAGCCCCAGGAATTTGAATATATTTTAAGTCGTAAATGCATTGAAAACAGCGAACCTATTGAACCTACAAGCTTGGCCTCAGCACCTTACTCGCTCGGAACACTTACAGTAGCCTGCAGCTGGGCGAAATCACCTCGCTGCTGCCACCCCGCTCCCTGCGAGAGGCGTAAAGCGCTAGCCCAGGAAACAGTAGCAATTCAAGATTCAAAGTACTGTTTCTAGTGAATGCATATCGTTTTCAAGCCACTAGAAAGTCAAAAAATCATGAAGATGAATTGTAGTAAATCCAGAAATCCAGGACCTTCTGTAGTTAAAGACACACATATGTAATGACCCAGCCATCATACTCCCACATATTTACTAGAGAGAAATGAGAAACTATGTTCATACAAAAATCTGTACGTAAATATTAATAGTGGCTTCATATATAATTGTTAAAAACTGAAAACAACCCAATGTTCATTAACAAGAAAAAGGATTTATTCATACAACAAATAGTTCTCCCCAATGCAAAGAACAATTTTCTAATATTCATAATGACATAGGATATGAACTTCAAAAACACACTGCATAAAAAAAATTCAGATGCAAAAGAGCAGATACTGTAATTTTTCATTTATGTGAAGTTTAAGAATAGACAAAAATGACCCATGGTGATAGATATAAAAATAGTGGCTGTAGGAGGCAGGGATTGGGATATTGATTTTAAAGGAGCATAAAAGCGATGGATATGTTCTGCATCTTGATCTGAATTATGATTACCCCAGTATATATGTTTGTCAAAATTCATTAAGATGTACACTTAAAATCTGTGCATTCCAGTGTCGCGTGCACAGACATTGTCGAAAAGGTATCAGCACTTTATTGTTTATAAATTATACTCAGTTCTGTTCCATTTTTTTAATGCATAAACATATTTATTATTAAAAGTATTATCTGTCATCTCTTTTCTTTTTTTTAAAAGTTACTTCCTTAATCCAAATCAAGTTTTAACTATTTATTTTCTTTACCTCAAGGACGTCGCTCCATTCTCCTTTATTTTATCTTTCCGAATAGAAGATACTTGAAGAGGCAGAATTTTATTTCCTGGCAGGGTAGTCTGCTTTAGGATGGAAGCTACAAAAACAAAGAAAGAAAGGATGCTTTTAAATAGGCAATCACGCTACATGATGAAAAATTCAGAACAGCTTTTAATAACAAAGAATAATCAAAGAAAACCTCAAACTGCCCTAAAATATGTTTAAATTCAAACATGGCAATGAATTTATTGCCTGCACGCGGAATCATTCACTAAAATCAAGACCTCCAGCCTTCAAATTATCTACAGAATTACCAGCACTATAAAAATAGTATGCAGAAAAAGTGACAGAAACATGTTAATGATATATCATTTCTATGGTAGATTTTAAAAAATAAAACCTCTAAATTTTATGCGCAAGACTAATTGACAAAGAAAGAAAGAAGCACATTTTAAAAAGAAAAGGCTACAGAAAATTTTCTAAGTCAAAAAAGTACTGCCCTAACCAGTTTGGCTCAGTGGATATAGCGTCGGCCTGCGGACTGAAGAGTCCCGGGTTCGATTCCGGTCAAGGGCATGTACCTTGGTTGCGGGCACATCCCCAAGAGGGGGTGTGCAAGAGGCAGCTGATCGATGTTTCTCTCTCATTGATGTTTCTAACTCTTTATCCCTCTCCTTTCCTCTCTGTAAAAAATCAATAAAATATATATATTTTAAAAAGAACTTATTTACTACTGGACTCATGTATCTGATTACAAATACTGTGAATAGCTGCTTCTTTTACTCTAAAACAACATATCCCCTTAGAAAGTGGCTCTGTAGGTACAGGGATGTACCACAGTTATCTTTCAGTCTTCTCTCTCCGGCCCCAGCATAAAAGACCACATCTCTCGTCTCTTAATGAACAGAACATTAAAAGAGAGTACAAAACCCCGTGCTGTTTCAAACCCAGTGTGATGGGTCAGAGTCTGGCTGGAGGTGGCTGACCGGAAGTTGCTGCAGTGCTCACTGGCATCTTCTTCTGAAGCGTCAGTGCTGAGGAAGGGGGGAGTGTACCCACTTGTCTGGAAATGCACCCTGAAGGCTGCTGGACTACCTGAAACAATGAGAACCGTCATTATAGTCATTCAAGCAAACCCGCTCCAGTTATAACAAGAGAACAGCCAACTGTGCTCACCCAGCGGTAAATACACCTGATCATAGCACAATAAGAATGCCTACTTAAACCTAAATCTGTATGTGGCAAAATTATCTTGTTCAAAACTGAAAAACATGACGATCTCACACATTATATTGCTTCTTAGAGTGGAGCTCAAATTTACATTACATATTGCCCAATTTAAACCTCCATATGTGCCATATTTTCATTTTTTAACTTTATCATGGAAAATTTCAAATATATACAAAGGCAGAAGAAATAAGATGAAACCACCTATGCCCGTGGTCAGCAAACTGCGGCTTGCGAGCCACATGCGGCTCTTTGATCCCTTGAGTGTGGCTCTTCCACAAAATACCACGTGCAGGCGCACGTACAGTGCGATTGAAACTTCGTGGCCCATGCGCAGAAGTTGGTTTTCGGCCTGGGCGAGTCTATTTTGAAGAAGTACTGTTGATATTTGGCTCTGTTGACTAATGAGTTTGCCAATCACTGACCTATGCCATTATTACCCAGCTTCAACGATGATTAATTCTTTACCAACACTGTTTCCTGTATATCTCCACCCACTTCGCTACCATCCCCAATGATTTTAAAGCACCCCTAGATATAATTGTTTATCTATCTACTAGAGGCCCAGTGCATGAATTCGTGCACCAGTGGGGGTTCCTCGGCCTGGCCTGCGGGATCGGGTTGAAACCGGCTCTCCGACATCCCCCGAGGTGTCCCGGATTAGGAGAGAGCAAAGGCCAGGCCGAGGGACCCCACCGGTGCATGATCGGGGCAGGGGAGAGATGCAGGGGAGGCTGGCTAGCTGCGGAGGGAACACGGAAGGGCTCCAGACTGTGTCTGGCCCATCTCGTTCAGTCCCAATTGGCTGGACCCTAGCAGCAACCTCACCTACCAGTCGGAGCGTCTGCTCCCCCTGGTGGTCAGTGCACATCATAGCAAGCAGTTGAGCAGCCTTGGCATATCATTAGCATATTACACTTTGATGCTTTAATTGATTGGACAGTCGACCAGTCGACCAGACACTTAGCATGTTAGGCTTTTATGGTATAGGACAGCCGTGGGCAAACTACGGCCCACAGGCCAGATCCGGCCCGTTTGAAATGAATAAAACTAAAAAAAAAAAAAATAGACTGTACCCTTTTATGTAATGATGTTTACTTTGAATTTATATTAGTTCACACAAACACTCCATCCATGCTTTTGTTCCGGCCCTCCGGTCCAGTTTAAGAACCCATTGTAGCCAAAACCGGTTTGGCTCAGTGGATGGAGCGTCGGCCTGCGGACTGAAAGGTCCCAGGTTCAATTCCGGTCAAGGGCATGTACCTGGGTTGCAGGCATATCCCCAGTGGGAGATGTGCAGGAGGCAGCTGATCGATGTTTCTCTCTCATCGATGTTTCTAACTCTCTATCTCTCTCCCTTCCTCTCTGTAAAAAATCAATAAAATATATTTAAAAAAAAAAACCATTGTGTCCCTTGAGTCAAAAAGTTTGCCCACCCCTGATATAGGATAAGTATTTCAAAAAACTAGTACATCTCCAAAAGATAGACTTTTAATGGGCCGGTTTAAAAAAAAATACCTGCAAAATGACAATACTAAAGGCATCCTCCAAAATAAACAGTTCAAGAAATCCAAAGGGTGAGTGTTGGGGACAAAGGAAGCAAAGTTAAGGTAATAATAGCAGGGCCTTATTTTTAGCTTCAAAGAAGGAAAAAAGTACAATAGAAGTTCCTTTTTTTTTCCCTACCTCAAAGAAGAAAAATAGTCAACATGTATTTGAGCCAGCTACTGACAATGAACTATTTTAAGTCCTTAAATTCATTTATGGCTAATATAAATGTGCCAGGAGACAGACTTCTGAACAGAATTTGGAAGTACAATTTATTCTGTATTTTAATTTTTATTGTAAATAAAATATAAAATCTAGTGTGTATCAATCACTAAATAAAAGTAACTCACAGGAAACTCCAAATAGGAACTAATGCCCCTAGAGAAAAAATACAAAATTGGAATAATTCAACTTCCATCATTCTGAGAATAGACTCCATGTCCCTTAGCCCATCCTGTGCTCTCTCGCAGTCTGGGACCCCTGGGGGGACCCGATGCTGATTGTAATACCTTGCACAGAACCAGCTTGGGAAGGTGAGCCTCAGTGGCAACCTGCATCTGGTGCTGTGCGTGGCCTGGCCCACAGACTAATCAGGGTCAAGTTCATGCCAATGGCAGGAGGCAAAGGTGTCAGTTCAAATACATGTGTGTGTGTGCACATGCACACACACACACACACACAGAATACATGATGATATGGGATATTTATATGTATCACCAAATTTGAGCTGGGACACACAATCTTGGGTCCCCATTATTGCTCATCATAACGACCATGACACTTGGGGCAGCATGTGCAGCATTCTCCTGCACATTTGTAAAAAAAGGAAAATAATGAGTGAAAATATGTAAGAGATTTATAGAGAGAGAGAGAGAGAGAGAGAGCGCAGGAGGAGCAGGAGGCAACCAATCAATGTGCCTCTCTCACATCGATGTCTCTCTCTTTCTCTCCCCGCCCCCACTCTCTCTAAAAATCAATGGAAAAAGTATCCTCAGGTGAGGATTAGAAAAAACAAAAAACAAAGAGACTTCTCCTTAAGGGATACACAGTGTAGAGGTGCAGTGTCATGATTCCCACCTCTCAAATGGTTCAGAAAAAAATGACGTGCACATGTGTGTGTGTTCTGTAGTTAGTGTGCCAGCAGAGCGAGGGAGCACAAAGCAAATGCGGTAAAACGTTAACAACTGGTCCAGCGTGGCCCAGGGATCACAGGGGCTCACTTTACTAGTCTTGCCAATTTTCTGAATGGTTGAAATTTACAAAGTAAGGAAGAGAGGAAGGAAGGAAATGGTACTCACCAGCTGCTTGACTCTCACTGCCTGTGGGAGAGCAGCAGGCTGGGAAAGGACGGGTCCCGGCTGTGCGAGTGTGATCTGGACCGGAGCGCCCATGACAGGGCTCTCAGAGGTGGTCCCAGCAGAAGTAACGACAGTTTTCACAGACGGAAGACAGATAGCTGGTGAAGGTTCTCCCAGAGTTACTGACGGGAGGGGCAGTGTCCCCCCTGCTCCGGAGACCACCGGCTTCTCGGGTGGAAGCGAGACTGCTGCCACTGTGCTCTGTACAGAGGTCACAAGCGGTCTTGGCGTCTGAAGCACGACAGCTCCAGCTGTTGCTCCTCCTGCTATAGCAGCTGGACCCACAGAATGAAGTGTCACCACTCCAGCGTTTGCTCCCCCAGGGCCAACAAAGGAACTCAGACTTTGCACGGACGCCGTTTGGGGTGTGGCTGCTCCAGAAACGACCAGGGCCCGTTCAGCCGGGACTGAGGAGTCGGCTGCTGTCACCACAGCGGTCACCGGAGTGGTAGCAACGACAGCCTCCCCGGAGGTCTGCTGAACACACTGCTGGATGAAGCTCTGCGTGCTGGGCAGGAGCTGGCGCAAGGCACTCACACTTTTCTAGAAGCAGGGAAGGGGAAAACACCAACCACTAAGGAGATCAGTGACTAGTAACATAAAAACACTTTGTATTTCATATCTTTACAACATAAAATAATCCAAAAGTACATCAACTTTTCAGTTGAGGAAATCTGAAATCACTTATTTATGTCTGTCAATATCCAAGATTTAATTTATTTCAAATGAAAAGTACTTTATTTTTCAAAATGAAATGATTATGTCAGTCTCAAACTTTTAAATACTGAACATCAATTTTTATTCTGCCAAACCAGGCTCTTATTGTCAAAGTTATTGTTCTCCATTAAAATTCTGTTTAATACATCTTAGAGAAGAATATGCTACTAACAAAATAAGTTAACTTTTTAAAATAGCCTTTCCAGCCCAGCCAGCATGGTTCAGTGGTTGAGCACTGACCTATGACCAAAGGGTCATTCATGGTACATGCCTGGGTTGCAGGCTCAAAAAGCAGTCGATCAATGGTTCTCTCTCATCACTGATGTTTCTCTCTCTCTCCCTCTCCCTTCCTCTCTGAAATTGAAAAAAAAAAAAAAAATTGGCATTCTGCTGTTAATTTCTAAGAGAATGTGAGTCATTAGGAAAGAGCAGAAGGCCCTACTTTTGTAAATGTCAAGAATTTTGCACATACAAGCATTAAATAACATAATCAAGTTATATTCATGACTCAGATGGTCCTTCAGTTTTCCCAGTGTGTTCCAAACCAAAGAATATGAACTAGCAACATGAGTTACAGGTTACAAACTGAGAGGCCTCTCCTACATTGCTAGTTACCTTCGCCTTAAGTTGGTAGCATGCTGAAATATTTGGGTTTTAAATTACATTAAAAGTAATCTAAAACCAAGGATTTTTTCAAAGTAATAAATAGGTAACTCTACCTTAAGAAAAGGGACTAGGTGAGGCTGGGGTGAAGACTTGAGCTCAACATACAGTTGTCTAGTAAATTCCTCTGCTTCGATTTTTGCATCCTGAGGACAAGGGAAAGAAAAACATGTTTAAGTCTACAAATATTTTAAAGCAGGAACAACATGTAATTCGTGATTGTAAACATAACAAGCTCTGAACAGTGGTAAGTCCATCATTCAATGGAGGCATTTTTTTCATGTCACTTGTGAAATGAGTAATCGTAAACAGTGGACATGTTTGTTCATGCAAGGATGGTCCCAGTAAGCAAAATCAGACTAGAGCAGTCTGAGTGGAGCTACTGCACCACAGGCTGTTCAGAGCCTGACGAAGTGGACAGGAGTCCTGCATTTCTTAGGGTGGAGAATAGGAAGTTATTTGGTTTGGGGGACTGGAGGTTTTTTGTTTTGGTTTTTCAATTTTGAAATTACCTTCATCAGGATACACTATTTTTAGAATACGGGGAGGCTGTAATAACAGATATACAATTGTTCCAAAGGACTTAGGAAGCCTTCCATACTGCCCTACATTCCAAGCATTTCAGGGGTCTATGAGGTCTAAATTATTTTCATATTAATACTAAAAAGGTTTTTTTTTTGGCCTGTTTCACTGTGCTGAGATTTGCACTGATGGTATAGAAGCATCAGTAGGTAAAATTGCTGGCAAGAAGACAATGGCAACAAATTGAAAGAGATGTCATCATATTCTATATCACCAGGCACTTGGGGTAAAAAAAAAAAATAGAGCCAGTTTCCTCTTTAAATGTCCTCAATGAAGCAGTAAAAATTCATTTGACTAAATATAAACCCTTCAGTAGACATCTTTTTAATATTGTGTGTTAAGTAATGTGAGCCACACAGAACATTTCTACTACAGACCAAATCAAGATGCTCAAGGAAGAACAGCCTGTGATGGAGATGCTGGTGAACCAGTATCAGGTAAGACCCTCTCAACATCACAGGGAACTCCCCAGGTACCTATCTGAGGGACATCTATTCCTGTTTACGGATATCAAAGACTCCTCGAGGGTGAGAAGCCACTGACACCAAAGAGAGACAGCTATCCCAAGACACCGACAAAGCTTTATCGTTATGGATTGATACTGGCCTCAGAACCCATTTTGTTTTACTGTTTTTACCTAAAATACTAATGATATGAGTCATAATAATTGTTATACTTGTTCTTTGGGTTTTTCTATATAGTCCAGCTATTTCTGACTATTGGACATGTATCACTGTTAATATTCTTCTCATGGTTTATGTAAATGTTATACTAGAAGCCATATACAGAAAAATAAAACAGAAGGTAAATAAAACCTCAAATCATGATAGTTCATAGGATAAAAATGATCTAAGACTATTTTCTCACAATGAAGGTCATAAGACCTGACTACCTTCCATTAACTTGCTCTTCCCTTTTTTGGGAAAAATACCCCCTCAACTCAGGCCCTATGGTTACAGCACTGCCCCACCCCAATGGTCAGCAGGCAACACTGATGCTGAGGCCTCCCAAAGCTGCGAGAGCACACTATCCGACTAAAATTTTGGTCTTCCAGGCATCCTTCCAATTGATTTATGATCAAAAAGGGCAAGTACGGACAAAAAGAAGGGGTGTTCTATGGGAAGGAACCTCACAGGGTGATCTGATCATAAAAGCCTAACTGGGCAGCTCATGGGCAGTCATGCCCAGGCCCGAGCTTTAGTGGAAAGTGTAAGCCAGCTCTGTCCAGTGCTCTGGGGCATGTATATAACAAACCTTCGAAACACCAGAGGTGGAACCCCGGAAGGGGTATTAACCCTCAAAAGAGCACACAATCTTGTCAACTCTCCTGTATCCAACTCCTGACTTGCTTTTCCCCACTCCCATGTCATCTTCCATGTCCCCTCCTTCATTTCAAACGCAGACACAGAGATGCAAAGCTGTTACTCTCAGAGCATTTGGGATCTTGCTTCTCAGTATACGTATGTCAGCAGTTTGGTTCAAATAAACTCTTATGAAAATAAAAATCCAAAATTATATTGTTATATTCTCCACATATTTCTTAAACAGTTAATAAGCTAATTTCCACATTCATCCACTTTGTAGCATATCTGAGCATTTTACCTGAAAGAGGATAGAAGAAACAATTTGGTGGCTAAAAGACACGGCATCTTGGCACTTAACATAAACCTCAAAGATCATCACATCTACTCTGCTCGTCTCAGAGAAGGAAGCTGAGGCATAAGGAAGTTAATTTATTCCCATAGGTCCCCAAGTTTGTTGTTTGGACATACAGAACTGAATTTTCCTCTTTATTTATTTATTTTTTTTAATATATTTTATTGATTTTTTTACAGAGAGGAAGGGAGAGAGATAGAGTTAGAAACATCGATGAGAGAGAAACATCGATCAGCTGCCTCCTGCACATCTCCTACTGGGGATATGCCCGCAACCCAGGTACATGCCCTTGACCAGAATCGAACCTGGGACCTTTCAGTCCGCAGGCCGACGCTCTATCCACTGAGCCAAACCGGTTTCGGCTGAATTTTCCTCTTTAATAGCCCGGCTTTTGGCATTTACAATTCTCACAACTTTTTATTTGACAAAGTCAACCTTCTCTCCAAGTCCCCTTCTGGCTAAGGGAAGAAGACTGACACAGATAAAGCAGTGTATACTACAATAGACTGGCCTGAGACTTACAATCACCACAAAGCTTTCAAGCAGCAAAAGCAAAGTTTATGTAAAAACCCATTTAAAAGAAACTTCATTTAAAAACAGTTATTTCCCATTTAAAAGACGTTCTATGGATCTTACAGAGCTTGCAAGGCTTCATTGCACTGACTTACCAAAAGTTGTCCCACCAGCTTCTTGACATTCTGCCCCATCTCTGGGGACTGTGATCCACTACATGCTAGTTTTATTAACATCGCCAGAAAGTTCTTACATTTCTTCACATTTTCTAGCATCGCCTAAACATGGAAATAGAAACAAGCACTCAGAAGAGAGTTCAAACTTTTCTGAAGAGCTGCACTGATGGAAGGTGCAGTGAGAGCTTACCGGAGTAAGGTTGACCAGAGCAGCTGCTGAGTTCCCTGCTTTGAGGGTGGGCTCACTAGAGGGTGCGTGTGATGCTCCCAAACTTGAAGGCTGCAGGGTAGTTACAGTATTCGACGGCTTCACAGGAGTGACTGTGACAACAGTGGCTGGCACAGCCACAGACTGAAATTAAAAGGAGCATATGTTTAGCTATGCATCACTATGATAGGCATCATAGTGGGTGCCACATTTCACTTACCAGACTATACAGATGGACTTGAAATCTTTGCTTTTATGCTATGTAACAGCTACAAAAGCTCTGGACTCTAGTAGATCTGGGATTCAGTCTCACCTACCTTCTTTTCATTGACACCTACTGAGCATTGACCTCAGGCAAGTTCTTTACTCCTGCTAACTCTCTGATTCTGTCTATAAAAAAAACAGGAATAGCAATGCTACCCACTACTTTAGGGTTCTTTTTGAAATACAGTGCCAAGCACAAAGTCCTCACAAAATATTAATACTTCTCTAAAAAGGATTGGAAATAGTAAGCCTTTATATAGAAATATACAATTTCCTGTTCTGTAATTCTCTGCTTTTTCATAAGCATAAAGCAGAGAGATTTACTGGCCATTTTATCCTATATAAAACCCTAATATGCAAATTGACCAAACAGCAGAATGACCAGCGGAATGACGGGTCACTATGACACGCACTGACCACCAGGGGGCAGACGTTCAGCACAGGAGTCTGCTCCCCCGAAAGGGAGGTGACCAGTGGCGTTGATGGGGGGGGGGGGGGCAGGGCCAGCTGGCCAGGGGCCCCACAGATGGTTCTGATGGCCAGCCAGGCCTAAGGACCCTACCCTATATATTGGGAACAGTCTCTTAGATTTAAAAATTAAAACCTGGCAAGGTTACTCTAACACTGAAAAAACAGGATGATACACTGATAACATTCATGGACTCTGGTTTGCACATGTTGTGGTCAGCCCTGATTCTGACACTTATAACTGTGTGACAAAGCCAATCACTTAACTTCTCTCTGCTTCAGTTTTTCCACCCATAAGATGGGGAAAATGATACTACTCCTCAGAAGGATCAGGTTATGTATTACTTTTTATAATCAGGGCAAAAAAATGTAGCTGCCCGTACAACAGCAAGATGCCTTTCACCTGTATGAAAAGTATGGTCACTGGTGCATGCAGCATCCCAGATTGCGAGAGAGACAGCTGACTGCCGGTTTAGGCCCGACACCCCCCAAGGGGTCCCAGATTGTGAGAGGATGCAGGCCAAGCTGAGGGGACGAATTTCGTGCACTGGGCCTCTAGTATTCAGGTAAGCTGCTTTTATGTAGACCATAAGAGTAAGAAGCATTACAAACATTATGAAAATGACATCTTATTTTCACACTGAAAAGAATTTCAGTTGCTTCTTCTACCCTCCACTGAAATGAGGTGTGATTATAGCACCATCTGCAGGATAAAAAGTTTCATACAAGAAATCAAAGTCAGGTTGTAATTTAGAAAACTATATTGAGATAAAGCAACAAACTTATTTTAAGGATAGTCACTAAAAGTTACAGAATATGAGTAAAGTTTGAGGGTAGAGAGAGAATAATATTTACAATTCACACATAAAACTGAACACTGAACCTTCATTCTAATTTAAATGCTTGTCTTCTATCTGCATACAGCACCCGCTTCTGGACACTTGGAGACACGGCAATTTGATGCATTTGTGTTAATTTAAAATATTCAAGTAAAGTTGATATTCTAAGAATCTACACCACTGATGGCGAACCTTTTGAGCTCGGCGTGTCAGCATTTTGAAAAACCCTAACTTAACTCTGGTGCCGTGTCACATATAGGAATTTTTTTATCTTTGCAACCATAGTAAAACAAAGACTTATATTTTTGATATTTATTTTATATATTTAAATGCCATTTAACAAAGAAAAATCAACCCAAAAAATGAGTTCGCGTGTCAGAGGTGTCATAGGTTCGCCATCACTGATCTACACCATGTTTATCTTGTGTTTCCCATACCTCCAACAGTTACCAGTTTGATACATGTCATCATACATCACTAAATTGCTCTCTTCAGTGTCACACAGTCAGCAACTTATACATCTGGCAGAAAATCCTATATAATAGCCCTGACCGGTTTGGCTCAGTGGATAGAGCATCAGCCTGCAGACTGAGGGATCCCAGGTTCGATTCCAGTCAAGGGCATGCACCTTGGTTGCGGGCACATACCCAGTAGGGAGTGTGCTGGAGGCAGCTGATCAATGTTTCTCTCTCATCAATGTTTCTCTCTATCCCTCTCCTTTCCTCTCTGTAAAAAATCAATAAAATATATATATATTTTAAAATCCTACATAATAAAAGGCTAATATGCAAATTGTCCCCTCAACCGGGAGTTCAACCAGGGGGCAGGGCCGGCTGGCCAACTGCCCATGGCCCCATCCCCCGGCCGGGCCGGCCCGGCCCTATGGGTCCTGACCCCACCCGTGCAGGAATTCATGCTCCGGGCCTCCAGCAGCTAAATAATAAAGAAATACGGAAGAATAACAGGGCACACATGGCCACCCGTCTGTCACACTTACTTGTACTAAGGAAGGCTTTGTAACAGTGGTTACCACAGTAGCTCCCATTTGTGCCAATGGTTTAACAGGTGCCACAGCCACTTTCTTGATTAACTGTGAATTAGAATTCTGGGGGTTGGAGAGATAATACAGAGTCATCAGCATTAGTAATTTAAAATTAATCAGGCCCTAGCTGGTTTGGCTCAATGGACAGAGCGTTAGTCTGCGGACTGAAGGGTCCCAGGTTCAATTCCAGTCAAGGGCACATGCCTGGGTTGCGGGCTTGATCCCCATTAGGGGACGTGCAAGAGGCAGCCAATCAATGATTCTCTCTCATCATTGATGTTTCTATCTCTCTTTCCCTCTCCCTTCTCTCTGAAATCAATAAAGATATCTTTTAAAAAAAAAATTTTAAAAAAAATCAATCAGTACTGGGGCAAATATAAAAACACTTTACCATAGCAGACTTCTTCGTTGCACTTAGCTTTCTAACTTTATAAATGCTATGCACATTCTCTACTATGAACTTAACTGGTCAATCAACCAGTTGATATTTCATATACCTAAGGAGGCAAGTGATTTAACAAATAAGTATCAAATTACTTCAGGATAAATTTCCAAACTCGACAGTATGGCGTATATAGAAAACGTGGATTCTTTTTTTTTTTTTTTTTTTTAATATATTTTATTGATTTTTTACAGAGAAGAAGGGAGAGGGACAGAAAGTCAGAAACATCGATGAGAGAGATCGATCAGCTGCCTCCTGCACGCCCCACAGTGGGGACGTGCCCGCAACCAAGGCACACGCCCCCGACCGGAATCGAACCCGGGACCCCTGAATCCGCAGGCCGACGCTCCGTCCACTGAGCCAAACCGGTTCGGCGTAAAACGTGGATTCTTATTTGCTATCATTGATAGAAAAAAATCTTGCTAATCTATCTTCTCAACCCACTGCAGTTAGATACAGCAAACTGGAAAGGGAAGGAGTAGCTATCACTGGCAGATACAGTTAACAGAGAAAAGGACTGGTTGAAAACCCAGAATCAAATTAGAAGAGTAAAAAAAATGGGGGTGGGGGAGATTTAAATTGGCAGAGAATAACATTACCACAGAAAACAGTGCAATCTTTCTTTAGCATGAACCTGACTCGTCAAGAAAATGCTCTACTATATTCAGCATTTTCTATTTAATCAAAGAAAGATGCCCATATGCATGTGTATATGTATATTTTAACTCAGGCACACAAAGTAAGCTGCAGGTACCCAGAAAGATCATCATGTATGTAAAATAAATCGGTTCTGTACAACGCCAAGGTGATAAAATACTGCATTAAATTTCTGAATTTCTTAAAGGTAATTTCTATAAGCTATGGATAAAAGTGAATACTAAACTGTAGTCTTAATATTTTGCTATAAATTAAAATTGAAGCAGAATGGCTTTCTTTCCTTTAAAGATACAAACAGCCCATTGAACAGTCCCTTAAGGACTACAAAATCTTTGAGTATGAAGACTGAATTTTTATTGTTTTAGCAATCAGCAAATGACAAAACCAAGATACCTGATAAAGAAAATGAAAAAAGAAAAAAAGAGTTAAGGTACGTTACCGGCATTGCACAGATTTTGACTGTTTGAGGATTCGTTGGTAGCGCCGGCCTTGAAATTATGGTACTTGTAGTCTCGGCTCTTGTTACAGGTTGCTGAGGAGATACCAACATCAACTGACCACTGTTACTTTTGATCAAAACTGTTCCTATATTGAAAAAGAAAAAAAAATTGATGTAGCTGATAAATGAAGCATAATCATCAGCTATTTCTTCTCCTATTTCTTTCAGTAATGTAAATGGTCTGAAAAAGTGATTAGTACATACTGAATTCCATATCTACTAGTCTCTATATATAAAAACCTAAGCTACCAGAATGCTGGAACAACAACCGGAACAACCAATCGCTATGACACGCACTGACCACCAGGGGGCAGATGCTCAACACAGGAGCTGCCCCCTGGTGGTCAGTGCACTCCCACAGCCAACCTCCTGCAGCTGGCCAACCTCCCCTGGTCCCTCCCCACAGCCAGTCAACCTCCTGTGGTCCCTCCCTCCTCCCCACCCTGCTGTCCGGCAGGACCAGGCCGGCGGCAGGAAGGCCCCAATTGGCCCTGGTCACTGGCCAGGCCTAGGGACCCAACCCGTGCACAAATTTTGTGCACCGGACCTCTAGTTATATAAAATATAAAAATGTTTTTACTCAAACCTACTTAAAAGTCTAAGTATATGGCTGAAACCTTTCTGGAGGAGGCAAATACTTTTTTCTTCATGACATGAAACTATAAAGCTACAGTGAGTAAGGTGCCATGAGTAAGAAGGCATGGTAAGACTATACAAACTGACTAATGGAACAAAACAGAGAAGCCCAGAATGGACTCATACAGTTATGTAATGTCGAATTTTCCTAAGAGGCCCTGCAGATCAGTGAGGAAAAGAGACTGACTATTCAATAAACAGGACCAGGTCCATGCGCTATCTACATGGAAAAGACGGAAAGCTTCACACCATCCACAAAAACCACTCAAGGGTAAAAAAGAAAAACTTTTTAAACTCTTAATGTAGAAAATTATCATTCTTAACTTGGACTAAGAATTTAATTATATAATGTTTGATACATCTGACTATATCAAAAGAGCTTTTGTTTAGCAAAAGGCCACCAGTAAAAAGACAAACCACAAGATGAGAGAAATTTTTAGTTCACATATATTAAAAGGACGAATGTCCAAAATAACAGGTGCCAATGACAGGGAAAGGTAAATTAAGACCACAGTGAGATATCAACTTATATTTACCAGATAGGCAAAAATTAAGAAGTCTAAAAGCATTTGCTCATTTCATGTCTCTGTCATATTTTGGTAATTCTCGTGATATTTCAAAAATTTTCATGATTGTATTTATTATGATGCTCTGTAATCAGGATTCTTTAATTTCCTGTAATTGTTTTGGGGTATCACAACAATGCCCATATAAGATAGCAAACTCAATAAATGCCGTATGCTCTAACTACTCCACTAACTGGCAAGCAATTTCCCCATCTCTATCCCTTTCCCCAAGACACAACAATATTGAAATTAATAGTTATTAATATTAACCCTACAATGGTCTCTCACTGTTCAAGTGAAAGGAAGAATCCCTCATCTCTCATTTTAAATCAAAAGCTAGAAATGATTAAGAGAAAGACAGGTCAAAGGCTGAGACGAGCTGAAAATTAGGCTTCGTGCACCAAACAGTTAATAATGCAAAGGAAAAACCCTTGAAGAAAATTAAAAATACTACTCCAGTGAACACATGAATCATAAGAAAGAAGAAAGTTTTAGTGGTCTGGGTATTAGGTCAAACCAGTCACACCATTCTCTTTAGCCGAAACCTAATCCAGAGTAAGGCCCTAACCCTTTTCAATTCTACAAAGGCCGACAGAAGTGAGGAAGCTGCAGACGAAAAGTCCGAAGCGAGCAGAGGTTGGTTCCTGAGGCTTAAAAAAAGGAGCGGTCTCCATAACAAACGGAGAAGAGATCTAGCTAAGACAATTAATGAAGGTGATTCAGGTGAAACAGGTGTGCAATGTCGACACAACGGCCTTACTTTGAAAGATGCCATGTAGGACTTTCACAGCTGGACAGAAGTTAATGCCTGGTTTCAACTCTTCAAAGGACAGCTTGTCTCCCTTCTTAGGGGCGAATGCAGCTAGTGACTTTATGATGAAGCCAATGCTACTCATTTACCATTCCAAACAACCTAGGGCCCTTAAGAATTACGCTAAATCTATTCTGCAGAACAAGAAGCCTGGATGACAGCACAAGTGTTTAAACACGCTTACTGAATACACTGAACCAACTCTTGAAACCTACTTCTCAGAAAAGACTCCTTTCAAAAGAATTACTGCTCATTGACAACACTCCTGGTCACCCAAGAGCCCTGGGGGAGATGCACAATGAGATTAATGTTGTTTTTGTGCCTGCTAACCCAACTTCCCTTCTGTAGCCCAGGGATCAAGGAGTAATTTCAACTTTCAAGTTTTATTATTTAGTAAAGAAATGTAGTTTGTAAGGCTATAGCTGCCATAGATAGTGATTCCTCCGACAGAGTAAATTGCAAATCTCCTGGAAAGGATTCCCCACCAACAACACTCTCCCCCACACCCT
Source organism: Myotis nattereri (assembly GCF_964212035.1). NCBI lineage: Eukaryota > Metazoa > Chordata > Mammalia > Chiroptera > Vespertilionidae > Myotis > Myotis nattereri. The sequence goes on from NC_138083.1 coordinate 92,879,266, forward strand.
CACCAGAGCTGTCTGTCCATTCTCTCTGAGTCTGTCTCAATTTTGATTAAGTTCAATTAGATTCCACACGAGCAAAATCATATGGTATTTGTCGTTCTCCGACTAGCTGGTTTCACTTAGCATACTGTTCTCCATGTCCATCCATGCTTCCACAAAGGGTAAGATTGTCTTCCTTTTTATGGCGAGTAGGATCTACTCCATGTGTAAGTGGAGCACGGTTATGTTATCCACTCATGTACTGAGGGACTGTGGCTGCTTCAGTCCTGCTCTGGTAAATAACAGGCCCAGTGTGGCCCCCGCTGTCAGTCCTTGGTTACAAGGCTTCTCTCCAGCTGCTTATTCAGGATGGTTTTTCTAGACTTTAGTTGTAATTCAGGTTGGTCCTGGGAGGAGGTGAATGTAGCTTCCACCCAGTCTGCTGCCATCTTGGATCTTCCCATATTTACATATTATTTAAACCAGTTCTGATCATAGAGGAAATTCTAAAGAGAAATCAAATACTTAAAGTATACCATCAAATCTCATTTCTCCAACGTCGCCCTCTCCAACAATTCAGTTCTCAACCAAGTTGTTCACAGAAAAAATGTGTCAGTTGTCAACCAAAACTTCAGTTTTCGACCAGACAACCCTTTCATGCTTACACCTCAACATGATAAAAAGCATCTCTCAGGCAACAAAGGAGAAAATGCTTTTGTTGCTGGTGAAATCAGGATTAAAACATAAAGAGGCCATTACGAGTGCTAATGTTGCTTAGGCTGCGAAGATGCTCACCAAACAACCATCGCAGGGAACTGAACAGGTAGAAAACCTGTTGTTGACTGGCGTTGGATAAACTAAAAGCAATTCAGCCAATGCTGTCGGTGGTAGCATTTCAGAGGCAGTGAGATATGAAAATTTTGTTTAAGGCTAGTGGGGGTTAGTTTTTTACATTTAAGAAGTGTTTCTTTATAGATTAAACAGCACATTAGGCATGTGCATGTATATGAGAAAGGCTAAAACAGGGCAGTATTATGGGGGGGGAAATGATTCGGTCTTCAAACAAATCGCCTTCTGGAAGGAACGAATGAAGGTCGAAAACCCAGGTCCCACTATACTACCCCCTTAAAGTATAAGACTTCTATATAATTAAGGAAAGCATCCTTGAGTCATTAATTGCTAATGCTCAGTATGTAAAAGAAATGGTACAAGAATCATAACCTTGCAAAAACATTAGTGTCTCCATTTCACTCAGCTCTTGGTTACCTTCTTCTGCAGGGATGAGAACACAAGGTCAGCAAGAATCCCCACCAGCTGCCCCCAGAAGCCCCGCCCACCCGCTCTGGAGCTGACCACCACTAAAGGCAATTCATCTCCTCCCAGGAGCGCTTCTTCAGGCCACTGCATGCAGGTGTTGGGGCTACGTCCTTAGGCTGCGGCTCTGGCTTGCTGCTACCTAGCGCTGGCAAGTTCAGTGTATAAGAAGATTAGGCTCTAAAACTCTATAAATCACCTTTATCCCTGATACCAATGAGACATAACTGTACGCACACACCAAGTGGCAAGCACAGTGTTGTGGAGAGAGGACAGCAAAACAGATCTGGATTCAAAATCCCCCCCCCCCACCCCCCACACACACCTATGAGTTTTGCACGGGGCAAACTACCCTTAGGGAATGGTAACTTGCTACCTATTATGACCAACACACAAAAGAATATAAATAAATAATGCATAGAGAGTGCCTAGCCCTCCCTAGGTGACCAGTACACTCTCAATCAGTGATCAGTTCCCACTTAGCAAGTTTTCCCTCTTGAAAGTTCTCCCATTTCCATACTTTTTAAAATTGCTTCTAAACAAACTTCACTGACTACACGGCCGTTTAGCTTTGGGAGGCGATTTCATTCAAACACAGCCTGGCCTCTTCCTAAGAATGCATGCAGGATCATTGGAACTAGAAGGAGCTTAACGAGTGCACGTGGCCGCGCCCCGGACAAAACTGAAACAGAACCCGATCAGAAGTGAAGAGCATCATCTTTCCACAACGGTCACCACCAAGCAGAACCCTGGCGACAAAAGAGACCCCGTCGTTTCGCTGGGAGGTGCTGACACCCTTGAAATCAAATGCTTGGACTTCTTTGCCACCTTGGCCTGTCAGAGTCCCCATTCCGCTGAGCAAAATTCACAGAGGAGTTCACTGCAAAGAATGGGAAGTGAGCTGCCCCCACCCCGAAATTCCAAGAGCTTTTCCGCTGAGGAAAGCAGGTAAACGCTCAGGTACCCTTTGTCGGATTTATATGTAACTGATCAGAGCAAAACCTTTGCACAAACCATGGGAAGCAGCTCCACAGAGCAGCCTGGGGTGAAGGCACATCGCCTCTCCCGCAGCGCACGCTCCGCGGCCGGACCAGGCGCGGCTCTGAGGAAAAGCGGGGGAACCGCATGTCCCGGACCCGCACACCAGCGTCATCACCCCCGGCGCCCGGGAGCAGGACACTCAGTGCCCGGGAGCACGGCGCTCGGTGCCCGGGGCCCCGGAGTCCCCGCGGGACCCACCCACCCCGGGCCCCGACCTACCCGGGGGCAGCTGGAGGCTGGCGGGCAGCTGCAGGGTCGTGGTGGCCGGGGCTTTCACGGTGACCAGCTGAGCCGCGGGCAGCGCGCTGACAGGAGCCACCTTGGCCGCCAGGGTCCCCACGGAGTTCGGGGGCCGCGCGGGCTCCACGCGGACGTGGACGGGAACCTTCGTCACGGCGCCCGGGGCCACGGAAGTGCTCTCCGCCCGGACCGGCCGCGCCCCGGCCGGCGGCCCCGTCAAGGTCCCCGAGGAGTTCACGCCGGCGCGGGGCGCGGGGCCGGCCGGTTCCGAAAGGCCCGCGGGCATCGCGGGGGCTCAGCGGCCGCTGCGGCGCCGCCGGTCCGGGAGCGCGGGCGGGCGGAAGCGGGTCCCGCGGCGGCCGGCTCCGGGGAGGCTCCGGCGCCACAGCATCTCCCGGGAGCGGCGCGCGAGCCACTGACGGGCGCGGCTGGGACGCGGGGCACTCGCGCCGGGCGCTGCCTGCGGCCGCTCCCTCCTCGGCGTCCGCACGTGCGACGGCTCCGCCCGGCGCCTCCGCCTCGGTCCCGCCGCAGAGCCCGGCGGCGCGGCTCCCGAAGGGCGTCCGCGAGGCGCTCGCCGCCCGGCCTCACTCCCGCCACAAGTTTCAAACCCGCCTACGCGAGCGACCCCGGCCCCGCCGCACGCTCCGCGCAGCCCCCGCGCGCCCGCGCCGGCCCTGTTTATATAGCCACGCGGAGGCTCCGCGCACGCGCACTGTCCCCGCCCCGCCGCCCCGGGCTTTCCCGGAATCCGGACACATGATTGGCCGCGGACTGGAATCGCGCTCGTGACGTCACTAGGGGCGGCGCCAGGGGCGTTAGCATCTACCCCAGGATCCAGAGGGAGGCGGGGGGAGCGGGCGGAGGGCCAGCGCGTGGGCGGGGCCAGCGCGTGGGCGGGGCCTGCCGCGTTGGCAGCGGCGGCGCCTGCCTTCCCCTCGGCGCGGCCCCGCGGCGCGGTCCTTGGAGAGCCGGCGGGAGACCGCCCGCGCTGGTGCTTCCTCAGCCAGCGGGTGGAGGGCGGGCTGGAAAACGGGGGCTCAGCAGCGAAAACCGTCGCGCCTCCCCAGGGTTTTCCTGAGGGCTCGGCGCTGAGGCCGCAGCTGAAATTAACATTACAATCGGCGCTGAGAGCGTCTTAAACGTCCTTCCCTTTCTCATGTGTAAGAACGCCGTAGGCCCAGGACCCGCCCATTTTCAGGTAATTGTGCCGTCGGGCGGCCCCCCGGGAGGAGCGCTTCCCTCCGCGCGGCTCTGGAGGCCGCACCGCCTCCCGTCTCCAGGGAGCGGGGACGGTGTCGGGGGGCTGGGGCCTCAGTGCGACCCCAGGCCGGCCGGATGAGAGCGCTCGCCGCGGGCATCGATGGCACAGGCCGTGTGGACCTCCACGGAGCAGCGGGCTCGATTCCCGGCGCTCGGAGTAGTGCGCCGCGTTGACGGGAGCCGACCTGGACCGGACGGGTTTGCGCGGACAGGCCACCTGCGTCCGGCGTCCAGCTCTCCCGCCGGCACCGCCCGCCGGCCCAGGCGCACTCCGCCCGCGCGGGCCGCCTGTCCCCACGTCCGGTCCAAACCCGAACCGACCCCGCGAGCGGACCCACCGCACCCCTCCACCCGTGCAGCCTCCGACGAGCACGCACCTTCTGGGACACTCCTCGGTGGGGTGTTGGGGTGGGGGGAGGGGGGGAGGAAAACTAAATAAACCGAGCACCCGAGTGCTGGCCACTGAGTGATACATTCCTTGTTCCTCCCCCTCCCCCCCAGCCCCTCGCCTGACTGACGGGAAAACTGCGTTTAAAGAGTGGTTTATCCAACAAGTCGGATTCTAACCCGCCTGCACGTCCAAGGACACCTCTGGCCGCGGCTCCACAAACGTCTGCCTCATCACCGCGCAGACAGGTGTTCAATAACTGCGAGCTAATACGTGGATTGGTTAAACCGAGCCAGGCAGCATCTCAGCGAGTCGGATCGGAACCCCGGAATGCCCTTCGCTAGCTGGGCGAACCGGTTAGCGCTGGCAGCTCTCTCTCCGGGGAGCAGAGAGCGTTCCGTAAGCATTTGTGGGAAGAAGACCAAGTTTCCAGCTCCCGTTAGACCACCACCCCCCGCTCACCCATTTTACACAGGAGTGTAAACAACCTCAAGCAAGCTACGCGGCGCTTGTCAGAGAACGTACACTTTTTCTTTAAGGTGGCCTAGCATATTTTTCTTATACTAGCTGGTTGCTTTATAACTTTGATTCACTGATGGAATTTTAACTTTCCAGTTGCAAAGAATATGCTCCCTACTCGGCCCGGAAACGACTGTCCTGAATTTGGAGTTCAGTAATAATTATGTTTACCACATTTCCTTCCTATGGAAACATACTAATAAAGCAGGATGTGTAGGAAGGCAACATGCATTTTACCCCTCTATGTAAGAAAAGAAAAAATGGCCAAAACCGGTTTGGCTCAGTGGATAGAGCGTCGGCCTGCGGACTGAGGGGTCCCAGGTTTGATTCCGGGCAAGGGCATGTACCTGGGTTGCGGGCACATCCCCAGTAGGTGGTGTGCAGGAGGCGGCTGATCCATGTTTCTTGCCCATCGATGTTTCTAACTATCTCTCTCCCTTCCTCTCTGTAAAAAATCAATATATTTAAAAAAGAAAAAATGGAGATGATTACAACTTGATTTTACTGTTTATCTGTTAAAATATTGGTAAAATTAAAGATATTGGAAAAATACTTATCCATTTACCTTCTATCCTAGTCCACTGGAGCTGCTGTAACAAATACCATAGCCCGGGTGGCGTCTACACAGCAGAAACTAAAACTCACAGTTTTGGAGGCCGGGAGTCAGATCGGGGCGCGGCGTGGCCAGGTAAGGGTCTTGCAGGTGAGGACTTCTCCGGGGGAAGAGGGGGAGGGGTCTCTCTGGAGCCTTTTAAAAGGCACTGATTCTATTTACCAGAGCTCCTCCCTCGAGGTTTAAGCGCCTCCCAAAGGCCCCACCTACTAATACTATGGCCGTTGGGAATTGGGATTTGAATATTGAATGGGGGCGGGGAGACACAGGCATTCAGACAAAGCACCCTTAAAAGGAAGGAGTGCATCATTAATTGTCCAAGTATTCTGCTCTTCCATTCAGGTAATGAGGAAGCACTGTGAACAAGCACAAAAGTTACACTTCCAACATGTCACTATTTTACACACACACACACACACACACACACACACACACACACGAACACAATTTAACTTGGGCAAAACCAAAGGCTAAGAGTATCATTATGGGGTAGACAATGCAAATTATTTTTATTATCCTTACGATTTTTCAAGTGCCTACAGTCTCTTTGGAAAATAAATAAAAGCTTACTACTCTGCAGAATTGAAAGAGGAAGCCCTGTTTACCTGTGCAATGAGACTCGCTGAAGAATCTGCCTGAGAAGACATAACTATTTGGCTAAGATAGCCATGGCCTCCCCTTCAGAATAATCCAGAAGCAAATGCCTTCAAGGTTTGTGCCCGAATCTGTCCGCTGTCTGTGCTTTTGCATCAGAGCATCTAAGGTTTTCTGCAGCAGAACACACTCCCACGGCACCGCTCTGCCGTTTCTCTGCTCAGGGAATGCAGCTTAAACTTATAAAAAGTTTTGACTTTACTAATGAATTCCATTTTTAAATGTTAACATTTTTACCTTTTTTTAAAAAGAAATCTTCATCCAGGCATATGTCTTTTGATATTTAGAGAGAGGAAGGGACAGAGAGCGAGAGAAACATGGATCTGTTACCTCAGATACACGCCCCGCCCAGGGACCCAACCTGCAACCTATTTGTTTTTATTGTTGATAGTATTACAGAGACCCACCCCTGTCCCACCACCGCAGCCTTGGGGCCACAGTTCCTTTCAAGGTGCACAAATTTGTGCACTGGGCCCCTAGTTTTCAGAATAAAATATTATAAGTTTTTTCCTTAAAAATATGTATTCTTAAAAACATTTGCCGAAACCGGTTTGGCTCAGTGGATAGAGCATCGGCCTGCGGACTGAAGGGTCCCAGGTTCGGTTCCGGTCGGGGGCATGTGCCTGGGTTGCGGGCATATCCCCAGTGGGAGATGTGCAGGAGGCAGCTGATCGATGTTTCTCTCTCATCGATGTTTCTAACTCTCCATCTCTCTCCCTTCCTCTCTGTAAAAAATCAATAAAATATATTAAAAAAAAAAAATTTATGTAAGTACAGCTAGGTACTCCCTAATTCTTCCTCATAGCACCCCAGAAACCTCCCTGAACTTCATGAAGCTGGGCAAATACATTAGCCGGCTAAGCTAGGCCAAGAAGAAGCTTGCTACAAATGCTGCCTTAACCTAGGAAGATGGGTCATTTTCTAAATGTGCGGGCACGCACGTACAGCGCAATTGAAACTTCGTGGCCAATGCACAGAAGTCGGTATTTTGTGGAAGAGCCACACTCAAGGGGCCAAAGAGCCGCATGTGGCTCGCAAGCCACAGTTTGCCGACCATTGCACTAGGGGCCCAGTGCACAAATTCGTGCTCCTTGAAAGGAACTATAGTGCCCTAACCAGTTTGGTTCAGTGGATAGAACATCGGCCTGGGGACTGAAAGGTCCCAGGTTCGATCCCAGTCAAGGGCATGTACCTTGGTTGCAAGCACATCCCCAGTAGGAGGTGTGCAGGAGGCAGCTAATCGATGTTTCTCTCTCATTGATGTTTCTAACTCTCTATCCCTCTCACTTCCTCTCTGTAAAAAATCAATAAAATATATTTTTTTAAAAAAAGGAACTGTAGTAAGCTTCTTCTTGGACTAGCTTAGCTGGCTAATGTATTTGCCCCGTTAACGTATTTACCCATCCTCCGTGCCCCCGCCTGGCCCCTCCCACCGCTGCAGTTCCCATGCACTGAAGGCACCGACCCCGCTCACATCTGCTGACAGTGCAGAGCAATTGGGGCTGGGGCTGGCGCCAGCAGCGTGTGCAAGTGGGGCCGGCAGCATCAGTGGGTGCGAGCAGCGGCTGCTGCCCTGATCGCCCCTCAGGAGCAGGGGGAGGTGGAGAAGCTGTGAGGGGCGATCAGGGCCAGCAGCCGCCGCTCACACCAGCCGACGGTGCCAAGCAATCAGGGCTGTTGCCGGGCACCAGCAGCGGGTGTGAGTGGCAGCTCTGGCGCCAGCAGCAGGTGTGAGTGGGGCTGGCATTGGCAGCAGGTGCGAGTGCCGGGGGGACCGCGGTGCGCTGGAGCAAAGAATTTTTAGTAACCACCAGAGGCTCGCCCCGATGACCGTGACTGGTGCCCTGCCTTGGCCTGGCGCCCCTGCTCAACTGCTCCACCATCCCACCACGGCCAATGCCCACCATGTTCCATGTACTCCCCCTGGTCGTCAGCACACACAGCAACCGGTTATTCAGTTGTTAGGTTGTCCCGCCGTTCAGTATATTTGTACATTAGCCTTTTATTATATAGGATATGTACATATGCATATAGATGGTATTCACAGCATACAGATGGTATTTTTAATGCCTTTGGCCTCAATATGATCATGGAGAAAGGGAATTTAAATGGAGAAGAGGCCTGAGTCCTAATCTAACCCATATCCCTTACTGTTTCTAGATTGATCTTTCTAAAGTGCTATTTATGTAACTCTCCCACTTACAACTTTTTAACACCCTCCCATTATCCACCAGAAAAAAACTAAAATAGCTATTATGACATATAAAGTTCATTACAATTTGGTACCTGCTAATTTGCCCAAACAATCTTACTCAGGAGGCACCTTCCATTGGCATTATAGATAACTACAGGAATTTCACAAATATCCTATACTCTCAACTTCATCCTTTTCATACACTGTTTTACCTCCCTTCAAAGTCCTTTCCCATCTGAAACTCATGGTCTACCTGGTCAATTTCTTTTGGGCATTCAAAAGGCAATAACCTGCCCGACCAGCGTGGCTCAGTGGTTGAGCGTCAACCTATGAACCAGGAGGTCATGGTTCGATTCCCAGTCAGGGCACATGCCTGGGTTGTGGGCTCCATCCCCAGTAGGGGGTGTGCAGGAGGCAATCAATGATTCTCTCTCATCATTGATGTTTCTATCTCTTTCTCCCTTTCCCTTCCTCTCTAAAATCAATAAAAATATATATTAAAACAAAAAGCAACCCTAGCTGGCTTGGCTCAGTGGATAGAGCATGGCTCTCGGAGCATCCATTCCAGTCAAAGGCATGTACCTCAGTTGCAGGCTCCATCCTGGCCCTGGTCAGGGCCCATGCGGGAGGCAACCAATCGATGTGTTGCTCTCACTTTCACGTTCCTCCCTCTCTGTCTCTTCCACTCTCTCTAAAAATAAATGGGAAAATATCCTCGGGTGAGGATGAATAAAATGATGTTTTATGAAGACAGGGATTTTTTTGTTGTGGTTCAGTGCTATATCCCTACAGCCTGGAGCAGTGCCTGGCTCCTGGTGGGTGTTTAATAAATTGTTTGGACCGAATAAATGTGTAGAGCATGAGTTTTTGTAGTATTATTGTATTGATTAGATATAATTTCCATAAAAAATGTTGCATAAAAATGGTATGCTTCCTGGTCTTGTTCTTGTCTTTTAATATTTTTTTAAAAATATATTTTATTGATCTTTTACAGAGAGGAAGGGAGAGGGATAGAGAGTATGAAACATCGATGAGAGAGAAACATCGATCAGCTGCCTCCTGCACACTCCCCACTGGGGATGTGTCTGCAACCAAGGCACATGCCCTTGATGGGAATCGAACCTGGGACCCTTGAGTCTTCAGGCCGATGCTCTATCCACTGAGCCAAACCGGTCAGGGCGTCTTTTAATATTTTTAATTGATTTCAGAGAGGAAGGGGGAGAGAGAGAGAGAAACATTAATGATGAGAGAGGATCATTGGTCGGCTGCCTCCTGAACGGCCCACACTGGGGATCAAGCTGCAACCCGGGCCTGTGCCCTTGACCGGAATCGAACCCGGGACCCTTCAGTCCTCAGGCCGATGCTCTATCCACTGAGCCACACCAGCCAGGACTAGTCTTGCTCTTTATATATTTTAAACTTCATGTGGTTTAATTGCTCGATGCTTGCCTCTTTAAAACAAAAATATGAGGTTTCTTCTATACTTAAAACTTCCCATGGCTCCCCTCCCCCTCCCCCAATACCTCCAGAGTAAAACCCAAACGTGAAGTCATGACCCCTGTTTGGCATCACTTCTGGCTACTTCCCTCTTACCTCATCCATCGTGTCTTTCATGACTTCATTCGCTTTGTCATCTTCCTCAAGATGACCAGCAATGAGGGAAAGAGATTTTTAAAGGATTAAGTGCTAACCTTCGTAATGAAGCAAAGATGTCACTGGTGCTGTTAGATGAGGGAATATTACAGTGAATACCCATTCCCACCCACTCCTTAAGATGCATGTCTGTCATATGGGGTTGAAGCCCCCTCGCCTCCAACCATCTCGATTTTGCTCCCCCAGAAATGTTTTTTATAGATTTTTTAGAGAGGGAGGGCCGGTGAGGGATAGAGAGATAGAAACATGGATGGCCGAAACCGGTGTGGCTCAGTGGATAGAGCGTCGGCCTGCAGACTGAAGGGTCCCAGGTTCGATTCCGGTCAAGGGCATGTACCTTTGTTGCGGGCACATCCCCAGTAGGGAGTGTGCAGGAGACGGCTGATCGATGTTTCTCTCTCATCGATGTTTCTGACTCTCTATCCCTCTCCCTTCCTCTCTGTAAAAAATCAATAAAATATATATTTAAAAAAAAACACAAAACATGGATGGGCTGCGTCCTGCACGCACCCCACTGGGGATCGAGCCGCACTCTGTGCATGTGCGTGACTGGAAATCAAACCACGGCTTCTTCGTGAGTCAACGCTCAACCACTGAGCCACCACTCACTGAGCCACCCCGGCGGGCCTGCCTTTTCGTTTGACTACATGTGTGTGCCCCAGAGACAACACAGGCACTGCCCCTAGGCGTGCCCCCAGGTCTCACCCAGTGCTTCCTGAGGACAAGTGACAGCTCCGCGCAGGAACGTCTCGACAGGGTGGAAACTGATGGGAAGACAGGGTCCCAGCCCTGCTCCGGAGGAGCCAGTAACTGGGGGTGGGGGGAGGGGGGGGCAGCCAGAGCTCCCGAGTGTAGTGACAGTCACGTGACGAGCACGCTGACCCACCCCAATCCCATCCCTGGCAGCCAGCGCCACAGCACCCACACCCGCCAGCCAAGGTCAAGGTAACTGCAACACGGTGCGCTTGACGAGTGCCAGGAAGGCGCGGGCGATGCCAGGCCCGGGAGAGCACGCGCAGGCGTGTCGAGTGCTTCCGTGGGAGCTGATCTGCCTGCCAAGCGCTGGCATTTGGTTTCAGGAGCCAGGAGGTGACACCGAACAGGCGCTTGGCTTTAATTCTGTTTTAAAGAGGAGGGTACCGAGCGCGCCATGGCATTCAAGGCTCCGCGACACCAGGACACCAGAAAGGCAGGCGGGGCATGTCAGCGCGGGGTGGAATGCACACTCCCCTCCTCCCGTCTTTGTGGGACCCAGTGGAGGGCCAGGAGGAACCAGCGGGGGGCCCTGGAGGGTCTTCCATCCTGAAATTCTGCCTGCGCCCTTGCCCTGCCCAGCGCCCAGCGCTCAGGCTTAGCTGTCACAGCGGCGAACCCAGTCTCCTACCTTCTCCTTTGAGCTTTGCTCTCCTTTGCAAGAATTCAACCGCTCTCCTCCCTGTTTTCAAAAAGAACATTTAAAAAAAGAGGCAAAGCTCTGAAATAAGAAGGGAGATGGGCTTTGTTTTTATACCGTTTGCTATCCTTTGCTTTAAAAATGTAACTTCCCTGCAGGCATTAGGCACATTCTTTTCCTGGGCCCCGCGGATCAACCTCCCGCTGCGGGGAGGGGTCATTTTTCATTTCCTTGGTTCCTCTCCATAGCCGAGCACAAAGCACTTGAAACAAGCACCCATCTAACTGATGGAACATGTAACGAATCTATCACACTCGACATATTTAAGATAAAATACAAATCAAAACTAAGATTACATGTATTCATTTCTTCCTTATTTTCATAGAGTACCCTGTTCAGGTGATAGATATACTGCGACTTATAAAATGCAAAAGGTTAAATAAATATGAAATATTTAAAAATGAAGGAGGCTGACAAAATTTTGGCAATTCACCAACACAAGGGAGTTTTTATCATTCATTTAGAAATGCAACTCGATATTATATTCAGTCTATTTCCAAATAGGTATCTCTCTACCTGATGGTCAATACTCAAATGTCACCAAATTATTCATTTTTTTAAATTAAAATTTTTCTTAATTTTCATACATGAAGAAATATAACACACTGGACAAGTTCTAGAGTACAGTCTCAAGCTTATGTGGAATTATGACTGCTTTCAACAATTACTAAAATATTTTCAAAGAAAATCTACATATTCTTGTATGTCTGTCCCTGTAATAGACAAAGGAGAGTCACAAATCTGCAGTCTCAAACCAGCACATAACTACTAATGCAATGCCATAAACCAGCATATTTCCTTTAAAACTCACTAATTCTAAGCACATCAAAACATTAAAAGCTCTCAGGGTTCACAAAGTCTTCTTTGGTTTTTTCTTCTCTGCTTCTTCCTTTTCCTTTTCTATTGCAATGACTTGTAATTCAATTTCCTTGGCACTAAACATCTGAAAAGAAAATTTTTTTTTTTAATAAATTGCAATTATACCAAACATTTCTAAATATTGACAATATGAAAAACACCTATTATCTCTATATGTAAAAGCCCAACGACTGCAACGGCAGAACCACCAGAAGGACCTGTGGCTACGACATGCACTGCGGCAGCCAACCAGCCTGATCCGGCCCCAATCGGTGCCCCCCTCGCTGGCCCTGCCCCTGATCGGGGTGTTGGGGGCTGATGGGGGTGAGGCTGGCTGGCCAACCACCAGCAGCCCCTCCCCCTACCGGCCCTACCCCTGATTGGCCCCTCCACCCCAATCAGGAGCGGGGCCAGCCAGACCTCACCCATGCACAGATTTGTGCACTGGGCCTCTAGTATCTTATAAATTTCTATTATCTATTTATAACTTCAAATACATATGAAGTGTTTCAAAGAATCAAGAGCAACACACTTGTGACTATTATGAACAAAAACCAGAACTCTATGACATTTCCACTATCGTGCTAATAAAGAAAGTAGGGTAAAATATGTTATTCCATTACATATCCTACATCAAAATATAACTCTAAGACCATTTTAATGCAAGACTCTGTTCATGAGCAAATCACTCATTACTGAACTCCACCCCTCCTAACTGTGATTCTCTGAAAGGGATTCACTATTTTATCAGCTCATGGGCTGGCCATAAGCGATAAGGAAAAGATGATTCACACTGCTTATCTACAACTCCCTCACTGAATTCAAAGCAAAAATAATGTTTCTTTTATTTAAGTCATTTTTATTTTAAAGTCAAAAAATGGGAGCAAATTGCTCAAGGTCATACTGTTAAACAAACTGATTCGCTGGAACTTAGATCCAGGTCTGTCCAACTCCAAAGCATGTGTCCTAGTTGCCACGCAGCCTATCCTGAGAAACCATGTGGAAGGACACACACCAGCCTACCACTCAGAGGTAAAAACATATGTGTAAGTGTGTGTGTGTGCGCGCGCGCGCGTGCACATATGTGTGGGGCTGGAGAGGTGCCTCTGGTCTCTGGTTCTGTGTCCCTGCACTGTTGGCACATATGTCCTAGGCCAGTGATGGCGAACCTATGACACGCGTGTCAGAGGTGACACGTGAACTCATCTTTTTGGTTGATTTTTCTTTGTTGAATGGAATTTAAATATATAAAATAAATATCACAAATATAAGTCTTTGTTTTACTATGGTTGCAAAGATCAAAAAATGTCTCTATGTGACACGGCACCAGAGTTAAGTTAGGGTTTTTCAAACGCTGACACGCCGCGCTCACAAGGCTCTCCGTCACTGTCCTAGGCCCGTGGCAGCCGCGCTGATAACCCAGCCCCGTTCCCGTCTCCACACTCTGTGCTCAGCAGCTTGGTCACTAGGTGCGGCCATGGAGAGGAAGACCTGTCCCCATCCCTCTCTCTCTAATTAACTGAAACTCCGCTGCTGGCCTAGCCTCATATCCCCATCCATTGGTTAACTAATAAAATATGGGGATGTGGTAGCATTACAACAAGAATCCCCTCCACACACACACTCCAAAACAAAAACAAACCCCACTCTCCACACAGCGCTGATTTCAATACTATTTCCCCTTGAAATATCTTCCCCACAACAAAAGGAAAGGTGAACCTATAAGAAATTTTAGCATACTTTCCATGTTTCCCATGCTTTTGTATACTCTCAACTAAAGAGAGCAAACCACATTGTAAAGTTCTACCTAATGAACAACAGAGAACCATGTTTTGAATGCTCTTTGGCCAACGAATCCTCTACCATAAACTTCAGAACCATTCATCACATTGTTCTGAACAATTTATTTTGTGGTCCAGCAGTTATAACTCATAACGGCTAACAAAAGGTATACAGATAACAAGTTAGACTCATCACAAAGAAACAGGCAAAGGGCATCACACAAGTTATTAAAATTTAAGTCAACAGTGGCTCAAGGCACCTTTAAGTGGAAAGTGTAGAAAATAGATAAAAACCAGTAGGCAATCAAGAATAGGTGGAGGGTTTGTTAACATAATGAAGATCACATTATGTTCGAAGCCTGGAGGGCCAGCAATGATGTAATGGCAGCTGCATGACACTAGCTGGAAGCATAGCTTGCTGTCGGAAGATCTAAAAATCTAAGAAGAGTGGCTGCTCTCTACATGGTGGCAGGAAGGACTCTGCATGGGGAATGTGCTGTGCTGATCGCAGGACGTTCTGACTCAGCCGGGTCCCTCCCTCTAAGAACACACACACGCGGGGAGGTCTGTGCATGGGCATGGGCCTCAGCACCTCGTCTTCACAAAGGGCGAGGGAGAGGTGGCTGCTCGCAATAAGCACATCACATCAGCGAGCTTCGCCTCAGAAACAAGCAGAAGCTGTCATCATGTCCATGGTGCTCAGGGCATTCAGGCGTCACATCTTAAATTCTGTCCAGACACACTACCGACTCTTCCTGTTGGTTAGTGACTTACTTTCAAAGGCTGGTTTCTTCTCATGATAGCAAGGTCAATGTTTTTCCCACCGGACTGGACAACCTAATGCAGAACAAGCTGGTTTTAGAATGACTTCGGGAAATTCTGTGTTTTAATACGCAATTAAAGGACAAAACCTCTGCTTTCCTCATATCCTTCACTAGAGACCCAGTGCACAAAACTCGTGCACTGGCAGGGCTCCTAGCACTGCTGGCCAGGGCCTCCCTCTCCTTTCTTCCCCTGGCCACCTGCTGCTGCTGCCGCCTCCCTCCTTCCCCTGGCTGGCCCGCCCCCGGTCGAACTCCCAGATAAACTCCTGGTTGAGGGGACAATTTGCATACTACACTTTTATTATATAGGATTAGATCACTTACTTCTAGCAAAGCTCTTATTGCTAGTTTGATAGCTTCACTGTCATTAGCTATGGCGTCTTCTGTGTAATTCTTTTCTAGAAATTCTCGGACAGTTTTAGCACTTCGGCCTATTGCATTTGCCTTGAAAAATAGAAGATAACGCTTAGTAAAACTGCAATATGAAGGAATTTATGGTTACTAAGTGAAGTTTAAAGATTTACAGTTTACTCCAGTATTTCTTAGCGTAATTGCTAAATGAAAATTGTAGGTTTGAAAACGTAGCAAACATTTCAACAGCTCATTGGTCACTCCCATGAGTAATCTGTAGTGCCAGCAGGAGTAGTTTTCAGACACACCCATGCTTTCTACTGGCCAATGCGTCTGTCGCTCTAATATTGCCAAGTTCTTGACAGCAGGATAGATGGAGAGAGCTGAAACTCCATGAGGTGTGGGGAGGAGAGGAGGTGAGACTTTGGTGCAAAAGGGAGAAAAACGAGGGGAAAAAGAAAATCAACGTGAAGAAAGCTGTTTACACGAATGGGACTGCGCGTCATGTTCTGAGAATTTAGACTAACATACACTACTTATTACAGTCATTATCTCCTCTGACTTTATAAGCAAGAAGGGCTTCTTCTGTTCCAGTCCCCAGTTTTCTATTTCTTCAGAATTTTTCATCAAATGAAGGAAAAGGCAAGCACACTTCCCTCGCTGTTTGGCCACAGGTAGTTTACGCAGGTTCTTGTCATTCACTCTAAATTCCAGACTAGTGCTAGGACGGTGATGATGGAGATGACAGTAACTTACATGAGCAGAGCACGTATGTGCCAGGCACTACGTTGTTCATTTCACATGAATTAACTCATCCAGCCCAACCATCCCCCAAACAATTACATAGATAACGTTACTAACTCAGTTCACGCGTGGAGAAATGAAGGGCTGGGAAGGTTAACATGAGTTTTCTTCACCTCAACACCACTGACATGTGGGAACAGATAATTCTTTGCAAGGGAAGGGGGGGCTGTCCTGTGACTATAGGCTGTTGAGCAGCTCTGTCCGTTGATGCAGCAGTGACAACCAATGTCCCCGAAGGCCACAGACACCCCGATTTGTCACCTTTGGCTCACTAGTGAGCAATCATGCCTAATGTCGTCTCGGGGTAAAATGCAAACAGCCCCTACTGTTCTGGGCGCTTCCATGTGCAGTGACGGTCCAACTGTGGGAAGTGGTTTCCCGGAGGGAGCGGCGGTGGGAGGAGGGAGCGAGGTGGAGGCCACACAGGCAGCTCCGGCTGCGTGGAACCGGCTGGTGGCGCCTGAGTGTTGTGCCACCACCTTCCTCAGTCCCGCATTTCACTTAAAACATGAGCTGAAGCAAATATGGTAACATGTCAGCACCTGTTTCAACTTGGTGAATACACGCATGCACTGATATTATTTTTGTATTCTTAGGTATATGTTTGGAATGTTCCACTAAAAACAATCACTTCTTTCACTTAAAACTGTCCATGCTCCCACCTGCCCACTTTCACCCTGCGCTCCGTGCCAGTGTACCTAGTTAGAGCCTCTCCTTTTGTCTTCCTTTCCTCTACATCGTCAAAATCCCCCTTTCACTGTGTCATTTTCATAAACGCACATATTCCAAAACTTTTCAGCTACTCTTCCTTCTCGTTCACACCTTATACCCATTAAGCAAAGCCTCACACCATTCCTCATCTTGCAAAATAAAACCAACATCTAACCACTTTTCACCAAACTCAAATCACCTATTTTTTAAAATGTACTTTTTTATCGATTATTTTAGAGAGAGAAGAGGGGAAGGGAGAGAGAGAAACATCAATGACAGAGAATCCTTGATCAGCTGCCTTCTGCATGCCCCTACTGGGGATCGAGCCCGAAACCCAGGCATGTGCCTGGACTGGAATCGAACCCACGGCCTCTTGGTGCAGGGGCAATGCTCAGCCACTTATTCTTATTGTATCACCTGCATCCATCCTTGCTCTCTCCATACGGTTTTTACATAGATTGTTTTCATAGTAGCCAGAAGGATCCTTTTAAAAAGAGTCACTTTAATGGTTCTGTTTTGCTAAAACTCGCGTCGGTCCTGTTCAGAGTAAAATGCACAATTTTGCGAAGGAGTGTGAGGAGGGCCCTCTGCGATTCCCACCCCCTGCTGCGTAGACGCCTCTGCCATCTCATGTCCTGCCTCTGCCCCATCTCCTCCTCCCTCCCGCCCCCCCCCCCCCCCCCGCCCCACCACACACACCAGGAAGCCGCTCTTCAGAGCATCTGCACTGGCGCCTGTCCCGTCTGGGACCCCAACCCTGGCCACACCGTGCTCCCTCACCTCTCTCCGGCTCTGCTCACATCCTGCCTCCCAGGTCCCTCTTCAGATCGCACCCCCGCCCCCTCCTCAGCCCCCATCTGACTCTGCTTCTCCAGAGCAGGGCGGGACTTCTGAGGTCATCACGGGTAAGGATTCCATGGGGTCTTGGTAAGGCGGACAGCGCTCCGGACTAGAGGTCTGAGGGCTGCTGCCCTGCATATCCAGCTGCACCCGTGATGCCCATGCTGCGCTCTTGACCCCCACCCGGGGACCCCCACCTGGGGACCCACACCCGGGGAGGGGCCCCCACCCGGGGAGAGACCCCCATCCGGGGAGGGACCCACACCTGGAGACCCCCACCCGGGGACCCACACCCGGGGACCCCCACCCGGGGTGGCACGTGGCACCACCACAGGCCAACATGCTGCCCATCTGCTGGTCTCCCTGCCGCCGCTAGCATGCCCGTCCTCTGAGAGCAGACTGTCAGCTATGCTCAGTGTCCAGCACGTTCTGAGCTGAATGCTGTTGCTGACTAACCGGATCCTGTGTAGCGTCAAGTCTTGAAAAACACCTTCCTTGAACCCACATTCTCCGGTAGCTGCTGTTCCATCTCCCTGCTCCCCTTTACAGCTAAACTTCTTAAAGGAGCCATCGTCACTTCCTCCTTCTTACTATTCTCTTTCCTCAATTTTCTAACTTGGTCATTTCAAACCTGTGAAAAGCTGAGAGAACAATGAACTACTATGCACCTTTAACCTAGATTCATGTTATTAACATTTTGAGATATTTGTCTTATCTCTCCATTTACTTACACACACATTGCTGCTTTTTTAAGGTTGAAGATGTCATAACATTTTGCCCCTAAATACTTCTGTCAATTCCCTTAAAACAGGGATTTTTAAAATATAACACGGTAAGTCCACTCCCCAAAGCTACGGCTGACACACACCATTGCCGAGCACATTCAGTGTCGCTGGTTGTGACTGTCCCCATCGAGGGTCTAAGCAAACACCTTGGGCGTTGGTCCGTTTAGTCTCCTTTGAGCTGGGAGTCTCCTGGCTTTTTTTTTTTGTCTTTCAATGAACATTTTTTTCAGATCTTTTATTTTTTTGTTTTTATTGTCGATAGCATTACAGATATTTCCCATTCCCTCCCCCTGCCCCCTCCTCCCAACCCCTACCCCCACCTCCAGGTTTTCACTACCCTATTGCCCATGCCCATGGACTTTGAAATAAAAAATGCTTCTCTGTGTGACCTCAGGGAGTGACCACAAAATGGAAAACTACATAAACGTGGAAATTGTTATGAAACTGAAATGAAGAGTGATGACGTCACGATCAATGCAAACAGAAGACAGAGATTCAGGGTAACCATTCGTTTTGTGTAGGGCAGAGACCTGAAGGCACGTGAACAAGGTTTCTAAGCGGCAGGAACAAGCCTGGAACTTGCAGCAGGTACACTCACAGCCTCTGATAGCCATGAGACGTGCAGGCGGCTTAAAGGGTGTGCAGCTAACACCAGCACCCAGATCTCTGTGGTAAGAATACCAGCCACTGTTTTACTGGATTGGTTAACTGGTTTGTAAAGTAGTATGAGTATGGTCAGCTCAAACCAAATACGTTAGTTAATACAGGCTTACAAATCAAGGCAAGATTTCCCCATTAATTTATCTGGATGTTAATATAGTAACATAAACTCTTCATAACATTATTTTAAAACCTAAGTATTTAAACCTTTTAAGAATATATGTTTTATTGATTTCAGAGAGGAAAGGAGAGGAGAGACAGATAGAAACACCAATGATGAGAGAGAGTCATTGATCGGTTGCCTCCTGCATTCCCCACACTGGGGATGGAGCCCCGCAATCTGGGCGTGTGCCCTGACCGGGAATCGAACCATGAGCTCCTGGTTCGTAGGTCGACGCTCAACCCCTGAGCCACGCCGGCCGGGCAGTATTTAAACGTTTAATAGTCAAAATCACTTATCCTAGATTCTGGGGTATGGTCTTATTCTTCTGTATCAGAATGTACAAAATTCATCTCGGAACACCGCCACTGGTGTCTATGGCCTTCGATCTGGCCACCATGAGACTAAAGTGCGCCATTAAACAAAGCAGGTGGCTGGGTGCTGAAACACGAACAGCGACTCAAAAACCAGCCAGACAAATAAAAGCTGCATCCCAGGGATGGTGAGGCCGTCACTGCGATGTGCTGACACATGGGAATAAAGTCATGGTTTGGGGCTCCGGCTCCTAGAATAGAGGGTGCACTGAAGGGTTCAGTGTGGAGCTTATAGGCTCTCTCATCTTTATTAAAAGCAGAAAGACACGTGCCTCTCCTCGGAGCAGCAGCCATGTGACGTGGCAGTCA
Source organism: Myotis nattereri (assembly GCF_964212035.1). NCBI lineage: Eukaryota > Metazoa > Chordata > Mammalia > Chiroptera > Vespertilionidae > Myotis > Myotis nattereri. Next base: position 92,899,031 of record NC_138083.1, read on the forward strand.
GTGGAAGGGTGGCGATGAGCAGGATCTGGGTATTTCTCACCTGCCCATTCGTATGCACTTAGGGTTGTCACATCTTTCCAAACGTAAAGGAAAAACCCGGTGATTAATAAGCCAAAGTGTTTCTCTATCCACCAGAAACCATCATAATTGCCAACTGGTTAAATGGTTACATAAAGTTCCTACCACCATCAATATTTTCATGTAACATAATTTTCATCATGCCCGGTAAAGTGATAAAGCATTTATGGTGAATACATCTTTTCAACTTCTTTTAATATATTAAAAATTCATGACTCACCTTCCAAGCGTGGTAAGTACCAGAGGGATCGGTCTGGTACAGTCTTGGGATACCATCATCATCGAAGCCTACAATTAGGGCAGAAATGCCAAAAGGTCTTCGTCCATTGCTCTGAGTGTATTTCTGAAAAATAAAATGTTTTGGTAATTACCTTATGTATAGGCCAGTGTTGGCGAACCTTTTGAGCTCGGCGTGTCAGCATTTTGAAAAACCCTAACCTGCCGAAACCGGTTTGGCTCAGTGGATAGAGCGTCGGCCTGGGGACTGAAGGGTCCCAGGTTCGATTCCGGTCAAGGGCGTGTGCCTGGGTTGCGGGCACATCCCCAGTGGGAGATGTGCAGGAGGCAGCTGATCGATGTTTCTCTCTCATCGATGTTTCTGACTTTCTATCTCTCTCCCTTTCTCTCTGTGAAAAATCAATAAAATATATTAAAAAAAAAAAAAAAAAGAAAAACCCTAACTTAACTCTGGTGCCGTGTCACATACAGAAATTTTTTGATCTTTGCAACCATAGTAAAACAAAGACTTATATTTTTGATATTTATTTTATATATTTAAATGCCATTTAACAAAGAAAAATCAACCAAAAAAATGAGTCCGCGTGTCACCTCTGACATGCGTCATAGGTTCGCCATCACTGGTATAGGCCATACAAAGGCCATTCTATTACTTATCAAGTAACACCTTCTTTATTCTGTATATCTTCCCGATTCTCTTCCCTCACTTTCTGAACTAACTTCAAATCCATAATGAAATTTTTAAAAATGTACAGTCTATAGAATGATATCCTGTTTACTTCTACATGGTCTTACTGCTGTTTTCCCATTGATTGATGCACATTTGGGTAAATAACAAGATTGAGCCTTTGTGACAGCAGAGAACGGTGTGCCTCACACCGCTGGGGCTCCCGGACGCTGGTTTTCATCAGCTGAGCTTTAGATCACTCCTCCGCTGCCTGTGAGAGACCTGACCATTGTTACTATCAGCGTTCTTACATGACGCTATTGTTATCAGATGTCTTTTCTTGGTACCATCATTGTCCAGTATATTCTGTCCACCGTACGCTGAGTTACTCTACATAAAACCCAACCGAGACATTCTGTCAGCTCCAAAACAAGGGACTCTCTGTTTCTCTAAAGAAAAAGCATGCTTTCCCCTCACAGTCCGCAGGGCACTGGGAACCAACTGTGTTTTTCACTCCAGTGCCAGGATCTGAGCTCCATCGGGAGTGGGGCCCACACTCACTCTGCGCCTGGAGCCCTAGAAGTGCAGACGGGTCCTGACCAGGAGCTGAGGCCGCCCGCAGGCAGCTCAGCCACGCGTGCACCTCGGCGGCTCGAACATCTTGACACCAGCTTCCTTCTGGACTCGTCTAGCACGGTATCTATTCTAAAATGTTTACATCCTATTAGGCATGTGTTTTAACAGCCAATTCAAATTATGGATGCAAATAACTGGCTACACAAACATAATGCACCTGTAAAGTAGGGTCTATATTTTAATTTCTCTGTATCTCCTAATGCTCCTAGATCTCACTAATGTAAGAAGATGTGTGGCAAACACACCTTAGAGGACAGACCCTTCTACTTTATGTGCTTAGTCAACGCTTTTTAAAACGGAAAAGTAATTTGTAAGTACCAGAGGTGTATCTAAAGCATCTCTCCTTTATCCCAGGACCCAGGACCCTTCTCAGTGGCAACTTACTCTTACAGACTTAAAATGTACCTATATATATAACACCCTAATATGAAATAGACCGAACGGTGGAACAACTGAACAACCGGTCACGATGTGTGCTGACCACCAGGGGGCGTGCACAGAACATGGCAGGCGTCGGCAGCAGGCGGCAGAGTGCTGAACGTGAACGGCATCGGCCACGGTGGGATGGTGGAGCAGGTGAGCGGGGGCGCCAGACCAAGGTGGGGCGCCGATCGCTGTCATTGGGGCGAGCCTCTGGTGGGTACTGAAAATTCTTTGCTCCCGCACACCACAATTCCACCGGTGCTCGCACCTGCTGCTGCTGCCGGCCTCACTAGTACCCGCTGCCAGCACCCAGCGCTGGCCCTGATCACCCCGAAGGTTTCTCCACCTCCCCCTGCTCCCGGGGGGTGACTGGGGCCGCTTGCACCTGCTGCTGGTGCCAGCCCTGCTCTCACCGCTGCTGGTGCTGGCCCCAATTGCTCCGCCCTGTCAGCGGCTGTGAGTGGGGCTGGCACTGTCAGCATGTGGCAGTGGTGGTGGCAGGAGCGGGGCTGCCAGCAGACAGGGGATGGGTGGGGCGTGGCGGGAGGATAGGCCGAGACCCGCTCCTGTGCCATCGCAGTCTCATGGCTCACAGTTTCTTCCAGGGTGCACGAATTCGTGCACTGAATCCCTAATGTTTCTATAATATTCTATACATAACCTTCATGTTTCTAGAAGAAGACCTAAAAATTACAATTGGGAATCTTGTATACACAATGTTCCACACCTTGTTTTTTGGGGGATGCCTTTATAAACTCTGGAAAAAGCAGAGCAAATAAAAAAAGCAAAAAAATACAAAATGTTGGACTTTCCTGCAACATATATTAAATCTTAAAAATAGGGCAATTTAAAATTAAGTATGTAATTTAAAACTTTAATATACAGAAAGTATGGTCTATAAAAATACCTCTATGTGGACAAATGGTAAAATCCATGCCAGAAAGTGTTCTAAATGTTTTAAAAGTATTAAATCATTTAATCCAACTCAACAGAGTAGGTATTACTGTAATGCTCATTATATAAATAAGAAAATTAAGGCAAAACAGGCTAAATAGTTGGCCCAGAGCACTATGTTATACTTCTTTGCAAAATAAAAGAAAAATGAAAAACCAGTGCTAATGATTCTTCAGGGGTACACTTATACATTGTTTATTGTATAATAAAAATTGGTTCAATTTTTTCAGAAAGTAATTTAGCTATATATAACAAAAGTCTTAAAACCAATTATAATTTTGCCCAGCCCAGGTGGCTCAGTGGTTGAGCACTGACCTATGAACCAGGAGGTCACAGTTTGATTCCCAGTCATGGCACATGCCTGGGTTGTAGGCTCCATCCCCAGTGTTGGGTGTGCAGGAGGCAGCTGATCAATGATTCTCTCTCATCATTGATGTTTCTATCTCTCTCTCCCTCTCCCTTCCTCTCTGAAATCAATAAAAATAAATTTTCAAAAAGACCAATTCTAATCTTAAAAAATAACCCAATATAATTTAAAAATAACAAAATCTGTTTCAAAGATAATGTTATTAAAGTAGCAATTTGAGAGCCAGCAAGTGAGAAAAGGAATGAGAAAATGAAATAAACTAGAAACATCCTAAGTAATTACGGATAGCAACTAAAATCAGTATTATAGGCAGACCTCTGAGCATCCAGACCACCATAAGAAAGAGAGTATCACAATAAAGCAAGTCTTAATTTTTTGTTGGTGAAGGGTCCTACTTTCAATTTATAATAAATGCAAATCTGTAAAGTGCAATAAAGTGAGGAACAATAAAAGGAGTTCTGCCTGGCCCTGCTGGCTTGGCTCTGTGGATAGAGCGTCAGCCTGTGGACTGAAGAGTCCCAGGTTCGATTCCAGCCAAGGGTACATGCCTGGGTTGCGGGCTCGATCCCCAGTAGGTGGCGTGCAGAAGGCAGCCGATCAATGATTCTCTCTCATCATTGATGTTTCTATCTCCCTCTGTCTCTCCTTCTCCCTTCCTGTCTGAAATCAATAAATAAATATATTAAATAAAAAAATAAAAAGAATCCAAGAAGGTGACCTAGGGTTTAAAAAAAAAAGAGTTCTGCCTGTATAGAGTTATATAAGGACTTTGTTGACATATATAAAAGCACATAAAATAATAAGTGAAAAGCATATTTGTCCACATCATGATTAGACTTAATATTAATGTACTTACTACGGATTCAGAAGTTATACCTGAACACTATCAGTTGTGTGTAGGTTTGTAGGTGAAAGAATCATGGGTATTACTTTGGTAAACTCTAAAAATTGGTTCTCTTTACTCTATCTTCAGAAGTGAAGAAAGATTAGATTGCTTGCTCTTTTTAATCCTATATAATAAAAGGCTAATATGCAAATTGACCAAACGGCAGAATGACTGGTCGCTATGATGCGCACTGACCACCAGGGGGCAGATGCTCAACACAGGAGCTGCCCCTGGTGGTCAGTGTGTTCCCACAGGGAAAGCACCGCTCAGCCAGAAGCTGGGCTCATGGGGAGTGGGCCTAAGCTGGCAGTTGGACATCCCTGAGGGCTCCTGGACTGCGAGAGGGCGCAGGCCGGGCTGAGGGACCGCCCCCTCCTGAGTGCGCGAATTTCGTGCACCAAGCCTCTAGTTTTAATATAATCTCCACAACTGACACTGACTGAGATTCCCAGTGATCAAATCAATCCGTTCCACCGCAGTGACAGTGTGAGTGTGACGTGTGAGGAAGAATAGAGAACTTAGATTTCACAGACTAAATGCCTGAAGTATTTGCATGGCCTGACCCATACCGGTAAAGGAGAAGCGTGAAGCAGCTGGTTGCTCTCTTGGCTTACCTGTTTTAAGGATGCTATGAAGCGAGTTATATACTCGACAGTGACTGGGTCCTCAACGGTAAGCTTATGGCTCTGGCACTCCACACGGGCTCTGGTTATCACCACTCGAGCATCCGCAGTCAGTCCTATAAAAGGAGTTGAACCATTACAAGAAAGGAGGACTTTTTCAATGTCAAAAGGGTTTTAGCTAACACAAAATCTTTCTTATAATGTCCTTTGTTTTTCTCAGTATATGTCCATTATAAAGACTTTGTAAAATTCTTTGCAAATCGCTTATCTGACATTCTGATTTATTTCCTTCAGGGCTTAACTTGATGCATTCTTACTTACCTTTTAAAGAAAATGATTTTAAAGAGTAATGGTTAAACACTAATGTTAAGTAAACTATTTCCAAAAGATTAAAATGGTTTCATTCATAGTAGATGGGCTGGTGGTTAGGGTTTATTAAAAATAGTTTTTTAAAATCTCTGTAGTCATATTTTTAAAAACTTTTTCAGGGGGAGATATCAATGGCAGCCTGTTCAAAGGTTGATGGTCTATCCTGATTCCAAAACTAATATACTTATTTCCTAACCATGAAGTAAGCTGGATTTCTTCTTATGAAAACAATGAACATTACATTTCATTATCAAACACATATCCACTGAATTCAAACTTCATTCAATATAACTTTGAAATATGTCTCAGTATTTTGTCTAAGATTAAGGATTGAAAAATAAAAAATGTGAAACCAGAAAAAGAAAACATGCCTTACCTTCATCCTACCAAACATCATGTAATTAATTCCTAACACTTCTATAAGGAAATAAAGTAAGTGCCCCAACAGATGCAATGCATGTAACCGCTTCTATTATATCAAAGACTTCTTTGGCATTCGACCTTTCCGTGGCCAGTTTGTTTCCTTCCCCCGCTCTCTTAAAGCCACATTGCCACAGCCACTCACAGTCTTTGAAACAGCCCTTGCTCATCTAACATCAGTGCTTTGTAGTCACAGACTCGGTTCCCCTTCCACATCATCTCCAGTCAGGTTTCCAGGAGCCAGAAGAATCGCTGTCCCTGAAGACAGTTAATACTCGTCAACAATAAGACGCTGTCAGAATACGCCACGGCTAGGGATCACACTCACACTCGTGGGCCGGGTGCGAATCACAAGCAGAGAGTGAAGGGAAGAGAAACTGATTCTCTTCTCCTGGCAGATGTTATCTGAGAGAAAGAGATGGAAAGAGCCCTGGGTGGTGTGGCTCAGGGGAGAGAGTGCTGGCCTGTGGACCGCAGGTCTCCAGTTTGATTCCTGGTCAAGGGCATGCACGTCAGTCGCAGGTTCCCTAGCTCTGGCCGGGGCACCTGCAGGAGGCAACCAATCCATGTGTCTTCTGCATGTGGAAGTTTCTGTCTCTCCCCACCCACTTTCTCTGGAAATCAATGGGAAAAATATCCTCAGGTGAGGATTAAAACAAAAAAAAGAAATGGAAAAAGACTGATTTAGCTTATCCTATGAATTAAAAGCTTCACTCATTTAGAAAATGTGATCAGAAAGGAGATTTCTAAGTATTTTCCATTTACAACATATATGATCCAAAAGTAGAGAAACATAAAAGTAGCATACTTAGAAAGTTGTACTAAACTGAGTCAGTGACAAATTTGCCAAACCACGAGTATCATAGTTGTGTGTGTGTGTGTGTATGTGTGTGTGTGTGTGTGTGTGTGTTTAACATAATAAGCAACAATTATACTAATAAATACTAAATGGATAGGAAAAAAGACAAATTCCATTTAAAGACAGTATTGAGCCCTAGCTGGTTTGGCTCAGTGGATAGAGCATCAGTCTGCGGACTTAAGGGTCCCAGGTTCGATTCTGATCAAGGGCACATGCCTGGGTTGCGGGCTTGATCCCCAGTAGTGGGTGTGCAAGAGGCAGCCGATCAATGATTCTCTCTCATCATTGATGTTTCTATCTCTCTTTCCCTCTCTCTTCCTCTCTGAAATCAATAAAAATATATTAAAAAAAGATAGTATTGCAATTTCACTGTTTATAAATAAGCAATTATAGAATAAATGAGCCCTTAGTCCAGTGCCACAAACTTACCTTGAAGCTACTATCATATCGTAAAATTTCTACTATTAAATGGAATTCCACATGGTACATGAAATCATTTTTTTCAAACACTTTGATTTATTTCCCTAAGGATTGTTTTTCAAACATTAAAAATATAGTAACATCAATAAAAGAATGTGATTTTTTTCAAAATGGAACCGTATTTCTTTTTGATATGTGCTTGGATATGTACCTCGTATTCCCCACCAGAGGGAATAAGAGCTACCATATAATTCTATAGTTTAGAAACAGAACTGTATCATACATATTCTTTTGTAACTTACTATTTTTAATATATGTGATGGGTATTTCTCATGTCAATACATACAGATCCTACCACCTCCTTTTTTAACTGCCACTAAATACTATTACTACTAATAATAATGTTGTAGTTTATGCTGAATGAAAACAAGCCTGTAGTAAAAGGTTTTATGCATATGATTCTATTCAGACAGCATTCTCAACAATGACAGAATTATAGAGATGGAGAAGAGAACAGCTTACTGACCCCAGAGGTCAGTGATACGGAGGAGGGATAGCATGGGTAGCCTTGTGTAAGGTAAGAGTTGTGTGTCGTGATTGTGGTGATGGCTACAGGAATCTATACGTGTGGGAAGCCTAATAACACTACACACACATGCAAATGAGTGCATGTAAACCTGGTGAAATCTGAAAAAAAATCTCTGGCTTGTAACCATGTCCACTTACTGGTCTGAAGATGTCACCCTTGGGGAAAACTGGGAAAGGAGACAGGGGACTACTCTGTTGTTGTTTTTTATCATTTCCTGATCTAAAGTTATTTCAAAATAAAAAAATTAAAAAGAAAACAGCTACCTACAATTACAATTAAGATAATACAATGTATACCTTCTGACATTTATGTTTTATCAAAACCAACTCTCAGAAATCCTGGTTACAGAGCTGTGATTGTCCCAGAAAAGACAGGGTGCACTGTTTGTGTCGAATGAGACATGGAGCGAGCTCCCTGTGTTGTATACGTACAGCACCACGGCAGCGGTGGTGGGCCCACCGGTGTGACCGACTGCACCACATGCTCGGTGTCACCCCTGGAGGCCCACAGGTACCTGCAAAAGCCATGCAGACGTGGTCATCCAGGGCACAGATCTTCCTCACAGTCCGCTCGTCCTGCAGCTTGGCGACTGACTTCTTTTCTACCCCAAGTACAACGATATTGGTACCACGAATTCCAACCTGTCAAACCGTTAAAAAGTATAGTTAGTTGTCAGTTTTACATTATATCAAGTTATTCTAACACATGCCTTAGAGGAAAATGCTCTTCCTTAAACAGTCAGTAAAACTGAGAAAACAGACTTCTAAGAAAACAGCTGCGTAGATCCTGGTTTAGATCCTCAGCCCTTTGCAGAGCTCCCTGTGGAAGGGCGGAGTGACAAGCAGCCCATCCATCCTAGGGATGCGGGGGGGGGGGTGGGGGGGGGGGATGGCCGGGAGGGAGGATAGCCGGGAGGGGATGCCGGGGGGGGGGGGGGGCGGGGGGTGGGGTGGGGAGGGAAGGAGGTGGTGGAAGGCGGTAGATCTGTGAGGCTCAGCAGGAGGCACAGAAGTGCAAGCTGAACATGCGTGTGGTGAAAGCCCTTGGGGCCCGACGCCCCCCGAAACAACCCCCCCCTCAGTCCCTGCCCCCAGTGCGCTGTCCCCAAGGGCTACCCCTCTCCCTCTTCATCCCCGACCCACTACTTACAGGGCTGACCCAAACCCAAAGCATTTTGTAAATACATTTTTTTCTTTCCAAAGAACAAAATAAAACAAACCTGCCAACACACACTATCTAGAAAATGTTTGCAATGGAAGTCCCAATATCAAAGGCTTTAGGATGTGGACAAAATTATGCTCAGAAGAAAATTCATAATCTCACTTTACAAAATCAAATTAAAAATTAATAAAAATTAATTCAAGAAGTTAAAAAAGGGATAAAAACATTTAAGCTAAGCTCAAGGGGAGAAATAAGGAAAAAGCAGAAATTAATGACTAGAGAGAAAACAACAAATTGGTCATACCAAAAGACAGTTTTTTAAAGAAATAATTTTTAAAATGTCTTAGTTAAAATAGCCAAAAGGCAGAAAGAGTAAAGGAAACATATCCAAGTGGGAAAAAGTAGGAATTTAAAAATTATGCACCCTAAAAATTTGAAAATCTGACTGAAAGGATAACAGTAGAAAAACAAAAAAACTGCCCATACTGACTCAAAAACAGAAAGACAGACAAGCTCATTACAACCAACGGATAATTTCATTGCCGGCGGGAACGTGCGATGGCGCAGCCACTGCGAGCAGCACTGTGGCAACTCCTCACAAAACCAACCGCGCGGTGCCCGTGCCGCCCGGTAACGGCACACTTACGATCTACACCAGAGAAACAAAAGCTCATGTCCACGCAAAAGCCCGCTACGCACGTTCACAGCATCTCTCTGCAGAACACGCCACGCTGCAAACCCACACGCCCTGCAACAGGGGCACCGCCGAACGGTGACGCATCCACACCATGGGCACTGCCCAGCCATCAAACACGGTGCGAGCGGCAACCAGGTGGGTCTCAGGGCAGCAGGCAAGTCCCCAAAGGTTCAGCCTGTAGTGTGGCCCCACGCCTATGACGTCTGAGATGGCAAAACATGAGAAACAGGAGACAGAGGAGGACAGCCAGAGAGCAGGCCAGGGCTCCGAGAGGCGGGTGAGGGGGCGTGGGTGCTCACAGAGGAGCAGCAGGAGGGACTCCCTTGGAGCTGGACGCTGTCCAGGTCCTGCCTGTGGACACACGAATATACACAGGCAATAAGACATGGCAGAACTCGATGTTCACACAACGGAGTACAAGTAGAATGGAGAAATCTGGATAAAACAGGTGGCTTTTATCAATATCAATATTCTGATTGAACCACAGTTTCGCAAAATGTTACCATTGGCAGAGAATGGGCAACACATACAAGTTTCTCACAGCTGCGTGTGACCTGCAGCGATCGCAGTAACATTCCAATTGGAAGTATTCCACTGGGGCCCTGGCCGGCGTGGCTCAGCTGGTTGGAGCATCGACCCGCCCACCAAAGGTGGCAGGATGGATCCCAGTCACTGCACACACCCGAGCTGTGGGGTTCTGGGTGCATGTGGAAGGCAACCGATTGATGTTTCTCTGTTTCTCTCTCTCTCTCTCTCTCTCTCTCTCTCTCTCTCTCTCTCTCTCTTTCTCTCTCTCTCCCTCTCTCCCTCCCTCCCTCCCTCCCTCCCGCTCAAATCAATTTAAAAAAAGTATTCCATCAGGAAGGAGGAAAAGTTGGGAAAGATAAAAAAAAAGAGCAGTAAAATGTTGACAACTATTGGAGCTGGTGTACAGAAGTTCATTATACTATACCCTTTATATCTCTTTTTGTTTAGAATATCTATATATATAAAGCCCTAATATGCAAATAAACGAATCGGCAGAACAACCAAACAGCCCAATAACCAGTTGCTATGACGCGCACTGACCACCAGGGGGCACACGCAGAACATGGCGGGTGTCGGCTGCGGCAGGGTGGTGGAGCAGGTGAGCGGGGACACCAGACCAAGGAGGGGGGCGTCTCAGGTGGTTATTGGAAATTCTTCACTCTCACGCACCGCAGTCCCGCCCGGTGCTCGCACCGCTGCCAGCGCTGGCCCCGCTTTCATCTGCTGCTGGCGCCGGCGCCAGGAGCAGGGCTGCCAGCAGGCAGGACCAGGCCCGCGGTGGGCCGAGACCCGCCCCTGTGCCCTCCACAGCCTCGCTGCCCACAGTTCCTTTCAAGGTGCACAGATTCATGCAGTGGGCCCCTAGTTATATAATAAAAAGTTAAAAATAAATCAAATTAACCTAAAAAAGAAATAAACCTCAACTTTATCTGCTGGTTTTCTCTCACCAACATTGAAACATACGCTAAAGTCTCTCTCATATTAAACAAAATCTTCAAGACCACATCCCTTCAGTCCTGCCTCTTTCACCCAATTCTTTAAAAGCCAAATATCCCCACCCCGCAGCGCACAGCACTGGGCTTTACTGACCTCCTCCCAGAGTTCAGCCAAAGCAGGCTCTACATGGGTCACTGAGCCCGCCAGGTTGTGTGCGCTCTCGCACAGAGTCTGTGCAGTCTACAGTCTATTTATTCCTTCTGGGGTGAAGAAGGGTATCCAAGAATACTCACGTACTTGACCGTCAACACAGGTTTTAAGAAGGGGTGTGGGGTTGGGGGGGGAAGGACACACTAGTGCAGCGGTTCTCAGCCTTCCTGATGCCGCGGCCCTTTAATACAGTCCCTCATGTGGTGGGGACCCCCAATGTCATTGTTACAAATTGAATATCATTAAAGCATAGTGATTATCACAAAAACAATATGTAATCATAGATGTGTTTTCCGATGGTCTTAGGCGACCCCTGTGAAAGGGTCGTTCGATCCCCAAAGGGGCCGCGACCCACAGGTTGAGAACCGCCGCACTAGATAGCAAGCTCCCCATGGACAGAAATGGAGTCTAACTTACTAGGAAACACGAGGGCCCAAAACCGCACTTGGCAGATGCAAGTATTCACCAAAAATGTCCTGAAATGAATGTGCTGGGAAAACCATAGACGACATTGAAGGAGAAAGAGAAAACAAAGGGATCATCAATGATAAGCGCTGCCATTTATTTGCTGTGAACCAGACACTGTGCAAGATCCTTAACACGTATTATTACTTCATTCAGCTGTCACGGAGCCCCATGGAGGAGGTGCTGTCTCGGTGCCTATTTTACTGTTAAAGGAACTGAAGCTTGAAGAAGTTAATTGCCGTCCATGATGCATGTCTGACTCCACATGCATGATGACAGCTAACTAACACATTTTTACTGTATAAACCACATGATGCAATGCAAAAAGCAGAGGCTTTGGAACGAGAAAAAGCTAAGTGTGAACACGGGCTACATCAGCGTTTACCTGGACACCTTCATCCAACGATGAAAGCTCTGAATTATAGATCCCACATCTATAAAAAGGGATTAAACACTCTCCTTAACATTAGATAATGTACAAAAAATACCTGATGCAAAATAAATGTCACTGAAATGTCCGTTACTTCCTGCCCAGCCTCTGCACTGCACACTGTGCAGCAGAAAAACGAAACACACCACCTACATTCTCCCGGACCGTCCTGCCCGCGGGTGTGAGGGGTCTGTTACAGACCTGACCCGAGAGAACGTGAGGCCAAGGAGCAATACTGCCCGGTGCTCTGTGTTACAGGTTATGAATTCCCAAGAAAACGACCCCCGATGCGGGGAGGGGGTCAGAGACGGCTTCAGGAGGGAGGAGTAAAGGGAGAGCGGCAGGAGGAAGTGTTTTCTCCCCTCCCCTCCCCTCCCCTCCCATGGGGGGGGGGGGCAGAGCGTGTGCCAGTGAGACCACGAAGCCGCCCGACAGTAAAGCGGTGGTAAGGGTGATGGAAGACTGATGGTCAGACGGGGAGCTGAGCTCTGATAAAGTCGGAAATACGGGACTGATAGCAGGTTTGGGGTCAAGGAGAGGACAGAATGAGGAGTGACAATAAGTCCTATCTTTTCCAGGAGAATATTAGGAAAGATTCATATTTTTCCCAAGAAGAAAGGTATTACCTCTCCAAAATGTTATTCAAAGATGGTTTTCATTTACAGAAAAGGGAAGGAAGCAGGCCTCTTGTCTCACTTCGGCTGTAAAATAATCGCCAAGAAGGCAAACCCACGCTTGTCACTGTGGCCCATGCAACTTGTCTAAGTGACGGCACCTTCACATAGCGGGCAGAACGGGTGACTTCGGCTCATTTATAGTCATCGCATCAAATGCCATTTGTAGACCCATTATTTTGTGACACATTTTAATCAACAAGTGTCAGTGCAGACTTCACCCCATGCAAAGGTCACGGCACCCACAGGGAAACACAGGAACTCCATACAAAGATGCAAACTGTAATTTGGGAATCCCGAAACAAAACCTCTTCTCCTTCCGGTGTATCCTTAAAAACGCCCACTCCAGGTACTTTTATATCCGCGCCCTTTACAGCTCATTGCACAGGAGCCGTCCATCACTTCTGCTGCCTTCTAACGCATTTCAAGGAGCCCAGGCAGTTTCTCCCATCTCTCCCTTCACTGCAGGCTCGGAGCTCGGGCATCACTTTCTCTCCATCTGCTTCATGCCATGCTGGGGGCTGTAGAACTTCTTGTTCTTATCAAGATGGCACCCTTTCGGTTTAAGCTGCATCCGGCTTTTCTCAAATTTACAATTCTAAAAAAAATTACTTACAAAAAAGAAGCAAACTAGTGGGCCCCATTGAATAGAAAAATACTTTAAAAAATGTAAGATTCTTTCCAGTGGGCTTTTTTTTTTTTTTTTTTTTTTTTACCACTTTACCTCTGATAGGTTTATAGTAAAACCGAAGGACTCCCTCCCATCACTAAGTCTGCATGGAAAGCGAGACAAGATACAGCCACGCTACACGTGGAAACGAGCTGTGCACCTCAGAGCCGGGTCTCCAAGCCCAAAACGCACACCCATCGGCCCCACGAAACCCGAGAGGCTAGAAAACGATCCCTCGGAACTGAAGGCGAGGACGTGGAAGGGCTGGGATGATCGGTCTTGGGTCGCCAGAGCATTTTTGTCCTTTTTGATTTTTATAAGCCGCAAAGCCATTAAACATAAACTAAAGCTTGGCAGGAGCACTACAACTACCCTGAGAATTTAGAAGTTTTCCAGAATGTGGATCGGTAAATTTAAGGGCATCACCTCTCAAAGGCTTTCAGAATTATTTAAAAATCTCACCGAAAAATAAATGGACACCCCCCCCCCCCACACACACACACACACCGGCCAACGACAGGAGGTGGTGGGGGCTGAGCACCGATATTGCGGTGCAAATGTCAGGACGATCCTTCTTAACGAGTGAGAGCCGAACCCCTGCCAACCAGCATCCTTTGCGTGACCGAGTCTGCATTCAGGGCTGCGATCCTCTTTAACCTGTTATTATAATCATCACAGGGAGACCCGCTCTGGGGGAGGGCTCCTTCCCAGGTCACTGCACCGCCAGGTCAGTGCGCCCCCAGGTCAGAGCACCCCCAGGTCACTGCACCTCGAGGTCAGTGCACCCCCAGGTCAGTGCATCCCCCGGGTCAGTGCACCCCCAGGTCAGTGCACCCCCAGGTCAGTGCGCCCCCAGGTCACTGCACCTCGAGGTCAGTGCGCCCCCAGGTCAGTGCACCCCCAGGTCAGTGCATCCCCCAGGTCAGTGCACCCCCAGGTCAGTGCACCCCCAGGTCACTGCACCTCGAGGTCAGTGCACCCCCAGGTCAGTTCACCCCCAGGTCAGTGCACCCCCAGGTCAGTGCGCCCCCAGGTCACTGCACCTCGAGGTCAGTGCACCCCCAGGTCAGTTCACCCCCAGGTCAGTGCGCCCCCAGGTCAGTGCGCCCCCAGGTCACTGCACCTCGAGGTCAGTGCATCCCCCAGGTCAGTGCGCCCCCAGGTCACTGCACCTCGAGGTCAGTGCATCCCCCAGGTCAGTGCAACCCCAGGTCAGTGCAGCCCCCAGGTCAGTGCGCCCCCAGGTCAGTGCACCCCCAGGTCAGTGCGCCCCCAAGTCACTGCACCTCGAGGTCAGTGCACCCCCAGGTCAGTGCACCCCCAGGTCAGTGCACCTCGAGGTCAGTGCATCCCCAGGTCAGTGCGCCCCAGGTCAGTGCAGCCCCCAGGTCAGTGCATCCCCCAGGTCACTGCACCTCAAGGTCAGTGCGCCCCCAGGTCAGTGCATCCGCAGGGGCGCGCCCCGGGCTCCTTCCAATGCTCAGCACAGCCTGAGTCCTTCTACAGCTCCGAGGTCCCGGAACGCACACGCACGTGCACACAAGCATGTACGCACGCATAGGCAGCACGCGCACACAATACGCAGCACACACATACGCAGCACGCACGGACCCTACGCAGCACACGCACACGCATAGGCAGCACGCAAACATACGCAGCAGCACGCATGCACGCACACTACGCAGCACGCACACTATGCAGCACGCACACTACGCAGCATGTACACATGCTCAAACGCTCACGCACGCGCACACACGCACACGCGCCCGTGGCCTCGGTAAGCCCAGGCCGGTGCACACAGCGGCCCTGAGACCCACCAGCGTGGGCGCCATCACTCGCAGCCGAGCCGTCCTCTCCCTCAAGGGCAGTCACGGCCCGCTCATGGGGCCCGTCCCCCAGCCGCGCGGCGCCGGGACAAGCTCACGGGGCACCCCCGTCTCCCGGCCCCGTGGCCCCGCGGGCGCTGCTCACCGCCGTGGAGCCCTTCTTCACCGCCTCCTGGGCGTACTCCACCTGGAACAGGTGCCCGTCCGGGGAGAAGACGGTGATGGCCCGGTCGTACCGCGACGCCATCGCGCAGGGCTCGGTGATCTCCTGGAGCTTCGGGAACCCACAGCGCCGGCCTCGAGCAACCGCTCCGCCACGTGAGAGCCCCAGCCGGAAGTGCGTGGGGGGCTGGGGCGGAAGTGCCTGCGCGGCTTCCCGTGGGGGAGGGGAGGGGGGGGAAGAGGGGTACGGTGGGGGAGGGGAGAGCCCTGGTGCCCACCCCCGGTGCCAGGCTGTGCCGCCGGCAGGATTCGGGCACCCTCAGTGGCTGGCCGCTGCCCCTGGGGCGGCGTCTGATCATCGGGTATAAACACAACAGCGAGATGGGGTGCAGCCCGCCTGTGGCCGGTGCGACCTAAGCACCCGGGCGTCCGGTTCTGTTCCCAGCGGGCACAGGCCCGGTTCCGGGCCCCCAGCGTGGGGCGTGCAGGAGGCAGCCCATCCGCGATTCTCCCTCATCATTGATGTGTCTTTATTTTTTTTTTTAAACATGTTCTTGCTGATTTCAAGGAGGAAGAGGGAAAGAGACTAGTAGGAACATCAGCGATGGGAGAGGCATGGATGGGCGGCCTCCTGCTCCGCCCAGTGGCGCGGGCAGCCTGTGCGGGTGCCCTGACCATGGAATCCCACCCTGGCCTCCGGGTGCACAGGCCCAGGCCTCACCCCGAGCCACAGGGCTGGGCTGGGCCCGGCTTCTGCACCCCCTCACCTGGGATGGGCACTGGGCTGTTTCCAGATCTTGGGGTGCCGACCGGCCGTGGCACACTCAGCCCCAGGCTGGTACCCCATGTGCCGCAGCAGCTCAGCCCGGTTCGGTGAGCCTGAGGGGGGGGTGAAGGATGGACAAGACAGATGAGAAGGAAGCTGGGTCCGGGTGGGACGCTGTCCTCTCTGATGGAGAGGCAGCCACAGCCTGAAAGCTGAGTATTTTATGGCAGATCCCACGAGGCAAAGCAAGGGCGTGGTCAGATGTTTACAACGTTCTTTTTTTAAAAATATATTTTATTGATTTTTTTACAGCGAGGAAAGGAGAGGGATAGAGAGTTAGAAACATCGATGAGAGAGAAACATCGATCAGCTGCCTCCTGCGCACCCCCTACTGGGCATGTGCCCGAAACTAAGGTACATGTCCTTGGCGGGAATTGAACCTGGGACCGTTTTGTCCGCAGGCCGATGCTCTATCCACTGAGCCAAACCAGCCAGGGCTACAACATTCTTGTGAGTTTCCAATCTACTCAATCACATGCACCTGAACTCTATCAAGCCCACATCACTCAGGCACGTGGGGCCACAGGTTCCGACCATGGGGTCAAGCTCACAGCCACAGCCTTTGGCTGTCATTGTGCTGGGAGGGCTCCGCCCTCCACGCTGGGACTTGCACGTGGCTATGCCGTGAGAGGACTGTGCCCTCTCATCAGTCCGAGGCTTGAACCTGTCCGAACGCTGTGGCCGCTCTCCACATCTTGGCTATTGTAAATAATGCTGCTAATGAACATTGGGTGCACATCTTCCTGATGGGTGTTTAAAAAAAAAAAATTATCGATTTTTTTAGAGAGGAAGGGAGAGGGAGAGCTAGAAACATCGATCAGCCGCCTCCTGCACACCCTCCACCGGGGATGTGCCCACAACCAAGGTACATGCCCTGACTGGAATCGAACCCGGGACCCTTCAGTCCACAGGCCGACACTCTATCCACTGAGCCAGACCGGCCAGGGCCCTGATGGGTGTTTTGGGATCCTTAGGATATGTACCCGGAAGTGGAATTGCTGGGTCAGGAGGCAGTTCCATTTTTAATTTTTTTGAGGAAACTACACTTTTGTCCAGCAGTGCAGGCAGGTTTCCTTTTCTCCACACCCTCACCAGCACTTGTTGTTTGTTGAGTTGTTGATCGTAGTCAACTTTATTGTGTATGTGAAGAAAAGGTCAAAGTTCATCTTAAAAAAATGTATATCTAGCTCTTCCAAAAAAATCCTTTCTCCATTGGATTATGTTGGCCTTTGTATTAGTTTTCTATGAATGGCTGTGGTAATCCATCACTACAAGCTTGGTGGCTTAAAAATAGTAGGCGTTTGTTTTCCCACAATTCTGGAGGTCGCAGTCTGAAATCATGGTTTCTACGGGACTGCGCTGTGCTATTATGCTCTTATTTTTCTTTTCAGAAAATACGTAACAAATGTGCTTGGTTCATTTAATATGTATTAGGACAGTAGTTTGTAGCATATTGAGCGACTTGACAGTGTTTTAGTGCACATCGCTAATTCAGCCGTACGTGTTAGATGGGCAAAAACGCTATTGCAGCTGCGACAAATTGTCACAAACTTCATGGCTTAGAACAGCGGTTCTCAACCTGTGGGTCGCGACCCCTTTGGGGGTCGAAAGACCTTTTCACAGGGGTCGCCTAAGGCCATCGGAAAACACATATATAATTACATATTGTTTTTGTGATTAATCACTGTGCTTTAATTATGTTCAATTTGTAACAATGAAAATACATCCTGCATATCAGATATTTACATTACGATTCATAACAGTAGCAAAATTACAGTTATGAAGTAGCAACGAAAATAATTTTATGATTGGGGGGTCACCACAACATGAGGAGCTGTATTAAAGGGTCGCGGCATTAGGAAGGTTCAGAACCATTGGCTTACAACAACACGAATTGATTATCTTTCCGTTTGGGAGGTCAGATGTCCAGAGTGGGCCTCCTTGGCTGTAATGAAGGATTTAGCAGGATGGTGTTCCTTGTGGGGGCCTTAGGGCAGAACCCACTCCCTGACTCTTCTCACTTCTAGGAGCTCCCCACATGCCTTGCCGCAGCACCCGCTTCTATCGTCACAGCCAGGCAAGTCTCCCTCCAGCTGCCACCTCTCTGATTAGGACCCTTCAGTCTCAGCTGTTCCTCATTTAAGGATGGTCTGCGACTGCTTTGTGCTCATTCGGACAACCCATGTCAATCTCCCTATGTCAAGGTCAACCCATGTACCTCCTTAATTCTGTCTGGCATCCGAATTCCAACTTTGCCATGTGACCTGTCATATTCACAGGTTCTGTGGGTTGGGAGGTGGTTATCTTTGTGAGAATGAAATTAATCTGCCTACCGTACCCATTCATAGAGAAATTAGCTCATTCATAACAATTCAAAGGGAAGTTACTATTATTACCATCCTCTCTATAAATTGTGAAGCAGTTCAAGACGAGTCATTAAATTCTCTTACTGGAGTGACTGCACATCGTGCACAAAGGTCAGAGAACGTTCTAAACTGGAAAAAGATCACTTGATCTCTAAATTTCAGCCGGAAACTTTCGCAAGGGTGGACTGCACTACCAAGTCCAAGTGGATATTTTTCTCCTTTCTAGATTACTAAGAACATATCTTATCCGTGTTTCGTAAGTTACAATGACCCATGTGTTTTTACATATTTTACCTGTTAGAAAATTGGGGTCAATCTTAAGAATCTAATGTGAGATAATCACTTAGTACATTGCTGTGCATAATAAATGCTAAATAAACACTATTTCTGGCAGCCTGTTCGACAGGGTGGGGGTTCTCAGTGAGGGAGTGAAGGGCGGAAATGCCCTGTCCCTTGTCAGGCCGTTGGTGGAAGAAGTGGCAGCTCCAAACCCGTGCGTTCATCACAGGGAGTCAAGGCTGCAGAGAGTTCACATAAAAACTAATTTTTAAAGCAGTATTTTCTTATATCCCCAACATACAATTGAGTCAGCTCCTGCTTAACTCAGTGAATGTTTGACACCATAAGAAGAGACGGAGAGGCCCTAAATAGGCTTGGTTATCGTCCACTTTGAATGACATCTTCTGGAATATTGGAAATAAAGTATTCTATGGAGGATTGGGAAAGGTGATTTGTTCTTCCCTAGAATAATGACTATATATATAGATGTACGCTGTTCTTATAGTCTTGACATCCGTGGAAGCCACAACTCAAAATGACTCAGCAAATGCCGTGGAGACAGCAGAAGTATTTTGAAAGGTATTGCCTGAGGGGTTTCGCTCTGAGACCAATTACACACAGACAGGCTTGGTCTGTGCCTTCCCGATGTATTCTAAGAATTTATGGCAGCACAGGGGCTTGAAATATCAGAAAATTTGATAGTATGTATATTCCATTATTATAAAGCAGTACGTGTTAAATGCTTGTCTCTGCACATGCATCTTTTTGTGTGTGGATTAAGACAATTTTAATGCCATCATTATCTAGTTTCACTAAATATTGAGCATACTCCTAGAGCACTGCAGCAGTTCAGTGAAATGCATCTAAAGAATACAAACAAATTCACGTAAGACAAATTAAAAATGGAAACGTTTGAATATCAAACCTGGAATTTCTGATTTCCTTTTTTTTTAGGTTAAGTGCGTCTAAATTCATTGGTGTCAATATCAGGATTTAATTGTTCACGCAGAGATTTTACTTAGTCTGAGCCATTGTATGCTCTTCTGCTAGGTCATTCTAAAACCCTTGCACCTCTTCTATGTGATCAAAATTCCTTCTTCAGATGCCTCAGTCCAGAACAGTCGAAATAATGGACTGACTTTTCTGATAGGGGAGATGGTTGCCTGGGCAGCTTTTCTTTCTTTTTTTAATATATTTTATTGATTTTTCACAGAGAGTAAGGGAGAGGGACAGAGAGCTAGAAACATCGATGAGAGAGAAACATCTATCAGCTGCCTCCTGCACACCTCCTACTGGGGATGTGCCCGCAACCAAGGTACATGCCCTTGACCGGAATCGAACCTGGGACCCTTCAGTCCACAGGCCGATGTTCTATCCACTGAGCCAAACCGGTTAGGGCTGGGGAGCTCATTTTTTTTTTCCAATCCTCACCAGAGGATATTTTCCCATTGCTTTTCAGAGAGGGCGGAAGAGAGGGAAGGAAGGGGGAGAGAGAGAAACATCAATGCTAGAGAGACACGTGGATGTGGTTGCTTCCTGCATGTGCCCTGACCTGGGGTGGGGAGGGAACCCACAACCCAGATGCGTGCCCACGTCCTGGAATCAGACCTGGGAGCCTCAGTGCCCGGGCTGATGCTCTAACTACTGAACACACTGGCCAGGGCTAGGTAACTCATTGTTAAGTTCTGAGTAATTTCTCAGGCCTGGGGCAACATTCCATTTTATTCTCCACTTCCTCTGTTACTGCATGCCAGGGCCTCTTTTTCCCTTTCCCTTTTCCTTTCCCTTCCAACTCCACTGCCACTCAGTCTTTGAAGAGATTTCTTTCTCTTCGAAACGAGTGGTGAAGCAAGTGAGGCCGGGTTTACCTGGTATCAGGTCCCGCGACTAGTTTCCTTCACGCAGGGCTCTTACAGGTGATGAAGGCTCCAAAATCCCAGGGAAGTTCCTGTAGGCTGCAGTCTGCCCTGTCTTTGGACTTTATGCTTTTCCAAGTTCAGCTGACTTGTTTACCAAGGAAGCTTGAGGGTAGGACAGGGTCCCTTTAAAGCACTGGTTCTCAACCTTCTGGCCCTTTAAATACAGTTCCGCATGTTGTGACCCAACCAGAAAATTACTTTTGTTGAGCCAAAACCGGTTTGGCTCAGTGGATGGAGCGTCGGTCTGCGGACTGAAAGGTCCCAGGTTCGATTCTGGTCAAGGGCATGTACCTGGGTTGCGGGCACATCCCCAGTAGGAGATGTGCAGGAGGCAGCTGATCGATGTTTCTCTCATTGATGTTTCTGACTATCTCTCTCCCTCCCTCTCTGTAGGAAAATCAATAAAATATATTAAAAAAAATTACTTTTGTTGCTACTTCATCACTGTAATGTTGCTACTGCTATGAATCGTCATGTAAATATCTGATATGCAGGATGGTCTTAGGCGACCCCTGTGAAAGGGTCATTCGACCGCCAAAGGGGTCGCGACCCGCAGGTTGAGAACCGCTGCTTTAGAGGGTCTTCTCTCAGGGAGATGACCTGTGTTTGCGGCTGGACCTTTACTCCAGCGCTGCCCGCCACACTGCCTGTGAGGGGCCCGTGGGAGATACTCCTGTAATTGTATGGCACGCGTGGGGTCACAGGCCTGGGGTCTGCCAGGGGCTGGCCTGGTGCTGCCTCTTTCAGTTTCTTTCCTCTCCTGTGGTTGGGGGGCAGTCATTTAAGCAGAGAAGGCACCTCCTGGGGAAACAAATCCCCTTGGCACTTTTTAAAAACTGGGAGACAGACATTCAGACTATTCCTACAGTTCATGTTGCTCTTTACCATTCCGTCGCTATCTGCTCAGCGTCATTTTCCCTACTGAAGTACTGTTCTACTTAGTACTTTTATGCACCTAGATGATAAATGATAAGAGGGTGAGCTATAATAGCGTAATATGTTAATTAGACCGGACATCCTTCCGGACGAAGCTGGGGCTTCGAGGGAAGTCCCAGTCCTGGGTGCCAGAGGGAAGCAGGTGCTGGCAGCCGGGGGAAAGAAAGCCTACGCTAAAAAAAAGAAAAGAAAAATAAGCCTACGCTTGCTCGAATTTTGTACATCGGGCCTCTAGTCTATGTATATAAAAGGCTAATATGATAAGTGTCTGACCATTCAACTGGTAGCTATGATGCACACTGACCGTAAGGGGGCAGACCCTCAGTGCACAGGCATGGAAACATGGAACAGACTGATGAACCTCAGTAGGAAGGGGGACAGGGCAGGGTGGGAAGAGATTAACCAAAGATCTTATATGCATACTAGAGGCCTCTCGCAATCTGGGACCCCTTGGGGAGCCCTGTCCCTGCAGGCCAGGCCAAGGGACCCCACAGGTGCATGAATCTGTGCACCAGGCTGGTTTCGGCCCGATCCCTGTGACATGCCCCAAAGGGTCCCAGATGGCAAGAGGGCATAGGCCAGGCCAAAGAACCCCACCAGTGCATGAATTCGTGCACTGGGCCTCTAGTAAGATAAAAAGCCAGGTGTTGGACACACCATGTTAGTGGTGGACAAGACTTAGTGTTGGTTCTGAGTTCAGTACAAGTTTTTCCAAGTTGATCTCATTACGTTAAATCGAGATCTATCAGACTTTTTGCCCAAGGCTTAGGACAGTGAAAGCCACTTAAATTCCTAAGAATAACTACTATTAGTGGGAGTATAAATTGCCTTCCCTTTCTCCATGAGGATGGCGTGTTTTCATCCTCTAGGTCTTGTTTAACTATAAGGAAGACCTCCTGTCCTGACTCATGGGCCCTTCCCTCTGACCTGAGGGTCCTGAGGATGTCAGCTCCGTGGGAGCAGGCGGTCCAGCCGGCTCCCTGCGCCCTCGGTGCTGCCACAGAGAACACACCCAGACGTGCTGAACAAATGAAACTCATGACTCTTTTGGGCGAAGATTTATTTTTAAAGATCATATTATTTTATTTTATTATTTTTTAAAATATAAAATATTTTTATTGATTTCAGAGAGGAAGGGAGAGTGAAAGAGAGCCAGAACCACCACTGATGAGAGAGAATCAGGGATCGGCTGCCTCCTGCACTCCCCCCATTGGGGATCAAGCTGCAACCCGGGCAGGTGCCCTTGACCGGAATCGAACCCGGGACCCTTCAGTCTCAGGCTGACGCCGTATCCAGAGCCGAACCAGCCAGGGCGCGAAGACTTACTTGAAACAGAAAACTTTAAAGTACATATTCCCGCCTCCTCACCCCCCCATTTATTTTACATATAAACGGAGACATTGATTTTGAGCCGCATTAATGTTGGGGGGCATTTTATGTAAACGTTTCGTGTTCTATAGAAATTAAAACTTTAGAATTAAAAACCAACACCCACCGACACGTTAATTTCACCGCGTTCCTTCCACACGCTGAGAACTGGGGTTTCCCGCGTTCTGGCCGGAGCCCGAGTTAGGGGGAGCGGTGGGGGCCGGGGCGCCTGGCTCCCTCCGCCCTCCAGGCCCAGCGGGCTGCGGACCGGTCCCCCGGGGTCCGCGGGGCGCCGGCCCAGGTGCGCGCTCGGGGCGGGCCGAGCCGTTTGAACCGGCGAATCCGCGCTCGCCCGGCCTCCCCCGCCTCCGGGCAGGTGCCCCGGTGGGCTCGGGTCCCGGTGCCACCTCCTCCCTCCCGCCCGGCGGCCGCCCCCCGGGGGACGAGGCTCAAGTTGGGGACCCGCGCGGAACCCCAGCCGGCGCCGCGGAGGGAGGCGCCCCGGGAGGAGGGGGGAGGGAGGAGGCGCCGGGCGGAGGGCGGGCCGGCCGCTCGCACTTCCTGCGCTGGGCGCACGGCTCCCCCCGCGGCGGCACCATTTCCTGGACGGGAGGGGGGGCGGGCCGCACCACGCGCGCCACGGGGCGGGGGGGGGGGCGCGGAGAGCCCGGGCCGAGGGGCGGGCGGCTGCCGGGCGGGGGGCCGGGCCGCGGGGTTCCGGGCGCCCGGGTCCCGCGCAGGAGGCCGTCGGCGGGCGGAGCCCCCGAGGCTGAGCCGGGCCGGCGCCCGTGGCCTCGCCGCCCGCGCCCGCCCCCCCCGCGCCCCGCGGTGGTTCGGCCCGGAGGCCGCGCCTCCCCGCCCGCCTGCCCCGAGCGCGGCCGGGCGGAGCGGCGGGCAGCATGTCGGTGGCGTTCGCGGCCCCGCGGCAGCGCGGCAAGGGCGAGATCACGCCCGCCGCCATCCAGAAGGTGACCGGGCCGGGCCGGCGGAGGGCACCGCGGGGAGCGGGCGGAGGGGCCGGGTCCGCCGAGACCTCGCGTCGGGCTCCTCGGGCGCCGGAGCCCATGACCGGCCCCTCGGGGCGCGGGGAGGCGGGACCGGAGGCCGAGTTACTTCGGGTCGCCCCGCCCATCGCGCCGCGGCCGCTCCGCGCAGACCCGATGGATGCGGAGGGAGGCCGAGGGGAGGCCGCGCTGCGCGCTCTGGCGGAGTTGGGGGGCTCCCAGGAGAACTTGGGGGATCCCTGGAGAACTTGAGGGAGCTCCCTGGAGAACTTGGGGGGCTCCCTGGAGAACTTGGGGGCACTGCAGGAGAACTTGGGGGGCACTGTGGAAGAATTTGGGGAGCTCTCTGGAGAACTTGGGGGACTCCCTGGAGAAGTAGGGGGGCCCTGCAGGAGAACTTGGGGGGCACTGCAGGAGAACTTGGGGAGCTCCCTGGAGAACTTGCGGGGCTCCCAGGAGAACTTGGGGGCACTGCAGGAGAACTTGGGGGACTCCATGGAGAACTTGGGGAGTACTGCAGGAGGACTTGGGGGGCTCCCAGGAGAACTTGGGGGCTCCATGGAGAACTTTGGGGGCACTGCAGAACTTGGGGGGCTCCCAAGAGGACGTGGGGCGCTGCAGGAGGACTTGGGGGCTCCCTGGAGAACTTGGGGGGCACTGCAGAACTTGGGGCGCTGGAGGAGAACTTGGGGCGCTGCAGGAGTCTTAGTAAAGTGAGGGGGCGGTGAGGGAGAGCCTCGGGGCTTTGGGGTTACCGAGTCCCCTTCTCCATCCGGAGCCACCCCTTACGCGGCACATCCGCAGCAGCCCTGCGTGGAGCGCCCCGCCCAGGCTCTGGGCACAGGGAGCCCGGGCCCTGCCTCGCAGAGCTGGCAGCGGGGGTCCCAGTCACCCCACAGGGAGCTACGGCCCCCGGGGAGGGAACGGGGGGGGGGCTGGGGGGGGCGCTGTGAGCAGGGCGGCTGGCATCTCCTGCCACCCTGCAGGAGCCCGCAGCCTCCGTTCGCCTGGAGGGTTTGGGTGTTGTCCTGTGCACTGGGGCGGGGATGAGCAGGAAAGAAAAGTCCGCTTTTAGTACTACTTGTCTTACGGCACCATCCTATGCTAAGGAGATTTAAATAGATTTACACATTTTTTTATTGAATTTCCTGGGTGACATTGGTTAATACAGTTATACAGATTTCAGGTGTACAATTGCAGAACTCACCGTCTGACATGGACTGTGTGTTCACCACCCAAAGTCAGGGCCCCTGTGCCCCTACCACACCCCATCCCGCTCCCTCTGCTCTTGTCCGCCTGAGTTTGTCTGTATTTTTTGCTTAATCCCTTCACCTTTTTCTCCAAGTCCCAGGACCTTCCTCTCCTGCTCGCAGCTTCTGTTGACTGTCAGTTCTCTGTCGTTGGCATCGGACGGCTCCCTGGCTGTTGCTGTATCTTGTGGCTCGGGGTGGCTGTAGGCAGTGTTTTCATACAGTGAGCGGGGCTGTTTGCAGCCTGGCCCACAGCTCTGAGTACGCGCACGCGGGCACACACTCACACACACACACACACACACACACAACATGTTTGGGGGCGGGGCGAGAATTTCTATGTTTGGACTGTATCGAAGTCCTGAGTGCGCCTCTCTTTTTCCTACAGTTATTCTTACATACATCTGAAGGTATTTCTCTTGGGTGATTAATTCGGGAGATGCTGGTCCATTACTTTTCATCCTCAGCTGAGAAGGAAGAAATGGGTTCCAGATTAAGTGCCCCAGTTCTGTAGGGTGAGAGATTGATTTTAAATATGAGACAGACATTCCAACGAAGTTTGTTAGTGGAGGAATCTGCTGAGAAGATAATGTTGTGAAATTGTTCGGTTGGACTAGTGCATTGTGAGGGTATATTTTTGCCATTCAATGGTTCTATGTAAGAAATAACTGCACTTTTCAGAGAGGAATGTCAAAATATATATATATATTTTTTCCAGCAAGTGAAGATTATGGTTCACATTCAGAAAGAAAAGTCACAGTTAGTGTTAAATGGATCTCGTTTTTCATGAAAAGAGTTGCACTAACTACATTACGGCATTTTCTCCTTGGAGCTTTCGTGGACGGGTGGGGCAGGTGCCGGAGAAGCAGTTACTCCTGCCCCGGATCTTACAGATAAATCTGAGATGCTGACAGCTGCAGTGGTTTGCACAGGATAGCAGAGGACACTTGACTGGTGGGGGACACACAGTACAGTGTCCACACGGCGAAGTGCGGAATTGTGCGCTGGAATTAACTGGCCTTTTGCTGCACCACGACCCTTTCCTCAGGACCAGTTTGCTGGGATGAATTATTTAACCCTTAAAGCCAGAATTGCCTTAATTGTTATAGGATGATAGAAAGATATAAATTGGTATGCTTTTGTTTTTAAACTTTTGGGACAACTTCATTGTAAGGTAAGCTCACAAAGTCAGATACATGTTACACATACACAGAAATTGTATTGGATTCCATCTTTGGAGAATCACAAAACCATGATGTGTGAAGCTTAGAAGCTAGCAGCTCCTCAGGCCTCTTGGGCTGAGGTTTCCTGTGTTTGCTTCATTCTGGATAAGGAAACTTTTATAACTACTGAAAAGCGTTGGAATGATACAGAGCCAACGTGGACTCAGCTTGTAGTCTGAACAGGCTAAAGCTGCCATGACATTTAGCAGAGGTAGTTAAGTATTCCCTTCTCAGCTGCAGGTAATAACTCAGGGAGAATAATTGGAATAGAGTTATTAAAAATTGTTGGTGAAGCATGACATTATGCCCGAGGTATGAAATAAGGTTTAAAAGACCCGAGTGGATTTGGCTCCTGTGTAGATAGACATTTCTAGAAATCTGAAGGATTTAAAAATTTTTTTACTTGATACACGAGATGTACAATAAACGTTTTCTGATTTTATTTCAGATGTTGGATGAAAATAACCATCTCATTCAGTGTATAATGGACTATCAGAATAAAGGAAAGACCTCAGAGTGTTCACAGTAAGATGGATCTGAAATTTAAAAAATTTGTATTTTTCTGCGTTGGTTTACTTTTCTTTTTAATAACACTTTATTGAGATCTAATTCACATACCATACAATTCACCCATTTTAAAGTGTGTAATTTAAGGTTCTTAGAATATTCATAGAGTTGTACTACTATCACTTTAATCAATTTCAGAACATTTTCATTATCCCCAACAGAACCCTTCTACACTGTAGCAGTCACTCCTGTTTCCAACCCCTAATTTCTTACCCCCTGACAACCACTAACCGTTCTGTCTGTGTAGATCTGCCTGGTGTGGCCATTTCATTTAAATGGATTCATATATTGTGGGGTATTTTTGACGGACTTACTTCACTTAGCACGTTTCCCAGATTCATCCTGTAGAACCATGAATCAGCACTTCCTTTCCATTGCTGACAGTCTTCCCTTGTCAAGAGCTAGGGATGGACGTTCGGGTTGTTTTCACTTCTTGGCTACTATGAGTAATGCTACGATGAGCATCATTGCACACAGTTTGTGTGACTCTCTGTGATTTTGCCATAAGGAAAATTTGTTCTCGGGAATGGACTGGGTGCTAATTTTTCTTACGCTTCTTATCCTGCATCATAACATAAGGACTTCACATTTGTGTGTGGTCTGATTTGTGGAAAAGTTAGGCCTTCACGGACATAGGACCCTTAGTTATAGCCATATATGTGATGGAGGAAGCAGAGGTCAGGTCTAATACATAGAGAACTGGTCATTACCAGTTCTAAGAACCCAGTTGGAAGTGTTATGTCGGAAGTAAACAGTATTCCTTAGGAGAGTGCTGGAGTGGAACAAGTTGAATATGTTATCAAACGTCTAGAACAGTGATGGCGAACCTTTCGAGCTCGGCGTGTCAGCATTTTGAAAATCCCTAACTTAACTCTGGTGCCGTGTCACATAAAGAAATTTTTTGATATTTGCAACCATAGTAAAACAAAGATTTATATTTTTGATATTTATTTTATATATTTAAATGCCATTTAACAAAGAAAAATCAACCCAAAAAATGAGTTCGCGTGTCACCTCTGACACGTGTCATAGGTTCGCCATCACTGGCCTGGAGCAACACCATCCGGTAGAAATGCATTGTGAGCCACATATGCACTTTTACATCTGCTAGTAGACACATTAAACAAGAAGGAACAGGAGAAATTAACTTAAATAATGTATTTTATTTAACTCCTTATTTCAAAAATGTAACTTCAATATATAATCAATATAAAAATATTAATGAGATAATGTTTTTTCTTAAAAAAAACATATTTTTATTGATTTCAGAGAGGAAGGGAAAAGACAGAGATAGAAATATCAATGATGAGAGAGAACCAATGACCAGCTGCCTCCTACATGCCCCCTACTGGGGATCAAACCCGCAACCCAGGCACATGCCCTTGACCGGAATCGAACCCAGGCTGCAAATGCTCCATCCGCTGAGCCAAACCGGCTAGGGCTAGTTCACATTCCTTCGCTTCATATTAAGTCTTTGAAGTCCGTTGTGCATTTATTCTAAAATAGCATCATTTTGGATGGTCACGTTTCAGTGTGTGCCTGGGAACGCCTAGCCGTGGCCTGGGGAGGCGGGCAGTAGCCGCAGCGGCGAACGCCCGGTCGCTGCCGCTGCGGGGGAAGGAAGAGCGGTCCCGCCTCCTCTGCACCTGCGCAGAGCGTGGGGGCTGCCCGTGGGGTTGCGGTTCTGACAACATGGAGCTGACGGGAGGGACTAGCACACAGTTCCCGTGACCTTCATTCCGGACCTCAGAAGAGCGTGTGCGCCGAGGGAGGCAGCACGGCCTCGCTGCTTCATGCCTCCCTGCGCCCCTGTTTCCTCTGTG
The DNA here is from genome assembly GCF_964212035.1 of Myotis nattereri. Classification (NCBI taxonomy): domain Eukaryota; kingdom Metazoa; phylum Chordata; class Mammalia; order Chiroptera; family Vespertilionidae; genus Myotis; species Myotis nattereri. Next base: position 92,927,879 of record NC_138083.1, read on the forward strand.
AAAGGCCAGAAGAACTTTTACTTGGTACAGTTGGTTTGAGGAGTAAGTGAGATAGGGAACTATATAAAATTCACTGTAACAACATAGAGCACAAGGGAACCTCTGAATTTCTCATCATCTGTAAGGGTAGTTAGCGGGATTATTTTGCAGAGGAACTAGGAAAAAATGAAATGCTATTGATGTTCAGGTAATACGTCTCTTATTAGCCTTGAGAAATGCTTTCGATGCTCTTCGTATCCAGGCAGGTAGGGAGAATTAGTGTATACTGATACTTGTCTTGTTTTAATAGGTACCAGCAGATGCTGCATACGAACTTGGTCTACCTGGCCACGATCGCAGACTCGAACCAAAACATGCAGTCTCTGCTGCCCGCGGTGAGTCCCTCCGACAGGGCACAGGCGTCCGCACAGGCCCCGTGCGGCACAGTTTGTGCAGTGACTTCTGAGGTTTGTTTAAACCCGGCCCCGCCCCCCAGAAGAGGAAGCTGTGCACCTCGGTGACCTAAGGGTTGGATGTTTGCCTTCGGGTTGGATTTAATTCACCTGGAATTGATAAGTCTGTAGTATTTGAGAGCAAACCCAGGTGTCTCATAAGTTTACCTGTAAATCCTTCAGTCTGCCTCCTTATCAGATAAGGACTATTTCCCACCAACGAAAGTAACCAACGGTTCTTAACGTCCTGTAATGCCCGCACTGTCTATGATTTTCACCAGTTATTTGAAAAATCCACTGAAGTCGTCATGATTGTTCGCCACAGAATCCAAACAAAGTTCACATGTCGCATCGATGGATGTGTCTTAAGTCTCCCTCCTTCTGTATCAGGTGTCTTTTCTGTTCTCCATTTATTTGTTGAACAAACTGGGTCATACATTGTGTAGAATTGCTCACATTCTGGACTTGGCTGATTTGACCTTCATGGTCCTAGCACATGTTCTGTCCATGGCATCTTCTTTCCTATAAACTAATAATGAGAGCTTCGTGAGAGGTAGGTTAGTTCTGTAGTTCATTGGTGGTGCTGTGGTTTGTCTGCATCAGGAGGAACGTGGTTGGCTGTTCCATTTTTGGTAACGGGAAGTCTGAACTTACAGGGTTTTGTATTTTTAATGTGTTTAAATCCATTGCAGTCATTCTCTGATCCTCAGGGTCTGGCGTCTGTGGTGGTGGGAGCCCCTTCAGTGGCTCCCGTGTCCTGCGGTGGTTGCAGTATCTTGTGGCGACTCTGCTTTGAGGATTTGAGGGAGAGATTAGATTGATTATATGTTTGTCCCAGAACTGTTCTGTCTATGCTGTTTTCCGAGTCCTTTTTAAGTGGGAATTGATATTTAGAGACCACAATTTGTATGTTTGGGACATTCATTATTACTGCGTTTTCATTGTTTCTTAGGTGTTTTCAGTGGACAGAACTAGGAAACACATTTTTTTTTTTAGAAAAAGAAATAAAATACTGGATTAGTGATATTTCCCCTTCAGAGAAGGTTTTTTACTTAGCTTTGGTATTATGTGTTAGTATCTCTTTCGTCTTACTCTAAAAATCTTGGTACCTTATGACATTATTGTAGTTATTTATTAGCTATATACTACTATCAGTAAAAAATAACTTTAATATAACACTACCAAGTTTACCACTAATAGTAAGATGCTTCTCCTTAAGATGTATCCTACTAAGGTTATATAATTAGTAAATTTTGTTTTGAATCTGAAATAATTCTTTGTGTGATGATTGACATGAATTTGACCAGCTGAGTAGAATTTGTTTTTGTTAATAACTGTGTGAGGAATAGGTGCCACTTTGTTTCCACATGGATAGTTCTCTGACCCAGCATTATCTACTGGACAAACGAAAGTATCTTTCCTTCATTTGTCATGCCATCTGTATCGTGAATAGCTGGCGTCCACATACGTCTGTCTGATCTCTCTCTCCTGTTTCATTGGTCTGTTTTTATAAATTCCACAGTCTTAGCACACTTGGCAAGTCTAGCAAGTCTTCATGTATTAGAGAAGTTCTTTACTCATTCCTTATTTTTTTCAGAATAACTTGGCTATTACTGCTTTGTGCTTCCACGCACACTTACATTTCAGCGTGTCCAACATAATCCTCAAAGTGACCCAGACATTCCCTGGCCGCTAAGTCAGGTGGGGGAGAATGGATATTTTTACAATAGCGAGTCTTTCAAATCACGATCATTGTCTATATTTTCATTTATTTAGTCCTTTGATATCCACCAATGGAGTTTTATGATTTTCCTGCAGAGGATTTGCGCATCTCTCTCAGGTACTTCATGTTTTTTTTTTTTGAGGCAATTCTATAGTCTTTGCGTTTTAAGTTTTATTTTCTCTGATTGCTGTTTACATGGAAATGCAGTTGATTTGAATTTCACAGTCTTGTTCAACCCTTATTTCTAATAATTTTTCTGTAGATACTTTCAGTTTTCTGTATTCACGACCATATTATTTATGAATAATTGGTTTTGTTTCTTTCTTCCAATCCTTACACCTTTTATTTCTCTCTCTTGCCGTGCTCCTCTGGCTAGGACCGCCACACCTTCCGAGTAGCCGAGGTGAGGGAGGACTCCTTGTCCGTGGCTGACCACAGGGGAAGCTGCCCCTGGTTGACAGGAAGTGCGATGCGAGCTGTAGTGTTCTGTAGATAATGTTTCATCAGGCTAAGGAAGTTCCCTTTTGTTTCTGTTAAGAGTTAATATCTTGAATGAATGTTAAATTATGTTTAAATACTTTCTATTGCATCTAATGAGATAATAAGTTTTTCTTTAATCTGTTAATGAGGTGAACTACATTAATTTACTTTTTAATGGCCAATCTTGATTTCTTATAATTAACATACTTTTTCTCTGGTTTTGGTCTTAAAAATTTGCAGTATTCACTTAACAGTTTGATCAAAATTTTTATGTCTTTGTTCATTAGTGCAATTGACCCTTAATTTTTTTTTCTTAAAAAGCCTTTGGTCTTTTTTGTGAGGTTATGCTAGCTTCATAAACTGAGCTGGAGAATTTTCCTAATCTGGAATAATTTGCATAATAGAGCTGCGGTTTCTTAAATGATCGTGTAATTCTTTGAGAAGCCATCTGGCTTTTCTTTGTGACAAGGCTTTTACTTAATTTCCTTCATTGTTTTAGGATAATTTATATACTTCTGTGTTTTATAAGTTGCCTATTTTTATAAATTGTGCTTTTGAACATTTTATCTAACTTTTCAACTTTGTTGGCATAAAGTTTATGAAATAATGATATTTAATGTCCTCAGCATATATAGCGATATTTTCCTTTTTTGTTTCCACAGTTCATTTGTACCTTCTCTTTTAAAATATATTTTTTATCTCTGTTGCCTGGTGTTTATCACATTTTTTTTCAAGTCTTTTTAAAGGATCTTTTTGTTTTGATATTTCTCTATTGCAGCATTTCTCAGGACTTTTTGTTTTCAGAACCCCTTCACATTTAAAAATTATTGAGGATAACAGAGCTTTACGTAGACTATATATATATTGAGATATTTGTTGAAAAAATATTCACTTAAAATGGACAATAAAAAATGAACAATAATAAACCTATTGCGTGTTAATATAAAATTCTTTAAAGGAAAAGTGAACTATATCTTGAGAACAAATTTAGTGAAATGTGAATGACATTGTTTATAGTAATCTTGCAAATTTCCTTTAAATGTTTGGCTTAATAGAAAACAGCTGTATTGTTATGTCTACTTCTGGATTTAATCTAGCTTAATATGTTTAAGTTGAAGTAGAGTAAGATCTAGTCTTACACGGATGGAGTTAGGAAAGGGAAGAATGTTTTAATAGCCTTTCAGATTGTTGTGAATAATCTGATAGTATAGCAGATCCCAACAGATGTGTTTTTTAAGGTTAATTGAAGTATGAAATCTAAAATCATATCTTACTGATACATTCAAGTTCATTGGTCTGTCTTGCATTTTGGATGGGTCTTTTACTCATGCATGATTTTGTAACATCATGCTTTGGTCATTCAGAAAATATAAGGTCACTGAGTATGCACTTCTTCTAAACATGGACATATTTCATTATATGATACCCAAAACCACATTTGGTAAATCACCATGTTACCGCCGTCTCATCAGAAAAGTCTCTAATGTTAGGGAACTTGAGCGCAAGACAGTAGCTAATAAGTTTGCCAGATTCCCGGTTCTTGCTTGAAAAGTCAGCTGGTCCTTGGCTGCAGATGCTGGGAAGGTGCTGGTCCATGAAAACGACTTGGATTGGCAGGCCACGCTCATTGCGCTCTCACCTCACTCTGATGTGCAACACATGTGGCTGTTACTTCGTCACTTGTCACACAGAATGTTTAATTGACATGGAGCACTAAATAAATGAGTAATTTTTACTGCTTCCTCAAGTACATTCTTAAGTAAAAATGACCTTTTCTTCTTTTAACTGCTGTCTGTGGCAGTCAGTAATACAGTGATTTCCAGTCACTGAGTACGTCTGGAGGGTCAGTTTTGAAACTTGACTGATGTAATGCCATTCACTGAGGTTGAGTGTATAAACATGTCTCTTCATCGTGAAACAAGGCTGAAAGCTGATTGGATTTGCTTATCTGGCTTTCACGTAATTCATTATGAGTATAAGTTTTAAAAATCCCTAATTTAACCAGATATACGCACTTATTAAAATTTAAATTTATTAAAGATAGTTTTGTTCAGTAGATGTTCTGTACAACAAATTAAAGTCTGTGCTATTCATAAAATTGATGTAGAGTAAGCTGTATATTTTTATTTTCTAAATGCATTTTTGGCGACGCTGCCTACACTGGACGTTCTGAGCACTGGCCAGCACCTGGCCGCCTGGTGTTGCACAGGCTTCAGCGGGAGCGGGGCTAGTCAGTCCTCGGGCGGACCGTGCGGGGCGCGTCGGGGAGGTGCGTCAGTGGCTGAAGTTTGGTGCAGAGTTCGCTGCTCACAGGGGCGATCCCAGTGCGGGGAAGGAAGGCACCGCTTCCTGTGCCGCGCCTTGAAGAGGAGCACAATGTATTGCAGTCGTCATTTTTTTTCATTTATAAATTTTAACTTAACTTTTAGCATACTTAATATTTTGATTCAGTTAGAACTTCAAAATCTACAAAAAGGTCTTACAGATTTCTACTGTCATCTCTATCTTCTACCTGCTTTTTAAGCATATCAAAGCCAATATAGATACAGCAATGGGCAAAAGTAGGTTTGCAGTTGTGAAGACATGAAACACAGTGTATTCTATCATTACTTATTAGTTATTGTGTTATTTACCGTAGAAACACCTATATGCCTACTTCGGCCCCACCCTGTCGTATAAATTACCACATCAACTGTCTTATATTGAGATAAGGAAGGCTTTGTTGAGAAAAAGGAGAAAACTAAAGAAGATACTGATTTGATTCTTTCAAAAATGTAAAATAAAATCTGATATGCCTGTAAGGTTTATAAATGAGATTAAAGACAACACGGTGTAATACATGGTATTTTAGAATACTGTATATGTGAGTACATTTGAAACACAGACGAAGTGGTCAGGTCTGCGAATGGTGGGAACTTTTACAGGGCGGTAGACCTGTGTTTTGTAGAGAATTGATTTATGGGGCACACTTCTCTGATTCATATATTACAGGTAGTGTTTTGCCAGTATTGTAGCCTGTCTGATCTTGTCACAGTTCTATAAAAAGTCATGTTAACTATTTGCTGGGCAGTACATATGAAATCCAGAAGACTGTCTAGTTGAGTCCAGAGGTGTAAGGAGATCGGATACCTCTTCCTATGCGGAGTGTAACTGTTAGTGTGTATGTTTGCACGCGTGTGTCTGTGTGTGATTGTGAACTTGTGCTTGCAGACTGTATGAGATGAGTGAAAGCAGCCTCTGCCCAGGGAGCCTAAGGATCGCCTCTCGTTTCTGGAAATCACGCATCTGCTCCCCTCCAGCGCAGCAGCACTTCTTGCTGTGGAGCAGGAAAATGGACCTAATGTTGGAAGTGAAGGAATTCACTCTGATTTGCATAGGATGAGTACAGAAAAGTATTTGTACAGGCTGTTAATTTAAACATTGTTTATAGTAGGGAAAAACAGACCAGGACCAAGTTTTGAGGGTGGGTTAAAACTGTTACAGCTTATACCAGCTGTGGGCAAACTACGGCCCGTGGGCCGGATCCGGCCCGTTTGAAATGAATAAAACTAAAAAAAAAAAAAGACCGTACCCTTTTATGTAATGATGTTTACTTTGAATTTATATTAGTTCACACAAACACTCCATCCATGCTTTGTTCCGGCCTCCGGTCCAGTTTAAGAACCCATTGTGGCCCTCGAGTCAAAAAGTTTGCCCACCCCTGGCTTATACAGTTGAATTCTATATATTTTCCCCCACCCCCCTGAATTCTGTACTTTTGAATGAAGTTGAATTATGTACAGATGAAGAGTAATGCCTACAGTAGAATAAAGGAGATCACAGCGGAGTGTGACCATACTGTCAACAACTAAACACACACACACACACACACACACACACGCACACGCACACACGCGCACTCATGAGTTGTCAGGCCTTCCTGGAGGTGTGCATACGAAGCTTTTAGCAGTGGCTCCCATTTTCATTTTTTTCTGTTTTTTTTAATGGCTACACATTACTTTCGTAATTTAGCCAGATTGATGTAAATGTAAAAATAATATAAAAATACATTCAAGATTAACCATTACCTCTTCCTGTTTTTAACGGATGGTTGCAGCGCTATCTTTAGGGAGGCTTACTGTCTATCTCCCCTTGCTTCAGGAGTGGGTTTGTTGTTGGTTTTATTTTTTATGTTCCGGAAGCATAGTCCAGAGAATTCTCCTGGTCTGGGAAGAAGGCACTTACTTTTCTTTAAGATTATATGGATCTGGAGCGACTGTTTGGTGATTAGCATCATCATAGTATTTCAGAGCCAAGGAAGTGTTTTTGAATCCATCACCTGAGGATGTGTTTTTATTGATTTTCAGAGAGAGGAAGGGTGGGGGGGAGACAGACAGACATCTATCTGTGAGAGAGAAACACGGACCGGTGGCCTCGCATATGCTCCCCGCCTGGGGATCGGCGCTGCAGTCTAGTGATGTGCCTGCCTGGGATCGAACCTGCCACCTCTGTGGGTTTGCGGGACCATGCTCCAGCCGACTGAGCCACCCAGCCAGGGCCGGAGCTGGGTAGTTCAGTGCTGACTTGTTATCGTGGCAATGTTTGCTGTTCATAAAAGAAAGGTTGGATTTATGGGGAACCTGTCACTAAACCCTGGAAAGTGTTAGTAGGTGAATCATCTTGGACCCTAGTTTCTTAGGAAATCTGGAAAATCACGCTGTGAAAACAAGGGGGTGATGATCAGTTAGGGAAGTTCAGCTTGTCAGGCGTACAGCGGGCCTGGCTGCTGTCTCAGCGCTGTGGGGAGGAGGGGCAGGAAGACAGGGCGTGGATGAGATGGTGACCTGAGGAAGTGAGCTGGTTGAAAGCCTGAGTAGATGCAAGGCCACCCATGGCGCCCCTGACATTTCGGTGGGGATGCGGGAGCAGTCTGGGAGATGGTCCCCAGTGCGTCACCGACGCAGAGCGCTCATCTTTGGGAGGCTGGCCTTGGACCGGCAAGTGAGGCAGAGGGAACGCTGATGGGCTTTTGCAGCTGTTCTTGGTTGACTAATCCAGGCTTCCATTTGTGTAAAATACTTGGTAGTATTGTGTCTATACCTCTCCTATTTTGATGCTTTTTAAGTTTATGTGTCATTTTGGTGCCTCCTTGTGGGGAACTTCATTAATGACACCTGTATTAACGATAGCTATACAGATAATGATTATTAAACTAAAAGTTGTATTTTGCAGTGTGATATTTTATATTTTAAAGAAACATTTAAAATAATTTTATTGTGAGAATAATTTTTAGTTTCATGGTAAATCATTTAAATTGTGAGTTTTTCATTTATTTACTAAATATTAAGTTTCTGCTGTGACAGGCAGCAGTCGGTAGGTACTTTTTGAAACATCAGTGAACAAACCAGACGCTATTCCTGCTCCCTTTGGTTTTCTGTCCTAACAAGCAGGCAGGCATAACAGTAACCGCACCGCGTGCCTTGTCAGATGGTAGGAGCTACCGAGACGGGAAGCAGGGCAGGGAGGTGGGGGGGTGCTGCAGGTGGGATGGCGTTGCAGCGGGAAGTAGGGGTCAGGCGGGCCTCCCTGAGGAGGGGCATTCGGGCAGAGCCCGGAGGCGGAGTGTCTGGAGCAGGAACGGGGCTGGGAAGGTCCTGAGGCCCAGGGCCTGGGGTTCGAGAACATGGAGGTTCCTGTGACTGAACATGATGGTAAGGAAGTTGTGTGGACAGGCCCTATCTTTTTTTTTAATCCTCACCCGAGGGTATGGTTTACTGATTATAGGGAGAGGGAGGGAGAGAGAAAATCGATGAGAGAGAAACATCAGTTGTTGCCCCCTGCGTGTGCCCGGACCAGGAATCCAACCCATGACCCTTGGGTGCCCGGGATGATGCTCCAACCAGCTGGACCCGGGCCAGGCGACAGGTTCCACCTTGTAGGCTTTTCCTCCAATCTGGTGAGGGCTTTGGTTTTACTCTGAAGTTGGAAACTCTTGGAGGATTTTGAGCAGAAGAGCGAATGGTAGATGTTAATGCCTATCCTGGCTGCCGTGCGCAGCATTCGCTGGAGGGGCTAGGAGTCCAGTGGGGAGGCCATGGCAGCGGTCAGCGCGAGAGACGTGCCGGCGGTAGCTGTGCCGCGGGGTGGCCGAGGAGGCGGTGGCCGAGGAGGCGGTGGCCGACGTGGGCAAATTTCACACTTCGAGAAATACAGAAGACTTGTAACAGTTTAACTTCATTTTCTCTGTTTTCTGTGTTGGTCTTGCATGTGTTTTATATTTATATGAATGGTTAAGCCATACAGGTCATTGCTACGGTTGCTTTGAAAATCCATATTCACTTACACTCACCTCTACATTCCTTTTTTTTTTTTTTTTTTTTTTTTTTTTTTTTTTTAAATATATTTCATTGATTTTTTACAGAGAGGAAGGGAGAGAGATAGAGAGCTAGAAACATCGATGAGAGAGAAACATCGATCAGCCGCCTCCTGCACACCCCCTACTGGGGATGTGCCCGCAACCCAGGTACATGCCCTTGACCGGAATCGAACCTGGGACCTTTCAGTCCGCAGGCCGACGCTCTATCCACTGAGCCAAACCGGTTTCGGCTACATTCCTTTCTATCACTTCCTCTCGCCTGTGCTTCCGTCCGGGGTCCCCTTCCTTTAGCGGATGCGCTCCCTGCAGTTGCAGGGGGTTCGCAGCTTTTGTCTGAAGCTCGTATTTCATCTTCGGGTTTGGAGGCTTTCCTCGGTGGAACTCTAGGTGGGTGGGTGTGTTTTCTTTAAAGATGTCACGTTATTCTTTTGTGTCTGTTGTTCCTGATAAAAATGGATTGTTAGTTGCACTGCTGTCACCCTTAGATAATGTGTTGTATTTCCCGGCTGCTTTTACGGTTTCTCGTTGACTTTGGTTGTTTAGGGCTTTGCTCTGATGTTTTAGATTTTTTTATCACGCTGAAGCTTGTAGAGCTCCCCACGTTGGCCAGGGACTCATGTGTTGTTAGCTTTGGAAAATTCGTTACCATTCTTCACACATTATGGACGCTTCATTTTCTCTGCTTCTCTAACTCCAGTTGGATGTACGTTATTAGACCCTTTCACCATCTTTTACGTGTCCTTACACTTTTTTTGTGTTTTCTCTACTTTCTCTGGGCATGTCATGTGCTTCTGTACGTATGTTTTCAGTTCACCAATCCTCACTTTTGCTCAAACTAAACTGTGTTCTTAATCTCAGTGATACTTTTCGGGTCTGGAATTTCTGTTGGGTTCTGAAGAATCCTAGGACTTTGCTGAAATTCTCCATCGCTCGTGTTTGTTTTCTTGAACATACCAGTCACGGTTATTTTGAAGTCTCTCCGATAACTCCAACATGTAATAGCCAGTGTGTCTTTTTCTAGTTTTTATTTCTCATGGTTGTCCATTTACTCACTTTTTTAAAAACTCAAATTAAATTTGTCATTTTAACCCTGTAAAGTATATAATTCAGTGGATTTTGGTATATTTACAGTTCTGTGCAACGGTCATCCCTACCCCAAATTCCAAAATATTTCCATCACCCCAGACTGGAGTTGGCTGTCAGTGGCTGCTCGTGGCCCAGCATCGCATCTGCAGCCTGTGTTCTGTCTCTGGCTTTGCCCTGTCCTGGACATTTCATATCGATGGGGCTGTACAGCGTGTGGCCCTGTGAGCCCGACTCCTCCGCTGAGCAGAGTGTTTCCGAGGTTTGTGTTGTAATGTGTCAGCTCTTCATTCGGTTTGTGACTGAATACTGTCCCGTTGTATGGGCGTGTGCAGCACATTCTGTGGTCCGTCATCAGTGGGTGGACATTTATTTCCCCCCTACTTTTTGGCCATTATGGATAATGCTGCCATAGCGTTGTGTACAAGTTTTATGCGAATGTATTTCTTCAATTCTCTTGGATCTATACCTGGAGTAGAATTGCCAAATCACGTGGTAACTGTTTAACTTTGTGAGGAATTGCCAAATGGTTTCCCACCGCTCTGTCCCTGGGTACAATCCCAATAGCATTTATGAGAGTTTCGTTTTCTCTGCAGTTGCCCATACGTGTTACTTCCTGTAGTTTTTTAAATTGCTATAAGCATCCTAATCGGCGCTGGCCACTTAGTCTTGTTGTTAGTGTGCCTTGTAATTTTTAATTGAATGCCAGGCATTACGAATGAACAGTTGTAGGGATTCCGTTGGCTATTTTCCTCTGAGATTAGGTTTCTTTGGTAGGCGAAGCACTAGGGGATCCCCTGGAGCCTTTTGCGAGTTCCCTCTACGATGTTTAGGGTTGATCTACTTCCGTTTTGACCTTAATCTGTGGCGAAGGCTTTTTGGACGTCTCAGGAGAGAGCGTGGGTTGTTTATGGAGGCTCTTCTACCTTGTTGGGGCCTCAACCGCAATCTCTGCCCCCCTCGTCCTGGGCAGACCCTCGCGCTCACCAATTGCTGTTTTCTTGAACCCCCGCTCTGGTTCTTTAGTCTCCAGCTCTCTGGTCCCCAGACTGATGTTTTCCACTCAGTGCAGTGGGCCTGCCCCTTCCCATGGTGCTCCATACTTTCCCGCTACACAGCTGGGCCGGGAGAGCTGAGTGGGGAGAGCCGAGTGGGGAGAGCCAGGCCAGGAGAGCGGGCGGGGAGAGCTGAGTGGGGAGAGCCAGGCCAGGAGAGCGGGCGGGGAGAGCTGGGCCCGGGAGATCCTGCAGCTGAGCTGGCTCCCCGCTTTGCAGGCCCAGCCCCCCTGCCTCTGCGGGCCTTGTTGTCACGTGTGTCTGGATAACCTCTGTTAGCAGGAGGGCTAGAGAGAAGCTCTCTTACTATGATGGGAACTGCAATCCTTACGTTGTATGAGTTGAGTCACAGGAAAGTGAAAAACTGATACCTATTGAGAGTGAGAACATGAATTTTCAATAGGAAATTGGATATGACAATAGGAGGAAGGACGTTTATTTTCACGCGAGGGTCCAGGTCAGCCATATTTGAAGGATGATAAAGGATACTTCAAAATTAGGAATATGTGACACTGAGTTGATATTTGGTAATTTTTTTGAAAATGGAACAAGATCACTAAGTGTTTTTTAAGAATTAAGTTGAGAATTAAAGAGAAAATACTGAATGAAGCGCACTTCTACCTGGATTCGGTAGTGAAGAGGCTGAGATGGTGAGTGTTGAGTGAGTGCTGTTGGAGCAGCACCTGGCTGTGTTCGGCACGTTGGTGACGGTCACTGAAGGTGGAGGGCTCCCGTGTGAGGGCTGAACAAAAGCGTTCTGGGGGGGGGGGGGGCTGTGGGCAAGTGTCTGGTGTGCAGACCGTCACTCACTGGCTCTCGGAAACTGGAGCCGTGGGATGCCTGGTGATAGGAGTAGAGGCTGTGCCTCGAGCACAGAGGAGGGGAGGAAGGCCGCCATCGGTCTGAAAAGGCACTGCCCTGTCCTCCTGCTTACAAAGCGGGGTTTGGAGAGAAACTGACCATTTGCTTTCCCATCACACTGTCCCCAGAGGGGCGGCAGGTGGTCTCTGTGCTCCCTGCGCCCTTGGTGAACTCTCAAGGTCAGGCAGTGATTTCTTCACACTTTCATTAGGACGGTTGCCAGAGGCCTTCGGCGGCAGCTGCCTCTCCCCGCGGAGGCCATCAGTAATGCTCTGAGCTGGGAGCAGGGGCACAGCCTGCGGGCTGAATGCTGAACGCAGCCTGGCCGGTTGAAAGCATTTCCCCGCCAAAACCACTTCCCCTCCAAACACCGGAAAGTATATTACGTTTTGGGTCTTCTAGTTCTTTAATAATTTTTTGTTACTGGTTTTTTTTTCCCCCAGGTAAAATTCATCATTAATAGTAAACACATCTAAATATATTTATAATGAAAGGATACTTAATTTTTAAAACAATTTAAATAACAGCAATGGACACATTAGAGATCCTTACACATAACAAATGGAAATTCTTTTTGTATAGAATGTTAGAATGTTTATTTTCATCGTTGAGATTTTATAAACTAAAATATACTTGTATTGTGTTCTTGTGGTCTGAGGTGGACAGGTGATATATTCATGCTAATGATATTGTGAAATTTGGGGAGTATATTAAATATTTTACTAAGCCTATGACTAAAGTGCATTTAAACAAATTGAAATGCATTTGTTTTTGCTCCTATTAACAATATAGGCAACTGCTATCCCACATGCACCTTGACTGTGTCGAGTCTGACTTCCTCCTGTTTCCTACCCTGTCTTCTCGCAGCCACCCACCCAGAATCTGCCGCTGGGTCCCGGCGGGCTGAACCCGAGCGGCGCCCCGCCCCCTCCGCGCGCTCACAACATGCCTTCAGATGGGATGGTCGGCGGGGGGCCCCCTGCGCCCCACATGCAGAACCAGATGAACGGCCAGATGCCGGGTAAGGTTTTCTCCTCGAAGACATTAACACCAGGGTTGCTTAGCAACTGAAACGACATGGGGGCCCCCGGGATCCTAGATTGTTGATGACAAAACTGCTCCGAATGCCCCCGAGTCCGGGCTCTGAGAGTTTGTTAGCTGCCGAGCTACGTGACCTGTATTCAGTGTTTACCAGGCCGCCCTGGGGCTCGGCTGGCGCTGACACGCAGCTGCCTCTGATGAACAGAGCTGCTAAATTTAGTCCTGGAACCGGGCGGGAGGGCTGCTGGCGGAGCTTTCTGGAAGAACAAGGCATGGTGCCGTGGCTAAAGCACTGAGGTCTGTTTATGCAAAGGTGTCCTAGCATTTGCCTGAGTTTTGTATTAAAAATGTCTTGGTCTCAGAAACAGTGATCCTGGAGCCACATGGGGAAAGAAACAAAGCCGTCTACAGGCTAAGGCAGCTCTCCTCACTGCTGGGGAAGCTGTACAGATAGATGTGTGTGTTTATAACACGATACAGACACGGACAGTCATGTTACAGCCAAATTAAAGGCTGAGAAATATGTCAGCTTTCTTATGTCATGAGCTGTTTCCTTTACCATTTGCTCATTTTAAGTTCAGAGGCACTTAGGAGATATTTCCGGCCATTGGTGCTTATTTAATTCCCTTTTGCTGGTTTGAATTTTTCATCTGAACGGTATCTTTAAACTGTTTTGTTTTTTAACAGCCACAGCCCATGACCATAATTTTTGGTGGGGTGTTTTCTGCAGTTAATATGAGAATATTTTTACTTTCTAACGACAAAGGTTATTTTCATTAACAAAGGAAAGTATCATACAAATAGCAGTAATGAAAGTAAATGAAAATAACAGAACACTTTATTTTTAAAATTAATAATTAACATCCTTAGGAGCATGTCCTCTTAGTGGTTGTGTTGGTTGGCAGCTTTGGTGAGTGGGGTGAGGGGCAGACAATGAAGTAAAAGGGCAGCGAGCGGAAGAGGACGGTCCATAGAGGGTTGATGGGGATTGGGGGGTAGGTGGCCATGGCACCTTCTTCTATTTCCTGCCACAGCCAGTGCCCACACGCCCACACTGATCAGGAGGTAGGAATAAAGATGTGACTGCTTCTCAGGTTGTAGTCGGGAAGAATACTTTTGCTGAATTCACATTTAGTTCATCAGGACCCAGTATGTTTAAAACTGGGAGAGGTAGCAAGTTAGAAGTTTTGTGTTTATTTTATTTTTAATTTTGGATACCTTTAGGTAGGATTTTGACTTTTCCGTATAACATTCAGGCCTTAAATCCGAAGAAGCAGGTGAGCGGCCGTTTAGTTACTGTTAACATGACGTTTTGGTTTGTGTGTAAGGCCACCTGGAGGAGTGACTGTCTTTACAAGCCAGAGAGTCTCAGCTGGCTATGACCTGGGCCGGCAGAATACTGCGCATCTTCCAAAACAGCGTATTGATAGAGAGCTGGATTAGGTGTAGGAGGAGTTAGAAGTCCAATTACTCGTATTTTCTTTATTTAAGAAGTTCTTTAGTGCATTTAGCCAACTATTCTGTTCACACAGATTTCTATCTAGGCTTTTACTATTTTAGTTTTGTTTTTAATATTTTATCTAAGTTGCAGAACTATTTATATGCTGCTTGTTCTTGGTCAAATAAGCTCAGTCTCAGGTTTCTTTGGGAAAATTAACTGGTTTTTTAAAAAAGGATAGTCCAGGCCTATAGTACCCAGATCAGAAGGTATCAGAAGGCACAGTCTCTGCTTCAGCAGACACTGTGTGCTGGGTTACTGGTGTCTGGTTGTCCTTCACCAGGTGCCCTCTGTGTATAAAACCTCCTATTATTCCAGAAACAGTAGCATGCATTAGGTAGTTACATGTCATTTTTCCCCTCTTAATGGTGTATCTTAGAGATCATCCTATCTAATAATAGACAAACATGGTAATTAACCGTACCTCCGACATGCTTCCCATTGGCTAATCAGGGTGATATGCAAATTAACTGCCAACCAAGATGGCGGCCGGCAGCCAGGCAGCTGAAGTGAACAGGAGGCTTGCTTGCTCCAGTGATGAAGGAAGCCAAGGTTCCCTGCCTGCCGCTGCTGGCCTCTGAGCTGCACTCTAAGAAACAATGTTGCAATTATAGAAGCTAAACAAACCCCAGAAACCTGCTTTCAGCCAGCCGGGCCTCAGAGCTGGAGCTGCAACAGTGTTTCAATTATAGAAGCCAAACAAACTCCGATACCTTCTTTCAGCAGCCGAGGTCTCAAAGCTGGAGCCGAGCCTCAGAGCTAAAGTCGGCTCTCAGTTCCAGTGACAGCCATAGAAGGTAAATAAATCCCAGAATAAAAAAAAAAAAGAAAAAAAGGAGAGGTTGGGAGCTTCAGTCACCCGCCAGCCTGAAAACGGCCCTCAGCCCCTCACCCAGACTGGCCAGGCACCCAAGCGGGATTCCCACCCTGATCCAGGACAACCTTCAGGGCAAACCAGCCGGCCCCCATCCATGCACCAGGCCTCTATCCTATATAGTAAAAGGGTAATATGCAAACTGACCCTAACAGCAGAAGGACTGGGAATGACTGGTCACTATGACACACACTGACCACCAGGGGGCAGATGCTCAATGCAGGAGCTGCCCTCTGGTGGTCAGGGCGCTCTCACATGGGAGGAGCTCTGCTCAGCCACAAGTCAGGCTGATTGCCAGTACAGCAGTGGTGGTGGGAGCCTCTCCTGCCTCCTCAGCAGTGCTAAGGATGTCCGACTGCAGTTTAGGCCTGCTCCCCGCTGGCAAGTGGACATCCCTCGAGGGCAGCCGGGCTGCCAGAGGGATGTCTGATTGCCATGTTAGGCCCAATCCCCCGGGGAGCGGGCCTAAGCCAACAGGTGGTCATCCCCTGAGGGGTCCCAGACTGCGAGAGGGCACAGGCCGGGCTGAGGGACCCCCCCTCTCTCCCCACCAAGTGCACAAATTTTTGTGCACCAGGCCTCTAGTGAGAATATAAAGGTCTCTTTTAGAGACCACTCAGCATATAGGCTTGCCTCATTCTTCTTGGTGATGCATTGCACTCTTTTTTATGGATGCCTCTAAATTACGTGAGCAGATCCCTTCTGGTAGAAATATAGGTTATTCTTTATTATTAAAGTTACGCTGCTGCAAACATGTCTAAAATATAAGAAGACAAATAAGTAAACACACTATTTTGTGTGTGTACACACAGGCACACAAAACAGCTTGTATATTTGTAAGATAAATTCCTAGAACTGAAATTGCTGAGTTAAAGTTACATGCATTTTCATGTATACATTCCCTGAACAATGTATGAAGGAACTTCTTCATAATAGTTGGCTCAAAACTTTTATCTTTGCTAGTCTGCAAGTTGGAAAATGGGTCCCCTCGTTTTAACGTCCCTTTTTACAGTATAATCAAAGCAAACAGTCTGCTGTGTTTATGGCTCCTGTGGTTTTTGTGTGAGCTGGTCATTCATGTCCTTTGCCCTTTCATTTGCTGCTGGTGGTGTTTTACTAGTTTAGTCTGTGATAGGACTTACTAAAAATCTTCCCCAGTTTATATTTCTATTATTTAATTTTGGTTTTGGTTGTTTTGGTCTTGTTCAATTTTTTTATTTTCATGTAGTCTAATTTATCGATCTGTATGACTGGATTTCCTGGCAAACTTAAGAAGGCCTTTCTATTTCATTATTTTAAAAATTTTCCTCTCTAAAATTTTCTTTCATGGTTTCTTTTCTTTTCCTTTCTTCTTTCTTAACGTTGAATTTTTTTAGTCATCTGGAATTAGTCTTCATGGAAGTAATGTGGTAGGAATCAACTTGGTTTTTTCCAGGTGGCTGCTCAATTGTCACAACATCATTTATTGAATTACCTGCCTTTTGTCCACCGATACTTAGTGTCACCATTGTCATTATTTACTGAATTAGCATTTGGGCCTCTTTTTAGACTCTGCTCTGGGCTCATTGATCTTTTAGTTTATTTATGTGCTAATGCTACAATTTTTTTTCTTAATGAAATTTAACTTTCATTTTTTTTCTTTTTAAAAAAATATTTTTATTGGTTTCAGAGAGGAAGGGAGAGGGAGAGAGAGATAGAAACATCAGTGATGAGAATCATTGATCAGCTGCCTTCTGCACGCCTCTTACTGGGGATCGAGCCCACAACACGGGCCCTTGACTAGAATTGAACCTGGGACCCTTCAATGAGCCAAATCTACTAGGGCGAATGCTACACACTTTTAATTCCACCAATTTTATTTTTTGTTCTCTTATAAAATTAGTCCTCCCTTATTTCTCTTTTTTCAGGATGTTTTTGGCTTTTCAAAAGAATTAGTTTCTTAATCTGTAAATTGGGAATAATAACATTCACCTCACAGTATCTGCTATCATTCATGTAAAGTATTTTCTTAGTTTACTATTGATTAAATACTAAAGTTATTGCTTGGTATTATTACTATGGTAATGCAAAAAAAAAAAAACAAAAAAAATTTTAAGGTCCTTTTATGCAGACCCTCTGTCTAACTTTCGTATTTTGGTTTTGACCCCTTTCTTCAAAGGGCCCAACCATATGCCTCTGCAGGGGCCTGGGCCCAGCCAGCTCAACCTGACCAGCAGCTCCATGAGCATGCCCGCCAGCAGCCACGGCTCCATGGGCGGCTACAGCCACGCCGTGCCGTCCTCCCAGAGCGTGCCCGTGCAGAGCCAGATGACCATGAGCCAGGGCCAGCCCATGGGGAACTACGGCCCCCGACCAAACATGAACATGCAGCCCAACCAAGGTAACGAGCTGTGTGTCCCTCTCACCCGCGTGCGGCATCAGCCAAGTTGTTAGCTGATGTATAAAAATGTAAGTTGGATGTCAGTAGCAATTAAAAGGAATGTTGAGTTTGACATCAGCTTAAAATGATTTTATTTTTTACATTTAGAAGTTAAGTTGCTTAATTTAACTTTTTATGTAAGCTTATTTATTTTTATGTCTTTGATATTTATTTGAGATGCTGTATTTTTGGATTTTTTTTTAAAAAGTTAATCAATGAATAACTTGAACGCTAATCAATGAAAGCTTTAGAGCTAGAAAATTGAGAAAATAGAATTTTATTGTTGTAAGTACAACCCTGAACAATTTACCTACTCTTTGGTTCATTTTACCTGTGAAGGATATATTAATTTCTATGGATTTCCCTTGATTTACATGGATGTTTTCTGATGCCGAGTTTCAGTATGTAAAGGTAATTGTCACATAATTTGTTACTACAGCGTTTAGTGGAGGTGCTGCTCTCTTCTTGCATTAGACTGGTGTGAAGTCTGTTAGCGTTTATTACAGTCTCAGAGAATGGAATTGTTACCATGTTTCTCTTTTAAGTATTCCTGTGAATAATAGCTAGAAACCCGTAAGTGGCGCTCTGTTCTGCTACTTGCCTGTTAAACAGGTGGCATGTTGCCAGCCTAAAGCTTTCTCAATTACGAAATGCGGTGAGGTTACGAGTATAAGATAGATTTCATGTATTTGCAATAAAATTTTCTAGATTTTGATTATGATAAGTCACTAAAGTGAATTCAGATAAAGGAAGTCAGTGTTAATCTTTGGTAATTCTTTGTGATGAAATAATATATTCTAAATTTTAAATGTTAATACAAGATATTTTATGTAATTTTGATGCGGTACACTGAAAACAAAGGGAGACAAAGGTAAATTGTCAGCCAGTGAGAGCACTGGTGCTGGCTTCATCCCTCTCCCAAGTGCAGTGCCCGGACGGAGTGGCTCCTCTTGGGCCAGGCGGGCCAGGTGGAGCTCCGCGGTCTCTCCGTCCAGCTGCAGCCAGGAGACGCACACAGTTGATAGCGATTCTGACAGCAGCCACAGCCAGGTTGACACGCTTCTTGGAAACTAGCTGAGAAAAGTCAGAGTGTACTCACAGACGGAGGCTGCTGCAGTGTAGGTTGCTATGATAAAAGGTTTGAAGAAGAAGAAAACAATGCTTGCAGGAAGATGGGTGTAGGAGAATAGTTACTGTTTTCGGAGAAAGGAGTTGTATTCATAGGAATTATTCATTTCAAACTTAAGGACCGACTATTCTTTTTAAAAAATGTCATCTTTTGTGCTAATGTGTAGTTTTTTCTTTTACTATAATTGTTAACATTATTTTTTGCTTTGTTCCCATAATTTATGAATTTTGTAATAGAAAGAAGACTTCAGAAAATGACTATCTAGGGATCTGATTTAAGGAAATATAAGTTACTTTTCAAAAGGGAGATTAGGATGGAAATAAGTGAAGAAATTTTCAATGTATTAAAAAATCTCTTCAGGAAAAATAAAATACTTTCAGTTAAGATTTGATATTTTAGAATCAAAGAAAATTATAATTACAATAAAAAAATTATACTAGGTTTTAGCAATGTGTACTCTCAATCATGAAGAAATAAGTGTCAGTAACTAAAGTTCTTGATACTTATGTTTTAATACTTTTTAATACATTCGTGAGAATATTTCTAAAACTTTCATGTTATAAAAATTTCTCTTTTAATGAACTGCCCCTATTTTTACTCTGGAAAATCTATCGTGGGTATAAGTTTCATTGGTTGCTTTGAAATTCAGCTAAGTTGTACTAGTTGTAGTGACTTTACTAAGCTTTTAAGAGTTTTCTTAGTTACTTGGCTCTTGTTTTTTATTTTTGTTTTTGTATTTGTAAATGTCTTATTATAATTGTGTGTTTGGGGGGTTATCCTATATAATAAAAGCCCAATATGCTAAGTGTCCGACTGTTCGTTCGACCAGTCGCTATGACATGCACTGACCACCAGGGGGCAGGTGCTCCGACCAGTAGGTTAGCTTGCTGCTGGGGTCTGGCCAATCAGGACTGGGCGAGACAGGCTGGACACGCCCTGGAGCCAACCTCCCGTGGTCCTTCCTAGCTGGCTCATCTCCCGCAGTCTCTTCCCGGCCTCTAAAATATTACTTCTAATTAATTTCCTTTCAATGTGCATGAATCCGTTCACCGGGCCTCTAGTATGACAAAAAGATTTTTGTATTTCTCCTAAGATGTTAATATTATATGAACAAGATCATGTGCATGTTTTGTGTTTCTCCAGGTCCAATGATGCACCAGCAGCCTCCTTCCCAGCAGTACAACATGCCCCAGGGTGGTGGGCAGCACTACCAGGGCCAGCAGCCGCCCATGGGGATGATGGGCCAGGTCAGCCAAGGCAGTCACATGATGGGCCAGAGGCAGATGCCGCCCTACAGACCGCCCCAGCAGGGTAAGGGCCCCGCTGGGAATGGCCGCGTCATAGAAATAACAGTTGGGAGGCTTTCCATTTAGTGAACTTTTCATCCAGGCAAGGTTAGGGCTTGTATTTCTAGACCGGAGGCCCGGTGCACACATTTGTGCACGGGTGGGGTTCCTTGGCCTGGCCAGTGATCGGGGCTGTCTCGCCCAGTCCCACTCAGGGCCGATCGGGGCCGGCCAGCCTCGGGGAGGGACCATGGGAGGTTGGCTGTGGGAGCACACTGACCACCAGGGGGCAGCTCCTGCATTGAGCGTCTGCCTCCTGGTGGTCAGTGCACATCATAGCCACTGGTTGACCGGTTGTTCGGTCGACTGGTCATAATGGTCACTTAGGCTTTTTTTATATATATATATATAAAATATATATAATTTTTTATATATATATATATATATATATATATATATATAAATTAAAAAAAACACCACTGTATATTTTTTTCCTGAGAGGTAGTGGATACAGTAGGTACAAAGGGTTACAAATTGGGTAGGAACTTCCTGGTATTCAGCTTTCCTTTAATCTTTTCTGGGAAAAGATTACATCATAAAATTTTGTATCAAAAGCTCATTTACAGCAGAAAATACTATTTTATTGTTGAGAATGTACTAAATTATATGGTCAGAAACAAACCCTAATTTATTTTAAATGCTGTAATATCAAAATAAAAAGGAAATTAATTTTCTACTAGTTTGACACTTTTTAAGAAGTTAGTGTTGGTGTTTTTGAGTTGGTATTGCTTGATACTGCATGCATGGCCTGAGCATTAGTTGTTGTGCAGTGTGTGGTGTTGGCTGTGTGTCTGTGTGTGTGTGCATAGAATAGTTAGAAGTATACGAACGCCAAAGCTTGGGAGGGGACTCGACAGCGGAGGAGCGGACTCCCGTGACATGAGGTCAGGAAGAGGCCGTTGGTGCCCGAGAGCCGATGCTGACGTCTCGCCCTGTTGTGGTTTGCAGGCCCGCCCCAGCAGTACTCGGGCCAGGAGGACTATTACGCGGACCAGTACAGCCACGGCGGACAGGGTCCTCCGGAAGGCATGAGCCAGCAGTATTACCCTGATGGTAATCCCCCCGACGCGCACTCCCCATGTCTGTCCCTGCCCATGTCACTGTAGGAGGCCGTCCGACCTGGTGTGTGGCTGAAGAAACGAGCGGTGTGCCGCGTCCACACTCAGCGCCAGTAGACTCGGCAGCAGCGACGCGCTGGCCTCTCCTGTCTCAGAGCCTCTCGTGCGCATGTCCCGCAGCAGCGCCGTCGGGCCTGCTCTGTTAGTGCCGTCCTTTCGTGAAGGAGGATCCTTTTATGTTTGAGTTGTTCCTTTGAACCCAAACTGACGTTATCGATTTACCTTTTTAAGTAACAGCTTTATTGAGATAGTTCATAGACCAGAAAGTGCACCTATTGGTTTACTTTTGTGCATTGTATACTATAAGTGCATAGACTTCCTCAAGTTTTTTTCTGTTTCATCATTTTAGTTGATTTTGCGAGCTTCTTAAAGAACTATGGTTTGTATACAGTAGCATTTGCATTGAGGAACCATTTGGAGGCTAAATTATACGCAGAACATGGTTGTATATAGAGTTAGTGGAAAAGGAAAGGTAGAAAACAAGTTCGTTTTAGGTATTTAGTTTAATGGAGTACTTTTCAGTTGGAGGCGGCGTTGCGAGTGGCTGGTAGAGGTGGCCGCACTCGGTGGCCCGCCCGGGGCCTGTCGCTGTCCCGCGCCGCCTTCCCGGCTCGCAGGCGGCGAAGGGGAGGGAGCCCACACACAGGCGCCCACATCAGAGCCATGGGTCTTGTCAGCCAAGGGTTTGCGAAGTCCTCACTGACGTCTGCTCCGGGGTGGATGCGAGGAAAACGCTTCAGAAGAGAAGCTAGGGAAGCTGAGGGTTACAGCTGACGGGCTGGCTCCATGAACTGGAAGCCGATGCGAACGAGCAAGAAGATACAACCTGGTGTCTAAGAAATCATTTTGCCGCCAGGTTTTATCAGAGTGAACCCTGAAGGCACGTGGTGGCAGGACGTGGGCTCCCGGAGGCTGTGCGTGCGGCCAGGCCCCGCAGCGCCCACCTGCACAGCTGCACGCAGCGCCTGTGGGTGCGGATATGTGTGGTGATTCTGGTTAGAAAGTGACTTTTTTTTTCCCCCCTCAGGGTTTCTTGCCCCGAATTATTCAGAGTGTTGTGGTTTTTAGTTTTACACGTAGACATTGTATTAAGTAATTTCTTAGACGATCGATATTTTAAAAAGGTGAAATCTAGGTTCTTAAATTTTATTAGGAAGTTTGCTGAATATTGATTGGTTTGTTTAACTTTTAAAATATATTTTAAGTAATTGAGTTGAATTTGGTACTGTTAGTTTGGTTGGCCCTGAGTATGTCCTGAAATATGAAATTTGTATTGTTATAAATAGGATCTTCCTATACAAAATAGATGTTATTTTTGTAAATATCAGAACTTTAAAGTTCTGTAAATAACACATCTTATTTCATTGGGATTTAAAATGTTATCTGGTATCATTTTGCATAGGTGTGTATTAATGTTTGTCTGACATTTACATAGATTCTTTGTTCTATTTACAATGACTAATTCTCTTAGACATCATTAGATATTTTCTTACTCTGTTTATTTTTTATTTTTAAAAAATATTTTTATTGATTTCATAGAGGAAGGGAGAAGGAGAGATAGAAACATCAATGGTGAGAGAGAATCATTGATTGGCTGCCTCCTGCACACCCCCTACTGGGGATCAAGCCTGCAACCCAGGCATGTGCCCTGACGGGAATCGAACCGTGACCCCCTGGTTCATAGATAGATGTTTACCCACGGAGCCACCACGGCCGGCTCTGACTCTGTTTAGATATGTGTGCCGTAAACATGTCGATGGGAGCTGGCAGACGTTCTCTGTAAAGAGCCAGAGAGAAAGTCTTTTCGTCTTTGTTTGCCACATGCTATTGATCTCAGCCACTGGACTCTTGTCACAGCAGGAGAACAGCTATGACTATAAGCAGGCAGGTGGGGTTAGGCTGCAGGCCTGGCTTGCTGGCCCGCAGTTCAGATATTGATGAGATGGTGAAGGGACATTGGAGCCTAGAGCCCTGAGTCTCACACTTACTCATAGCTGTGCTCCTCCTCCCTTAGTTAGGGAGTCCACTGAATTGTAGCTCAGACCTTCGCCAGCTGAAAGGTTATTCCCTGCATTGCTTGGCAATTTGATTCAAAGGACTGGAGTATCGATCTTCGCTGAACTCCAGTCATCTTACAGGCGAAACTTATCGTGTCTTAAAAGGAAAGGTGTACTCCACTTGATACAGTATTAACTTCATCGAGGTGTATGTTTACGTTACCCTAGAAATATTTCCCGTGGGTTTCTAGAATGGCAGCATTAAGCATTATATTTTTGCATCTAGAAATATTTTGAGATACTGTATTTTATTTAAGTAAATAGAGTGTGAAAAATTTGTTTCAGTTTTTTTCAGGGGAAGAAATTTATGGAGCTCTTTTGTATTTTACATTATTTAGCATATGCTGTGGCATTGGCACCCAGAACTGGTGTTTGACAAAATATGATAATTGTTTCCTTTGTTTATTGGAATTTAATTCAAGTTATTTACATATGAAAAGCCTAAATGCTTTCATTCTCTTTAAAAAAATGGAAGATAAAGTTTTTCTCTCTTCAAATGAGGATTATCAGAGTTAAGACTAAGGGTAATGTTTTTAAAATTACTGTTTTTTGCTTTTAAGAAAACTTGCAAGTTATCTCGATCTGAAAACAATCACGTTGGTAAATATTTGGCTAATGCAATTGAAATTATTTTTTATGTATTTCCATTTCTTTCTCTCTTTTTTTCAGTTTTATCTGAAAGTTTAAATATATTTAGGGTTTTCACTCAGTGGCCATTAACGTTTCTCCCTGTCTCTTGTCGAATTGATGTAGGTCATAATGATCACGGTTATCAGCAACCGTCGTATCCTGAGCAAGGCTACGATAGGCCTTACGAGGATTCCTCACAACATTACTACGAAGGAGGTATCGCTATACCTTCACACGCGCACACACACGCCCTCCCACAGGACCCGCAGCCTTGCCCAGGCCTCCCGTGCACAGCTCCCGCAGAGCAGTAGCTGCTGCCTGTCCGGAGCGTTACAGGGCGCCCAGGCCCCCGAGCCACCTCCGTGCAGATCCTCACAATGTGTAACCGCGACCCACTGTTTCTAACGACAGTGAAAGGACTGAAACGGTTACAAGTAGTCGCTCCCCCAGTGGAAGTTTTCTCCCTGCACACAAAGCCAGCTCTCCAGTGTCGTGTGTGTCCCACATGTATGGTCTCCCCACCAGTGTAGTGCCGTAGGAAGCAGCTTGCTGACCTCGTGTAGCTAGCGTGTGCTCTCGTAGTGTCTTTAATTTTGTCTTTTTATTTTATTTAGCTTAGTCATGATCTATGACTGTGATGTTCCAGTCAGTGTCATGCTCGTATGGCAGAGGCGCTGGAATGCTGCAGTTGAACCTTGCAAATTGGCTTTAACTGCAGTGTGTTTGGCCGAAACCCTTCTGTTTGGTTTGAGTTTTTTCTTTGTTTTGTTAACTTTAAGAGATCAGTATGGCGTTTTATTTTGTTCTTGTGTTGTTGGCTCTGCATCTGGGAGGAAAGAGCTCGTCTAGCCCACTTCTCAGCCTCCCCTCTTCTCCCCTCCCTGCAGGAGGCTCGCAGTACGGCCAGCAGCAGGAGGCCTACCAGGGCCCGCCGCCCCCGCAGGGCTACGCGCCGCCGCAGCAGCAGTACCCGGGCCAGCAGGGCTACGCCGGCCAGCAGCAGGCCTACGGTGAGCTGCCTCCGCGCTCAGCTCCAGAGCATGGGTGCTTGCCATTTCTGAAAAGTCACCATTCTGCCTCAGCCTAGCGGTGTCCAGATAAAGTGCTCTCGGATAAACTGCTAATCTATTTAAAAAGAAACAAACTAGAGATGATTCAGTTCCCACAGGCATGCCCTGGAGCCATGCACAGGGCAAGACACAGGGACCCGGACCCACTGTGCTCACGGCCACCGCCAGCTCTGCACGGGCCTGGACACCCGATGGCGTGGTTGTTCACTGCCCTTGTCTGCATAGTCCAGTGAGCAAGTCTGTTTCTACAACTGGTGGCTGTTGTAACTGCTCTTAATTTTTGGAGGACCCGCCAGACTGCTTTCCAGAGCGCTGTACCGGTTCCCAGCAGCAGGGAGGGAGGGTCCCTCTCTCCACAGCCTCGCCACCGCGGGTATCGCTTGCCTTGTTGGTAACAGCCCTCCAGCAGGCAGGAGGTGGTATCTCATTGTAGTTTTGATTTGCATTTTCCTGGTGGCTAGTGGATCATGCATCATAGAAATGTACACTTGAAACCTATATGATCCTGTTAACTAATGTCACTCCAATAAGTGTAATGAAAAAAACTAGTGACCGTGACTGTGGAAGGTAATGCTGATTTTTAAAGTGCAGATGCGGTCTGCTCAGAATGCATACAGACGTGCTCTCTCATTCGCTCCCGGCGGCACCCACCTCCACAGGGCGCAGTGGCTGCCGCTGTGTGTCCTGCGAGGCAGCTGATGGCGGCCTGTGAGGAACTGGGCTCGATACGGAGTGGCAGTGACGAGGAGCCGAGACCTCAGCCTTCAGTCTCAGGCGACTGTAACAGTGTTGGAAATAGGAGACGACAGTTTCAGGGAAAGCAGTAGCTGTTGTTAATTTGACATCATCTAGCTAATGTGGCCTCTTTCTTACATCAGTGATGTCTTCTTTTCGTTGATGGATGTAAGCGCTGCTGTCACTGCCGCACCTCCACTGTGACAGCAGACCTAGGAGCCAGGGTCGCTGGCAGCCCTCTGGCTGCCTTCAGATGGCACTGAAGCTCAGGCAGGTGTCGGGAGGCAGGCGTTTCCCCAACATGCCAAGTTCTGGTCTCTCCGGTTCACACGTGACTTTAGAATGTCCCAGGGATTTCCTGGTTTTACAGAGAGACGTTCTTACTCTTCTCAAATGGAAACATTGAATGGCCATTGAGTATTTGTACTTTGAATAAATAGAGTGTTCTGGCTTTACTATATTTGCATGAAACAAATACGTAGCTAAATCAGATACATGTATTGATTTAAGAGCAATAATTGTTTTCAATGGGAAGAGAGGGTAAAGAAAGTTAAATGTTTTTGGTTCAAGTAGCTAACCACGGTTTTGTTAGATGTCAGGAACCCTAAAGAAGTTCCCATTTTGCTTATCCAGAGATTTCAGTTATCAGACTTTCTTCTAATAGAAAATTTAGAGTTTTAGTAAGTGAATGTATAGCGACATAAGTAAAATAATAGGCTGATGTCATTTATTTAAGCCTGAAAATGTATTGTTCTCTTTGGCACTTTCCTCTGCAATTGATGTTCTCATGGCAGGTGTTGAAAGGCTGTGGTAGAAACATGTGTAAGTACCAGACCTTTTTAGCTTCTGCTTTAGAAAGCATGCTTTGCAACAGATAATGGTAGAGTTTACGAAATAGACTTATTTGTTTGGTCAGCCTAATTAGTCCCTTGTCATCTTTGACATTTGAAATCATGCATTTTTGTGGGTTAGGTGTTAAAGGTGGTGGGCACACAGAGTATGATATTGGAGTCAGGCTTCCCACATGCAGCTTGTAGCCTCCTAGCCTTCTTTACTTGGCTGGGAACGCTGTGACAGTGAGCGCGTCAGAGCAGAGCAGAGCTCTCCTTTGGTGATTGCCAATATAAATCCAGATTCTGCATGTAAGATCATTCCTTTTGATTCTCCTGGTTATTGCACGTACACATTAGAGCTATACAGCTGTAAATATCACGATTCCCAAACTGTTCAGAAACTGTTCCAGTATTTTAGTTTGAATCTGCTTCTCGCCTTTTCTTTTATCTCTTGCTTATACTGGTTAACTTTCTCATAAAACAGGTGCTTTTATGAGCACTTCGAACACATCCAGGTGAACATTCTTAGCCTAGAATGAACTGCCTTCCGACTCCTGAATCTCTTACTCATCTTGACATGCACATTTTTAACGGCTGATGCAGAACACAATAGTTACCCTAAATCAAAGCCCCTGGTACGGAGTGGCATCCTTAAATGGCTTTCACTCTTATTATAACCTTTGGAATTTATTTCAAAAAGCATTTGAGAAAATCAAGATCCCAAACTACCCTTTTCAGCTTAGATATAAAGTACAGCCCCTTGTTCTAAACGCTTCTGGAGTTCTGTTCACCTGTGCTCTTGTTTATGCTGATTATTTTGCAGGTCCTTCCCAGGGCGGGCCAGGCCCTCAGTATCCGAACTACCCGCAGGGTCAAGGGCAGCAGTACGGGGGGTACAGGCCGACGCAGCCCGGACCACCTCAGCCCCCGCAGCAGAGGCCTTACGGATACGACCAGGTGGGTTGCTGGCCAGCGTGTGACCGCCTCATTGCTGCGCGTCCTTGATTAGTTAAACATTTTTACTTGAAGCTCATTTTTCCTTCTCCTGTTCATAACACATGAGTTGACCAACAAAACCCACTTTCTTTTAACTCTATTTCCTAGACTGCTGGACAGGGGACGGAATACCGCTGACATGGAACAGCCTTCTAGGCGCCAGCGTTCGTTCAGCTTCTCCTTCCCCTTCCCATTCTCACTGCTCTCCCACCACACTCTTAACACCCATGGTCTCCCTCCTGTTCACGTTCCTGCTTCCTGCCTGCCCCTGCCTCCGTCCCTGCACGTGTCCCTGGTCTCAGGGCACGATGAGCTGTCTTCCCTGTTGCCTCTCCTCCCGTCAGGTGGGTAGAGGCGTGGCTCTCACCGTCAGCCGCTCTCCTGGGCCGGCGTCCGTCCGTAGGTCCCTCCTCCCCGCAGGGAGCTGCTCGGCCGCCGTCTGTGCCGGGCTGACTTTGTGAACCGTCTCAGACAGACTCCGAATTACAATAGCGAGGGCTTGTGATGCCGGCCGCTTCTTGAGGTGGAGTTCAGGTTCGCTAGTGACTCTGGTCAGGACCATCGGGCTGTTCCCCACGTCCGCCCTGGAGCAGGCGCTGTTGGCGGGTCTGGGTTTCAGGGCTGCTGGGGGGTGAGGAACAGCTCGCACGGCGCCCGTCAGAAACGGAGGCGGGAGCCTTCCTCCCTCCCTCCTGCTCCGGCCCTTGGCTGACACTTCCCGCTGAAGTGATGGAGCAGAGGCCAGGAGGCTGCACTGAGGGCGAGGGCGGAGGCTGCACTGAGGGCGAGGGCGGAGGCTGGCACTGAGGGCGAGGGCGGAGGCTGCACTGAGGGCGAGGGCGGAGGCTGGCACTGAGGGCGAGGGCGGAGGCTGGCACTGAGGGCGAGGACGGAGGCTGCACTGAGGGTGAGGGCGGAGGCTGGCACTGAGGGCGAGGGCGGAGGCTGCACTGAGGGTGAGGGCGAAGGCTGGCACTGAGGGCGAGGGCGGAGGCTGCACTGAGGGTGAGGGCGGAGGCTGGCACTGAGGGCGAGGGTGGAGGCTGGCACTGAGGGCGAGGACGGAGGCTGCACTGAGGGTGAGGGCGGAGGCTGGCACTGAGGGCGAGGGTGGAGGCTGGCACTGAGGGCGAGGACGGAGGCTGCACTGAGGGCGAGGGCGGAGGCTGCACTGAGGAAGGACACTAGAGTCACCCTTCCCCTCACCTGTGTTCCAGGATGAGCGTTGGCTAAATGTTGCTGAACATTACGTAAAGTACATTGGTGTTCTAAGTACTTGAATTCTGTTCAGAGTACAATAATCCACTAGATAGCTAGTGGCGTGGGACAGCTGTTCAAGTAAGTCCGCGTCTGTGGAAATGTAAACTTTTGGGGTACGAGGTCCTATGGGGCTCAGGCATTTCAACTCTAGATACTTTGTTGGTTTAAGTAGTTACTGGGAGTTGGAGGGGAATTTAAGCAGGGGAAGCGAGCAGCTGATTATGTTCTTTCCAGTGAGTTCTGTTTTTGGAAAACAGGTGCTTTTATGAGCACTTTAAACAAATCTAAGAAGTTTTTGTTGAAATACTAGTACATACTTTCTGGTATGTTTCTCTTTTTTTTTTTTTTTTTTTTTTACCTTTTTTCTTCTGTTTTACTTTCTCTCTAAAATCTAAACTCGGCAGTTGTATCCTGGACTCACCTGCCGGCCTGGGGGACGTGGCCGCATCACCTGCTGGATGTCTGTACTCTTTCTCGCCGGTCAGCCACCTGGCTTCCAAGTCCACTTTGCTAAACGCAGCAAAACAAATCAAACTTCCCTGGATTTTATGCACCGGCTGCCTCTCTGAGGCTTGGCCTCGGGGAAAGGCCACGTCTTCAGAAGGCTTTTTCCTTGACTTCCAGATCCCTCTCACGCTTGCACTTGTCCCACGTATCTTCGCTGTTAATTCTTAATAGTAATGATAAGCTCAATAGTCACACGGTTGTCCCCCTGGCATCACATTTGTCTCTCAAATAGATGACACCAGAATTTAGATCCAGAACTTCTCCCTCGTCCAAATCTGTCCAGCAGAATTCACCACACATTGAAACTTCCACTGTGTGATAGGTACTGTTCTGTGGTCAGGGGCTCTGAAATTCATTTGCAAGTGAATGTAATATCAGAAGAAATTACAGAGGTGCTATGTACCGAAATACTAGCAATTTTTGTTATAAATGCAATAGCTTTTATCGTATGGCAATGTTAAGATTTATTGGTGATTTTCTTGCCCAACTATTATCTAATTGTATTTTAAAATTTATCTTTTAGGGACAGTATGGAAATTACCAGCAGTGAAAGTTCTCACATTCCCGTGGCCAGCGCCTGCCAGCAGCCACACCCACGCAGCCCCGTGGACCCTCCGGGAAGAGCCCCTTCCATTGCACCCCGTTTTTGGAGAAGCCTTGGGCTCAGGGGCTGTGTCACCAGTTGGCGGCCGTGTGGCTTAGTTGCGTAAAAGCCTTTAGTAGCTCAAAAATACTCTTTAATTCCCCATTTCTACTCTAGATGGCAACATTGGACAGAAAATAGGCCGCAACCAATTGCAGTGGTTCCGGGACTGTTTCAGATGGACTGTTACAGGCTGGGGGTGCGAGCAGCTTTGTATGTTTTGCAGGTTAAGGGAATTTAATACTTTTCCACAGACGCTTTTGTAAGGGGGAGGGAAATGTACACTTTCTACAGTTAGCAATATTTTGTATATTATGTTTATTTCATGTGGTGAACATGCCGGCGGTACACTACGCGTGGGGCAGAGTCCGCAGTCCTGCTCCTGAGGGCGGGGCGTGTGGGCGCTTCATCGTGTCGGTCTCAGTGCTGAGGCTGCAGGTCCCAGAGGGAAGGCCGGCCTGCCCGCCCGCCGTGCGTGTCCTCGAGGAAGTCGGACCCCTTACCTGCTAGCTAATCAAGGGATGCAGTTTTGAGTAAAAAGACGTTTTTTAAAGCTTTCCAGTTTTGTGGATTAAAACCTTTTTATAAAGATCACTTATAATACAGTTTTAAAATGTGAGGTAATAAGAATTCATGTGGGACCTGAAGAATCTTGGTAATAGTTTCAAGTAAATGGAATGGAATCCTCTCCTAAACCAGCAGTGAGTGGGAGTGGAGTGTTAGTTACCTTGTCAATCAGGGAAGTTAGTGAAAGCAAAGCATTTTATAAACGAGATCAGAGAAGGGTCAGTATTGATTCGGTCATTTTAACATCAGGTCAGTTGGTTTATATACTAGAATAGTTCAGGAGACTTACAAACCTTTATTTCAGCTTTTTTAAACTGGAAATAATACCATTTATAAAGGGACACTTGATTTTCCCCTTTCTTGTGTTGGTTAATATAACACAGAAAGGTGTGTAGGAAAGTGCTTGCTGGTGAGGCTGGTTAGGATCTGGATCGGAAGCATAGAGGGTGCGTCTAGCTCACGTTGCCCGCTCGCCTGGCATAGTTAGCAGATGGAGACGCCGGTGCCTGGTTGTTGAGCTCAGTGCAGGGATATCGCATTAGGCAGGAGTCACGCATCGAGAGGTTTATAACCAGTTATTTCAGCAAATCTGAACGCATCCAGCCCAAAGGTAAGTTGCTATTTCCATCACTGTTGCCCGTGCCCAGGGAACAAGATGTATTCTTTACCACGGAATTGGGTTTCCCACTTCCAACGGGAAGCGAAACGCAGGGAGTGCCGTTCATTTGACTGAAGCGGAACCTACTGTGCCGCACACTGTAGTCGGAGAAGGGACGCCAGTGTCTCCGAGTACGGGAGTGCGTGTGGGTTCAGGTCGGGCAGGTCTCATTCTCAGCGAGGTCAGTAGGAAGTGGACATCGAGTCCGAGCGAGACGGCGCGGACGGCCTGACGGGTTGGGATGCGCGCGGTTCTGTGCCGGGTTCCACCACTGTGTACTTGGTTGCTATTTAAAACTGTACCAGCTCTAACGGAGGAATAAATTATTTGTGATTTTAATTTTCTCATTTGTTTCTTTAAATTAGATCTCTCTGACTGTTGTTTTGTCTGGAGACTCTGCTGTGGGTATTTTATAGAAGTGCGTCCAGTAGAAGCGGACTAGATTTGTATTCTAGGACTTGATCAAAATTCTCTTGCCATGCCCAAGTTAATTAGAATTAACTGTTCAGTAATCAGCATGTTGTGTGGGCTGTTTGTTACAGAATGCTTTCTCTGAAAATGAAGTCCATGAGGCTATCATCAGGATGACTGAATGAGATAAATGAGTTGAGGAGGCAAAATTGTACTAACCCAACCTGGTGTAGATACGTTATCGCATCTGAAGGAAGCTCAACTGACATTAAGAAATAATTTGTCTTGCCAGCCCATCTTCTGTTGTCTTATTCTCCTTTTAATGGAAACTAAAATTGCAATTTTAATAAGCAGAATTTCCTCCAGGACTTTCTTCCTGGAGACTAGTGCATTTGCAAGCTTTAATTGTTTTATAACAGTCTTATTCCGTAGAAGTTTTTAATTGGCGGTGACAAAAATTACCTTACTCCTTGGGTGCCTGGGCGGAAGAGCTGTACCAGTAGCTTTCTACCACATTTGACATTCCCGTACAGACAATACATTTTAAAACTGAAATTTGTATTTTATCAAAATGTGCATTATTATAATGAAGAGATTATTAGAACAGCCCATAACATTCCAGAAGCAAAATATCACTAAGAAATGCAGGGTGATTATTGATCAACATTTAAAAATACTTCACTGTGTTAGTGTAGTTGTTTGAGAATACGTTAGTATTTTTTTGTAGAATTGTGGTGACACATTGTTTGTGGTTTTGTTTTTAATTTCTTAATGGGAGTTTCAAAGAAAAAGCTAAGTGGAGAGAATGGTATAATGAGCCCATGTGCCAGTAACCCGACTTACCCACTTAGCAACTCTTGGCCAGTCTTGTGCTGCCTCTTCACCGACCCACCGATTGAAGAACACACTGTGTCCTTTAGTTATTTCTGTAAGTATCTTTAAAAGACAAGGACTCTTATAAAACACCTTGGTACTTAAGGACTCTTCCTGTGTCTGAAATTTTGTATTTTCAGTGTTCACACTGAATTAGAAACCATCTCAAAAATTGTATGAATCACCGTCTTTTCTTTCAATTTAAAGTCTTCATAGTTAAGACATTAGCAAAAATAGATAATACAGAAAGCGAACATTCTCCGTCATTTCATATCTCAAAGGTAATTACATTTCTTTCAAATTCATTTTACACATAGGAGCCAACATATATTATTGCTTTGTCTTTTAAAATAAAAACAGCATTATACTATCCATACTACTTCGCAACTTCCTTTTTTTTTAAAGTTAGAAATATCTTGAATGTTCTTTATTCCTGTATTGTTGTTCCTAATTTTTTTACTGCTGCAAAAACAAAGCTTTCCTAAGCTACCCGGGTAGGGTTTATTTTTCTTTACTTACTTATTTCATTTGGTATGCTTGTTGCAGTATTTCTGTATGATACATTTCTGTTGTGTTAGGAGTAGCGCTATATACATTTTTAAGCGTTCCTCTAGAACAGTGGTTCTCAACCTTCCTAATGCCTCGACCCTTTAATACAGTTCCTCATGTTGTGGTGACCCCCAACCATAAAATTATTTTCGTTGCTAATTCATAACTATAATTTTGCTACTGTTATGAATCATAATGTAAATACCTGATATGCAGGATGTATTTTCATTGTTACAAATTGAACATAATTAAAGCATAGTGATTAATCACAAAAACAATATGTAATTATATATGCATTTTCCGATGGTCTTAGGCGACCCCTGTGAAAGGGTCATTCAACCCCCAAAGGGGTGGCGACCCACAGGTTGAGAACCGCTGCTCTGAAAGCTACATCCTTGCCAACACCGTCGGGTTAGTCCTGTTAGTTTTTCAGCTCTTGGAGGCTTTAAAAAACGCTATTTCGGAATTTCATTTGAATTACATTTGGTTTATTTGTAAGTTTGAGCATCTTTTCAAATGCTTAATGACACTTTATTATTTTTTGCCCTGAAATACATTCAGTTTTTCTATTGGAATGTTTATTGTCTAGGAGAGAGGGGAGACAATAGAAGCACAATACACAAATACACATATAGTTACATGGGGTTTTCTCTGTATATGCATCAATCCCTTACCTCTTCTGTGTATTGCACATCTCTTTAGTCTGTTCATTATTTTTTAACTTTGGCTGTAATGTTTATCACTGTGTTAAAGTTTTAAGATTTTATGGAGCCAATTTCTTGTTGCAACCTCCCTAGTTGCAAATTTATAAAAATATTTCCATATTTGCTTATACTTAAAAAAAAATTATTGTACATGGTATGATTTAGAGCACTAACTTTTTCCCTAAATGGATAGAGATGTTTCATAGCATTTATTGAATAAACCAGTGATTAGGGATGCCACCTTATTTATTTAAAACATCAACTACAGTTCAGGCATGTCTGATTGATACCATTTTAAAGACTAGCTGGGTTCATTTCAGTGTAACTTCATTTAATTGGCACAAAGGTGTGAGTCCCCCCCCCCCCAACAAGGTGTTTTTTATTAGATAAGAGTTAATTGCAAAAAGCATAAACAGTGACCAGCTTCTTAATAGAGAAGGATTGAAACGTAATTTTATGTAGAACGCCTAGAGCACCGTGGCACTTTTTGTTTGTTGAAGATGTCAAGCTCTTTAATTTTTTGTACCCTACTAATTATCTCCGCATCTGCCCCAATATCTCAATGTGGTTACTGTCAAATAGTTAAGAAATCAATACCAAATCAGTTGATTGTTTAACACTTGAAGTTTCAGAAATAAACAATGCAACAGTTTTTAGTAATTTAATAAAGACCTACAAATGGAGTGATCATGTAATTTACTGCTCAATCTGGGAAACTTGAGAATCAAAGGGGGATAGGACACACATGTTATATGTGTGCATGTGTGTGAGATACTTTTCTGTATATGTGGTTAAATGTGTATGCTTTTATTTTTTTCTTGATAGAAAGCTATAGTTTAAGAACTTGGATATTTGTGGGTGTATATGTGGCTAAATGTGTATGTACTCTTTTATTTCTTCCTGATAGGAAGCCATAGTTTAGGAACTTCGATATGTGAGTGATGCATTTATGTTTGCAGAGGCTGTAATCTTTTACTGGGATAACATACTGAGGGGTTTCTCACGAAACAGTGCGTTAAACATAATCATTTCAAGTTAAAATAGGTGGTAATACAATCCTGAATATTCTAAGAGGTTTTTGTTATTTTGACCTCTGATTATTCCCTGATATTATTCTCTTTTAAAAATAATCCCCAAGGCCCTGGCTGGTTTGCTCAGTGGATAGAGCTTCAGCCTGTGGACTGAAGGGTCCTGGTCAAGGGCACATGCCCAGGTTGTGAGCTCAGTCCCGGTCTGGGGCGTGCAGGAGGCAGCCAATCAATGATTCTCTCTCACTGATGTGTTTTTGTCTCTCTCCCTTCCTCTCTGAAAAAAACTCAAAAACAAACAATAAAAATATATTAACAAAAAATAAAAACAATCCCCCAGTTTTGGGCGGGCACATGGCTGACTGCCTAGTGACCGCATTTTATAGGCCTTTGCTGTGAAACGGTGGTCATGGGACTGGAAGGTCAGCCAGTGAGAGGCAGCGTGTGTGGGCTCCTCGGTGGGTGGCACCACGAGTGGCTCCCACGTTGGCTCCTTCCCCGGGGGCTGCTCCTTCCCCGGGGCTGCTCCTTCCCTGGGGGCTGCACCTTCCCTGGGGGCGGTTCCTTCCCCGGGGGCTGCACCTTGGGG
The DNA here is from genome assembly GCF_964212035.1 of Myotis nattereri. Classification (NCBI taxonomy): domain Eukaryota; kingdom Metazoa; phylum Chordata; class Mammalia; order Chiroptera; family Vespertilionidae; genus Myotis; species Myotis nattereri. The sequence continues at coordinate 92,963,402 of NC_138083.1, forward strand.
GGGGGGCTGCTCCTTCCCTGGGGGCTGCTCCTTCCCTGGGGGCGGTTCCTTCCCCGGGGGCGCTCCTTCCCCAGGGCTGCTCCTTCGGGGGGGGGGGGGGTTTGCTCCTTCCCCGGGGCTGCACCAGGGCCCTGAGCTCGGCCTTCGACGGGAAAGGGCTCCGAGCAGTTGGTGCAGCAGGTGGAGCGGCCTCTCCTGCCGCACCTCCGCTTGGACACGGAACCAGCCGGGCTCGGCTGCCACAGCCGCACAGCCTGCGTTCAGGGCCCGCACGGCCCGGGGTGACATGTGCGCCAGGCCGCGCCCTCGCCCAGCGCTCACCCTGACCCAGTGGGACGAGCGTCCCGCAGGCGCCCGGCCCCTCTGCAGGGAGCGGCTGCTGTTGGTAAGAGGAGGGGATGGGGCTCGTTTAGGACCTGGGAGCTGCCTCCCCATCACCCTGTCGTCCACGTAGACATTGGAGCCTGGACATTGGAGCCGCGGTGACAGCCGTCGGGCAGGGCTCTGCCAGCCACAGGTCTGTAACCAGGCGCTGTCACTTGTCGGAGGAGTTTGTCACCACCGCTTTCTGCTGTTTCCTGTGACTTGCACTTGGTTCTATTTTCCCTGCCAACTTTTTTGGTTAAGAGAGAGAGAGAGAGGGAGACGGAGGGAGGGAGGGAGGGGGGACGGGGGGGGAGAGAGAGAGAGAGAGAGAGAGAGAGAGAGAGAAGAGAATGTGCCTTACAGCATGTGGTTCTGCTCCTGTGGCAGCTCGGCCCCGGCTGCGGGCCGTGGAGCGTGTGCCCGCTGGGAGGGTGCTGGCATCGTGACCGTTGTCCACACGTGTTTCACCCGCATCTCTCTCTAGCCCTGACCCCAGTGGCTCAGCACGATCACAGCGGCCGAGGGCTGAGGGCCGCAGCGCGACTCCAGGGGTAAACGCGGGGTAAACGCAGAGCGAGGTGCGGCTTCCCTCACCCACTGCCCGTCCGTGGGCCCAGCCTCTGTGACCTGCCGTCCCCTCTTCCCGGGACCTCGCGTGCGGCTTCCCTCACCCACTGCCCGTCCGTGGGCCCGGCCTCTGTCCGTGACCTGCCGTCCCCTCTTCCTGGGACCTCGCGTGCGGCTTCCCTCACCCACTGGCCATGGGCCCGGCCTCTGTCCGTGACCTGCCGTCCCCTCTTCCTGGGACCTCGCGTGCGGCTTCCCTCACCCACTGCCCGTCCGTGGGCCCGGCCTCTGTCCGTGACCTGCTGTCCCCTCTTCCTGGGACCTCGCGTGCGGCTTCCCTCACCCACTGCCCGTCTGTGGGCCCGGCCTCTGTGACCTGCTGTCCCCTCTTCCTGGGACCTCGCTTCTCAGCCCGCGGCGTCCTCCCAGCTCGACGTGGCGCACAGCCCTCGCTTGCACGTGGACACGGCCGTGGAGGAAACACGCACTGAGGTTCATCCCCCCCACCCCCCCAGCACCCGGAGCCTGGCCCCTGATGCGGCGGCCCAAGGGGGGACCCCCTAACTACACCAGCGAGGCTTCCCTCACTCAGGCTCCCAGCCTGTTCTGAACAACATGCATCCTCCACGCCCCTCAAAACGCATTTGGAAGTGGAGTAGTTACAACTGGGTTTTCATAAGAAGGAAATGGATTCCAAGCTGCAAATCAGTGCCACTTAGCTCTTGGTTCTTTGAAGTAAAATCTACCTGTGATTACATGGCTTTGCACCATAATTTGTCTGTTGGAAGATAACAGTCCACGTTTAATCATTGATATCACTAAAGGTGTATCTTTCTGACTTAAAATTTTCTTTGGAAATAGGAACTGGGCAAGGAGGTGGTCACTGAAGGCCAGAAAGAATGTATGTTTGTTTGTTTTTGGTTTGTTTTGGTGTGTGTGTGTGTGTGTGAACGTTCCATGTAGACCTCTGGTCAGAAGGCATCTCATGCTTTGATGTGCCCTCTCCACACACATGCTGCCGCTGTAGATGAAGCAGAAGAGGCCCGAGCCACAGGGACAGCCTCAGACACGGTGAGCATCCCAGTGGGCCAAATGGAGCAAACGTGAACTGGTGAGTGAGGCTGTCACCGAGGCCATCTGGGCCCTCAGTCCAGAGGCTGGTGGTGGTACTTGAGAGAGCGGCTTCTACGAAGCAGTCGAAACAAAAAGCATTCCACAGGGTGGGGTGCTGGAGGCAGGGGTATGCTTGGCATCCGAGGCTAGATGGACACCCCCCCCCCCCCGGTCCCCACTCGCGGAAGGCGGCTAAGCTTGCTCCTGCTGCCCACCCCCGGGATGTGAGGACGCTGCGGGTCACGGGGTGGAAGGTGCCTCGCCATCTGGAGGTGCCTGCAGCTTGGTGACAACGAGATCCAGGAGTTCCGAATGCCACGGAGGGGCTTGGTTCTGGGTGTGACGTAAGGGCCCAGGGGGCAAGAGGAAAGGGAAGGATGGGGAGGAGAAGACAAAGGAAAAGACCAGTAAAACCTGTAAGCCCATGAATTAAAATGTCAAAATATGTCAACAAAGTTATATGACAGAACATGTATTTCTACCACATAAAATTCTACAGGATAGTCTGACATTTAAAATTGTGAATGTTGCCGAAACCGGTCTGGCTCAGTGGATAGAGCGTCGGCCTGCGGACTGAAAGGTCCCAGGTTCGATTCTGGTCAAGGGCATGTACCTGGGTTGCGGGCACATCCCCAGTAGGAGATGTGCAGGAGGCAGCTGATCGATGTTTCTCTCTCATCGATGTTTCTAACTCTCTATCTCCCTTCCTCTCTGTAAAAAATCAATAAAATATATTAAAAAATAAAATTGTGAATGTTTAGATGCTCAAGGAAATAAGTTCATTAGTGTACATAGATCCTCAGATATCCAATAAAAACATGAAGTAAAACAAGTACAAAAGTGTTTGAGAAACCTTAACTAGTGAAAAGTAGAGTCACTTACTTGGCATAAACTAGGCCGGGCACAGGAAGAAATGTGTGAATGAGATGGTCGTCTGGAAAACTGTCTTATACTGAAGTACAAAGAAACAAAATGACTTTCAAAAATAGGAACATTTAAGAGAGAAGAAAAGCTCCAGAAGAAGGAAAAGGAGGGATTGGCAGAAAAGCAACGAGAGAGAGCGAGAAGAGAAGAGAAGCTGACAGTTTTCTACAGTTGAATCTATGAATACTCAGACTGTAAATTCACCCTAAATCCAGTCGATGCAAAGAAAAGTGAATCTACATCAGAGACATTGTGATGGTTCGAAAGAAGCAACCTAAAAACTACCTGGGAATAAGGCACATCACCTGTAAAATACAGCATAGACAGGCGGCTTTTCTGCAGCAAGGGGAAGATACAGGACGAAGTACTGAGGGAAAGTGAGTCCCTCTAAATGCTACACCAGCCGGGCTATTTCTGTAGTGAGGGCAAAAGAAAACATTTTCAGACAGAGGAAGACCAGCAGAGCTTCTCACCCATAGATGTATGTCAGAAAATAAAAATCCAAGCAGGAGGTGCAGGGTGCATAAAAGAGTAGAAATTACATCCCAGTTGGCCTGCCTTAGTGGTTGAGCATTGACCCATGAACCAGGAGGTCACGGTTCGGTTCCCGGTCAGGGCACATGCCCAGGTTGCAGGCTCCATCCCCAGTGTGGGGCGTGCAGGAGGCAGGCGAGCAATGATTCTCTCTCATCATTGATGTTTCTGTCTCTCCCCCTCTCTTCTCTGAAATCAATAAAAACATAAAAAAGAATACATAAGATCCTATATAATAAAAGCCTAATATGCTAAGTGTCATCTGGTCATCCGTTCAATCAAAGTGTAATTTGCTAGTGATATGTTAAGGCCACTCAACCACTCGCTATGCCGTGCGCTGACCACCCTGGAGCAGATGCTCTGACCAGGTTAGCTTGCTGCTGGCGTCCGGCTGATTGGGACTGAGCAAGACAGGCCGGACACACCCTGGAGCCCTCCTGCGGTCCCTCCCTGGCCCCGATCATGCACTGGTGGGGTCCCTTGGCCTGGCATGTGCCTTCTTGCAATCCAGGACTTCTTGGGGGATGTCGGAGAGTCGGTTTTGGCCCGATCCTGCAGCCCAGGCCGAGGGGCCCCCCAGGTGCACAAATTCGTGCACTGTGCCTCTAGTTAGCACATAAAATTCACAGGAAACCTCCCTTATTTGGTGCATTAACCAGCTCAGGTCGACGTGACAGCTGATTGCATCCATGACCTCACTTTACCCCTCTCTGAGCTCACTGAAGAGGCAGTTTTCCTGTCCTTGAATCTGACCTTGGCTGTGATTTGCATTGGCCAGTGGCACGTAGCTGATGTGATTCAGACAGAACCTCGTAAGACCGTAGGTGCCATTCCGCCTCCACTCAGCCTCTGCCTCTGCCACTGCCTCTGGTGGAGACCTGCCCGGCTGACCTGCTGAAGGAACGGGACACGCGGAGGCTGAGCCAAAGCAGTGCAATCGGCACCAGCCTTCCTCTGTGGGGTGAGAGGGACCAGCTACCTCCGTGGGGTGAAGAGAGGGACCAGCCACCTCTGTGGGGTGAAGAGAGGGACCAGCCACCTCTGTGGGCACATGCCCTGACCAGGAACCGAACCGTGACCTCCTGGTTCATGGGTCAATGCTCAACCACTAAGGCAGGCCGGCTGGGCTGTAATTTCTACTCTTTTATGCACCCTGCACCTCCTGCTTGGATTTTTATTTTCTGACATACATCTATGGGTGAGAAGCTCTGCTGGTCTTCCACTGACACAGTGGGGTGGTGGAGGCCTGGGGTGGAGGATGGCAATGGGGAGAAGAGAGGGGGACATGTGTAATACTCTCACCAATAAACAATAAAGATTAAAAAAAGAAAATAGATACATTATATTAATACCAAAGTAGAATGTAAAGTGAAAGTGATAATAGGAATATAGAAAAATCCTAAATAATAAATAAAAAACCATTTAAGATATAATAACTTTGGAACATAGGAACAAAAATTGAAAATTTACAAGCAGAAATGTTAAACTCTAAAACCATAGTTTCAAGCACCTTCTAGCAGAACGCGGCTCAGACGACGGTCAGAGTCTAGAACTGTTCTCTCTGATAGAAACATGCCCACCTCATATGCGATTTGAAATTTATTAGCAGGTACATTACAAACAGAAACGGGAACTATTTTAATAATATATTTTACTTAACCCACATAAAATGCTCTTTCAATATTTAGAAAATTCATGAGATAGTTTACATTTTTCTTCTAGTAAGTCTTAGAAATCTAGTTGTTATTTCACACTGTATATCCCTAGTCACATTTCAAGTGCTCAGTAGCCACATCTGGTCAGTGGCTACCACATTGGATAGCCTTGGTGCAAAAAATCGAATAGATAGAAATGAAATCCTGTACCTGGCAGGTTTTTTTGTTTGTTTGTTTGTTTGTTTTTATGTTCTCAGTGCTTCCAATAATGTTTCCACTGATGTTAAGTTTGCATACTTACTCTAATAGGTTTTGTATTTGATAGTTACGTCTTTACTTTGTACAAAGTTTTCTTAGTCAAATCACAGTCCAAGAGAAAATCCATCCAACTCTGTTTCCTCACATATAGGTAAAAATAAAAGCAAACTCAATTTTATTTTCCTCAAACCTCTACTTAACAGTAAATAAACTTTGCCCGTCCTTTCCCATCGTATCCTAGGGTCACGACAATGAGGAATGACGACTGAAATTCTTAAAATGTTTCCTTTTTGCATTCAGTTTTCAAAATTCCCTTTAAGTCCTGCAGGTCTGAAAGGTTAAGAATAACCACAGCTCCGGAGAGGACGTCTTGGCTGTGTTCTTCCTTGGGGTCTTCTCAGCGCTTCCGCCCACACCGGGTCCTCATCCTCGTCTAATTAAAAAACCTCCCGATCCCAAGCTCTACAGAAATCAATGCGCTCTCTCCCACCAGGTAATCCCGCAGCCGCGCACTGCAGTCTCCGGTCTGATGCTGCATGAGTTTGATTTTATATACTCTATTGTCATAATTTATTAACTTGATAAAATCTGCTGACTCCTCCTGGAAAATACCCTGTTTGTATGTTATTTTCCTGTAGCTTTCTCTTTACAGCCGCTGTTACTGAGCATTTACATGAGAATAGGCCTTTTGTTTTTTCTAGAAGTTCATCTGTGCCCGCTGTTTATTTTCTCCCCTGAAGCCACAGCTCGGTTTCTGATCTGCTTCGTGCTTTTCATATTGAAAGCCCTCCATGAACCCCGCGTAATTCTTCCTGGCCTCCTGCCTGCGAGTTATCTGGGTGAGCGGAGTTGCCCCCCTTTCCTGGCAGGGCAGCCCCGAGAGACCAGAAGGCGATCCCCGGGGATGTGGGAGTTCAAGCGGAAGCCCGTACTCCTGGAAGCGCTTGTCCTGGTTAGTTACCCTGCTGGGGATGATCGTGTCCACGACATCAGGCCTGTTTTTGTCTCAGCAGCATTTCCGAAGGAAGGCTGCGTCGCCGGGAAACGAGAGATGAACGCTGGGTGGTGAAACTTCACTAGTAAGTACGCGCTCCGTGTGTGTCTCCGCGGAATGGTTGCGGGGTCCTCTGTGGGCAGAGCGGGGCAGTGGCCGCAGGTACCAGGGTATTTGCGTGGGCGGAGGAGCAAGTCCTCCCTACGCAGGCCTCCTTACATGCTGTTTGTTTCTCAACCACAGCTTTGGGGTCAGTTGGCAAACAACAGAGAGAATCATAAATAGAAGTTCCAGGACGTTCTCATTGGCCACTCAACCAGCTTGATTTATTCAGGGTCTTTGGATTGTTATGCCCGAATGACCTGAAGAATTTGCTTACTGATTAGGGATCAGCAGCTGTGATGATTAAAACGTAAAATTTAGAACATCTGTGGAGCTGTTCTTAATGCTCCATTTGGTTTCTCGGAGAAGGGTGGTTCCCGCAGCTCCTACAGATGAGTGTTCAGGCCCGTGGCGTGGGGCGAGGGGTTCCGGGCTCCCTGCCCTCTGAGGTGCCCCACAGCGTCCAGTCCTCTTCCCTCCATCGACACAGTCCCGTGAAAACCCTCCCAGAACCTGCTCGCCTGCAGCCACCGCTACCCTCCACCAACCCTTTTCTTTGGATCCATGTGATATTTTGTTTGAAGCTCTCTTACCTAAGTTATCATCGCCTACTGTCTTTTCCTCTTGTTAGATTAGACACTTCTTGGGGCAAAGACTGTAATGAATTCATCTTCACCTTCTCTGAAGGCCTAGGATTCCAGTGGTATTCTTCTGTTCTTCCTGTTGGAATCGTGCTCCATGCAATGCTGAAGTCACTCATGAAAAGAAACACTTTAAAAAACACCCCCCGCCCCCCGGTTTGACTCGGTGAGAATCGATCTCATAGTGAGCCGCCTGAGGAAAAGCAGACATGAACACGCAGTGTCTTACCATCCCCTGGGGGAGGGCACCCGCCAAGTCCAGGGTCGCCGTTTTGGTGAATTGCAAAGTGTTCGTAGTTCATGTCCTAGAAACTCCAAAACGTGTTGGTATCAGTTTCCAAAAGAATCCGGCCCCTTAGCGAGACGTCGGGAGCAGGGAGGAAGCTCTGCGAGGCCAGGCTGAGAAGAACCGTGATGGAGGTGGCGGGCGTCTCAGGTGTGAGGAGTCAGCCCTGCTTCACCTTGGCCTCGGGCCCAGGCCGCCGGCTGTGGGGAGCAGCTGTGAACTCGCCGCCTCGCTCAAAAACAGACCGGGCTGCTTGGCGGGAAAGTTTCCATGGTTGTCCCCCCACGGGAACCGGGACAGAGGCCTCACCTCACCCAGCAGCCAGCTCAGACGTGTGGTCGTGACTGTGAACTCCTGCGTCTCTTCTCGCGCATCACTTTCACCTTCTTCCAGGAGCTCAGCTCACTTCCCCACACCTCGCCCCTCCTGGAAGGCAGTTTGCCCACCGCATCCGGGCCTTCTCAAGGCTGGGAAGTTAGAACAGTGCGTCCCACCCGAGGGCTAGCTCTGCTGCTCTTCCCGGGGAGGGGCCTCTGTCCCTGGCAGGACCGGCAGCAGGGGTGGCCCGGCAGGGGTGGGTGGCCCAATAGGGGTGGGTGGCCTGGCAGGGATGACCCAGCAGGGGTGGGTGGCCCGGCAGGGGTGGGTGGCCCAATAGGGGTGGGTGGCCCAGCAGGGATGACCCAGCAGGGGTGGCCCAGCAGGGGTGGCCCAGCAGGGGTGGGTGGCCCAGCAGAGATGGCCCAATAGGGGTGGGTGGCCCAGCAGGATGACCCAGCATGGGGGGTGGCCCGGAGAACCATGTGGCTGTAGGATTGTGTGGGAAGAGCTGCAGTGCTGTGGGGCATGGAGAGGGAGCCTGTTGAGGAAATAAAGGCACAGACTAGTCACAGGAGAAGCCGGACTTCCGGGAAAGTGGGGAGTTCAGGAAATGCATGTCCTCCCACCTAAAACTCTCTGTAGAGATGAAGACAGGTTAAAGGAATATTCAGTCCAGGCTCAGCCTCCGAGGCAAAGTCTATGGGAAAGTGAGTGTGGGAGGGCAGACTTCCCACAGAGAGTGTGGCGTGAGAGAGCTCACATGTGTGTTCATGGATTTGTATTCATTTGTTCACCAAACATCTGCTGAGTGTCTCTACTGGGTCAGAGCTGGCCTAGGAGCAGGGCCACAGGAGTGAGCAGAAACAACAGAACTCCTTTGCCTCGAGGCACCTGCATCCTAGTGGTGTTTGTGTGTGTGGTTTTGATTGTGTGTGGTGTATGGTGTGAGTGTGTTGTGAGTGTGTGGTGTGCATGTGTGTGGTGTGTGAGTGTGTGGTGTGTATGTGTGTAGTGTGTGTGGTGTGAGTGTGTAGTGTGAGTGTGTGGTGTGAGTGTGGTGTGAGTGTGTGGTGTGAGTGTGTGCTGTGAGTGTGGTGTGAGTGGTGTGAGTGTGTGGTGTGCATGTGTGTAGTGTGAGTGTGTGGTGTGAGTGTGCGGTGTGCATGTGTGTGGTGTGTGAGTGGTGAGTGTGTGGTGTGTGAGTGGTGAGTATGTGTGTGGAGAGAAGGAAAGCAGAGAAGGAGGATGAGGTTTGGGGTAGAGGGGTTGTAATTTAAAAAAATAATTATTTTTGAAAGTATTACAGATGTCCCCTTTTTCCCGCATTGACCCCCTCCAGCCCCGCCCCACCCCCGCCCCAGGCCTTCAGCACCCATTGTCTGTGTCCATGGGTTGTGCATATCTGCATACAAGCTCTTTGGTTGATTACCTCCCACCCACCTCCCCTCTGAGATTCCACACTCTGTTCCATGCTCCCATGTCTCTGGATCCACTCAGTTCATCAGTTTGTTCATTAGATTTCACATATGAGTGAGATCATGTGATACTTGTCTTTCTCTGACTGGAGTATTTCACTTAGCATGATACTCTTCAGGTCGCTCCATGCTGTCTCAAAGGGTAAGAGATGCTTCTTTTCTACTGCTGCGTAGTATCCCATGGTGTGAATGGATCACAGCTTTTTACCCACTCGTCTGCTGATGGGCACGTGGGCTGTTTCCAGATCTTAGCTATTGTCAGTTGTGCTGCTATGAACATAGGGGTGCATCCATTCTTTCTGATTGTTGCTTCGGGTTTCTTAGGATATATTCCTGGAAGTGGGATCACTGGGTCAAATGGCAGTTCCATATTTAATTTTTTGAGGAAACTCCATACTGTTTTCCAGGGTGGTTGTACCAGTCTGCATTCCCACCAGCAATTGAAGAGGGTTCCTTTTTCTCCGCATCCTCGCCAACACTTGTCATTTGTTGATTTGTTGAAGATAGCCATTCTGACAGGTGTGAGATGGTACCTCATTGTCGTTTTAATTTGCATCTCTCTGCTGATCAGTGACTTGGAGCATTTTTTCATATGTCTCTTGGTCTTCTGAATGTCCTCTTTGGAAAAGTGTCTATTTAGGTCCTTTGCCCATTTTTTAATTGGATTGTTTGTCTTCCTTTTGTTAAGTTATATGAGTTCCTTGCATATTTTGGTTATTAACCCTTTATCAGATGTATCATTGCCAAATATGTTCTCCCAGACAGTGGCTCTCTTGTTGTTTTGTTGATGGTTTCTTCTGCTGTGCAGAAGCTTTTTATTTTGATGTAGTCCCACCTATTTTCTCCTCAGTTTTCTTTGCCGTAGGAGATGTATTGGTAAAGATATTACTAGGAGAGATGTCTGAGATTTTGCTGCCTGTGGATTCTTCTAAGATTTTTATGGTTTCACAACTTACAGTAAGTCTTTTGTCCATTTTGAATTTATTCTTGTGTATGGTGTAAGTTGGTGGTCTAGTTTCATTTTTTTGCAAGTATCCAATTTTCCCAGCACCATTTATTGAAGAGACTGTCTTGATACCATTGTATGCTCTTGCCTCCTTTGTCAAATATTAATTGAGTGTAATGCCTTGGGTTGATTTCCGGGTTTTCTGTTCTGTTCCATTGATCTGTATGCCTGTTCTCGTGCCAGTACCAGGCTGTTTTGATTCCGTTGGCTTTGTAGTATAACTTAAAATCGGTATTGTGATTCCTCCAACTTTGTTCTTTCTCAAAATTGCTGCATCTATTCGGGGTCTTTTTTGATTCCATATAAATTTTTGGAGTATTTGTTCTAGATCTGTGACATATGCCATTGGTATTTTAATAGGGATTGCATTGAATCTGTAGATTGCTTTGGATAGTATGGACATCTTAATGATGTTGATTCTACCAATCCATGAACATGGTATATTCTTCCACTTGTTTATGTCTTCCTCTACCTCTTTTTTTCAATGTCCTGTAGTTTTCCGAGTACAGGTCTTTTGCCTCCTTTGTTAAGTTTATTATCTTAGTTTTTTTTGTTGCAATGGTAAATGGGATTGTTCGTTTAGTTTCTCTTTCTGAGAATTCATCACTGGTGTATCTGAAAGCCGTCCATTTTTGGTTGTTGGTTTTGTATCCTGCTCCATTGCGGAATTCATTTATTAAATCCAGTGGTTTTGAATAGGCAGCTGGGCAAGTCCTCTGAGAAGGTGACAGCTGAGTGACCTGGAAGAGGGGAGCAGGGGAGCCATCATGACTTCCGCTGGAGGAGGACTTTAAGGGCAGAGGAAACGTCACTATGTGAGTAGCTCACATTTGTAATTTCACATCAGCTGAGCCACTTCCTGTCCCTGGAGGCTCTGCAGAACCAGCGCTGGGTGGTGAGTCTGAAGCCTCTGAGAGAAATAGTTCTATCGGAGAAACTTGTCATTGGGGCCACTTAGTCACTGCTTCCTCCTGTCACGGACACGGGCCCGTGGGGTTCTGGGCATGACTGACCAGCAGATAGGGGCCTCGTCACCCTGAAAAGGTTAGGGTAGGAACTGGAGAGACTGGCAAAAGTTAAAATATCAACTTTCCCCTCAACTTTTATGTGTAAATTTACAATTATGCTTCACTAAGTATAAGTGAGTTCATTTTGCCTTTGCACAGAGCCAGTGTATGTGGGAAATGTTACAAATCATCTTTTCGTATTTGCTAAATCTGGCCCTAATTCCATTTTCAAGAAGTCGTGTTTGCAGAAATAAGGCGCATGGAAATGAACAAATAATGAAAAATAGAATGTAACACAGCCCTGCAGTCCTAGAGAATTAAAACTTTGTCAGGATTATTTATAAAATGTGCGCCAGGATCCAAAAGTATTTACAGTCTGCTCCATGGCTTATAAAATCTGGCGCAACCCAAACATACTTGGTAGTTTCAGGAGACCCAGAACATGTTTCTGAAATCCTGTGACCAACTCCACAAAGCAAAGATGCCCAGATGGCGGCTCATCATCTTGACATGCGAAATCCCAGCTACCGTTAGGGTTATTCTGTGGGAAGCCGCCTATTGTCTTCTCTAGCAGAGAGGTATGGACAAGGAGCCCGGAAGGCTAGTGACCCTTGAGCCCTGGCAAAGGTCAGGGCTGTGCACCCACTGTTTAGTCCAGACAATGGTAGCTGAAGCAGCTTCCCCACCTATAGTCATGTCAATCCTTACTGATAAGATAGTCTGACTGTTACTGGATCTTGCCTGCCTAAGGGCTATGGATGGATCCCAAACTGAATAAAAGAATGACAAGGCCTGAGCACAAGCAGAATCTATCCTCTTGGTATGGGCTCTCGCCTGGTCCCCCAATTTCCAAATTATCTCTTGTCTCGTCTCTTTCATTTGTGTGCGGCCCCTCTTCCAGATCCTGAACCCTGAACCACGCGGGATGTGGGGGAACATACATGTTATTCCGAAGAGAAGTTGGGTCCTGGATGGAACCGGGCTACGCTCTAGTTCAGGGTCTGAGTGTAGCTGACGATCCGATTTCTGATGACTCAGGGAAATCGGAACAAGGTGGGGAGTCAGGATCCAGAACTCGGGGCTGGGGGTGAGGGAGGCGGAAGAGGCTGGGCATGCCCCCTTCTTTGGGGAAGAAAAGTGAACGAAGGTCATAAGACCCTTTGAAATACAAGGCAGCTCAACAATGGACCGCCAAGTGGTGTATTAGGCTTGAGCGATGGAGAATCAGCTCCAGCTTCAGAGGTGGTCCAGTAGACGGTGCGGGAGGGATGCTGCAGAGGGATGCTGCAGAGGGATCTCCGTGTGCGTCCCCCATCCCGCACCCTCGCTCCCACAACCATTCAGAGGGTGGGCCACGACGCCATCCATCCGGGCCTCTGTGAGACAAGAATCTCACATGGCAGCATCCCTTTCCATGGGGCCACAGAGCCAACTCCTGCTGCTCGCCCAGGCCTCCCCAGGCCGCTCATCAAGCGCTGAGCGCTGCTGCTCCGCGGGATGAATACCAATTCGAGAGCCGGCCCCCGAGGGGGGAGAGGAGAGGCAGGGGCACTGGCTCTGCTGTTCTGGGGAGGGGCCGCCAGGAAAACATTCCCCGGGCACCCGCCGTACTCTCCTCGCCAGCCCTGGGGGGCGACCCCGCGAACCGCAGGCTCATTTGTCAAGTAGAAAGTGGGGGTGCATCAGAGGCTTCATGTAGCTAGTAATAGGGTTTGTTTTTCTAGGCAATGATGGCTGAGTCTTATTTGTTTTTCATTTTAGAATCAGGCTGCAGTTGTCTGAACTTTTTCTGTTTGCAGTTTTCTCTGACGGTATCTCCTAAAAGAGGTCGCCTGAAGCTCAGGGAAGCTTAGAAGGTTCTGGAAACAAAAAAACTTATCACCTACAAGAGAGAAAAATGTATCGGGGGAACATTCAGGAACATAGGATGATGAGTGCTTTCAAGTTAAAAACAATCTCAATAGGAAAATCACCCGAATTGGAGCAGGTAGCTCAAACCAGCAGGGCTTTCGTCAGCTGCAATATTTGTTCCCTCACGTACCTCTCTCTACTCAGCCAGTGATGTGCAAACCCAGCGTTCTGGGCAGGGGGGTGGCCTCGTGTGTGCCCCTTCTTTGCCCCTCTCCCTTGTCCTGTGCACGTCCCCGTCTGGTACCAGGCGTCTCTCAGCTGCGTCTTGGGGCCAGTGGTTCCTAATGTGATCCTAGGGCTTTATGACCGGCCACTCTATCGGAAGCAAACTTGTTGAGAACCAACTACATGCGTGGGAATAGGGGCGGGAAGCATATTTCCCCCAGCTTATCCCAGAGCCGCCTTCTGCGGTCCCCGAGAGCGAGCGCACGGCGCGGAGACGCTCAGAAAACCCGATTGGGTCCCGAGTGCTCAGCACACAGAGTTCCCGGAGGCTGGGAAGCTGTTGCGGCGGGAAGTAGTCTGAACGATGGGCCATGTGGGGGAGGACAAAAATTAAACTGAGATGACTGAGAAACATATTAACTAAAATTATATTTGATTTGCCATCAAGAGCTCCCTCTCCTAGATGCTGGGGAGAGGGCCTCTGTGGGAGCCGGGAAGTGTAGCTGCCTCTTCTGAATTGATGGGCTCCCAGGGCTGATGGGAAGAGCTTAGGAGGAGGGAGGGCCACGGGGACCTTGCGGTTGGCGGCCTCGTGATGGACGGGGAAGAAGGGCTGGAAGACATGAGACAGCAACCCTTCGGCTCTGAGAGCTGTCGCCTTGTTCTTTCGTCCTTGCAGCGGGCAGACACGGGGTAGGTACTGACTGAGGAAAGGAGAGCTTATTTTCACGGATGAAAATAGGAGGCAGCTGCAAAGCAAGGGGCGGGTCTGGCAGATGCCCCTCAGGTGACTAGGGGCGCTTCCCTCCGCGTGAGAGCCGTCCAAAGACGGCGTCGCGGAAACTGCCCCCGGACTGGAGCTTATTGGCTCCTTATTCGAGGGACTCATGGCCCCGAGACTGTGGACGCTGCCACGCAGAGTGAAAGCGGACCCTCTGCAGCGCGGTCTGGGATGGAGAGTGACCACAGGGGCAGCTGCCGAGCAAGTGTATCTCAGGGAGGAGGAGCGCTGCAGAGGCCGCGTTCGGTACAGAACAGACCGTGGCCTTTGGGTTGGAGTACTGGTTACCATAGTGATTGATGGGCCGTTGCCGTTAAATCTTTTTTTGTATCTGTATGAACTCGAGGCAATGGACCTCCAGCAGCCAGGCTGGTGTTTTGTTTTTTCTTAAAGATCATTAGACGGCACATGCCCTCATGTACTGATGTCCTTTGCGACCTTCAGCAGAATCCTGGGGGACGGGAAGCCCTGTTCCACGTTGTTGACGGGGCGGGGTGACGGGTGGGGGCCCGCAGGCCACGGGAGAAGGCCTTCGGGATCATTCCAGGGAGGACCATTTCTATAAGAGACAAATGTCAGTTGACGAAGAGTTTCCTTTGGCATAAAGCCGATCGGATCAAAAGCAATGGAACCCAGGCCGTGAGGAGGGAAGGCCGCGTGCTCCCTGGAGGAGGAGCTGGGGGAGGGGTGGGCACGTCACACGTGGGGAGGACGGGGCAGGCTGTGCGCTCAGGGAGGACGGGGCAGGCCTGGGGGGAGCACCGTCCGCAGGCCTCAGGCGCAGGAGGTCAGTGTGGGGGCTGCCCTGAGACGCACGGGGCCAGAGCCGGTCAGCTTCTGGGCGGAGCTCGGGGAGAGCGGCTCTCTGAAAACCGGAGGGGTGCGACCCGCCAGGCCAGGGCACTTGGGGAGGACTCTTGGAAGCTGTCAAAATGGAGGTGCCTTTGGGAGGTCAGCCACATCGTGACAGTCAAGAGGCTGACGGACAGGCGGGAACGTAGGGAAAGGGTGGCGCTGTCCTGTGACTGAGAAGCTTTGTGAGCTGAGGTGCCTGAGGAAAGGCAGGATGCAAAGGCTCTGGGTCAGAGCTGCTCAGACTTACTAGCGAACACAGGACGGAGTCGCCAGGCGGGTAGTTGGAACGTGGATTCCGATTCAGCAGGTCCCGCTGGGCTAAGGTTCTGCGTTTCCAGCCAGTTCCCAGACGGTGCTGAGCACACTTTCCAGAGATCAGACCTGGATAGCAAGGAGCTAGGTCCAAAGGCCAGCCTTTGAGTGGCCCATGGGCTGGACCATTAAGTCTCAGTTTGGTCACCATGAATTGTTGTTAAAGAAGAGTTTAACATGACCGGCCGGTGTGCTCAGCGGTTGAGTGTTGACCTATGAACCAGGAGGTCACAGTTGAATTCCCGGTCAGGGCACATGCCCGGGTTGTGGGCTCCATCCCCAGTTGGTGGCGTGCAGGAGGCAGCGATCAATGATTCTCTCTCATCATTGATGTTTCTCCCTCTCTCTCCCTCTCCTTTCCTCTCTGAAATCAATAAAAATATATGAAAAAAAAAAGTTTAGCATGGTGCCATGTTAATGAGTATATGTTTTAATTTTATTAGGTAATTAATTAACATTGTAATTGTTAATATTTTAAGTATATTGGATTATAGGTGGTTTAAACTGCCTTTGATGACAACTATTGTATCAATGTCCCACTCAGATTATGGATAATGTGGACTTCCAGTTGTCGGGGTTTGACCATCTCTCTCCGATGGCGTCATGCCAGGAGACTCGGGGACATGTCGTTACCTTTACTGTTCTAACTGCAGCAGCACGTGCTAGGACTCCGCTCTTTCTCTTGATTTTTATTTTTTTCACCACGACTGAGGCCATGGATCCCAGCCAACTCCCTGGAAAGAATCCAGACCTATACATTTCTCCTGCCCATTACCACTGAAGCAGGGGAAGCAAAGTAGAAAAGCTCTATTTACTACAACATCCCCCCCCTACAATTTAAGATCTCCACTGGTATGCCAAGTCAATATTAGAGACATGTTTAATACACTGAGGTATTTTGAGGGTGGGGAATAGAAATAACACCTTTTATTTCAGCATCAATTTGAAGGGAGCTGACTTTGTACTGAATAGAGATCTCAGCCCATAATCTTGGGTTCCCGAGCACACAGCACCAGTTTAGCTTCTAATTTACTCTCGGGTGACTGAATGGTATTGCTTAATTATAACAGTTGCAAATTCCAGCCCCTGAGATCTATCACAGGCAGCCACACGTCTGCGGGGCTTTGCAGCAGAGAGGGTGCCAAGACGAAATGCTCATTTTTTGTATTATTTTGCTTTTATTAGTTTTTAATACATATATGTAATAAACAAGATGAGCAAGACAACGCTTAAATATGCGCCGATGGTAGTCGAACGTAAGATATTAAGTTGCAGCCGTGCCCATTCGTGGAGCAGCCTATGCGCCCCGGGAGCGCGGGCGGCGCGGGGATGCTTCGAAGGAACTCGGGCTCAGTGAGCGGGGAGGGGGCTCTCACCCGGGAGCGGGAGCGGCGCTGGCGGGACCGCAGAAGGGACCGCACCAGCAGCACGGCTCAGTTCTCTGTGCAGAGGAGGCTCGGTGTTGCCTCCAGGACTCAGTCCCGGCTCCATCACAGGTCACAGACACGCAAGCTGGAGTCAGCAGACTCAGACAGTCAGGGTGAGAGGAGCTTCGGTTGTCTCAAGCTTGTCAGTGACACATCGCAATGAAGAAAATTTGCTTTTTCCCAACAAGAGAAAAGCTGTTCTCAAGATAAGCAGAGTGCGTAGCTATCATTTCCAGGAATTAACATTAGACCTTATTTGGGAAAGTAATGAATGATATCATTTTACACAGACAATAGTTTTGGAACCTATTTTAGAAGTGGTTTTTCTTGATGTTTTTGTACAAAGATACCCGCCATGTTACAAACTATGTGATGTTTCCGAATTGTCTAGGTTTAAAAGGGGAAGAGGATTCTTCCTATATCGCCTGAAAAATGTCCTAGCAAATACAACCTCAGATTTCACCAATGACTCATCTCCCTTGGGCCGTAGTGTTTGAGTAAATGTAAGAAGAGAAAAAGAGAGAAAAGTACAAAATATAAAAAAAAAAAATATAGCCAATTAAAAAAAATTGCCTCTGAGTCTGCCCAGCAGGGAGCCGGTAAAAATTAAGCTGGGCTGATGCAGCTCCGAGCCGCGCAGGGCCGCAGCGGGAGGAAGGCCGGGGTTGGCTGCCAAGAGGCAGGCTGCGTAAGGAGCCCGAGAAGGCGCCCTGAGAGCAGCTTCCAAACCCTCCTGGCCCAGCCTCGAGGATCCTCTCCCACCAGGAACACGGCCGCCGCCTCGGGGCCAGGTGCGCCTCGGGTGTCGCTGGGTGAGATGCTACCCGGAGGGTGCAGGGAGCCTGGGAAGCGGGTCTCATTAGCCAAGCCGAGCGCCAGGCTCTCGCCGTGCCTGCCCAGGTGGGTGCTGAGCAGCTCGATGGCTCATTAGAAGACTCCCCCATTCCCTTGGCTGAACCCAGCTTTGCACAGTTGTGTTTTTTTTCAAACCAGGCAGCTTCCAGCAAAACAGTTTTGGGGCCCTGCCTTTTCGGTGCCTCATGCCCACACCAGGCTCTGGCCAGCGGGTTTCCAGACCCCCCCAGAGTGGAAGTCCCCAGGCCTGGCCTTCTTGAATCTGGAGCCCCTGCTCAAGCCTCGTCGACACAGATCCAGGCCCGCGTCAGCCTCTAGGTCTTGTCTGCAGACTCGCGTGCTAATTTCAGATTGACCACTCAGAGCGTGGTCCTCGGGCCAAAGCGTGGTCCCTGGGTCAGCATCGCAGCCTGAGAGCTTGTCTGACCTGCACCGACACAGCCCCCCCAGAGCCACTGGGTCGGAGGCTGCTCTGTACGAAGAGCCCGGGACGAAGGCTCCTCGAAGGCCGCTTTCTGCAGCACCGTGGTGGAAATGACCGAATGAAGGCCCACGCAGGCGCTGGCATCAGAAAAGGGACTTCCCCAGGGCAAGTTTTGTGCTAAAAGAACAATAGTATGTGATAAACAGGAATCTACGTCAAAAGCCTTTGGGCTTTGGGTCTTAGGTGTTGCCACAGCCACTCCTCGCCAAGTCCCGCCTCCTAGAGGACCCTCTGCCCCATCGCAATGCAAGGCCGAGGCTTGGGGAAAGCCATGGCCAACTGTAATGATGGAATCCTATACAGTAAAAGCCCAATATGCTAAGTGTCTAATTGCCCGGTCAACTGTTCAACCAAAGAGTAATATGCTAATAATATGCTAAGGCCGCTCAACTGCTTGCTATGGTATGCACTCCATGGGTAGACACTCCAACTGATGGGTTAGCTTGCTGCTGGGATCTGGCCAATTGGGACTGAGTGAGATAAGCCAGACATGCCCTGGAGCCCTCCTGCGGTCCCTCCCTGACTGGCTAACCTCCTGCTTCCCTCCCTGGCCCCGATTGTGCACCAATGGGGGCCCCTCGTCCTGGCCTGCGCCCTCTCACAATCCAGGACCCCTTGGGAGATGTTGGAGAGCGGGTTTTAGCCCAATCCCGCAGGCCAGGCCGAGGGACCCCACTGGTGCATGAAGTAGGCACCAGGCCTCTAGTTGAATATATTTTCCTAGAAGCATGCATCTGTTTTTCCATGGAGCAGGAGATGAATGCAGTCATCCAGCAAATATTTATTAAACTTCAGGGCATAAGAGCTGCAAGCAATGTGACAGAGCCAGGAATAGCACCGTGTCGGGCCAGGGGACAGTCCATGCCATAGAGCTCTTGCCCCTTCTCCTCGCCCACCCCCTGCAGCCCTGAGGCCGGAGATCTTAGCTGGAGCTGAGCTGGGTGTGTGTGGGAGGAAGGGCTAGTGCTGGAGAGTAAATGAAGATGGCAATCCGCTTGTTTCTGCCACCGCTGACACCAGCCCGAACCAGGCCTCGCTGCCGAAGGGCAGGACACTTACCTTCAAGCAGTTGGAAACTGGACAAGGAGCAAGGGGTGAGCACCCCAGCAATGGACTGAGACAGTCTGGGGGACTAGACTCACCACAGGGACTTCTGTTACCTCAGTGTGTCCTGAACACCTGTGGGACCTGCACCAATCTTCATCCAAAGAAGCAGGATGAACGGGCTGCAGACAGCGCTGACTTAAAGGAGGGGGGGAAGATGAAGGAGAGTTGGGGGCAAGTACAGTTGCTCCATGACTAATGGTCATAGTTGTTCAAATGAACAGTTTTCCTTAAAACATCCATTTATTAATACATTAATAGATTCCTTTTTTATTAAGTTTAGAAAGGGTATTGTAAAATCAAGCAATAATTGTATTAAATTCTTAAACTTTGTGAGTTGAAGACTCCGGCTTTAGCAAACGCTTGCATATGTTACCACAGAACAGGTAGTCTCGTTTTAGGTTATAGATTCCATTTTCTCAGGTTAAAACTTTCCAACCACCTGGTGGGTGAGTCTTTTTAAAGCTCCGGCTGGGTCACGTTAGCCATATTTGAATCATGTGAGGGTGAAAACACACACTTTTTGTCTCTAAAAAAAGTGCTCTGACCTTCTTGGGCTTTTATAACTCAAAGAGTTGAAGCCATAAACTTTCAGCCGAATGTGAGCAGGGTTCTCCTTGAGCAAGGAAAATGAAGGCAGATCGGAAGGAAAGCGTTTCATGTTCCTTAGGTGGGAATACTAGAACTCGAGCCCGTGTCCAGGCATCCAGACAATTCATGGCGATTCCCAGGGCCGTGTAGAGACCCTCAGCGAGACTAACCCGGAGACCATGTGAGTTAACGTTTAACGTTGCTTTGTTCTCTGCTGAGGAGTTTTTGTTCTCATAAAATTAAATGCAAATATTTACGTTAATAAAATGTTTAGATTAGAAAATGAAGCACTTTGGGATTTTACTAAAATAGAAAAAATATATAGACTTGGTAATGTGGCCATATTATTCACATTTTATGATGAGTTCTTATTTTAGTCTGGAGAACTTTATCTAAGGGGGTGAGGAGACCAGCCCATTCTTCTAGACATTAATGTGACAACTGGGACAATTAAAGAAACCGTATGACCCAGCAACCCCTCTTCTGGGTATCTACCTGAAAAATTCGAAAACATTTATTTGCAAAGACATATTCATTCCTGTGTTCATTGTAACATTATTCATGGTGGCCAAGACATGGGAACAACCAAAGTGGCCTTCAGTAGAGGACTGGCTAGAGAGGATGTGGTCCAGACACACCATGGGGCACCACTCAGCCGTGAGAAGGGATGCAATACGGCCATTGTGACAACGAGCAGCACGGAGACTGTCTGCTAAGTGAAGTAAGTCAGTCAGAAAAAGTTAACTCCGATGTGGGATATAAAACTGAAAGTGACGAATGAGCCAACAAGAACAAACAAAAGCTCATAGACCAGGGGTGGGCAAACTTTTTGACTCGAGGGCCACAATGGGTTCTTAAACTGGACCGGAGGGCCGGAACAAAAGCATGGATGGAGTGTTTGTGTGAACTAATATAAATTCAAAGTAAACATCATTACATAAAAGGGTACGGTCTTCTTTTTTTTAGTTTTATTCATTTCAAACGGGCCGGATCCGGCCCGCGGGCCGTAGTTTGCCCACGGCTGTCATAGACACTAGTATGGCCGTTACCAGAAGGAGCAGGGGTAGTGAAGGGTGAAGGGGTCTAACATATGGTGACAGGAGACGATTTGGCTTTGGGTGGTGGGCACAGGGTGCCATATCCAGGTCACGTGTCATCGAATTGTACAGTTGAAACCTGTATAATCCTATTGTCCAATGTCATCCTAGTCCATTTAATAAGAAAATAAAGAAGTCATAACGTTTCTGACCAAATCACTAAGATTAAAGACATGAAACAGCCAAGGAGATGCATGCTCTTCTATGTTTTGCCACTGGATTTACAGAAAGTCTATGGCCATTACTTGACTTTTTGTCCCAAATATATTCATCCGCACGGTTATTTTTCTCTGTTCTGTGGTTTGGAGTTGAAAGAAAGGAGAGTGAACCTCATCTTTCAGGAGGGACCTACTGATGGCTACAAAGGAGGTTAAAGAACTCGTATGTGCGCCTGGAAACCCATTTGTGAAAGCCATTCCCCAATGAGCCCTCATCTAGGACCCGGTGGAAGCCTGTCTGTGCATGAGCTTCTATCAGTGATGGGCACTGCTGCTCCCATTCCCACCAATTCACTCTCCACAGACTTCCTCTCTGTTTAGCACAGGAGGGAGTGGGCAGACAGCTTGCTCTTTTCAGAGGTACTGATATTGGGGTGGGTGGGGTGGATAATTCTTTCCTTTGATAATAACTTTTTTCCCCTTTTCCGAAATAAGTAATCCTCGGCTTTTATAGTAACTTATTGCTAGCCCAGTGGAAACCTGTCCATATTCTAGAATCTCTTCCCACATATCAAGCTGTGAATGTAATGATCCGGCTTTTCTACAACTTCTCACTGTCAGATATTTCCTTCTTGAAAAATAGTGCTCCCTCATCCATATTTTTATAGTAAAACACCCTAGTGAGGCCTCGGCCCTTTTCTATGTTCCTGTAATTAAACAATGCTAAAGGCCATGTAGGAGTGTGTATAATAAAAGTTTAATTTTATATCTTTTTACTTAAAAATATTTTTAATTATTTTTTTATTTTGACATAGTTTCAGTAGTGTCAGATTTACGGAGACCTTGCAAGCATAGAACAAAGAATTCCCGTACGCCCTGCTGTTGCCTTCTCCAGATTTTTACACTGTACCATGTTTGCTTTATACTTCCCCTGCTCTGTGTGTACGTGTGCATGATGCATATAAGCATTATGTTAGTTTATCTGAACTGTATTTTGAAGAGTAAGCTACAGACATGATGCCCCTATACCAGTGATGGCGAACCTTTTGAGCTCGGCGTGTCAGCATTTTGAAAAACCCTAACTTAACTCTGGTGCCGTGTCACATATAGAAATTTTTTTGATATTTGCAACCATAGTAAAACAAAGACTTATATTTTTGATATTTATTTTATATATTTAAATGCCATTTAACAAAGAAAAATCAACCAAAAAAATGAGTTCGCGTGTCACCTCTGACACGCGTGTCATAGGTTCGCCATCACTGCCTTATACCCTTAAATACTTCAATGTATATTTCCTAAAGCAAGGACATTCTTTTACATAACCCTAATGTGATCACCAAACTCAGAAAATTAACATTGATATAATAATATTATCTACATTATTTAAGTTGCTGATTTTACGAATAATTTGTTTTATGGTAAAAGTTGATGCATTGAGTTCAATTGTCAAGTCTCCTTCAATCTGGAACACTCTCCAGTCTGTCTTTGTCACAACCTTGACATTCTGGAAGAGGATAAGCCCGTTGTTTGGTAGAATATCTCTCCATTTGGGTTTGCTTATATATCTTTAAAAGT
Source organism: Myotis nattereri (assembly GCF_964212035.1). Lineage (NCBI taxonomy): Eukaryota > Metazoa > Chordata > Mammalia > Chiroptera > Vespertilionidae > Myotis > Myotis nattereri. Next base: position 92,985,969 of record NC_138083.1, read on the forward strand.
ACAAACTATTCATTCTGGAGGAGCTGGAAAATGCTTGTTGCTCTAGAAACCTGTAAGTTCAAGATTTGTTGGCTTATGTGAGCTTTGAATATGTGAAACGCTGAAGAGGTTGAATCTATGAATTTAAACAGACGGTTTCTGAGCCACGTGCGCATTCTTCAGATTCTCTACACTTTGTCCTTAAATAAAAATAGTAAATGACCCAAGTCACGAGTTGAAAACTGTGAGACTCATTTTTAAGAGACAAGCGCTAAGTCCTTAGTTTTAGTACGTGTTACTGTAGATTGTTTTCTCCTGTTGGGCTATTTGTCCCGCTTTGTCTTAAGTAGCAGACAGGAGTGAGAAGTCGCGCGGGAGAGGTTCGGGAGAGGTTCGTAGGTAGTTGAACCCGTTCACCAAAAAGGTCCAGCAGCTGTGCCGCCAACGGGAAGCCTCGGTGAGGACAGCTGGCCCATTGCTGTCGGGGACGCTTCGTCTCTTAACGCCAAGACTGCTCTTCCCCAGGGTGTCTGTTCTGGGGAGTCCGTACGTTCAGCTCTGTCAGATTACCTTTCCACACACAGCTGCGTAGGGTTTTAAAAATCAGCCACCACATTTTTGGAATCTCTTTTCCCCCTTTTATTTCATTAGGTTTGTTGGGCTGACATTGGTTAATGAAGTTATACCGTTTCAAGTGTCCATTTCTATGACGCATCATCTGTGTAGCATCGTGTGCTCAGCCCAGTCTAGTCTTCTCGGACCCCATTTACTTGATCCCCTTCACCCTCTTCTACGCCCCCTGGCCCCCCAGAAGCTCAGCGAGGTCTTGGGAATCAACTTTCTTTCTCCTCTGCTGCCGTGAAAACTGAAACAGAACTGTTGTTTCAGGAATCAGGTCTCTTCTTGAACAATAGGTTTTCATTGTAGAGCTGAGGAGGGAGCCGCGTGGACAATACAGATGCTGTTACTATTATACTAGAGGCCCAGTGCACCGAATTTGTACAAGGGGCTTGGCCCTCGCAGCCCCGGCTTCGTCCAGAAGTTTGTCTGGAAGGACATCCGGAAGGTTGTTCAGCTGTCCGGTCTAATTAGCACATTACACTTTTATTATTATAGATTATTAGGATAACATATCACATACAGCCCTTTCCCACTGAGATTAAAATTTACTTCCCAGGACACTAAATTTATTTATTTTTAAAGAAAAGCAAAAGGAAATGATGAGAAATAATTTTAAAAACAAATAGCCAGTGACATTCGAGCCCCGAGCAGCTGTTGACCCTGGAGAGCTGTCACCTGGACAGAAGGCGACTGTTGTGCGGGGCCGGCTGCGGTGGCGCCTCTGCAGCTGTCGGCCCCTCCCTCCAGGCGGGAGCAGCGGAGGAGCCACCGGGCAGCCGCCTGAGAACAGCCATCCTCTCCGCACTGTCACGTGGACTGGGCACTCAGCGGCCGCCCTTCTGGTGAAAGCAGCCACCGCAGCCTGCGGCACTCACCGTCCTGCTGGATTTATCGTCCTTGCAAGCGAAGCGATTAATAACAGAATTCTCTTAACTGAGCTCAAGCACTGCCGAGCTTCTCTTCCAGAAAAGTCGATGCAAAGCCCCCTTCTGTTCTCTGTTCATTGCTCCCACCTGCCGTCCGGGGGGCCTGGGTTAGTGCTATTTCGGGGTCTCACTACTTCCCCGGCTCCCAGCAGCAGCAGCCAGTGGCCACTCACCCCTCGCCACCTCCCGCACCCAGAACCTTCCCGAACCGGCATCCTTGTCAGCCCTCTCCCTGTCCCCGGCCTGGGACTCGGCTCTGATGCACCGACACGCACTTCAAAGGCAGCTCAGAATTCACACTTCAAAATTAAAACACGTCTTCTTCCCGGTGCCTGAGCCAGGAAACAGAATCGCCTGGGATGGGAAGTGGTGGAGGAGAACAGACAGCACGACACCGCGCCCGCCTCCCGGGATGGCCTCCTGCCACACGTGTCCCCGCTCGCGTGGCGCCCGTGCTGCGGGGGCTGCTGCTTGTTCTGCGCTGCCACTTCCCTGTCCCCCACATTCCTCCTCACGCCTCAGCCGCCGCGAAGACAGTGTGTGCTTTGGGGCGGGCTTGAGCTTCGAGCGCATTTTTGAAGGGAGCCCCCAGCCCGGAAATGTACTACTCGGGGTGGCAGCTGGGGGATGGGACCGGAGGGCTCCCACAGTCAGAAAAGAAGGGCACAGGCATCGCCCGGAGACGGGCCCAGGCCTTCTTCCAGCCGCGATCGCTCACCTAGAGTCCTGCCGGCCCTGGGCCTCGCCCATTGCCTGGCGTGGGGCGCGGGAGGCCCCGCACTTCAGAGCGCACAGCATGGGCCGCTGTGAGGGGCGCTGTCCTGGCTGTGCTGTGGGGGGATGGGGGGGCTGGTTGCAAGTGATTCCACATGTCCTGCCTCTGGGCTTCCCTCCCCGCCGCCTGCCTGCAGGTGATGGGTCCGCGCTCCACTGAAGGGGCCCACCCATGGCCTGGCCGTCGTGGGGTGGGGGCTGAGGAAGGGGGTGGTGGCAAGAGGAGGGTCGGCACAACTCTGGTGCCTACGAGGGTCCCTCCACCCAGAGAATGCCCAGGCGATCGATCGGCTGGCTGCTGTCGGGGGACCTTGGATATAGGGGTGAGAGGGGGGCGCAGGGGTGAGAGGGGGGCACAGGGTGAGAGGGGGGCGCAGGGTGAGAGGGGGCACAGGGTGAGAGGGGGGCGCAGGGTGAGAGGGGGCACAGGGTGAGAGGGGGGCGCAGGGTGAGAGAGCGGGCACGGGTGAGGGAGGGCTTGGGCTCTGGGGTTCTCTTCTGGAGAACAACACTCCTGGTGTGATCGCTTTCCTCTCTTTTCCCATTTGGAGCCGAGAGGACATGTCTGTCGAAGGAGGAAACCGCTTGGCCAGCGGCGTCTGCCCCTTTCTGCTCGGCCTGGGCTGCGGGCTGGCAGGTTCCCTTCTCCCCCCCCCCGTGGTGACGGGCCTGAGGCTTGACTTGTTCCCAGGTTCTGAGGCGTTAACAACGCGCTTGTGCTTGTGCTGAGGAGAAAGGGCTCCAGAAAGCAAACTCATTACAACCTGAGCAATAGCAGGTGTGTGTGTGTGTGTGTGTGTGTGTGTGTGTGTTAGTGTAATGCCTCGTATATTAATCTTTTAAAAGAGCTGGTCATTATAACCAGCCAGATCCTACAAAAAATGTAAAAATCGATGTTTCTTATCGGTCAGTTTCTAATTGGACAACATTGCCCACTGTCCTCCCGGTTCTATTATCGATAAAACCAGTGATGGAGGGCGCCCGTGAAGATGGGGCGGCCGACTGGTCAGGACCCTGCAATGGATGGTACAGGCTGGGGGTGGGGGTCGGGGGGATCGCACGCAGCTCCAAGCACAGCCTGAGCAGCGGGAATTCATAACCACCAGCAGGTGGGGGTGCTCAATGGATGGAAAGGGCTGAGGTGTGTGTGTGTGTGTGTGTGGGGGGGGGTATGTGTTCTGGCTAACCCGACCTGGTGGATTCTGACTGAAGACAGGACAGGGCCATCAGACGCCCCCGGTGTGTGTGTGTGTGTTTTGGGGGGGGGAGAGGGGGGCCGGGGGTGGAGGCTGAGGAGCCTAGTCAGATATCAGATGACAAGATCTGGGAGTCCAGCACGAGAAATAAATGCACGGAAACTAAAGTCTACACAAGGTAAAGGACAGCCTGAGCTGGGCGTGATGTGTTCCCGTGGCAGGAGGACACTTAGGGAAGTGTTTCCGGGGTGAGGAGGCCTGCCCTGGCTTTGAAGGAGGCATGGGTGCTGGCAGATGAACAGGAGCGGCCCATCCAGCTGGAAGGAGTGTGTGTGCAGGCCAAGCCCCGGCCAGCCTTCCGCCTGCATCGCCTGCCGGCTGCGCTGGTGGCTGAGCCCTGCTCTCTGAGCAGCCCTGGGGCCTGAGCGCTGTCGCTCTTCCCTAGGGAGCAGCCAGGTGGACCCGGGCAGACCAGCATGGGGCCAAGGCGGAGATATTGAGGGACAAATCAGCCTCTGCTCCGGGAAGTGGAGGACTTCTCGCCCTTGAACTTTTGGAGCGAGAAGGAGCGTCAGCAGCCGGGCTGTGGTCTGGCCTGTGGGGATGGGCTGGCCCCCGGAAGGGCGCCCGGTGCTGCAGTGGCTGTTGGTGGCGTTCAGGACAAGCCCACTGGGTAGGGACACTGTTTCCTTCCGAGAACCCTTTGGGATCCTGTGTGCCAGGACCTGGTGGACCGGCGTGCCTGACCTTGTCCAGTGGTCATCACGTGTTGACTGAGAATTCAGAGAACCCCTCCCGGTCCCGTTGCCAAGTTCCAGGCCGCACAGAAGGACATCTGTGCGAAAGGACAGCTTCGCTGGTGGGCAGCTGAGCTTAGCATGTCCAGTTTTCCAGGATAGTCTCTGGGGCAGGGTCTTCATTCCTTCTAGAAATAGGTTGCTGTTGTTAGCAGCCACGTTATATTAGATGGTCCTACGCCGACTATAATTTGATTATCTGCTTTGGTGTTTTATTACGTATTGATTTAAGGTACTTATAAATCTGCCCTTCAATATCTTCTCCTCTAATTGCTCAATGTCCCTCTCAAAGATCTACACAATGAGCTCTCCTCAAAAACTATAAAGAAATCTTGATAAACGGATCGCCTTCCTTTTACCAGTTAACGAGAACTGGTGTTTTACATGTTGCCTTGGCCAACAGGCAGCTCAGAGATAAATACGGTTAAGTCCTCACCGTAGTGGCTTGGTGGGTTGTTGGAAGTGTGGTGAGACTGAAGCCAGTTTGACCACCGGCCAATGGACACACGCAAGAGTTCAGTCCCCACAGCGTCTCATCAACTTAATGGACGATGTTGAAGGAAGCCCATTGTGGGAGGACCTGCTCTGGTCTCAGTTATTCTAGTTTTCCGTGCGTCTCATGCTCTCTTGTCCTTCACAGAGTCCTCCTGTTGCATAGACGTGTTTCATTACGAGCCATTTCAAATCCATTTTGAGAAACAGGAGGTGTAGGAAGTAAACGTGTGCGATGAAACCGTAGCATCTTACTAAATGGCGTCGCCGTGTTTTCTAATGACGTGACCTGTGTGAACTCTGTATGGAGCACAAGTTTGGGTTCCGAGCTGCCATTAGCTGGGGAGCGTTGCTGACGGGCAAGCACCCTCCCTCCTGGGCGCCTAGGCGGGCGTCCTCCGCTCACCGCCTGGAGGGACCCGCTCGTCTCCAGACAGGCCTGTCTCTCCCAGGGCCCCGGGGCTCTCCGTACGTGTCTGGGAGCCATAGCTGTCATCAGTGATGTATTCCGCGGGACATAGAGACTTGGAGCCAGAAGGACTGTAATCACCCGAATCCCATTTAGCTGAAGGGCTGGACGGGCGTTCCGCAGCCACGGAGAGATGCCAGCAGACGCCAGCGCGTTCCAGTTCCTGCCTGGGCTCCGGGGCCTCGCTTCCGAAGGTGTAGCCGGGCCCAGAGACCAGGGTGCTCGCATTGTCCTTCCCGAAGGGCAGACAGAGATGTGGCCCTGGGGCTTCCTTCTTGAGAACAAATTTCCATCTAGTTCTTTGTTTCTGGTCTCCATTGGCACATGGCTCTCTTCCTTCTGGCAGGAGCCGCCCTCCAGGGCAGGGCCTGTCTCAGCCATCTCTCTGCCTGTGGCACCAGCTCAGGTCCTGGCAGAAACAAACATAATCACTCCCTCCCAGAACACCCCCCGCCCCCCTCCAGCCTACATCCTACCTCCCATTGAGAAGCGGAGTCTAGAATCTGGGCTGGGCTGGTGTGACCCACTGAATAAGGCAGAAGAATGTTCATTTTCCTGAACATTTTCTCACACACACACACACACACACACACACACACACACACACTCGTTTGTTTGTCTTTAATGTAGACGGGATTCGGTCGCCCTGTAATTTGATTTATTCACGTGGTGTCTCCATTCCATCTGCTATAACAGGGTGACTGTTCAGCACAGTGCTTAGCAGTCAGCCCTGGAGAACTGTGGGCGCACCAGCACCCCGAGTGTGCGGGGCTCTCATCAGAAACAGCCCCGTATGACGTCCTGACCATGTAAACTCTCTCCAGTGGGGGATGCTTCAGCCTGGTTCCCCGAGGGAAGTGCCCGGAGCCCCACTCCTCTTATTTTATTTTATTTTTAATTGTTATTGATTTCAGAGAGGAAGGGAGAGGGAGAGAGAGATAGAAACATCCATGATGAGAGAGAATCACCGATAAGCTGCCTCCTGCCTGCCCCCTACTGGGGATCGAGCCCGCAACCCGGGCATGTGCCCTTGACCAGAATCGAACCAGGACCCTTCAGCCTGCAGGCCGATGCTCCATCCACGGAGCCAAACCTGCCAGAGCCCCACACCTCTCTGAGCATCAGAAAGGGAACAGTCCTGAAGTCACGTTAGGTTGTAAACACAGTGCCAGCGCAGAAGCTACAAGTCCAGAACCACGCGAGGAACAACTCCGAGCCTGGTCACAATCCACCCTCCCGCCTCTCCCCGGTCTGCTGGGACCTGTGGGCAGCCTCCTTCTGGGGAAGGGGCCGGGGGCAGGTCTGTCTCCACGTTCCTTCCCCACCTTCTCCTTCTCCCTCCGTGGTCCCTGCCGTCCAGGCCTGAGACAGGAGAGCCAGCTGCCGGAGGCGCAGGAAAGGCATTCCACGGGTGGTGGCTCCCGCTCTGACCCAGGCAGCCTCCAACAATGGGCTCTTTCTTACAAGGGTTTGCATGGGCTCCGGGAGGCTCTCCCTGGCCACGAGGGACCTCCCACCTGTATTTCTCTTGAAAAGAATGATGGGCGGGCTTCCAGCTGGCTGCCCTCCAGCGCGCATTCTCTAGAAACACATGGCTCCCTCCTGCTTCCCTCTGCGGAGTGAGGCCTGTCCCCCTCGCAGCTGCCCCCACTGGACAGGCCCTCAGGAGACACCAGGCTGGTTGATTCTCCCCGCGGCCCACACCTGGCCCTGGAATCACCCCCATCTTTTTGCTCCATAAGCTCTGGCAGCGCGGCCACCCCCACAGCCAGCTCGCCTCCAGTTCCTCCATCGGAGCCCGGCAGCCTGCCTTTCCCTTCCTGTTCTCACGTGGGACCAGACATGGCGGTCACTGCAGCCCTGGTCCCCTCAGCTGCAGGGATGTTCCTTCTTTCTCCGAGCAGTGTCTCTGGGGTTCCTTCTTCTAAGTTGAGGGATCAGGGAGCACCCCAAGCCTCTCCTCCGTGGCGATGCTCATCGGACAGCAGCAGCTTTCAGCCGGGAAGTGTCCCTCACCTGCTCCTAAGCCCTCGGAGTTGGTCTTCGTGTGTCTGAACAGGCGAGATGTGTCAGCACTCAGTAGCAGCCTGTTTCCTGCCTCCTGGTGCTCAGTGAAAGCCTCTAACTTGGGCTGATGACTGTGATTGTTGTTGCTGTTATTGACCAGTTAAAAACGATTTCACAGGGTTCCATAGTAGGACTGTTATCATTTATTTACATTTTCCTCTGATAGCCATTGAGGCAGCTTCCGATTTCTCTTTATTAAAGAATAATGCACGAAGATATGTTCAAGGATGTTTATCTTCATGCACGTCTGGAGTTTCTGTAGAGTAGGTTCTGAGAAGTAAGTAATATTTCTGCGTCCAAGGACAAATACAATTTAAAATGGGAGTTGCTGCTCAATTTTCACTTCCCTACCAGGGCTTTCTCACCTTCTTGAAAACATCAATATTTGCATTTTATGCATGTGATGGGTGAAGTCTTTTGCCTTACTGTTTCAACTTACACTTTCCTGATTAACAGAGACGCTCCTCATCTTTCCATATCGTTATTGGCCATTAGGATATCTTCTTCAATTACATACTTCTTTTTCTATTGGCTAATTTGTCATTTTTCTCATTGGTTTCCAGATGCTTTTAATATATTGTAGATATTAATCCAGTCCCGTGGTTTTCAAAGTGCCACCGATAGAGTCCCAAGTTTCTGAGGAACTGGGTGAGGTGTGTGGGGGTGCCCTGCCTTGCGAACCAGAGGCAGAACAGACAGGGCTCCGGCTCCCTCCTCCTGCGCTTCAGCCAGAGCAGCTCTCCTCTGCCGCACTTGGAGATGAGAGCCTTTACAAGGTTGCGTTTTGGAAAATTAAATAGAAGAATGTTGCTAAAGGTAAGTGTTTGAGCCAGATCATCTTTAGGTATCACTATGGCTCTGAAAGACTGTGATCTTGGATTCTATAAATTCTAAAGTAAAGCTGTAGTATGTCAGGAAGAGGTGATAGAAATAGGATTGCTAGGTGACCACATTCTCAGAGCTTGATGTGTTTATTCATTTATGAAGGATTCCTGCTTAGTGCTAGCGAGTTTACCAAAGGCTGGCATGGGTGTATAGAAGACAGCCGTGGCTGCTAACGCGCTAGTTCACAACCCCTGGTTGGTGGGGGAGACAGATAGTGAATAATTGGGGATTATACGTCACTTATGGCATGTGATCCTAACCCAGTGGGCGGTGATGGGAATCTGTAACCCAGAAGTGACTGAACTAGGTGGGTGGAGAGAGAGGGGCTCCAGGTTGGGCGTGGATGGGCAGGACACAAGGCAATAAACAATGCAAATGCATTTTAATTTTCTTTGATTATTGTCTTGTTTAATGGCAAGTCTTCAAATGAACAAATCTACAGAGATTTTTATTTTATAAATACATATACAATTTCTGTAGAATAGATTCTGAGAAGCGAGTAATATTTCTCCATCAAGGACAAATACAATTTAAAATTGGAGTTGCTGCTCAATTTTCACTTCCCTACCAGGGCTTTCTCACCTTCTTGAAAACATCAATATTTGCATTTTCCCCTTGTGATGGCTGAAGTTTTTTTCCTTGCTGTTTCAACTTACACTTTCCTGATTAATAGAGAAGCTCGTCATCTTTCCATACCTTGGTTGGCCATTAGAATATTTTCTTCAGTTAATTTTCTTGGACTGGGAATAAAGGGATGGAGAATAAACTGGGTGAGGTGACCGAGAGAGGAAGGAGAAAGACGGGAGGGAAGATAGAATAGTGAGGTGACATTCCTTTCTGTTTTCTTCCCATGTCCTCTCCCTTTCCCGCTCTCCACCTTTTTAAGGTGAAAGTAAACCTTGACTTGGGTAACTTACAAGTTAAAGTTGCATTTCTAAGGTGGAACACACCTAAGTAGACAGTCTTTTAAATAACAACACGATGCAAATGTGAATGAAAAATGAGATTTTTGACCCACTTCCAATAACACAAAGATCCGCTTGACTTGAATTCAACCAAAAGGAGGACCCAGCATTTACAAGTACTGAGGGACGTGACACGGAAGGTCACGAGCTGTCGGCTATTGCATGGGCGGTGCTGGGCGCTCTCCCAGCCAATGGACTCGGCCCCAGAGAATCAGCTCGTTTTCAGACGGTGCTGACCCGGGTAGAGGGCCCGATTCAGCGTTAGGATTTGGCTGTTGGAAATATGCTTTCTGCTGGGGCTGGAGCCTCCAGCACGGCTCGTCCTTCCCTCCCTGCACTGTCACCCTCGCCCAGTTCCCACCGCCCCTTTCCTCCCAGGCCCAGCAACGCCAGGCGTTGTTTCTGAGGCCTCTGCCCAGGGGAGTCTGCCCTGGTGGGGAGAGGCCCCAGGGGTCACCTCACGCCCACAGCCCGGTTCCTCGGTTCCTCGCAGCCCAGGCCCGCGCCTCCACCCGTGGAGATGCTCCGGCCCCCTGGCCGCTGCTCAGAGGCTGCCCGTTAGTTCTCTGATGGAGACGCGGCCCCGGGAGCAAGTGTAGTTTCAGCACCGGGACGCCTCTGCCCTCTGCGGAGCGTGCTCTTCCGCATCCTGAGTGGGGCCTTTGTGCAGAGGAAAAACCGTTTTTAATACTTGAGTGTTAAATGAATAATTTATAGGAATGTAAAAATATTAAATCTGTTTTATTAAGTTTTTAATTTTGACTTATAAATCTTGTGTTCTATGTGAAAAGCTATTAAAATAAGAGCGAATAATTACACTTTTTTTTTTTTAGAATAGTTCTTTAATTAACCCAACTTGGAAAAACCAGACGTCCTCAAACAAGCAGTCCTGTTTACACATCTAATTTAATTAAATTCCTTGAACATTTATAAATACACCCATGTATTTAATAGATTGCATGTTCTTTTATAGAACTTTGACTGCCTTGACAGGGCAAGTTGAGAACACAGCAAATCTTATAAACCTACTCCATCGAGTTTGCAAACGTAGTAAAGCAGGCGATTAAACATGAACAAGTTCTCTGAAAAATTCCAACAATATTTACAAGTTTTCAAAAAATTTCTCTAAAATTTTCTAAAATTAATCGGACATTCAGGTTGGAATTACAAAGCTTAATAACCCGTCACAATCCCTAATATGCTAAATTCTCTTAAAATTAAAATACTTTAGTACCTGATACAGACCAATTGTCCCAATGGTATAAAAGCTTTTTCCTAAATTTGACACAAAATTGTGAATGCTATGGGTCTTATTTATTTTACTATGCTTATAATTTAGTCTAGTCTTTTCAGGTCTGAAGACTCACTGCAGTGGGCAGGCTGAGGTTGGTTAGTGGGATGACAAGTCATGGCCAGGGTGAGGTCAGAGGAAGGAGGCGGGACATGGGCTTGAGGGCCGTATGCTCCTGTGACAATTCTGTGTCACCAACTGACAGCTAATCTTCCCAAGTTTCTAGGTCAAGGGGAGAACTCCAAATCCATGATTTGACCCAATACTGGTATCTGATGTGAGTCTTCACCTTTGTCCAAATTGTAATGAGCTTCATTCAATTAATTTCTCTACTGCTCTGTTTAAATCAGCATCCCTGTCATTCAGGTTGGAAAGTATGTGGGGCAATACTACCCAATAGAAATGTGATGTGAGCCCCAATGTGAGCCATGTGTTACATTTTTTCAGATAACAACATTAATGACATGAAAAGAAAGTGAAATTAGTTGTGTTTGTAGCACATTGTAGCACAGCCTTCCATCATATATTTCATTTAACTCAATATATCCACGATGTTATCATTTCAACATGTAATCCATATACAGAGCATTGTGTTCTAAATCACGTTCACTTTGCTACCGAAACCCAGAGCAATGACATTCGGATGAATGGAGGGGCTGGGTGGCGGTCAGCAGAGCAGGTGTCAGGATGCGTTTAACAGGAAGCCTTGACATTGCGGCCAGGGTCTGTGTGGCTGCACGTTTCCTCTCTCCTCCGGAGGAGAGAGCCTCCTGCAGGCAGACACCGTTTCCTCCTGCCTCCCACTCCTGCTGCATCAGCTGTTCCACTCCAAGGAAACACGCTCTGAGTGGATGAGTCTAGTCAGAGAACGGCTTCCGCCAGAGTGGCTCTCATTAGGCCTGACGGTAGGATGGCCAGTCCAGTACCTGCCACAGTGTGTGTGGGGCCCGGGCCACCCGTCTCCACCAGGGTGGGAGGTCCAGATTCTGAGTCTCCAGGGTTCTCCTGGTCAGGGGTCCTCCCTCAGCCCATCGGCATCTCCAAGCCCTCATTCCGATCCCTGAAGAGAAGTCTTGGAAGAGGTAGGAACCGCTCCCAGTGGCCAATCCACTCGGGGCTGGGGAATGCTAAGGTAGACTGTTTACCAGGACACGCGGTCATCGCTAGGTGTGAACTGAAGAATCGTCAGTGTGCTTGCCCTTCGACCTATGAAATTCACTTCTGGGAAAGTAGCTCAAGGGAATAGAGAAAAGGTGTGTATTAGTCAGCTTTTGTTGTCTGACAAACGCCCCCAAATCACAGTGGCTTGAACTAATAGCCACGTATTTAGCTCATGACTCTGTGGTCACCGGGTGTGTCTTCTTGTCTGGGCCAGCGCTGCCCATTTCAGCCAGGCTCCCTGAAGACCTTGCTCGGGGGTGAGGGCTGGTGCTGGGGGACCTGGGCTGTCTGGTGGTGGCCAGGCCTGCAGAAGGGATGGTAGTCACTGGCCGTGTGCCTCCTCACCCAGCAGGCTAGCCCCGCCTGTGGCTATGGAGACAGAGTTCCCCGGAGAGCACGGGCAAAGGGCCAATGTGCAGGCACCCGTGTGCGTCAGGGTTGCTAATGTCCTATTTGCCAAGCAAGTCACATGGCTGAGCTCCGCGTCAGCGTGGGAGGGCACTCAGTTACATGCCAAGAGGGCAGGAGGCAGGAGGCAGGAGGCAGGAGGGCAGGAGGCCGTGGCCACCCGAAGGAGAAGAACTGCTGGCATTTCTGCAAAATCCATCTACAAAGGGAGTCAGACCTCCGCGGGTGGAGGCTCATCGCAGTGGTGTTTGCAGCACAACCTTCCATCATGCAACTCAAATGCCCAACGAAGACAATAAAAATGCTGACACACAAGAATATATTTGGTAGCTGTCCTCTAGTAACAGAAAAGAAAATGCCTCTGTTATGCTGTTAAATGAAAAAGAGATACCCAATTTTATGTAACTATTTACTAAACTATAACTATTTAATAAACATTAATTCAAATAAAAATGGTAGAAAGGAATACACACAAATTTTAATAATCGTGTGTATTGAGGAATGATATCATGAGCCAGTCTTTTTGTCATTAATCAAAACGTCTGAACTATGACACCACACGTATATTTATGAAATTTTACTTGAAATTTTGTTCAAGACCCACTTTCAACTTTCCATGTTTTTTAGGAAGAAATAATTTTGTACATCTCCAAGTGATTAGTACGTTGTATTATAGACACTCAGAAAATGTGTTTCAGCAACATTTTCTTAGTATAAAGAAAAATTTTTACAATTTCTTCTTATGAAAGAATAATATAAGACTACAAGACCAAGAAGTAATTTAAGTATGTTCAGGGACCATTTTCATCTTCAGAATTAAGGATTATTTTAATTTCACATCATTGCGTTTTCTCTTTACTTTTCCTTTCAGTTTTAGCACTTAGGATTCCCTATTTTTAATTTTCATACACAGATTTCCTTAATCGATCATTATAATTAAGCATAAAGTCATAAGTTTCAAAGTCATACTTTGCCGGATCCTAGCGTTTTAAATTATTCATTCCACTTACTGTTTTTAGATTAGCTTTTCTTAAAAGTTCCAGTTTATTGTTGCTGTGTTTTATTTTGCGCAGATGAAAAGGCAGAAGAAAGGGAGGGCACTGCCCAGTGAATCCCCCAGTTTGCTGATCGTACAGTTCATGTTGTGTGATGCTCTTGTGTCCTGACCGGACATCAATTTCTCCCAGAAGCTCTTGATTTTATTTCCTATAAACCTTGATGCACCCAGCGGATCCCAGCCAACCCTCGCCGTTTCTTCTCGGACCTTCACTCCTTAACTAAAGCCATGTATTGACACACAACCTGTTTCCCAGGGAGCCGGCTGATCAGGAAAGTAAAGATCAGTGCCGCGTGCCGGCCTCGCTGGAGCGTTCCGGGCTCGTTTCCCCCGCGGTCGACGCGGAGGCCAGGTGGCAGCCTCCACACGAGTAATGGTTCTCTTCAGGCATTTCTAGAAGTTGCCCTTTCTACTCATTATCCAAGTCCAACTGTTTCAGGTGAGAAATTGGGCGTAGATCACATCGTCGTCTGTGCTAGCATCGCCAGGAAAGCAGTTGTGTTCAGTGCCTCTCATTGTCTAGACCCGCCAGGCTCCAACCCGGCTGCGGGGGACTCTTTAGGGAGGGAGCTGTTCATTACACAGAACCAGACCCTGCCACGGCCACACAGCCTGTATTTCCCTCCTCCCTCCCTCCCTCCCTCCCTCCTTCTTTTCCTCCATCCCTCTTTCATCCCTCCTTCCCTCCCTCCACTCCTTCCCTTCCTTCCTTCCTTCCTTCCTTCCTTCCTTCCTTCCTGGGCACACATTTCCATACGCTCTCTTCCAAGCCCTATCTATAAAACCACGTGGCTGGGATATTGAGTGCTACACTGGATTTCATCAGTCTTATCTCTTGGAACCTGTGCAGTCTGCAGTCTATTTACCCTAATATTGTTTTGTTCCCTCCATATATATATATACAAATCAATACAAATATATATATATATATTTGTATTGATTTCAGAGAGGAAGGGAGAGGGAGAGAGATGGAGACATCAATGTTGAGAGGGAATCATTGATCAGCTGCCTCCTGCACGCCCTCACTGGAGACTGAACCCCGCAACCCAGGCCTGTGCCCTTGACGAGGACCCTTCAGCCCACAGGCCGACACCCTATCCATTGAGCCACACCGGCCAGGGCGCCCCCCTTGCTCTTGCTCGCTTTCCCCGGCGTTCAGGCCTCAGAGGGCCGTTCAGGAGCCTGAGCTGTTGACTCTTTGGATCTTCCTGTTTGTGTCACCGTCATGGCCGAGAGCTCTCCCTCCTCTGCGTGTTCCACAGCTCAAAACGCCGGCAGGCTTCGTAGAACCATATTTGGAATTTCCCTCCCTCACGGCTTGAATGGCCTTTGCTTTTACATCAGAGCATTTAGATATCTGATCAGAAGCATTTTGTGTGGATGGAAAGGAACGGACCAGCCACAGAAAGCCAGGGTCTGGGAGACACGTCAGCACAGGGCTCCGTGATCAAACCGGACACGCCAACGGCCGGTTTGACATAGTGGGGACACGTTTTGCTGTAATCTGCGGTTCACGCGCTGGTTTAAAGATAATCGTCAGAACAAGTTCTGTCCAAAAAGCAGAAGGTCAGAGTGGTGGGAAACCTAGTGTTGGGGGTGGGGGAAATGCGCTCGGATAGTGGTAGGGATGTAAATTGGTATAATCTTTCTGAAAAGCAATTTTACAATATATGGAAAGCCTTAATAATGGCCTAATCCCAATGACTCAGCAACTCAATTTACAAGATTTTACCCTAAGGAAATAATTCTGGATTTAAGCGAGGATAAAAGGATGTTCAACACAATCTGGCTAATGGTAACAAAATATTAGCAACAACTTGAACACCCAACAACAGTAGGTGGTTGAGTAATATGCATTGTATAGCATAATCTGTATCTTTATGAAGTTATGCTTGGAAGAATATTTAATGATATAGAAAATGTATAATATAGTAAGTGATAAAAAGCTGTTTATAATCCTATGTAATAAAGGCTAATATGCAAATTGACCGAATGGCAGAATGACCAATCACTATGATGTGCACTGACCACCAGGGGGCAGATGCTCAATGCAGGAGCTGCCCTCTGGTGGTCAGTGTGCTCCCACGGGGGAGCGCCACTCAGCCAAAAGCTGGGCTCATGGCTGGTGAGTGCAGCAGTGGTGGCGGGAGCCTCTCCCACCTCCACTGCAGGTGGGTGGTAAGGAATGAGGGGTCCCAGACTGTGAGAGCTCTGGACTGCGAGAGGGATGTCTGCCTGCCGGCTTAGGCCCTCTAAGCCGGCAGGCGAACATCCCCTGAGGGATCCCGGACTGCAAGAGGGGGCAGGCCGGGCTGAGGAGACCCCCTCCTCCCCCCCAGTGCATAAATCTTGTGCACTGGGCCTCTAGTATATTATAAGACAGGTATCAAATTATAATGTTGTATACTCAAAAAGTAAGTATACATAGCATACTTCTATTTTGGAGGAAAAAGTGTATTTATGCATAGACAACCAAAAAAAGAATGTTTGTTTCTGGGTAGGGGCTTATGCATCATTTTTATATTCTTCATGCCTTCCTTTCCTTTCTAAATTTTCCACGATAAACAAGTATTCGTTTTGTGAGTAGGGAAAGTGTTATTTTAGAAAATGGTGGGAACTGGGAGGGCAAGGATCACTCAGAAACTGTTTATAAAGCATATATTTACACTCACTGCAAGCGTTCCCATTAACAGAGGGACATTAACACTTGCACAGGAGCTCTTGCAGGCTGTGTTGTGTGGATGTGTGTGCAGAACCCAGTGGTCTTTATGCAAAAGGCATACACAGAATTAATAATCCGTACAGGTTTCCCTTTCCATAGATTGATTGACTTCAACAGTCTTTAAAAGCAGGATTTGGGGATGGTGAAATAACGCAATGCAACGTTGTTTAGACCTCCCAGATTATGGTTTATTCCATCCATGTCCTTCACCCCCGGACTCTGGTGCAGAAGAGCTGTGGGGGTTTCTGGGTGTCCCTGTTCATCTGTGTTCTGTGGGGGACGGGGGTCCAGGCAGGAGAGATCTGAGCAGCCGACGCTCCCTGCAGTGTTTCGGGTTCAGCAGCACAGCCCGGGTCCTAGCAGTGGAGACGGGGCAGGAGACCTTGCCCAGCACTGACCCGCTTCCAGGCATCAACGTCACACAAGCAGCACAGCTGCCAGCTGTTCGGAAACATTTTCTTCTTTTCTGACTTAGTTCTGTAAGGAGGACGGTCAGCTCAGATGGGGCACGCCCCCCTTTCCCTCCTCTCTGCTCTGCTCCCTCCAGGACACCCTGGGTGACCTTCCTAACAGGTCACATGGGGTAAAACGTGCTCCCCTCTCCCCAGTGAGGCCTTCAGTTTGCTCGGGGGACCCATTGTCATTGCCCGTGGGCTGAGCACGCTCCTTGCCCGGCTGCTCTGTGAGCCGCGCTGGGCCGCCCCTGGCCCTAAACACCTGTTTCTGACTCTGGCTTATTCGCAGGAATCAGGGCTCACCTTCTAGAGGTCTGGGGGTGACGGGAGAGCCCCAGCCCCCTCTGAGAGTCTCCAGCGGCTCTTTCGCAGGATGACCCTGAGGGGTGCCCGTGGGGAGACGCCCCGCGGAAAGTGGTGGCAATGGGGATTTTCTGGGGGCCGGTGCTCTCCTCACCGCAGCTCACCTGGAAGCTTCACGGAGAGATCTGGTCTCTCTCAGGAAATATTGGGGCGGGGGGGGGTGTTTTGAGAAAGTCACTGGAAGTCATTGCATCACGTGCTAAGGGTGACAGTCTCCCCTCACGTGAGTGAAAGGCCAGCAGGAATCACACGCTTTGGCTGGTGGAGGGCAGCCTCCCCTCCATTGCTTTCTGGGTCTCCCCCCCTTCCTCCTCCTTCCTGGGATCCCATCAAACCCACGGCCGGGCAGGGCTGAGGGGCACCTCGGCGGGCGCCCAGGGATGGTCGGCAGCCTGTGCAGGGCGTGGCACCGAGACATGGGTGATCCGAGACCCCACCCTGGGCTGTGTCCAGGCCCCCCCAGGGGACGCCATGACACGCTGCACAGCTGGCTTCATTCCTACCCGCCGGGCCCTGCCTGGAGTTCTGTTTGTTTCCTGCGCCTTCTCCCCCAACCTGTGGGTGGGGTGCCGACGCTGCGGCTGGATTGAGGATCGCTTCTTAGAAGTCCTTCTTAGATCGTGCGTTCTCACTGTAGCAGTTGGTTTTTGTTTTTTTCTCTCTGTATCTTCCATTTTTCCTTTCTCTGGCTCCTTCCCTAAAATATAGACATGTTCCCAGATCTCCGCGGTCTTAAATGGCCCCCACTTGGCCATAATGCAGCCATTCCTCCCCATGGCCCATTAGAGAGCCCTTTCTTTCTTTCTTTCTATCTATCTTTCTTTCTTTCTTTCTTTCTTTCTTTCTTTCTTTCTTTCTTTCTTTCTTTCTTCTTTCTTTCTTTCTTTCTTTCTTCTTTCTCTCTCTTTTTAAAAAAATATTTTTATTGACTTCAGAGAGGAAGGGAGAGGGAGAGAGATAGAAACGTCAGTGAGAGAATCATGGATCGGCTGCCTCCTGCACGCTCCCTACTGGGGGTCGAGCCCACAACCCGGGCCTGTGCCCTGACCAGGAATTGAACCCTGACCTCCTGGTTCACAGGTCGACGCTCAGCCCCTGAGCCACGGTGGCCGGGTCAGAGCCCTATTTCTGGAAAGAGCACCTGCCTGGTCGCCATCCTGCCTCCCGTGCGCTCACTCTTCACAGTTCTCGATGCTCCGCCTTCTGCGCCCACACAACTGCCGCTGCTCACGTTTCCGCCCCTGTGACCTCTCCGTGGCCTCTCCGTGGCCTCTCCGTGGCCTCTCTGTGGCTGACGCGGCGTCACTGTGTCGTAGAGCTCTGCTCTGGGTGTGGGAGACACCATTCCCCGTCTTCCTCTGCCTGGTGGGCCACGGCTTCCATTTCTTCTCCAGTGGATGCCCTTTGACCTTATCCTCCTGTCACTGGTGGTGTGATTTCCTCTCTCGAGAGCCCCTGGCAAGTGGCGGCTGCACGCCCCGTCTGTGCACGGCTTCCACATGGGTGTCCGGGCAAAGCCACTGTCGGCAGCGTTTCTTTCTGCTCCAGGTCCATCGGCTGCTGAGCGGGTCCTGCTGCCCACGGGGAGCCAGATCCCGGGCGGCACTCAGGGCCCTGCCTGGGCCACCCACGCCGGGCCAGGACTCTCACCACAGCCTCCACCACGTCGCAGTCACTGCGGCCACGCTCCCGGCGGCCATGGACACCCCTGTGCGTCTCCCTCTGCCCCGCGCCCGGGGCGGTTCCAGCGCAGGCCCTGCCCAGCGGGTGCCCACGCAGTTCGTGGAGGGCGTGCTCCGCTGTGGAGACACGTTTTCTCCTGCCGCTCAGCAGGTCCGGTCCCGTCACCGCCAGTGTCCTGCCCGGTCTCTCCCGGAAGCCAGATGCCCTTCGAGCTCCCGCGGCCCTGGCTTTACTGTGTTAGCCCCGTGCCCGCCCTGTGCAGTGCCCATCACAGGACCTCCTACCACCACGTGCTTAGGAAACATGGAAGACTGAATGCGGGCTTTCTAAGACTGTGTACCCAAATGAACATGTTAAAAAACCCCACTTAAGAAATCATTTAATAATGAGCAAGCTGAAATAAGCATGGAGAGCTGTTTCTATTTTTCCACACTGGAGATGTGCTCCTAGAATCTACCAGCGCAGGTTAGGATCTGGATCTGACCCCAAAATTGTAAGGTATCGAAGTAAAACCAAATCAGGTTGAGAGATCGGGGTAGTCATCTGCATATTAACAGTTGGCAATTTTCCACTTAATCTGCCATTCCAACCCTGTTGGCTGTAACTGTATTTCTAACCGAACACCAGGTTGCTTTAAGGTATTAGGCCAATGGAGGCCTAACACAGTTAATGGTTTTATGGCCAGATTAACTTAAGTATTAAAAAATCATATCTGACTGCGGCGTAATGAGCATGGTTATGAAAAGGTGTTACGAATGTAGAATGATCTCCTCCCGCGTTCATCTGTGGTAACCGCGGCCTATGCTGCCTTCGTCACCTGTCACCTGAGCACGGCGGCGGTTGAGTGGAGATCTTTGCTGCGTAGCAAGGCGATGTGTTTCTGAAAGTCTCCGGGCTTCCTGTGTTTTCCGTGCACGTGTAATTGGTGTGCATGTCCGTGGAAACGTGGCATGAAGCCAAGGGAAGCTGTCATACATCACGCGCAAAGCGAGGCCCTCTGCCTGCGCCGCAGACGGAGATGAACACGGGGCGCGTGGGGCGTGCGCTGTGGAGGGCGGGGAAGATGGTTTTTAATCTGCACGTGAGCTAGATTCCCGATGGCAAGTCGCACAGGAAACCCTGCTAATGAGTAGGCTGCGTGCGCAATCTTTTCCTTCTTCCTCCTTAAAGTGAAATGTAAAATGTCAGGCAACTACCCGGGGCTGACTCCAGGGATGGGGAAGAGCTAATGATTAGTCTTGTGTTTACAATTAAAGTCTGATTTCTTTTCCTAATTTTGGTTGACTGGCCAGTGGTCCTCTGGACTCCTCAGAGGCCTTGTGGATCCTAAATAGATTCTGCTTCGACTCCCAATGACCACGCAATTAAAGGACCTCCGAATGCTACCCTTTAATCGTGTTTATGTTCATTTTCTCTAGGCCTTTGTTCTATAATCTACTTCTAGTACCGTCAGAAATTTATAATTTTGTGTTTGTTCTTTGGTGATATACCACCCCAATTTCCCAATATAGCCCTTCTTTATTACAGACATAACAACAACTAAGGAAATTACCAAGATGCCTGCATGAACTTGGGTGGAAACATGCGGTGGGAGAATGGACCTAACCAGGAGAGGATATGGGTTTGGTAACCAGCTCCGGCCCTGGCCTGATGGGATTAATGCCTTGATCCCTTTGCACTTAACCTCCTAGGTTTAGTTAAAGACAGACATTTTGTTTGTCTTCCAAAGTAAGGCTCTCTTTGTATTTTCTCTGGGAGTCTGTGCGTGAACTTGAATGGTCAGGTGGCTGGATAATGGAGAGCCAACCCTGTCCTTTCTGCCACGGAGGGTCCACTCTTGGGATGATTTCCCATCCCCCCATTCTCCCTTCAGGCCCGATTCCCTGAGCCTTCCTGGGTGATGGTTAGTTAAGCTGATGATGGAAGAGAGTTAAGGGGGAGGCCCCATGGCAGGCAGGCCACGAATGTACATTCTAACAGTGACCTCTAACAGGTTCCAAGCCCCCGAAGAATCACTCTGTTAGTGACTAATTAAGGCTTTTTCTGAGAGCAGCCAGGAAAGCAACTTCATTGTTGGGGATTTCAGGCGCACAGGCGCCCGGTGTCTGGCGGGGCCTCTCACAGCCCGCCTGGCCCTCCGGCTCCGGAGAGAAGTGGCCCTCGAGGGAGGGAAAAGGGGAAAAGGCACTGATAGGGGTCCCCCCAACCCCTAAGTAAAGGAAAGAATCTGTCATGCAAACCCAAACTCATTTGATTTCCTAACAGCCCTGCTTCCTAGTAAACCCCCCCTCAGAGGCGTGGGCCAGGACGTGGGGTGGGGTGGGAGGGGTTCGCCTGACTGTGCAGGGCGGCCTCTGGGGCAAACAGGAATCAGCACAGTGAGCCCCCCTCTTCCCCCCTCTCCCTCACAGGAGGCACCTAATGAATGTGAGCGCCCAGGGGCTGGAGGCGGGAGAGCTGAAGTGGAATAGCGGGAGAGGGGTGGTCGCTGTAAAAATGGGCGAAGGTGTAAAACACACTTGTAGGCGGGAGATAAGCAGAGAACAGGCTCATGATCAGAGCAGGTAGGAAAACAGCCCGCAGGGACGCATCTGCCAACCGCGGAGGCCTTTGGAGATTTCAGAACCAGGCAGTTCCAAGTCAGGCAATAGCAGCGCGTTTAACAATATCCACCAGCGTTCTCTCTCCCCTGACATTGCTCTCCCTCCCTCTGCTGCCCCACCGACCAGTGAGCCCTCACGGAGGGCGGGACAGGTGCCACAGAGGTTTTGGAGGCGTGGCCTCGGGGGAATGAGAAGATTTGGGGCACAGGTGGCGTTTGGTGGGAGGTTCGAGGAGAGAGGGCTTTCTCTTGCACGGGGAGAAGGTCCCTCGGCCAGGGGTGGCGGGAGGGACATGTGTGCAGACCTGGGGCGCAGAGGGTTCTGGTCCTGCTCCCTGTGTCCCAGGGACAGGTGGCCCAGTGCCATCCCCAGAGGCTTGCACAGCTTTGCAGAGACCCCTGCGCCACAGCGGCCCCACACAGAGCAGAGGGTTCCCGTGTCCCCCGAGGCCCGCGGCTGCTGCGGGGGGCCAGGGGGCCCAGGGCAGAAAGGGGTGCAGAGCCCACATTTGGAGCTTCCTGTGGCACCACCCGGGGGCAGAGGGCACATTCCAAAGGGGCTGGGCCGAGGCCGTCCTGGAGGAAGGCGCCATCGATGAGGACATTGAGTTAATATAAGAAACGTTTATGATGGGGCGTGGTTGGGGGTTATTGGGGGGGTGAGGACACATTTGTAATACCTTAACCAATAAAGAAATTAAAGATAAAAAAAGAGAAAAGTTTATGAGATAAAGTTGTGGACCGTTTTTTGTGCCGGCCGCGAGTGGAGCCAGGATTTCCAGGCCCGAGAGCGTGCACCGGAGGCAGTTATGGTCCCTCAGACGAGAGGAGAGCCACTGGAGGCGGAGGCCAGGGCCGGGCGGGGAGCTGGTGGGCAGAGAGGAAGCGGACACGTGGAAGTGAGTGGCGTTCGGAAAGCCGGGTGGGCTGTCCAGAAACCAGGTCTCAAAGGGCGTCACCGACTCCTCAACCCCCAGTGAGACCCAGAGAAAGTAGCAGAGGGAGGAAGGAGAGGAGAGGTTGTGGTGGGCGGACAGCGGAGGGAGGGTGCCTTATTGGGAGCCAAAGAAGAGATTAAATTCCGGAGAATTTTCTAGGAGAAAAGGAAGATGTAACCTTAAGGGCTCTAGCTCCGCTCCTGAGAGTTGGGGCTGGCAGGACATTCTCAGGCTCTTTGGGAAGACAGGCCGAACCCCCTTCCTCAGAGCTGGCCCCCCATGACACACAGGCCCAGACTGTGTGGAGGGGCTGGAGCCTGGTTTCTTGCCCTCTTGTAAAAAGCGCACACGCAGTTTTTACAGAATATAATCCCATACAATAGCGCTTTCATTTCAGTCTATCAAAAGGGAAGTTTCTTTCGTTCATTCTCACAAGTATTTTCTGATTGAACCCAAGGTGGCGGAAGGAATACAGACACAGCTTTACATGCTAATTACCAGTGGCAGGTCCCTGTATTTCAAATTGACAATTAGGGTTTTCCTACACAAAACCCAATGCCCCCTCCCCCAACAACCCTGGGTGCTACAGTTCCATGGCTGGCCAGTTAGAAGCCGTGTCACTGTTGTCAAGGTATCCTTGTTCCGGTAGCTTTGCTTCTACTGCACCTTTTCTGACACGCAGAAGTTAAGTTTTGGTTGGAGTATGTCCCAAGTTTCAAACTGTCACTTTAAATTTTTTTAAAGTTTCTTTCATTTTATTTATAAAAGAAAAGAACTAATTCTTCACCATTCTGCATCTCCAAAGGCTCTGGCAAATATATAATCTCTTCCATTAAGATTCATAATGCCATCCTTGAGTAGAAATCTCCATTTGTTTTTACTTCTGAGTACCTTCTCAAATTGGCATACAACCACATGTTCAGTATCCAGGACTTCCTGTCCTTCCTCATCACTCAGATCATCTTCACTATTGAGGGGCTCCTCTGCTACCTGCCCACCTTCAGCTCCATCTTTCTCTTTGTCTTCCTCCTCATCGTCATCATCGTCTCCTTCCTCATCTTCATCTTCTTCCGATGATGTATCCCCAGTTCCATCAACTTGCAATGCCAGTGGGGCCTGTTGTTGGGCAGGCTGGGCCTGTGGTCGCTGTTGGCCAGTTGCCGTTACCTGCACTGGTGCTGGTGTAGGTGCCGCCGCTGTTGTAGGTATGACTTGAGCCTTATTTCCTGTAAGTAAGATTTGCTGAGGCTGGATGCTGACACCCGTCGGTGGTGAAATCCCGCCAGGAAGAGGGGCCAAAACCTGTTTTATGACAAGAGCCTGTCCTCCACCAGGCTGCATTTGTAGTCTAACCTGTTGTTGTAGAACCACGGACTGCTGAGGCTGAACAATATACCGAGCGCCATTGGCGGCTCTGACCACTTGAAGAAGCTGGCCTGAATTTGTTAATATCTGTTGGACAGGAGTCACACCTGCAGGGCGTGCTAAGGGGGCCGCGGTAGCAGCAGCAGCACTCCTGTTTGATGCCTTCATACGCTGTGTCAGCTGAGAACCAGGAGCAATGACTTGTGGTGCTGCGGCCTGTGGCGCTGCAGGAAGAAGGGCCCGCGGAGTCTGCGCTCGCTGAGGCACCGTAGGCTGTGGCTGAGCTTGCTGCTGCTGTTGCTGGTGGTGATGGTGATGCTGCTGTTGAACTTGCAATAAAAGCTGCTGCTCTTCTGAAGGAAATCCATCGACTGCCCTAGACTGCATCAGTTTATTCTCCCATAGAGTTTTTAGTTCCATCAGAACTTGTTCATCGACTCCATCATCCAAAAAGATGTCTCTCACATCATTAATAACATCTTCGATCACAGATCTGTATAACTTAGGCACGGTGTTTGTATTTGCCGAGTTCGCCATTTCCACACACAACACAAACAAGAGGGGGCAACCCGAGAAAACAAGCTAAAAAACAAAGCCAAAGGGGGAAAAAAAGAAAACAAAATACCGGAAAGTGACCCAAGCAAGCCGGGGATGGGGGGGGGGGGGGATGGTAAAACAAAATCGGATCCTGAAGTAGAGGGGAGCAGTGAGAGGAGGGAGTGGGCAGTCCTCCCGTGTTGTGGTCCAGCCCCAGCAGGTCCAGGGGTTCCCAAAGGTGTGGACGGAGTCGGCGAAGAATGAATGACACGGAGACAGTGTTCAGTTGATCCGCAGAGCCAGCTTCTCTTGCCAGGTTCTCCAGCCAGGTTCTGTCTTTCTTGTCCTGTTACATCTGTATTTATACCAGTTGATTTTAATCCTATCCATTCTATTCCAAAGGTTAGGGCGTGTGTTAATCTAGTTCTGTTGGGTTTAATCCTATCCATTCTATTCCAAAGGTTAGGGCGTGTGTTAATCTAGTTCTGTTGAGTTTAATCCTGTCTAGGTTAATCTCTGTGTTCCATTATAAGGACTATTCCAAGGTCTACTGCTAAGCTACAAGGAAGTGACTGAAGGAGATTATCCTACCCAGTAAAGTTATGTCTTCCCAGCCCCACTGCTTGCCTTCCCTGGGACTGCCCTGTGTTGGTGAGTCTCCAAGGGTATAGGCTTTTGTGCTTTCCCAGGCGGGCAGACCCCTGGGGATGTGGGCCCAACAAGTCCCAAATTTATTGCCAACAGTCTTAGTCCAAGTTCTTCATAAGTAGTATATGGTATTTCTGTAACACTAGGGGGTTTCACTGATTTATTCTCTTCCTTAGTCCTGTTAATCCCTAACTCCAGGGAAAAATCCCTTCTTGGGGAAACAACCTTTCTCGGGGTGGTGGCCTTGGTTGGAACACATAGCGCTAAGGAGGGGAGCAAACATATTAAGAACAGTATGCGAGGTCCCTTGAAACATATGCTGTGCAGATGTTTCTTCCCTGCAGCGACTGTTGGACCGGCTTCCGGCAGAGCCCTTGAGCTGGGGACATGGGCCTTGTCCTCAGAACGCTGCCCAGCCTCAGAGGGGCAATGTGTGAAAGGTAGTTCCAAGAACTTGGGGAACTACAGATTCCCCTTTTTCCTTTTGTTGTAGAAAGCGTGAACTTTACATGGTAGACTACAGAGAGCCATCGCCGGTCAGGGCCCAAGGGAGGCGGGACTGAGGGGTCTCAGGGAAGGACTGGCATGTGCTGATCTTGACTCTTGGCTTCTTGACTCCTGAGACATGGGAATCAGGTGAGACTTGCTTGCACCAGGCGGCCACCCAGGAGAAGGGAGTGGACTGAGCTGGGGGACCCGCCACCCACAGGCCCGCCGACTTGGAGCTGAACACGGATGGAAACAGGCTCGCCCTGGCGTACAAGTGCTGCCTGTGGCCAGACTGCCCTGGGGACGGGGCTGTGAGCGAAGGAGAGAGGCTCCTGGACTAAGTGGCCCCAGACGAGGGAAGCAAGACATTTGCTCCAGGAAAGGGCTCACGGCTGAGTCTGGGGCGGCCGGCGCCCACTCTGCCCGGACCTGGTGTGGGAGAGACCCACGCGTGTGGAACACCAGCGCCGGGACAGGGACCCCGCGGCTGGGCCCTGAGGAGAGCGCATGGTTCCTTTGTAGGAAGGGACGACCGGCTAAGAGCGGTTCTCAACCTGTGGGTCGCGACCCCTTTGGCGGTCGAACGACCCTTTCACAGGGGTCGCCTAAGACCATCCTGCATATCAGATGTTTACATGACGATTCATCACAGTAGCAACATGACAGTGATGAAGTAGCCACGAACATAATTTTATGGTTGGGGGTCACCACATGAGGAAGTGTATTTAAAGGGCCAGAAGGTTGAGGACCACTGGGTAGAACCAAACATGCGGTGAGAAAGTGATCGGGGCCAGTGTGGTGTCTCCCACGGCCACGGCCGCTCTCTGCTGGAGACTCTGGTCTCCGGTGTGTGTTTCCCGCCTGCATCTGCGTCCCACCCGTCGGGAGCGAGTTCTCATTAGAGAGGCGACGCTCTGCTTCAGATGGGGAGGCTTTCCTCCTGGGGGGCCAGCCAGGAAGGCCCCTCCCCACCCCCTGGGCTGGTGAGGAAGGAAGAGGGGGTGGAAATAAGAGAGCACCTCGTTTTGGGGGAGGGTAGGCCTGGGAGGCCCAGTGGGGGCAGGAGGGCTGCCCTGGTGCTTCACAGTCTCGGGGTGTGTGGGGTGGTGCTGGCGACAGACAACTTGGAGCTCCGCTCTGCCGTCTCGTGGGGTGTGGGCTCCAGCTGCTGACCTGAAGGGCCCCCATGCCCTCGGCTGGGGACGCCAGCATCCCCTTAGGGCAGTGGTTCTCAACCTTCTGGCCCTTTAAACACAGCTCCTCATGCTGTGACCCAACCATAAAATTATTCTCGTTGCTACTTCATCACTCATGTCGCTACTGTGATGAATCGCCATGTAAACATCTGATATGCAGGATGGCCTTAGGCGACCCCTGTGAAAGGGTCGTTCGACCGCCAAAGGGGTCACGACCCACAGGTTGAGAACCGCTGCCTGAGTGTGAGAGGGAGGCGTTCCCTCTCGCTTTGTCCACTTGGTGACAAGTGTCCAGGCAGCATCGACGACGGGAGGAGGAAAGGCGCCGGCCCCCCCAGTGCCTTCCGCCTGCTGAGAGGGTGTCTCTGCAGCCCCATCACCCAGAGAGGTGCTGCCGAGGCCTCCCGGGCACGGGCACCGCTTGGTGCTGGGAGCCGGACGGCCCCTACCCGCCCGGAGGACAGACGGCGGTGCGCACCAAGGGTCGCGGTCCAGCCAGACACGCAGAGAGATGTGTGCACGGGGGGTGGGGGTGGGGGTCCAGCCGTTAGGGGTCTGCAGGGGCTTCCCAGCTGCAGTCGCTCCCCAGCTGTGTTGGATTTTTTTTTTTTTTTTTTCGGATGAGGTGATTTTTGCAAGAGAACCACAGAGATATGGACTTGACAGGTTGATTTCAGCGAGAGCCTGAACCAGTGCCTAGACTTTCCTATCGCGGACTCCTTGTCCTATGAAGTAATTGAAATGTTTATTGCTTAGGACCGTGGTCGGCAAACCATGGCTCGCGAGCCACATGCGGCTCTCTGGCCCCTAGAGTGTGGCTCTTCCACAAAATACCACGTGTGGGTGCGCACGTACAGTGCGATTGAAACTTCGTGGCCCGTGCGCAGAAGTTGTATTTTGTGGAGGAGCCACACTCAGGGGGCCAAAGAGCCGCATGTGGCTCGAGAGCCGCGGTTTGCCGAGCCGCAGTTTGCCGACCACTGGCTTAGGCAATGTCAGTTTTCGGTAGCTTTCCACCACGTTCTTTGCCAGTTTTTGCATTAAAGCACGCCAAGGAAAAAGCTAAAATTCTGCATTGTTTTGGCTGTGATTGCCATTCTTTTTCACTTAATTTATGTAAAGAGAAAAAGAGATGGTTTTCTAACTCCAGAAAAATGTCCTTTTTTTTTTCTTTTTCTTCCCTCCCTCCCTCCATTTCTTCTTTGCTCTTTGAATTATTTAACATAATGTCAATAAAGTAAAAGCCAGTGGGTTTAATATTACCTTGTTGAATTAATTTATATTCATTTTCAGCTAACAAATGAACAGTGAGTAAAGTTTCCTATAATAAGCAAATAAGCATAGTTATTAACCTCAAGGTTATGAAATGAAATATCACTTATAAACCAGAACCTCGCAGGAGAACTCCTTGAATGTGGCCGACCCAGGGTTCAAGTTTGCAGCGATGAGACGGGGCTTACGCAGAAAGACGATAAGAAAGAGCCGTCACTTCAACTCTGGTGATATTTACGTCCTTGGTGTGAGTTGCGAATACCCTGCATTCCTTATCTTCATCTGAGCCTTCACCGTGGGCACCTGAGTTTTAAATATCCTGCCGCCCCCTTCATCGTAAACGGTGCAAGGCTCGGGCAGCGATTTGTGTTTGCAATATTCTCTCGGTCTCCTGCTGCCGGAAGCTGGCATCTCTATTTTAACTTGAGTGGGATTGAGACTCCGGTTAGGAAGTTGGGCTTATACATTCTACGGGTCACAGGTCGTCATCTTTTTCTCAGCGATTTGCAAGGGAACGTCATGTGTGAACACATTAGCCCTTTGTCATGTGTGCTGCAAGCATTTTGCTCTATGAGCTGTGTGTATGTTGAGCCTGCAATAATTTTTGCTTTAGAGAATTTTTATGTTGTCAGATGTACAATCGTCTGATGTTATCGTTTCTGGCTTTTTCCTAGTAGATATGGTTAAAGAGACTTCCTTCCCACCAGGATTATAAAAGCAATGAGCACATTTTCTTCTATTATTGTCATGGCTTCAGAGGTAACTTTATAATCTTTGATTCATCTGGAACTTATTGTGGCATAAAAATAAGTTAGGAGTATAGGCATATTTATTTGGGAAATAGGTAGTCTACTATTTCGAGAAAATTTACTGGGTTTATCTTTCTCTACTTCTTTGGTGCCACCGTAACCCCACACTCATTTTCACATCTCCTGGCTCCACCCACGGAATTTACATTCGATGTCACGCATCTGTCCAGCTGGGTACTGGCGCCACGCTCTCCTTTAATGGCGACTACGGCTTTAAGGGCATATGATAATTGGTAGGACAAGCTCTCCCATGTAATCCTACCCTTCAACGGATGTCTTGGCCCTTCTCGCATCATGTTCTTTCAGGTTGTATGAACAGCGCTTACCTAGAGAAGAGGCATAAAACAAATAAAAATAAAAGAGAGAAAAATAGCGCGTACTACAGCAGGCATTAAAAAGTTAGTTAATCGATAATTTCCAGGGAAACAAACTGCAAAATCCCACGTGCTTGCATAACCAAGTCAAACCTCAGGCTGAGGCTGGGCAAGCTCCCGCCTTCCACCTCACCGCACGCGGAGGCCGCCCTGGTGCCGGGCCAGTGCCCACCGTCCAGCCTGTCCCCTTCGTGACGAAGCGCCCCAGACTGTCAGTGACGTTTTCATGGCTGTGGCTCATGACGTAGTGGGGAGACATGCTTTCTTTCCCGTCTCTGGCTCCCACCTCACGCAGTGCTTTGCTGTATGTGCCCTGGTTCACACCGCCCTTCCATGTCGCGGGTCCTGCCCGGGACAGTCCATGATGCGAAGGCCCACGCCACCTACAGCTCAGCCCCTTCTCAAAGCGGGTTCCAGCACAGAGACCCTGCGGGCTGCTCTGCAAAAAAAAAAAAAAAAAAAAAAAAAGGTTCCCTGGGCAAAGGAGTTTGGGAAACAAGAGGTGAGATGGACATGTGCATTCAGACATATCTATTTGCAGTGCGAGGTGACTTAGAAAACTGCCAAGTCCTCTAATAAAGGCCTCCCTAGACCTGCCCCCGTGTTTTCCAAACTTATTTGACCAGGGAAGGTATGTTCCCCCTGGACAGCGTACTCACAGGACACAACTGGGACGTGCTGAGCTACCAGAGTGGCCCAGGGACCGGCTGGGGGTGGGGGGTGCAGAGCCCCGAACAGCTCCCAGGCCCCTGGCTTTGATGAGTGCGGCGTTAGTGTTGTCACTGAGTGAGGTCGAGAACAGGCGCGGGGGCCGTTCCAGACCCAGTGCGTGCGGGTGCCTCTGGCGGGTTGCGTGGAGATGGTCAGCGAGGGGCGCGCCGGCCGGGCCCAGGCGGGAGGCCAGCCCCGAGGAGCGGTGGCGCCACGCGTGCTCTGGGTTCCAGAGTGCTGTCTGAAAGGCCCCCGGGGAAGCGCACGATGTTCCCTGAAGGGTAAGCAGTACGTCGCTGACACTCGCCATGGAGCCTCAGTTGCTTGCTTTCTGGTAAAGCACAGAGCAGGCCCCTCAGGGATGGAAAGGAGGACTGATGGGTTTTGAGGGGAGGGCCAGTGAAGAAACAGCCTGAAGTGGTGATTTCCAACCTTTAGAGTCTGGGCCTCTTTTACTTACTCCTGTTAATCCTCACCCGCGGATATTTTTCCATTGATTTTAGGGAGAGTGGAAGAGAGAAGGAAAACAGACAGAAACGTCGATGTGAGAGGAACACATCGATGGGTTGCCTCCTGCACGTGCCTCCACCAGGGCCTGGGCTTGGGAGGAGCCTGCAACCCAGGTACGTGCCCTTGACCGGAATCAAACCCGGGACCCTTCCGTCCACAGGCCGACGCTCTGTCCACGGAGCCTAATCAGCCAGGGCTGGGCCTCTCTTTAATGCTAATTTTTTTCAAACCTTTCCACTGTCCGCACAGTCTAGGCTTACTATTCTTTGATTGAGAAACTATGTCCCGACCAAAACTCGAGTGAATGACCTCGGAGAGGAAGGAGTGCGCCCTGAGGGAGCAGTGAGTGTGCTCAGCTCGCTGCCCGCAGCGCTCACAGGGACTCTGAGCCCGGACCCCTGCTTCCAGCCCCAGGGACTCGGGCAGACACCGTGCTCCCACTCTACAGGCTCTTGACAAAGTGGAACCAGAAGCCGCGGGGTGGGGTGGGGGCGGGGGGAGAGGCGGGCACGATTTGTAGGTCCAGCTTCTGGCATCTTTCCAGCCTGGGACCATTTTAACCAAAACTGCGCTCTCTGCCTGGCTCCCCGTCACTAACCAGGCGGCTTCCCAGGAGCTCCCTGCCTCTGTGGCCTTAACTATCACAACGGGTGACAGCAGTAGCTCTTCTCGCCTCCTGGGCCCAGGAGCAGGTCAGGAAGAGAAATGGCTGTGAAGCCAGAGGAGGGGAAGTGCTCTGAGATGCGGGTTTCATGGCTGCATTTTAATGCGGCTCTCCGCTGGGGCCCCTGAAGGGAGCAGCCCCCCGGGAAGGGGAGCAGTCATCAGGCTCGCCCTCGGGTGGCTCCATTTAACCTGGCGCTCAAGTTGATTAGCGTATTGTCTGGAGATTGCAGGAACTTCAAGCTCTGCTCCAGCTTTCCCCTTTTGATATAATTTTAATGAGATTTCCCCCTTTCTTCTATTGCATGGCAGGCGACCGCGAGAATAAATATAAAGAAGTTTTTAAAAATGCAGGAAACAGGAGGGCCGGGGAGATGGAAATCGCAGGGGGTCCGGTGGGGGACAGGCGGAAGGCTGTTCTCAGATCCGCACGGGTCTCCTGATGGCTTTGCAATTCCTGGGGGCACGTCCTCATGTGCCAGGCGCTCAGCAAGATAAGAGAGGACGCCGACCAAGGCTGCTGCGAGAAACGTCTCTTTAAAGAGTTTAAAAAGTGCCACATTCCCTACAAGAAGCTCCCTCTCTGGCCCAGGCCTCCAGGAGTTTCCTCTGTGTTGTACAAGCCAGGCGAGTCCAGCCTCTCCCCAAAGGGCCTCTAGCATGTTTCTCTCGTGTGCGATGATTGGAGGGGCATGGTTTCCATGTTCCTGAATTGAGGTTGTTATTCTGAATTAATCGAGTCGACCTTCGCCGAATGCTAGTAACTGTCACTGACCAGCATGTCACTAGCTGGGGAGGGTTGGTTCGTTTTCCTTTCCTGGGAAGGAGTGTGTGTGTGTGTGTGTGTGTGTGTGTGTGAGAGAGAGAGAGAGAGAGAGAGAGAGAGAGAGAGAGAGAGAGAATGTGCACGTGCACACATGTGTGCATGTGTGTATGTTGACGTGGGGAGGAAGAGTGGGGTCACTCGTTAAGGCCAGTAGCTTGGAGGAGTTAGGCTAGAATTTGAACCCCAGTCTGAGTCTTGGTCAAGCTCCCCCCTGTACCAAGTTGACTCAGAAGTGGGACAAGTTCCTACTCGTGTTTCCACTCCGAAGGGGCTGCCTGGGGCTGGGCGCAGGGAGCCGATCGCTGAGAGTCGAGGCAGGAGAGGCTGGGCGAGCGCGTCTCATAGGCAGTGCGTGTGCCTTCCCTCGGTGAGGAGCCCTCCTGCACTGCTTCCCCATTCACTGTCCGAGGCTTCTTTGTGGGCAAGTCCTGGGGCTCGGGGGGAAGGAGGAGAAGCAGAACGTGTGTGAGCACAGAGAGAACGCCCTCGGGCCTGGACATCCGAGATGGGAAGGTAGGGTCCCCAGTGACCTGGGAACCCCCTGAACCCCCTCCAACGTTCCATAAATTCTCTCATCGCCTGCCGGTTAGCGGTTTATTTCTGCACAGGAGTGAGTCTATTTGGGGCAGAACCTTCTGGGAACTGAGTGGAGTCCCTTTTGCTGAAGCAGGACAGCCTGTCCCTGGGAGGAAGGCGCTGTGTTCCCGTGAACTGGAGAGCTGCCTCTGCTGTAAGGACAGCCGCTGGCCCTACCAGGACAGGAACAGCCTGGGTAGAGTGTGACCAAAGGAGTGGGCAAAGGCTGCCCCTGCAGATGCCATCGGGACACCAGGGGGCACATCCCTGGCGTGGGGGAGTCAGATCACGGACGACTCGTGGCCAGGGGTGTGGGCACGACGTTCACCAGGTCACTGTCTGCTTTTCTCATTATTTAGGAAGAACTGTAGGCTTTCTCTCCGGAAAGAAATGACTCTGACGTGACTAACTCTGCTCTGCCGAGTTTTCTCACTGTTCACTGAGCCGCTCACGGCTGCCAGCACCGGCCCGTCGTCAGCTCACATCCTCAGCGTGTTCGGTACAACGAGGCCGGCTCCCCTGGCTCCCGGCGCCAGCCCAGCGGCTCGGTCCTGACTGTACATGAGAACCCCCGGAGGGACTATTAGCAGCGCCGACGGCTGGGCTCTGCCCGCAGGGAAGCTGGTTTAATTGGTCGAGCTGGGACCCTCGCCCTGGAATTTTCCAACGGCTCCCGAGGGCCGTCAGGAGCAGCCGGGACGGAAGGGCTGCTCGGGTGGTTGACTCATCCTGCACGCCCGCCAGCTCCCCCGGCTCCGGGCTGTGCCAGCGCTCGGGTGGCGCCGTGTGCATTCGAGGGAGCTGCCCTCTGCCGCACGGCAGCTCAATGTGTGCCACTCGGGCGGGCACAGCCCCGTGGGCACACGGCTCGGGGAGCAGGGCCCAGTCCCCCCCGCTCGGCAGGTCAGTCCTGGTGGCTTCTGGTCTCAGGTCCCCGGAGCCTCCTGGTTTGGCTCCGTTGCTCCTCAGGGTGTCTCCTGGCCTTGGCCTTGGGCAATGGCACCCGGTAAAGACAGACGTTCAGGAGAAACCTCTGCAACGGGAGTCTGGAAGCTCGACTGATCTCCTCAACTCAAACTCATGAAAAGGTTTTAAACCACTTGACGTCTCTGAAA
Source organism: Myotis nattereri (assembly GCF_964212035.1). Lineage (NCBI taxonomy): Eukaryota > Metazoa > Chordata > Mammalia > Chiroptera > Vespertilionidae > Myotis > Myotis nattereri. Next base: position 93,018,911 of record NC_138083.1, read on the forward strand.
CTGTCCCAAGGGCACCCAGCCCACAGAGACACGTTGATTTTAGAAAAGCTACGTCTCTGTCAGAACGAGGAGTTGTGGCATTTGAGCCCCAGCCCAGACGTCCCTTTCGCACTCAGCTCAGTGTGATGGACGCCTGGCTCCGTCCTGCTGGGAGCTGGGTGCCCCCTGGCAGCGTCGCCCTGAGCACCTGCGGGCTCCCTGCTCTCCCGCTGTCCTTGCTGGCAGGCGAGCCTCGGACACTGGCTCCTGGAGCCTGGACCCCGGGCTGTAAAGCGTAGGGACCGATGGGAGAGGCCTGGTGGCCGGCTGGCCGACGCCACCGCTGGGACCCGGGGAGCCCCGCACCCACCCCAGGTGGTCAGTGAGGGCGCCGTTCCCTGGTCTGCCCAGCTGGCCAGTCACCCGCAGGGGCCGAGCCTTCCCAGCTGAGGCCGAGACCCGCGGAGCAGAGACAGAGCCTCTGCTGCGTGCGTACAGCGGATGGTCTTGGTTTGACCCGGAGTCGGAGGGGCTGCTACGCGGTAGGTCACCCGAGTGGCTCCGGTGGCGATGGGACTGTTTTCCATAAGCGAGTGGCACCTTCCTGGCCTCCTGGATGAGGAGAGCAGGTCCCGGGCCTGGTCACGCAGAGCGGCCTGGTCCACAGAACTCCCTGGCGGGCTTCTCCATGGTTCCGTTCCCCTCTGCAGCATGTGAGTCACAGCGCAAGCCCTGGGCTCCTCAGTGCGACCGAAGATCTGAAGGAAGAAAACGTGCTTTTAATTATTTGCAAAACATCGCTATTTGGCTGGAAAGCATTACTCCAGAACTCGTCTCATTTTTGTCCCTGTAAGAGGTGCATCGCATACAGTACCAGCTGGCAAACCAGGAAACCTGGGCTGGAATCTGGCTGCAGGACTCTGGACCCGCCATTTCATTCCCGCAGCCTCGGGAATGTTCTAAAACCCCAAGGTTCCTGACTGGGCAGTTGTCAGAACCCTCCCAGGGCTAACATTCGAGATGACTCCTGAAGGCCTGGTAGCTTCTAAGTTCTCCTGCCTTTTGGACAGAATTTGGCACCGTCTTCCCATGCTTAGTATTAGCACACCCTTGGGCCCAGGAGTCTCCCTGGTACACACCTAGCCAAGAGGAGGCTTGCGTATGTTCACGAGGTAGTGCAAGGTGGTTGTGATTGTTGTTAGAAGCAACCTAAATCCATAGGGCAGCGATTCAGTAAGCGAGGACACATCTTGTTGTTTGTTTTCATGTCACCAGTTTTTATTGGGCTTTTCCTTTACAAAAACACCAGACCATCATGCCACGCGGCCAGCACGGGATGCAATCCTGGGCCACAGCCTGCACACTCCTCTGCAGCTGGTCCTGTGGTGGCAGAGCCTTTCATTTCCCTTTATTGTTTACTAGGACCCCCGCATTATCTTCGAAATAAAGAAACACGCCATCTTTTCTCTGGTGTGACTTTCGTCGTCGAATTGCCGGCGCTGGATGCACCTTCTTTCTGAGCTCTGGTTTGCCTTCTTTGACTGTGGCATCACCATGTCACCCACACCGGCAGCCGTCGTCCCTTCATCCCCAAATATACAGATTTTTGGCTCCTGTGTTGTCAGCACAGGTGATCACGGCTCCGACCGGAAGACCCAGGGAAATCCAGAATTTCGTCCTGGAGGACCTGCCACGTCCTCTCTTCGCGACATCTTGGGCGCCCGAAAAGGATCGAGATGACGCGTCCTATTGTCAATGGCACATGATGGTGAAACCAGGACGAGAGAGGCCTGTAGGCCCCAGTGAGGAAATGTTGTCAACACCGAACGTTAAGCGAAGGAGCCAGGGGCAGAGCGGCTCACATAGGAGGATCCTGTTTTTGTGCAAAACCCCAGGCTGCTGCTTTTGTCCTTACAAAGGCTTGGGAGACGGCACAGCGCAGGTTGCAAGCTGGTTTCTTGGCCTTTGATCATGTTCTAGGGAACCTGAAATGCTCGTTTTCAGAAAAGTGCTCCAGTTTCATCCTTATTTCAGAGGAGGGGATGCTCACGGCCTCTTTGTGTTTCGGGGGACAGTGGGGTAGACGGGGAGGTGGAATAGAAGCGTGCCCTCAGTTTAGGCATTTCGGTGCCATTTAAAATGTTTACGGAGTGTATTCATGTATAATTAAATACATACAAGTTTGTCATCTGCTGTGAATTTGACTGCTACTTTCTGAAACCAACGTTTTGGGTTCAGAAAAAAAGAATTTCTAAACATCTGTGAAGTCCCTGTTTTTTTTAAAACATATTTTTATTGATTTCAGAGAGGAAGGGAGAGGGAGAAAGAATTAGAAACATCAACGATGAGAGAGAATCATTGATCGGCTGCCTCCTGCATGCCCCCTACTGGGGATCAAGCCCGCAACCAGGCATGTGCCCTGGGAAATGGAACCCAGGACCTCCTGGTTCACAGGTCGATGCTCGATCACTGAGCCACGCCGGCCGGGCTCTATATATTTTAAAAGTAAGTTGGGAGATGGGGAACTCATCTACATTGTCTGTGGGTGATAAGAAGGAAATAAACATGACACACAGTTTGCACTTCCCCTGCCTGCCACTGGCTGTAAGCCTTCAAGGTGTGAGCCCTAAGAGTTGCCGGCCAGGTAGAAGGCAGGAGCAATCGGGGTGACGCTCTGTCTGCTGTTTAATTAAACTGTAATATGAAGCAAAACAAATTAAACATCGGCGCTACTGCAAGTGCCACCGAGTGTGGACAGGGATGCTTTAACATGATGGCTTCCCGAGGACATTTTAAGTGGACAAAGGGAAAATGTGCCAACCTCGCCGTTCACGTCCTTCCCTGAAAGCACTCCTGTGCGGCGCCCGTGGAAGCAGTGCTGTCGGAGGCGGAGAGGGTTTAATCAAGAGCAGAGAAGCCAGAGGTGGCAAAGGGAGGAAACGTAAAGGCCGCTCTCAGCGGGCTCCCGGGCCTTATATTTCAGTCCGTCATAAAAGTGTCTGTAATGCGTTATATTCATGTGTTAAACGTTTAAAGTAGAGAATTTATTTTGTTACCTTTCCTTGGTTTCAGTCAACAAAAACACGTGGCCTTATGAATGAATGTAACTGTCCGTACAACGCCTTGACTTACTTTCCTCTCCGCCTGCTGACAAGGACCCATTGGGCTGGTGTTTGTCTTGGTTCTGAAATCCAGGCACTTGCCCCTGGTACCCACTAGGGGTCATGCTGTCTCCACGGGGAAGTGCCGAGTGGGCGGGGGTGCTGCTACTGTGGTGGGTGCAGGAAGGTGCCTTTGTACTGTGTTCCTCCACGTTACTGTCTAGAGCAGTTCCCAACCATTTTCGGCCACGCCCCCCCAAGCATCTCTAACATCCTGATGCCCACCCCCCTGTAACATACAATTCTTATTCAAAAAGTGAGCTCTTATTCACACGGAGGGAGCCGAAAAGGCCATGAACTTGGTCTAAACAAGCTTCCAGAGAACATGGCATCCACAAAAGAGAAAAATAAAAGAACGAAAGGATAGTTGAAATACTGAGGACGACATCACTAAGAAAGGGTTAAAAAATAATCTATAATTATAAAAGCCTAAGTGACCGACCAGTCGACTGAACAACTGGTTGACCAGTCGCTATGACGTGCACTGACCACCAGGGGGCAGACGTTCAATGCCTGGTGATCAGTGTGCTCCCACAGCCAACCTCCCGCTAACCTCCCGTGGTTCCTTCCCCCGGCTGGCCGGCCCTGATTGGCCTTGATTGGGACTGGGCGAGATGGGCCCCCATTGGCCCCGATCACTGGCTGGGCACCCCATGGGGCACTTCCCACGTGGTGACCACCACTCAGCCGGTTGATACGAATATGGACCCGGCGCTGTGTGTGCGGCTGACTTACAGGAGGCGAAGCTGGTTGACAGGCTTGCACGGTCCCTAAATGTGTGGCAACTCTTGCCCGAAATCGGGTGGCATTCAGAATGGAGGACACTGTGAAACAGGAATAGCAGCAGCGATGGGCACAATATTTACGTCTCGTTACAGTTTACAAACTCCTTTCGCAGGCAGTGTTTTAACAGCTGGCCCTTCAGTGGCGTTCACTGAGCGGGAACCCGGTGTGAAGACACCTTGCAAGGGACCCGATGAACCCCAGGGTCCACTTGGGGTCCCCGACCGACCTGGTCACAATAGTGGAAGCAGTTCTCCAGCTTTGATAGGAGCAAAAGGGTGCGGAGACCAGCAGGACCCGTTCTCTGGACGCACAGCTTACAGTTTACCGAACAGTTCACTTAAAATTAAGTGCATGGAGCACACACGCCAGTTACAGTAAAGTGACGGGTGGGGGTGGGGGTCAACGCCAATCTCTCTCCACAAGGACCCAGCAAGCCCGCTAGGAGACGAGCTCTGGCCAGCTTGCCCCTGCGCTGGCCCCGCCCTCCCTGCTTGCTGATCCTCTGTGTCTACCCTGGTCCTGCGTCCCCGGCAAGTCCCCCGCGTGGATCGGGGAGACGCAGAGAAGACAGAGGGACCTTGGAGGCTCTGGTGGGAGCTGCTCAGAGTCCAGGGCAGGCGCTCAGCCTTCACGGTCAGGTCGTTACGGCGCCAGGGGGGGCTCTTCCTCACTGGCCTGGGCACATGTTCATGCAGGACGACAGGCCACTCCACAGACTCTCTCTGCTGGAAACCTGGTGACCAAGGCTTCACAGCTCAATGCCCCCCCAACCCACGTCACGGAGACTGCTTCCTACCGCACACACGGCACCCCCCACCGCCAGGCGCTGCCACAGGAACGTCAACAGGCCCCAAGCCAGGGCCTTCTGCGCCATCACTGCGACTGGCTGAAGCCTGAGCGTTTCCTGGTCACACAAGAGTCCCATTTTGTTTTCCTACAAAAATAGCCTGTATGCGTGGGCCCCTGGCCACAGCGGGCCCCTGACCACTCAGTGTCTTCAGGGAATTTCTTTTTAATTGAGGAAGACCTGGCCCATGCTGGCATTGCCCTTCAATAAAAACAGTAGCAAGGGGCTGGGACTTGTCGCTTTATGCATTTAGGAAACTTGCTCGAATAATCTGATTTTTTGGAAGAGAGAGTTTTAGGTCATCGCGTCTTAGTTGCTTTATTTTTCAGTCAAAGTGCAGAGGCAAGTCTTGTGTTTGAGAGCGAAGAGCATTGTTGAGAGCAAGGATGCCGCCGGACGCCATGGGTTTACTATGTTGGGGTCTCCTCCGCCTGTGGGCAGGGCTGGCCCTGAGCGGCTCTCAGCGTTCTCGGGGTCCCAGCTCAGGATGAGATCGGGCGAGTGTGCCTGCTGCTGGGACGAGCTTAGCTCTTGACCGGAAACCCGGAGATGAGGGTTCTGATGTTCAGTCTTCCGTTAACCCACCTGGACACGCACATCTTTCATGTGACAAAACATGCGTCTGTGCGTGAAACGGTGCTAACCTCCGAGCCGTCAGCCTGACAGCCACGGGCGCGATCTCCCTCCGTCGCGTTTCTCGGTTTAGTTACAACGTGAGCCAGGTCTAGACTGTGCTTTGCTGTGGTCAACGGGCTGTTTCCAACTACTCTTTGGTGTGATGATGGTAGTAGTATATGCTTATTAGAGGATACTGGGGGAAGAAAACATTAAGAAAATATCAAATATTACCTGTAATCGCACCATAAGATACAACTATTATGAACATTTCAGTGTATTTCATTCTATCTCTCTCTCTCTCTAGCTATCTCTATACCTATATCTATCTCTACATCTGTATTTGGATAGATCATCCTGTATAAACAGTTTCGTGTTCTTTTTTCACTTAACATATTAGGAACATTTTCCTGTATACTAACCGTTCTGCAAGATCATGATTTTTATGGAGGGCATAATATATGTTGATGCCATTATTTATTTAACCACCTCGATTGCCATAAATGCAGTCTCTGATTTTTGCCGTTACAAATAGTGCTGACGTGAAATTCTTGATTCACCACCAAATGCGCCCCCCGTCCAGCCTCCCCCACCAGCAAACACCACCATCATTACACAGCTGCTCAGACCAGAGCCACTGAGAGCGCCTCCCTAAGAGCCAGCCCCGCTTCCCGCCCGCACAGCCACCTCTGGTTCCAGCTCCCAGCCCCACTTCCCGCCCGCGCAGCCACCGCTGGTCCTAGCTCCCAGCCCCACTTCCCGCCAGCACATCCACGGCTGGTCCTAGCTCCCAGCCCCACTTCCCGCCAGCACAGCCACCGCTGGTCCTAGCTCCCAAGGTGTCCGGAGCCACCCTCTTCCCCATCTGCATGGATCAGTCCTGGCCTGTGGCCAGTCCCTGCGGCAATCGCTTGACGGCTGTCCCACGCCCCCTCCTGCCCACTCCCCAGGGACCCTTTCAAACACATAAGCTCGGTCACGTCAGCCCCCGCTCTGGTGGTTTCTTACTGCACTTGCATAAAATTCAAAGCCCTCCGAGCCCTGCAGGCCCCATGTGACCTGCGGCCTGGCCCCCTTCTCAACCTGATGGCATGCTGTTCTCTTCCTTTTTTTAAAAAAACCTTTTATTTATTTTTAGAGAGAGAGGAAGGGAGGGAGAGAGAAAGAGAGAATCACTGATCGGCTGCCTCTTGCACCCCACCCCCATTGGGGATAGAGCCCGCAATCCGGGCATGTGGCCTGGCGCGACCTGGTGGTGCATGGGATGATGCTCAACCAACCGGGCACACCGGCCGGGGCCATTCTGCTCCTTTTTATGGTTTCCTTGCCACAGAGCCAAGGTCACGTTCCGGGCCCGCCACGGGCTGCCCTGCGTTCTTCAAGGACATTGCACCTGCCGTCCCCACCCCTGAAGGCCCTTGGCCTTGCTCTCTCCTTAGCTGGTTCCTCTTTCCCCGCCAGGTCTGTCGTCAGTGCCATGTTCTCGGCGGCCTCTCCGAGTGTCTGCAGGCGCTACACTTCACCACAGCCCAGTGCGTCCTTCCTCCCAGACCTCCGTGCGGCCGAGATTTATTTATTTATTTTACCTTGTATCATCTGTGTCTCCATTAGGATTAGGGAACTGGTCAAGGACAAGGTCACGTCTGTGTTAGACACTCTGATGCCCCCAAATGCAAACCCCCATCAGGAAGCCCCCATCTGGAAACGAAGACACATTTTTTGATAACATACCCAGTGGTCGGCAAACTCATTTGTCAACAGAGCCAAATATCAACAGTACAACGGTTGAAATTTCTTTTGGGAGCCAAATTTTGTAAACTGAAACTATATAGGTAGGTACATTGTTATTAACTTAAGTAGGGTACTCCTAAAGCTTAGGAAGAGCCACACTCAAGGGGCCAAAGAGCCGCATGTGGCTCGCGAGCCGCAGTTTGCCGACCACGGTTAGACCACTTGCTGATGGTGCTCCCAGGGTTAGTAAGGGCATTTTAATAAGTTGCCAAGAAGCAAACGTTGCTACGACATTTCTGGAGGGGACTTGGCAATGTGTACCGAAATTTTAACAATCACAATGAAGATATTTCTGACAATATTGTTTATGGTGACGAAGAAAGGGAATGACCGGAAGCTCCAGGAAAGAGCTGAGGCCCAATCCATGACGGTAACTTCATGGAGGAGAACCTAGTGGCGCTTCCTTAACGATGTGCATCTGACTCGCCCGCCCGCAAGGCGTCCCCGCCCCCCGCCCCCCGCCCCCCGCCGTGTCCTTAAGGGGAAAGAGAAGAGGGAGCCGATCCCATTGGGCACAAGGCGAGGGCGGCTTATGGGCGGGAACGGCCAGTCTCCTGCGACGTCTCACTCAATCCTGAGCGTGGCATCGACGGCTGGGGACTCCTGAGTAGTGCTGGTCTTTTTCTTTCAACTTTCCTTCCTCTTTGTCGCCTTTGTCCTCCTCAACTGTGAGAATGTGCGGTAATAAGTGTGTCCACAGTGAGAGCAAGACAGAGCCACTTCTGTCTGGAGGGAGAAAAAACCAGCCTTTCCTGCCAACCTCCTCCACTTCCCTCCTGAACAAGGCGCCGAGGACACAGAGACGCCCATGGGCTAGAGCAGCTGCCAGTGTCCAGAGCGCACATCCCCCGCCCAGTGAATGCCCAGGCCTCCCTCGATCCATCGCTCTGGGCACCTGAGACCAAAACCATAGCTGCCACTCTCAGCGCCTCCTCCCTGCCCTGGGGGAGGGAGAGAGATGGACAGAGGGAACAATTGGGGGGAGGGAGGAGGGGCCCCATGGCTTCCCTTCCTGCCTGGGAATGCGTTCCGAGCAGCCTAGGGGGTACCGGTGTGAGCGTGCTGGCTGAGACAGACCCGGCGGCGCAGGCTTCGCCAGCCAGGCTGTACGAAAGCTGTGAGATAATTGCAAGACCCAGGGTGCTTGGGATCTAATGGGACGTCCGTGCAATTGAACTCCCAGACAGCTGTCATTCATTTTTGGGTAAATTTTGTGAATTAATCCCTGGCTGTCTTTTTTTTTTTTTTAACTCAGTTTCCTTTTGCACTAGACTGCAGTGGTTGGCAAACTGCGGCTCGCGAGCCACATGCGGCTCTTTGGCCCCTTGAGTGTGGCTCTTCCACAAAATACCACGTGCGGGCGCGCATGTACAGTGCGATTGAAACTTCATGGCCCATGCACAGAAGTCGGTATTTTGTGCAAGAGCCACACTCAAGGGGCCAAAGAGCCGCATGTGGCTCGGGAGCCGCAGTTTGCCGACCACTGCGCTAGAGGAAGTTTGCCTCCGTGAGAGGTTAAACTTTTAAAACTAGTCAGGAGGCAAATCCTTTCAAAACATTGCATGGAAAATATTCTTTTAATTCAAGTTTGGTGAGTGTTGCCCGGGTAGCAAATTAAAGATTTATTGTCAGGGACTTTCTGGCTCACAACCGAACACGGGTCCGCTGGTTTATTCTGTCCTGTTGGAGGGAGTCCAGCCCCCGAGCTTTCTGCGCGGGCCAGCTATCGGCGGTGCGGCCCGGGCCTGACTGACGGATCAAAGCACGCATGTCGGGACCCGCCTGGCAGGGAGGCATGAAAAGGAGAGGGAGCTGTAGCTATTTGATGATATTTTCCTGCGGTAGCATTGCACGTCGGCAATGGCTCTGTAGCACGGTAACCAAACAAAGGTGCCCCCGAGTGAGGCCGGTAGCCTGGGGATCCGTAGTTCTGCAGGAGTAGGAACTCATCACACAACGGCAGGCCCAACATCACAAGCAAAACCAGCCCCGAGGGCCGGGTGGCGGCGCCATGGCGGTTCTCAGCCCAGACCCAGCGCCATGACGCGCACAGGCGTGAGGCTCCGGAAACCGCAGGATGAATGGGCTGTTGCTGGTCTGAACTCCCTTAAGCTCCCAAACGGATGCCCGTCTCCTCTGCTTTCAGATGAACTCCCAGCGGGGGAGTGGGCCACAATGTCTGCCGCGATTCCAGGGCGAACCGCAGGGAAGCGAAACCCTGAGTGTGGCTGAGATGTCGCATGACAGGGACTGCGGACTGTGTGCCCCAGCAAGCACCACGCAGCGGCCTGAGGCTGTGAGCGGAGCAAACACTCCAGGGCCAATCTCAGTCCCCGGGGGGCGTGACCGGATGTCCGATCAGCGCGCGGAAGGGGTCCTCCCAGCCGGGCCTGGTCCAGCTCCTCCAGCGGCCCTGGCGCTCTCCTTCCGGGGGGCGGGGGGACGGGGGCAGGCGGGGGGACGGGGGAAGGTGCATGGCGCAGGTGTAAGGCCTCTTTCAGTAGAAATGAAGATTAAAAAAAACTATTCCCTCCTTTCCGCCCATTGCCACTGTTCCGTTCTGCTCCAGCTCACCGCCCCGCCCCCCCCCCCCCCCCCCCGTCTCTCTCTCTCCCTCTTTTTCTCTCTCCCTCTCTCTCCTTCCCTCACTCGCTCTCTCCCCCTTCCTCTCTCCCTCCCTCTCTCCATCATTTTCTCTCTCTCTCTCTCTCTCTCTCTCTGTCTCTCTCTCTACCCCCCCACCCCCCGTACAAAGAATTTCTCTTTCTGAAAATGCTGTTACAGAACAGAGAAGGCGGTCATTGCAGCTCGCCAGCTGAGATGCGCACCCCTTGTCCGCCGGCTTCGTCGTGGTGACTATAGGGCTGACAGGTGGCTCATTCTCTGTTTAAACTCTGACTGCTCTGTGCCTAAGGTCCCTGTGGCTGTGGCATCTCGGACCAAACGCCCAGGTTGAGCGACACCCACAGGCGGCCTGCAGTCGCACTGAGCGCTGAGCTTCGGGGGGCAGAGACCACGAGGTCCCTGGTGGGTGAGACGTTTCCAGCTTCCACGGTGCCTCTGGGGGCCGACGGTCACTCAGGCCTTGAACAGAGCACCCCCGCCTCCCCCCGTGAGCTAACTGGGCGGCTGGTGTGCGGCTCAGGGTAATAAAAAGCCATTCCAGGCCCAGGCGGCACCTGGCCGGGTCCCCCGACGGCCGTGCTCATGCGGAGCCGTTCGTTCAGGGGCTGAGCCTGGGGCGCGTCCGGGTCCGACAGCCCCTCACTGTGGCCGCTGCTGGACAGCCTGCGGTCGGCCGCACAGGCCACCAGGCACTGGGCGAGGGTGGCCCCCGAGTCACACAGACACTCGAGGCTGACGGCCGGCTCCCACCTGGGCACAGCGCGCGTGGAGTCTGCGGGACCCCACACCGGCCTGGCGTGGGAGAGCCTTTCTGCGGCCGTGAGGGGAGCCAGGGGCCTTCGGTGACAGGACGCCGGGCTGGGCTGCCTCTTAGGGAGGCGGTGGCTGTGTCCAGCTCTTTCTTTATGAAAAAATAGGTTTTTATTGGTTTCAGAGAGGAAGGGAGAGGGAGAGAAAGAAACATCGATGATGAGAGAGAACCAGGGACCCGCTGCCTCCTGCACGCCCCGCCCTGGGGATCGAGCCCGCAACCCGGGCAGGCGATGCTCAAGCCCGAGCCGCGCCGGCCGGGCGCGTGGCCAGCTCTGCCCTCGGCTGCGGCTCCTGCGCTCGGTGTGAAGGTCCTTCCCTTTCCGGCCCCGAGTCCCCAGGCACCGGCCGCCGGGACCTGCGGTCCGACAGCGAAGTGCAATCACGCTGCACGGCCGCGTGCGTTTTCCAGGGATGACAGCGTGGAGGTGGGGACCCCTTTAAACTACGCAGAGGGCACCCGGAGCTAAACCCAAAGCCCGTCAGACAGCAACCTGCTGTCCACGCGGGAGGGGGTGTCCCCTTCTTGCTGCTCTGCCCGCGGCGAGGAAGGGTCCTTTCTGCCTTCCCAGCGCCACCGCCCTGAACGTGACCCCGGGGGCCCTGCACGTGAACATGACCCTGGGGCTCGCAGGCCCAGAGGAGGCGCCTTGCCCCACCCGGGCCTTTCCCAGGCGCCTGCACCTCGCCTCCTGCCACGGCCTGTCTCCTGCCCGTCAGCATCGCCAGGCGCTCTCCCTCCCGGGACAGGCGGGATGTTTCCTCAGCTGCCGTTAGCCCTGGCTCTGGCGGGAGGAGGGGCGGTGCTGGGAAAAGGCTTCAGGAAAACAAGCTCCAGGGCTGCCTGGGAACCAGTGGCTGGAAACCATGGCTCCCCTCGGAGATAAGATCCTCCAGCACCTCTTCCTCGTCATTGGACACGTCGCTGGGACACGGAGCGTCTGACCTCGGTGCCTGGCAGATCAGTCTTCCCCCTTGTCCTTGGCCTTCAAGGAGCATCCGCACCTGGACACACTTGCTGTGGCGGACACTCCGCGGGGGGAGCGCGGCCGAGCAGCTGAGCGGTGCGGGCGGGACTCAAGCTGTAGCCAGGGGGAAGGGTCAGCGCGCGTTAAATGTAAATATTCACACGTACCCTCACACTCCGAGGAGATTTCCTCAGAGGGGGCTTGCTCAGGAGCTCACTGTTGGGACTTTTCTCCTGGGACATGAAGGGTTTCCATGGCTACCCTTTGTGCCTGCCTCTCAGCACCTGTCCTGAGCCTTAGTTCAGCTGGCCTATCAGGCTTGGCTCATATTCTTTTTAAAAAAATAATTATTGTTGAGAGTATTATAGACGTCATCCCATTGGCCCCCTCCACCCTGTTCCCGCCCAGCGTTAGGCCCTCACCACCCTATTGTCTGTGTCCACAGGCAATGCACAGCTATATATATAAAAGCCTAAGTGACCAGCCGACCAGCAAACTGACCGGTAGCTATGACGCACAATGACCACCACGGGGCAGACGCTCAATGCAGGAGCGGAAACCACAGGCACGGAAACATGGAACAGACTGATGAATCTCAGAGGGAAGGGGAGAGGGGGAGGGCGGGAAGAGATTAACCAAAGATCATATATGCATACTAGAGGCCTGGTGCATGGCCCGATCCCTGCAGGCCAGGCCGAGGGACCCCACTGGTGCATGAATCTGTGCACCGGGCCTCTAGTATGCATCTATAAGTTCTTTGGTTAATCTCTTCCCACCCTTTCTCCCTACTTCCCTCTGAGATCTGTCAGTCTGTTCCATGTTTTCATGCCTCTGGTTCTATTTTATTCATCCATTTATTTTGTTCATTAGATTCCTTGTTCGTTTATTTTGATTTTAGCATCAATTGTTGATAGATATGCATTTGTTGCCATTTTGTTGTTTATATTTCCTCTTCCTCCTCCTCTTCCTCCTCCTCCTCCTCCTCCTCCTCCTCCTCCTCCTCCTCCTCCTTCTTCTTCTTCTTCTTCTTCACCTTCTCCTCCATCTTCTTCCTCTTCCTCTTCTTAAAGAACCAGGCATGGTTAATGTTCATCCCACTTTTCCACAATAAGGATCAAGAGCCAGAGCTCCTCAGGGCGCGTCCACCTCACACCAGACCAGAACATTCGCCTTAAGGACAAGTGAAAGCAAAGGCTTCGCTTGGACTCAAAGGGAAGGGCCTCAAAGGGAAGGGCCGAGGCCAGGTCCCTAGAGCTGTAATTTCCTGGGTCCCTTGCCATTTATGTATTTAATGGGCCAAGTGACATTAGGGCATGAGCAGCTCCTTTGCGGAAATGAGCCTCAGCGACCCCGAGCCAACAGCGAACGGACCCTTTTTCATTCGCAGGACGCGTTCCCTGCAAAGGCTTCCAAGGTCAGGTGTGGAACCATGTGGACGCGTAACCATAACGACAGCCGCCTTCCGGGTTCTGGAGAGCACCCAGCAGAACCGGTAAAGGCACATGTGGATGCTGGACGGACGTTTGAGTCATTACTTAGACACCAGTGTTCGGTGACGCTGATCCCCGAGCGAGTGTGTGGGTAGAGGAACAGGAGCTAGACACGCCCAGGCCCCCCTCACTCTCTGCCTCTACGTCACCGCAGCAGAATGGAACCTCCTGCGGGTCAACGAGGAACCAGGATGGGCTGACATCAGACGCCGTAGCACAGACGCTTTATCGAAATGTCCCTTGTGTCCTCCTGCAATAACGCGGAGTCGCCACTAACAGACAACTATCGGCTTCTCTTGCATCCACGAGTGGCCGCGTGACTGGTTCTCTCCAATCAAACATGAATGGGGGGTGTAGCCACTGTCAGGCCGAGGTCTTCAGGTGGGTGGGGGTCTCTGCTCCCCCTCTATGCCCCACCCCCTGGCTGGAAGCAGACTCAGGGGTTGGTGGCAGCCCAGAAGGAAGGACCTGATCCCTTCCTCACCTGGTGGAGGGAAAGCACCACCATGACCAAGAAAACCTTCACGCGGCTTATTTGTCGCAATAGCCAGCGTGACCCGAATACCCGAGTGAGATGGTGTTTGATGTTTGTATCTTAAGAGAATGAGCAGTTCATCCAGGAAGAAAGCTTAGGGATGTTGTTACTGTGAACATTCGTCGCACGTGATAGCGGAGAAGCTGCTAGAGAGCCAGGGAGACCTCCAGACCCCAATTCCACAGCAACGGTCGGACGTTTGCATTTCCAGGCCCATCTGCCTTTGCTCTGAAATGCTAGCTTCCTCTTGCCCCAACAATGGCGCCTATAGCCTGGCCAACGGATGCCTCCTTTCTAGTCTGACTCTGTGTCTGAGAACGTGGGCGCATCTGCCTTTGCTCTGATGTCTGTGTGGTTAGAGGGAGGTGTGGTGAGTGCATGTGCAGGGAGCCTGGGAATCAGGATTGTGAGCTCACTCTTTGTGAGTTGAGATGTTTGTTTTTGTCTTATGAAAGGATGCTACCCATTCCTGCTAATTTGGGTCTTTTATGCCTCCTAGACGTAGCCAGTGCCCGTGGAAGAACCACATAGGGACCTGATGTTATGGGACTTTGTTTCGGCGAGGAAAATCTGAACCTAGGTATGAGACAATAAAAATAACAGTTAAATTCAGCCACGTGGCTTATTAATAGAAACCCATGCATGGTCACTGGTGTGGTCTCAACAACAACGCTCATTTCCAGGAGCACAGATGTTAAATTGCTTTGCTTCTCCAGATGTGCTCGCTCGGGGGCCTGTCCCCATGGAGCCATTGCAGCCTCCAGCACGCTGCCCTCTCGGCGGACAGAGAGGCACTTACTTATTCCAGTTGCCCAACATCTTTTCTTTTCCTCCAACAAAGGCCGAAACAGAGCTCTTGCTATGCGTCTGGTTTCACTGGAGTGACCTGCAGCGTTCACTCCATCGGCACGTCCTCTCGCCTATGGAGAGGGGCTGCATGTTCTCATACGAACCCATGCGGTTTCCATCTCCGTCTGGCCGGCCCTGGTGTAATACCTGTTTACTGCGGAATGCTCACCAGGCCCTGCGAGCACTTCCCGCAGCGTGGTAACAGACTGAATTTATCTTTGCTCTTTCCTGTTTGGCCTGTGCTGGCGCCATCTTAAAGTCACCACAGGTCCATGGAGCAATCACGTTGACCAGACCGAGCCTTCAGTATGGCGAAGTCAGCTGACACTGGAAAGTCTCATGAAATTCTGTCATCATACAGACTCTCAGGTTCCCCCCCTTTTTATGCCGTGTTATCAGCATAAGCGCTAATGTAAAAACTGTGTTTTTCTCAGGAAATCGCTCTACCTTTCATGCCCACTATTCTGAGTGCTCTCCTTTTTGGTCTAGGAGGGGTAATAATTCTTGTGATGGAGACTTTATGGCACGATGGGCTCAGATTCCCTTGCGTGAGAGAAAAGGAAGAGGACTCATCGTTCATTCATTGATTTAATTCAATTCATAGATGCTTGTTGGGCACATTGAAGGTGCCAAACAGAATGTGAGGAGGCCCTATACCTCTAGGAGTAGATAAAACTGACCTGGTACGAGCTATGACAGGAATTAACAGGTACAGGAACAAATAACTTTAAATGTGATGAGTGTTGCAAAAGGGAAAGTAACAGGACTCCAGAGGCTGGTGGGGTATCAATTGCTTTATGTAGAGACTAGTGGCCCAGTGCACAAATTTGTGCACATTGAAAGGAAATTAATTAGAAGAAACATTTTAATATCGCTATTCACCCTTTCTCTATAATAGAAGTGTCAGAGATGAAAGCAAATTAGTAAAATGTATATGAAAATAATATATAAATTGATTAATAAACAATAACAACAACAAAGACATGTTATAAAAACAAAAACATGATATAAAAACAACACTGATAAAAACAATGACTGATAAATTGATTAAACTTATTCTAACACTGAGGCCAGGGTCAGACGGGGACAAATCAATTCTTGGAATCAGAACAACCTCTCCTCCACAGATCCTGTTAATACTTCAGCTTTGATAATGTTAGGTCACAATCTTTTGATAATAAATCTACTACCATTACAAAGACCTCATTTACTATTAAGATTTCTCAGTAGCATGATGATTGCACCTACTTTCAATTCTAATTTACGATACAGCATCCCTGAAGGAGTAATACTTTTAAGAAATTCGATGGGAAAATTTTCCTTTTCGGCATCATCCACTGAATCTAGTGTTATTGTTGATTACACTGTCGTCTCTGAGTCTTAATGCAATATCCGTCCCCAACCTTTTCCATCATGTGGGAAAAGAATAGGATACGTCATTGCATCTAATGTAGGAAACAGAATACTGACTTGTTTCATTTTAGTGGCATTCGAATTATTGGGATCTGGTTTACAATGAATGAGCAAGTCCCTTTCAAAAGGAGGTTCTCCATCTTTGTTTCTGAATATGAGGGCAACTTCCTTTACACGGGGATAATTATATCTACCCAGATCACTATTATAATCATATTTAATCGCCATCGTTACTTTCGTGTGACGCTGCCGCTTTCTTTCAGCTTCAGAATGTCAACAAAAACAACCAAATTCACGATTGACAATGACAGATAGAAACACACATGTGCCATTGGCGCCAAGAAGAGCTTTATATGTACCACGCATGCACGAGCCAACTTAGCCTTTTATAGGTAGAGAACAAACTTGCTTAATTAGACCTACTTTCTGATGTAGCTAAACTTTTTTCAGCCCAGTGAAGCACCCCAACTTCTCTTTCAGGTCATTGTCAGCAACACAGCAGTAAATATCAACACGAAGCAGATTATTATTGTAGATCACACAGGGAGAACAAAGGGTGAAGTATTTAACTGCAGCAGTGTTTGACTATATTCTGCGCAGTGAGAAAACCTGAAGTCATTTTCAAGGTCCACCATTTCTTACTTCTTTTCAGTTGGGTCAAGTTTCTAAGCTTTCTAAATCTCCGTTTTCTGACTAATGAAAAGAAAACAGGATTCCACCGAGTCTCCTATCTACCTACTCCGGGACTTCCGTGAGAATCAAATGAGATGAGGCACGGGAAAACGGTTCACAGACATTTGGTCACAGTGTAAAGTGTTTCCACCTGAGACTAGTCGTTGCTAGGGAGAGGAAGCCAGGGGTTGCTACTTGATGCCATTACCTGGACGGTTGGACACTTAGCATATTGGCCTTTTATGTAAATAGATATTTCCTTAAGTTGGCACAACTCAGGGATGTCATGAAATTAACACACCATTAGTAGAGTATTTTTACGGCATACTGAGTTATAAACCAAATGTAATATGCAGACTAAATTGGCTTTCAGACATTAAAAAATCTCAAATTCAGATAAAGATGGATTCTCTTTCTGACTTGGTGGACTGTGGAAAAATGGGCAACATAAGTGGTACAACACAACAAAAATACTGACAATTCCATGAGCAAAAGCTTGCTAGGGCTTAATGCATTTTACTCGTTATACACACCCGCCCCCCCCCCCCCCCACCACACACACACACACACACACTTTGCGTATAAGGTAACAGTACTTAGAAATGGAATTCTATTTGTAATACCTTAACTAAAAAAAAGAAATGGAATTCTAAGTTTAATTATGCTCCCACCAACAAAGCAAAAGAAAGAAAACCAAAGGAAGGGCCACTTACTTTCTATGATCATTTTAAACTGGACAACACAGATGGTGATTATTTGATTGTGAAAATTGGGTTGTAAAATGAATATCTTCAAAAATGTCAAGAGTAAATGCCCTTTTACAGGCAAACAAGGGGCTGAATGAATTCCAACAGCACGCTGCCCAAGGCTCTTCATTCTGGGTAAATTGAGCTTAAAGGGAAATTTGTCTCTGAGAGAGTGTGGGGCAGTGCCAAGGAACACTTGACTGAGAAGAGGAGATTAGGGGCTCTTGAATGCTTTGTGGTTTACAGTTGAGAAAAAGATTTCGGATTCTGCGTCTTGAGGTGTAAAGAATCTGTACACCTATGTTGTGGGAAAAGAATGAAACACAATTATTGGGACCGGGTAGTTCAATAGCCAAGCTGATCTCCTCCGTCTTTACTTTCTGAATGAGACTGGGAGAGGTAAAAAACTGCTAAGAAACATGGATTCATCTTTAACAATCCAACTACCCCCTTTAAAACAGGCATATAATCTGATCATGAGATATAAGCTTTAAGAATACATCTGTGGGAGAGAAACCAAGATGGCGGCATAGATAAACACCGGGAAATAGTCGCCCCACACAACAATTGAAAATTATCCCAAAGGACGGAGCAAACATCGTCCAGAACAACAGGAAGGCTGGCTGAGTGTAATTTCTACAACTAGAAGGAAAGAAAAGCACGCTGAGAGCCAGAGGAGCTGCGGAGGCTGAGTGCAGAGGTACGGCGGCGGCTCGCGTGCGCGGAAAGGGGGTGGCACCTGAGGACGCGGCTGTCTTTTTGAATCACAAGCTCCCGACTGCTCTGATCTCCGGTTCCGGGAAGTCTCTGGGGACCCAGGTCTCATACGGGGAGAGGCTGGTCTGTCAGGCGGCAGCGGGCAAACTTGAGGGCGGATTTCCCTCAGAGGTGCTTGCAGCCGTTACCGGGACACTGAGACACGCGACTCCGGGCGCAGAGAATCAGCCATAGCGTCTTTCTCCGCCCCTTTTGACTCCCTGAGACCCCGCCCCACCCAGGCTGCAGCAGAGGCTTTTGCATGTGAATGTACCTAACTACAGCCCAGCCAAGCAGACCCGGAACTTCCAAGAGAAGGCCCAAGGCCCCGCAGCTCCAAGAGAAAGCCCAAGGCCCCGCAGCTCCAAGAGAAGGCCCAAGGCCCCGAAGCGGCTTGCATTGCTTCACAGCTGAGCCTCTTCGTGGTTCCTGCTCTGTGGCCTCAGGCAGGGGCTGACTTAGCACCTCCTTAGATCCAGGAGCCACTGTACCCAGTGGTCAGAGGGGGACCATTCTCCCACTTCAGACACAGCTGCTTCCCACAGCCAATTGGCCTGGAGGTCAATTCTTCCCAGTGATCCTACATCAACCAAGGCACCAAGAGTGCACCAAGAGTGTCCACCCCAGGTAACTGGGGAGGCTGAGCCACTGGGCCCTACAGGACACCTGGCACGCAGGCCACTCTATCAACACAGGGAAGCAGCCAAAATGCGGAGACAAAGAAACAGGTCACAATTGGCAGAAACGGAGGAGGGCAGATGACTGGATATAGAGTTCAAGGCCACGTTTATAAGGTTTTTCAAGAATTTTATGGAAACCGCCGATAAATTTAATAAATCCCTCAAGGAGTATAGTGAGACCATGGAGGTCATGAAAAAGGACCAACTAGAAATTAAGCATACACTGACTGAAATAAAGAATAATTTACAGAGATCCAACAGCAGACAAGAGGATCCCAAGAATCAAGTCAAAGATTTGAAATACAAAGAAACAAAAAATACCCAACCGAAAAAGAAAAAAGAAAAGAGATTCAAAAAATACGAAGATAGTGTAAGGAACCTCTGGGACAACTTCAAGCGTACCAACATCAGAATTATAGGGGTACCAGAAGGAGAGAGAGGGCAAGATATTGAAAACCTTTTCGAAGAAATAATGACAGAAAACTTCCCCACCTGGTGAAAGAAATGGACTTACAAGTCCAGGAAGCGCAGAGAACCCCAAACAAAAGGAATCCAAAGAGGACCACACCAAGACACATCATAATTAAAATGCCAAGAGCAAAAGATAAAGAGAGAATCTTAAAAGCAGCAAGAGAAAGACAGTCAGTTACCTACAAGGGAGTACCCATCCGACTGTCAGCTGATTTCTCAACAGAAACCATGCAGGCCAGAAGAGAGTGGCAAGAAATATTCAAAGAGATGAATAGCAAGAACCTGCAACCAAGATTACTTTATCCAGCAAAGCTATCATTCAGAATGGAAGGTCAGATAAAGAGCTTCACGGATAAGAAAAAGCTAAAGGAGTTCATCACCACCAAACCAGCATTATATGAAATGCTGAAAGGTATTC
This sequence comes from Myotis nattereri, assembly GCF_964212035.1. Lineage (NCBI taxonomy): Eukaryota > Metazoa > Chordata > Mammalia > Chiroptera > Vespertilionidae > Myotis > Myotis nattereri. The sequence goes on from NC_138083.1 coordinate 93,038,523, forward strand.
TTTAAGAAGAGGAAGAAGAAAAAGGAACTCTTACCATTTGCCACAGCATGGATGGAACTGGAGAGCGGATAAATACCACAAGATCTCACTTATTTGTAGAATATAATGAACAACATAAACTGATGAACAAGGACTGATCCAGAGACGGAGAGGCTTTGATTGGACTGTCGGGCCTTGGAGGGAAGGTAGGGGAGGGTGGGGGCAAGGGGGAAAGATCAACCAAAGGACTTATATGCAAGCATATAGGCCTAACCAATGGACACGGACAACGGGGAGGTGAGAGGATGAGCGGGGGGAGGGGGGGTAGAGGGTACACATATGTAATATCTTAATCAATAAAAAATATTTAAAAAAACCCAAAAAAAACCACAAAAAACCCAAAAAACAAACAAACAAAAAAAAGAATACATCTGTGAATGGTACACAGCTCCCTTAGCTACATAGGGATGGAAGGGGATGCAAATAATGCAACTTCACTATGAAATACTGCACCCATTCCACTCCACGCTCTCCTTTCTGTGTGTGCTGGAGAGAGCTCTGAACACTATGTGGATGCGAGGAAGCACACGAGTGGGAAGGACAGGAGAAGGAAAGGTTTGGGTTGAAATCTACATGAGGAAAAGTTTCTTCCTCAAATGGCCGTTTCTCCCTCTGACGCAATGGAGGACATTCGGAGACATAAGCAAGGGCTAAGGAATACTCGCTTCTTCTTGTTGGCATTCCAGGCTGGTTCACTGGAGTTGGACAAGTCTTATGGTCGTTAGGGTCACTGAACAGATTTCTCCCCTTAAATGGTGCAACATTTGCACCCGTTGGCCACGTGGAAGTGGATGAGAGGGGGAAGAGGTCAGGGAAACATGCCTGGGCCACGGGGCCAATCCCGTTTTCCTCCCAGGCAGGGCTGGCTGTCCAGGACGCTGGAATCCGACGGGAGGGACATGCTCAAGCAGTTGTAGTATCTCCCTTCCGCCAGATCTCAGCAGGTTCTGAAGGATGGGTGTTCTGCCGCTCAGTTGTCATTTTGATGTGTTTGTGGGAGGATGCATTTACCTGCGCTGCCATCTTCCATGGAAATTTCAAAGAAAGAAAGACTCTTCTTTGAAAGAAAGACTTCCTCACCGATACTATCTGAAGCACTAGTTGAATTTTCCAGGAAAGAAAGTCCACTGGCCGAATTTCACAGGCAGAGACGATTAGAAGTGGTCACTTCCGGCCACACGTGTAGTCATAGTGGAAATTGTTGTGAAATGTGGTATCCCACATTTGCTTTTATATATGACCTGTGTTTATTACGCATTAAAATACTTCATCCAATGTAGTCATCCATCTGTAGCTATTCTAAGAGTCTGCTGTGAAAAAATATCCTAAATGCTTCATGATTCTGAGAAATGCTTTGGTGGACAGCCTTCACCGGAATTTCTCATCGGTAGCTCTGTACCAGATTACTGCTTCACACAGCCCGATGTTGAAGAACAGCGCTTTTCTTTTAAATACTCAGTTATTCTTTCATTTCTGTTAGGCACAGGGAAGGAAATACTTAGGTTACAAGGGTTGACTCTTATGTTGCAATTGACGTTGCTTCTTTCTCTGATTTGTTCAGCCCATTAGAGTTTATTTCTGAGAGTTCTGCGGAAAACAAACAACACACTGATACGGCTCCCCCCTCCACATCCCCCCTCCACCCCAAAGAAAACAACAAGCAAAGAAGGCAAAGGCTCAGGGAGATGAAGACAGCCTCACTAATGAGTCCCCAACTGATTAAAAATAAATACGTTTCTGTTCCTAGAACAGTGTAAGGAGCATTTGTTGCCACAAACAGTTTAACTTTAGCAAAAATAAAGAGTTGCCCTCAAATCTGTGGTGGGAGAGCAGCAGCACTGCAGCTAATGATTTCCCAGGTGCCTCTCGTCTGAATGGAGAAATGAACGACCACTGGCAACGGGTGGAAAGGGCCCGCCGGGCCCAGCGGCCAGAGGAGCCGCCGTGACGGCTGCCGTGACAAGGACCCCGTGTCGCTGCGGAGCCGGGCTGCACCCAGCGGCACTGACCGCACTTACGGGGCCCACAGTGTAACCGGGGGCCAAGCGCGTGGCTCTGAAGTCAGGACCGTCCAGGGTTGAATCTCTGTCCGGCCTGCCTGTGTGACTTTGGGCGAGTGACTGGTGTCGGTTCGCTCTGTCTGTGTGACAAACTACCCCCCGATTGAGCAGCTTAAACGATCGTGCGTTTGCTCGAGGTCTGGTGGGCTGACAGTTCAGCGGGCTCAGCCGGACGGTGTTTGTGCTCCTCAGAGGAACTGGGCCTTTGGCGGGGGCTCTTCTCCAGGTGCTCTCTCTTCATCTAATGAGCTAGCCCGGGTCCTCTACACCAGCAGTTCTCAACCTGTGGGTCGCGACCCCTCTGGGGGTGGAACGACCCTTTCACAGGGGTCGCCTAAGACCATCGGAAAACACATATATAATTACACATTGTTTTTCTGATTAATCACTATGCTTTAATGATGCTCAATTTGTAACAATGAAAATACATCCTGCAAATCAGATATTTACGTGACGATTCATAACAGTAGCAACATTACAGTGATGAAGTAGCCACGAAAATAATTATGGTTGGGGGTCACCACAACATGAGGAACTGTATTAAGGGTCGCAGCATTGGGAAGGTTGAGAACTGCTGCTCTGTGTGGTGGCCCAAAGTCCCCAGCAGCAAGAGAGGGTCAGTCCCAACAAGCAAGCACCCTTCAAACCTTGGCTTGTATCCCACGCGCTATTGTCTCATTGACTGGAGCGGGTCACGTGGCCAAGCCCAGATGTAAGGCGAGAGCCATAGGCTCCACCTCTCGAAGGGGCGTGCACAGAGGGAGCTGTGACCACATTTGGGAGCCTCGTAGCCACCGTCTGCCACCCACTTCTCTAAGCTCCCGGTGCCCACTGGAGCGCGAGGGTATCATGGCATCTACTTCCCAGGTTCTTTGAAGGGTAAATGACGCTATTCCTGTAAAGGGCTCTCGGGAGAGTGTGTGGATGACTTTGTGAGGGATTACTGCTTAGCTGGTCTTAGCTACTTGTTAGAACTGACGTTCAAAGGTTCTCATTAGCGTGACAACAATTTAGAAACAGCTACTCCCCTCCCCGAAACAAAGATTGCTTCTTATTTTAAATTTGGAGAGTTTTCTCTTTTTAGTAACAATGACTGGGTTTGATGGTGGGACTATAGGCAGATTTCTTTTCTCTATTTTATGCATTTTCCATAATGGGGTTATAGAGCTTTTATAATAAAAAGGAAACACTAAGACCACCTCAGTTTTAGGACAAAGGTCTTTTAAAAAATACTTCTGGGATTCTGAACAATTTTGCGCTGGTTTGTAAAGCTGACAGTTCTCAACATTTCCTTCGTTACCTTAGGCTTAGCGGTACAGTTTTCTCACTACGCCCTGAAAATTCCCTTGACAGGTGCAAGCTACCTGCCCATCTGCTTTTGTTGAGAGATTAGAACTTCCTAATTTCAAAATGCCTGAAGGTTACATTGGAACAAGTGTTGTTTATATGAATGTACAGTTAAAACTCTGTTTAGCTCTCTGGCCCGCTGGAAGTTGGGGTTCTGTCCATTTAAAGTGACCTTCACGAGATGGCATTGTGGTATTCGTATAAATTTAAAGGCGAATGTTAAAGGAACAATCCCACTTTCTGGGATAAATGAGTTAAACGTCCCTGGAAGTTTAAATTTATCTTCCATATTTGTTAGAAAGTGTAAAAATGATAGCGGCAATTGGGGGGGGGGCGCGCTAGACAGATATGTATTTGGTGAACCTTCATAGCATGACAGGCACATGCTCTGCCTTCGTGAATGAATGGCAGGTCACCCCCACTGCTCCAGGGGCGGTCTGAGGACTAGTTTGTGCACATGGACCAGAGTGGCCTTTCACAAGTGCAGCTGTTTTGGGGCCCTGCCCTGTCCCTCGATTAGGCCTGGGGCGCAGGCACCAGGACCCTGTCCACGCTTTCTCAGCGGAGCCTCCTCTGCTGTGTCCATGCTCCTCCCAAGCTACGACACACCCTCCCCTCTTGCTCTGAGCTCCCACTCCAGTGTGGGCGGATCATGTACCGAGGCCGCTGATAAAGGAGAGTAAATATTTACGTTTTGTAGATCAAATGATCTCTGTCATAATTCCTCTCCTAACCCTAATCCTATCCATAAACTAACCCTAACTCTAAACCTAACCCTAAACTATAACCCCTAACCCTAACCCCAACCCCAACCCTAACCCCTAACCCTAACCCTAACCCTAACCCTTTAGGGTGAAAGTAGCCCAGGACATTATGTGATGAGTGGGCATGGTTGTGCTCCAGTAAATCTTCATTTACAAAAATAGGGGCCAGCCAGCTTTGGATCTAGAAGAATTCTGGCCTGGAATCTTTTAGTCTTTTCTCTCTTCAAGCCCAACACAAATTTTTTTAATTTGACTTACGTTTTGCTCAGGTCCTCAGAGGACCTAGATTTATGCAAATTGAGGTCAGAGGACTTGGCAGCCCAGACCCATTTGCAGAAGAGGCTGAGAAGCTCCGAGCCTCGCCAGGGCATGAGGGAGGCGGCAGGTTTGGGCCGCAGGTGCAAATAACTAATGGTTTCTGGATGGATGCATGGAGGACAGCAAGGTCAGGGGACTTCCACCAGGTGGTCAGCTGGGCCGGTGGCTGGGTTAGAGGCTGAGCGAGAAGATCCCCTGGGTCCCCCAGAGCGAAGGTTCTCTGACCTCAGCTGGTATCAGGATCGCCCAGCACAGACGCTGGGCCCTCCTGCCGGAGGTTCTGCAGAAGAGGGCCCAGGCCGGGGCCGGGGAGTCTGCATTTCTTTTTAAAAAATGTATTTTTTTTAATTTTATTGATTTTTTACAGAGAGGAAGGGAGAGAGATAGAGAGTTAGAAACATCGATGAGAGAGAAACATCGATCAGCTGCCTCCTTCACACCCCCAACTGGGGATGTGCCCGCAACCCAGGTACATGCCCTTGACCAGAATCGAACCTGGGACCCCTCAGTCCGCAGGCCGACACTCTATCCACTGAGCCAGACCGGTTCCGGCTAAAAATGTATTTTTATTGATTTTTAGAGAGAGAGGAAGGGAGAGGTACAGAGAGATAGGAGCAGCAATGATGCCAGAGGGAGCCATCCATCGGCTGCCTCCTGCACGCCCCCCTGGGGACCGAGCCGTCCCCAGGCGTGTGCCCTGATGGGGAATCGGCCGCTGACCTCTTGGTTCCTGGGTCGCTGCTCCGGCGCTGAGCCACGCGGCCGGGCAGAACCCGCGTTTCTCACGCGTTGGGGTGCAGTGATGCTGCGGCCTGGGGACCACAGCGGGGAACGCGCGCCTCCTCTCTGGCTGCAGGTGAGCTGCTTTCCCTTCATGGAGCTTTCCAGCAGCTTCCGTGTCTCCTCCTGACCCGTGGGTCTACAGGGCCTTCAGGTTCAAGGCTACGGACTCTCTCGTTTCCTCTGGGCAGCGAGCTGCGGCACACGCAGGGCACTCAGCATTCGTGTGCCTGAGTCTCATGAAGTCCGTCTGCACGCGGCAAACACACCAACGTGTTCAACAGCCTGATGTCACGAGGTTCTGGCACCGATGCTTCTTGTCCCCGAGAATGAATGCACGTCGCCGCCAGTCCTTCCCCAGCTCCGCATGGCCCCCCTCAGCTCTGCCCCCCTGCGCTCCTGCACGGCACCTGCAATGGCCGAGGGGCCTGCAGCTGCCCCGGGGCCACGGCGCCCCCTCAGCACAGCAGCTGCTGCCCATCGCAGGGACTGACTGCCGCAGCGAGTTCGCACACGAGTCCAGGCGGAACTGTGTTTGTATTCACTTAATTATTTTCCTGCAAAAAGCTTTATTGTGCCATTCGGCCCGATGCATGGAGAGGCCCAGGTGCCTGAAGGACGCCTCGTGGTTTGGGGGGAGGCTCAGCAGAAGCCAGACCCCAGGGGGTGCAGGGCCCTCGGGCCTCTGGGCTCCCCAGGCTCCTGGTGGCGCGGGAGGGGAGCCTCTGGGGGAGACACGGCCCCGCGCGCCTGGGGGCGGCCTGCGGAGGGGCAGGTGTGGCCCATCTTCCCCAGGAGCCTCCCCTCCTCACCCGGAAGTGGTTCTGCTGGGTCACGGGGAGGAGGCGGGGGCAGCACCAGGGCCTGCAGGTCCGCCTGGGCCTGGGTCCCGTCCTCTCCGGGGCCTGGGGGCCTCCAGGTCCTGAGTGTCACCCGCTCCCCTGGGAGCTGCTCGTCCCGGAGAGAAGGGGCCGCGCTGGGTTTGCACCTTTAAGACGCTCAGCGCCTCGGCTTCTTCTCCATCAGCTCGCGGAAGAGGGGCCCCCGCCCCCCAGGCCGTCCTCGGTGGAAACAGACGCCCAGAGCGAGGTGGGTGTGGGGCCGCGGGCAGGTGGCGGTGCCGCAGCCTCCACCTCGGGGATCGCTCTGCCGGGTTTGGGAGCTCAGGGCGTTGGCCACAAGGAGGGAAGGGGAACCCTGGTCGGCTGGTCTCGGAGGAGGTTCTGAAGGGGGAGGAGGTGCTGCAGGGGGAGGGGGTGCTGCAGGGGGAGGGGGTGCTGAAGGGGAAGGAGGTTCTGAAGGGGGAGGGGATGCTGCAGGGGGAGGGGGTGCTGAAGGGGAAGGAGGTGCTGAAGGGGGAGGAGGTGCTGAAGGGGGAGGGGGTGCTGAAGGGGGAGGAGGTGCTGAAGGGGGAGGGGGTGCTGAAGGGGAAGGAGGTGCTGAAGGGGGAGGGGGTGCTGAAGGTGGAGACGGGATGAGGTGCTGGAGAGGGCCGGGGCTGGAGGGAGGGTCCCTGGTCTGCTCCGTCCAAGCACTGGGCAGGAGGCAGGCCGGGTGCAGAGGGCACTGCCAATGTGCTTGGACCTGCATCCTAGTGGCGGTGGCCTCGCGCAGAAAAGGGCTTGTGGTGGGGGTTTCCGATGCACCTCGCTTTCCAAACTCGCAGGGCCGGGGCCGAGGGCGGGTTTGTCAGCGGGAGACCTGTCCACAGCTGGTCAGTTGGTCGGGATTTTTGGTGCTAATGGCAGGGGTGCATTGAGAGACGTGTTTAGCAGAGTCACAGCTACTGGGATTCTAGATCCTTCCAGGAAAACGGCGAGTCTCTAAGCCACAGGACAGCGATAGGAAGGCAGCTGTTCTACATCAGCCAAACATGCTCGACCCCGATTCCTTGATGAATTCTTTGGGGCAGGAGGGATACAAGCCAGTGAGACCAAATGGTTCAACTGAAATATCATCTTAAACAGTCCTTGCCTTCCGAACGTCACGTGCATCAGGGTGGGTGCTGCTGTGGATTGTAACCTGACAGACACAGCCTACCCCGTGGCTGGGCCCCGGGCAGACTTGCCACTGGAGGCATTGGGTTTGCTGTTCGTTCCGTTACCCACCCACAGTCAGAGGCAGCGGCTGTAGCTCTGGGTACCCAACCTCATCAGGATGCGGGCGCTACCCAAGGGGAGCAGCGCCTCGCAGGCCCTCCCACTGCTCTGCTCTGGAAACATGAGTGTGGAGTTGGACGCCACTGACTTCTTCTGAATTTGGTCTTTGTGTTAAATGGATAGGAAAGGTGTGACTAGACCTGGGAGGGGATGACTGTCAGCTTGAGAGAAGGACCGCGTGGCTCAGGACAGCCACACGGGCGTGGGTTGCTGACTTGGCCGCCACCTGGGAATATGGACGGCACCCGCCTGCCCCCCACGTTCTCAGCAAAGCCCCGGACGGTGCGTTTCAGCAGAGCTCCTGCTCCCAGCTGGAATCTCTTCACGTTCCCGCCCCCGAATCAGAATACTCGCTAGAACAGGGGTGGGCAAACTACGGCCCACGGGCTGGATCCGGCCCGTTTGAAATGAATAACTATTGAAAAAAAAGACCATACCCTTTTATGTAATGATGTTTACTCTGAATTTATATTAGTTCACACAAACACTCCATCCATGCTTTTGTTCCGGCCTCCGGTCCAGTTTAAGAACCCATTGTGGCCCTCGAGTCAAAAAGTTTGCCCATCCCTGTGCTAGAATCATGTGAGTCTCAGGTGTTTTCAACTTGGACAAATTTGGCCCAGGAATTGCCCTTACTGAGAGCTCATGGCCCACAGGCAGCTTCCTCCTTAACTGGTAACTCAGATCCATGAGAAGGTCTCTGAGAAGGTCAACTCCTGTGTCTTTTGTTTCTGTGGCGGATCTGCCTTTGGCCCATCTTGGTAGTTCACTCATTCATTCATACATTCATTCACTCATTCACATGTCAAGTATGTGTTGTGTGTTTCTAGGTGCCTGGCACAGAGCCGGGAAGTGAGGAGCCACTGATGGGAAAGGCATTCTTTCTGTCTTCTGAGTCGGCGTTAGATACACAGATAAGTCATTGTGAAGTGGGAGGAACCAGGCCCAGCAGAGATTTATATGTAAAGGGCGGGGGACAAGGGAGGGGAAACCATGTGGGGAGAAGGCAGGAAGGTGGCGCTGGACCAGGGTCTGGAAGATGAGCGGGCGTTTGCCACGCAAGGAAGAAGTGGGAAGATATTTGAAGCAGAGGCCACAATGTGTGTGAGAGACAACCTGTGCTCATTATTCGTCCGCGTGCGTCCCTATTGTTCTAGGCCAGGGGTGGGCAAACTTTTTGACTCGAGGGCCACAATGGGTTCTTAAACTGGACCGGAGGGCCGGGACAAAAGCATGGATGGAGTGTTTGTGTGAACTAATATAAATTCAAAGTAAACATCATTACATAAAAGGGTACGGTCTTTTTTTTTTTTTTTTTTTAGTTTTATTCATTTCAAACGGGCCGGATCCAGCCCGCGGGCCGTAGTTTGCCCACGGCTGTTCTAGATTCTTGCAGTTGGATTGGATCCATGTGACTGACTCTTAGTGAATGAGGTTGCGAGCAGGAAGGAAGCACTGCTTGGCATCTAGGCACGTCAGCACTGGTGCGCCCGGCCATTTCTCCTGCTGCCATGCACTTACTTGGTGGGAATGTATTGAAATGGCCGAGTCACATGATGAAGGGACCCGCATCCCCGAGTCACTGGATGAAGGGCAGCCTCCTCTGCATCAGGCTTCCTGGGGGAGGGAAGTGGCTGGTGCAGTGTTAAGGGGCCTGTTGTGGTTGTTGGCGTTCGTGACTCTGATTGGTACGGCGTGTGGAAAGGCTTGGAGGAGATGGGAACTCTGGCATCTTTGGAGAATGGCCAACGTTTCAGTAGAACTGGGGGGGAAATATGGAGGAAGGCTTCGCCAGCAGGCTGCCATCAGCTAGGGATTGTCACACGATGAAGAGATCGAAATCCATTCTTGAAGCAGCTGGAGGCCTGGGAAGTTGTCGTCTTTGGGGTGTTTTGTTGGTACTGATATTCCACAGTTTATGAAACTGTTTCCTAATATTTGACACTTTTTATTGTTTGTACATGGGAAGTTTTTAGGCAGGTAGTCACGTAATCGAGATTGAATTTTGGAGGTCAGCTATGGTGGGAGATGAATTGGAGTGGAGAGAAGCTAAGGCCAGAGATCAGAAGTCACAATGATGGTCTGCGTAAGAGATGGCGCAGGTCCTGGCTATGGATACATTCCATGCACTTTTTGCACCAAATTCCTTAGGTCAGTGGTTCTCAACCTTCTGGCCTTTAAATGCAGCTCCTCATGTTGTGACCCAACCATAAAAATTATTTTCGTTGCTACTTCATAACTGTAATGTTGCTACTGTTATGAATCATAATGTAAATATCTGATATGCAGGATGGTCTTAGGCGACCCCTGTGAAAGGGTCGTTCGACCGCCAAAGGGGTCGCGACCCACCGGTTGAGAACTGCTGCCATAGGTGAAGAAGGGGCATTACCCTGGTCATTTAGACTATCGATCGGCAAACTACTATTCACCAGCTTTTGTAAATTAGGTTCAGTTGGAAGGGACCACACCCATTCGTGTAAATACTGTCTCCACACGGATTGAGTAGTTGTGTCAGGGACTATATGGCCTGAAAAGCCACAATATTTACTGTCTGGCCCTTTAAGAAAAAGTTCAGTGATCCCTGGGTTAGGCTGTATGGATAGGCATCGTTTGAACCACTGTACTTGTTCAGCGACACCTGTACCCTGGCTACTGTGTTATGGACTAGTTTGTACCAACTAAGTTAAAATATGTCATTACACACCTGTTTCGCTCCCCTGTGTAGCAACAAGGCAGTATCGGGAAGTGATCTCTCTCTTGGCCCCCCTCACTGTGGGTTTCATGGGAGTAGGCGATACATGCGAATGGCGAGGTAGTGAGGGTATTAAATCCGTTCTTTCTCTAGTGAAAGGGGTTAATGGCGTACAGGTGGCTACATATGTATGGCTTTTCTTTTTTCAGTACTCTGTGCTCAACGGGGTGATTTGAGCTGTAACCCTTAAGTGATGGCCTAGTGAATTACCTACTCTGCTGTCTCCCCACATCCAGACTTGATGGAGTGGTGTGGTCTCTGGTCAGGTATATAGACACGCACGCGTAAAGATGATGTACATCACACATACTGATGCCCCCGGCTTTTAAAATGTAGCTGTACCTTGGAGCGTTCTCCTTTTCACTAAATATTGAGTGGCCTCACTCTTTGTACTGGTAATAAAATTGGCATTTTTTAAAAATCTTTATTTGACTCTGAAATTGATTCGGAACTCAAAATGAAGATGGTGTCCAGTTTAGTAGCTTCCTCATACCCTTATTTATGTCATAAAGTCTGAAACCCCAAGCCTGGATGCTGGACATGCACTGGGGGACCTCGGCATTGTGAGGGGAGATGCAGGCTGCTGGTGGTGCGGTTTGGAAGAAGGCTCTGGAAAGGGTGGGTCTCCCAGGCTTTTCTTCACAAGCTGTGACATCTTTATTGCTGGTAGTCACAGGTGTTCGGCTGTTTTTTCCAGGCGCAGGCTATGGAAGCGGGGTTGCTGTGTTTGACCTTAGCAGGTGCACTGGGTATAAAATAAAAGTATCTTTTGGTTGCACAGGTTTTTTGGCATTGATAAGTGGAAACATCTTTGTTCTCTTTACATATTTCTCTGCAGGCCAGGACTTAGGAACACTGTGTGTATGGCTCCAGCCTTTAAATTATGAAAGGATTGGCTGGTATTTAATGGTTGGCTGCCTCAAGTCCTGTTTTTTAACTTGTTTTGACCTACAACTAGTTTTAGGGTCAAAGAGGGGACAGTAGCAAGACCACTTTCTTGGTATGATGTGGCTTGTTCGTGGGCTATTGAAGCGAATGACCTTCCTTACCTAACATGGTCTCAAAGTTACTTTCCCTCGCCCTGGCTGGTGTGGCTCAGTTGGTTGAGCATCGTTGCACACACTGAAGGTTGCTGGTTCAAATCCAGGTCAGGGCAAATACCTGGTTTGGGGATTCAGTCCCCAGTTGGGCACGTGTGGGAGGCAACTGACCAATATTTCCCTCTCTCCCTCTCCCTTCCTCTCTCTCTAAAGTCAATAAAAAATGGACTTTACCTGGTTAATTATGTAACCTCCTATCATGGTTGTAGATTTCAAGGACCCAGCCTGGAGTTCAGACTCAGGCAGAATTTTGTTAGTGAATCTATAAGGAGGGGTGGGTCCTTACAGTACAGGGCTGTCAGCCTCTTTTGGTCGGTGGGAATAAAATACAACAAAGTTATTGCAATCTCATCTTTTTAATAAAAGGAAATGAAAAAGTCTTAGGTGGGTCTCTGGGAATCAGCGTGCCTGAGATTCTCCAGGAGGAGCCGGGGAGGTTTAAAAGCAGAATTTCATCTGGAAGTAGGAACAGGAGCAGTGGGAGATTAAGAGCAAAACAAAGTCATTTTGATTAGACTCGCGGAAGGGAAGAATTTCCTTAAAAAAAGATGCAGATCGCGTAGCTTCAGCTAGACAGATGAGCAGAGGGAAATGAGAGCTACCAGAGCATAAAGGAAGATTGGGGTCTTGGAAGCCAGGCAAGACAGATCTCAGAGGAGGAAAGAGGTTGAGACCCCGGAGGCCAGGTGTTGTAGGAGACTCGTGGGCAAGTTCTCCTCTGTGTGCCTGATGCCCCCTGACCTCCATCATATACTCGATGATCCGGTCAGCCCTCCTCTGTGGAGAAAGGTGGGAGCAATACATTGGGACAATTAGCTGTTGTCCTCACGTTAAGTCCCATCGAATTGTGTGTGTGTTACTTGGAAGATAACCTTAGATCATATAGCGTGTGGACAGTATACCAGTATACTGCTGGCCAAGGATTAAGAAAGTGTGGTAGCTTGATCTTTGAGGTCTATTGGGTACTATCGATCATGGCTAGCCCAGGAAACTTTATAGAGGACCAGAGCCCATCTGCCTGCCGCCCCGCTTTACAGCAGTGGTCTGGTTGTCGACAGCCCTCCCTGCCCGCCCCCCTCAAAACGCCAGGAGTGCAAGCTGTGTGTGTGCTGGGAAGCATTCACTTCACAAAACAAAGGTTGCCACCCATGAGGGGGACGTGAGTGCGGAGTAGTCTGTGCGGAGTCCCGGACAAAGTGGTGGTCACAAATCACGTATCGACTGGCCTCCAGGCCGCTCAGGGCTGCGGGCCAGCGGAGGCTGCGTGCGTCTCTCCGTCTCTCAGCTCTGCAAAGGCTGCCTCCTTCACTGCTTTAAAGGAACTGTAATCCGGGCTGTTCCAAAGAAGCTGGCAAGCACCGGAAATACTGCTGGGAGTGGGAGGAGGCAGCATGGCCAGGTGTACTGCTTGTCGAGGACTAAGAGAGCGACTAGATCAGGGGAGTGCCCAGGATGCACTGGGGTTCCAGAGGAGGACGGACCAGATCTCGGGGGGTCCCAGGGGGGTCAAGAGGCCCCTATTGCGAGGGCTCCTCATGCTGTGGATAGTGAGTCACAGGAAGAGCTTGCAGATTGCTATGGTGACGTTGGGCCTTCGGGTGGGTTTGAGAGGGGAGGACTAGGGAGAGGAACGTTGAAAATTGTAATAGGATTAAGATGAGTTTGGGGGAGCACAGAAATTGTAGGTGGGGATCTGTTGTTACCCGCCCCCCACCCCAGGAAGTTTCCTGGGAAATTGAAGGAAGGAGAAGAGAGGAGAGGAGGAGGGGAGGCACATTAATTGGGAATAAGCGGGGAAGCGACGTCGTCCTGGGGTAGTACTTGTCGGGGGGAAGGCATCTCCTGATGCGGGGTATCCAGTTTCGGGATGAGGGGTGGACAGGTTAGTGTGAGCAGTGGGTGCTTTTTTTCAGACAAACAAGTAATCTTTGACTTTAATACTTTCATTATGCGGGGGAGGGGCTCAAGAGAATATCCCAGAACAGGTAAGGCAGGCAGCTATCTGGGCTTGCAGGAGAAGGGGAGGCGGAAGGCAGGCAGGCTCTGGGACCCAGTCCTACACGCGGAGGAAGAATAACGGACTCAGCTTAAGAATTAGGAAAAAATCAGCCGCCGCAGTGCAGCAAGTTACCACCAAGCTGTGGCTTAAAGAAGTAAACTCACCATCTTACAGTTCAGTAAAAAGAAAAAAGAATTGGGTAAAATCAGGAAGCCTGGGCTCCACGGCCTGCTGCACAGAGTAGGATGCAGAGGGAACGGACCTGGGGCGGGGGTACTGGGGCGGGGGCGGGGGGGGGCCTGCCCTTGAGTACACGGAGGAGGAGAAAGGGGCGTTTCTGTGTTGCTGAAACAGGAGATGCTACTCTCCCCGTGAGGGTTTTGGGGGTGGGGGGGTGTTGGTTAGCTGGGAGCTCAGAGGAGCAGAAAGCCCATTGGCCTCGAGGGAAGAAGCAGTTCATGGATCCGGCTTCACCGTCTGCAAAACTCACATTCGGATCCATTCGGCAGCCTGTCTGCTCCTCCGTTTGTGCAGGATTCAGTGTGGAAAGGAAGCCGTCAGCTAAACCACACTCCTGTGTGACAGGCTGCGTGCTGTATTCTCCACACCAGTGATGGCGCACCTATGACACGCGTGTCAGAGGTGACACGCGAACTCATTTTTTTGGTTGATTTTTCTTTGTTAAATGGCATTTAAATATATAAAATAAATATCAAAAATGTAAGTCTTTGTTTTACTATGGTGGCAAATATCAAAAAATTTCTATATGTGACACGGTACCAGAGTTAAGTTAGGGTTTTTCAAAATGCTGACACGCCGAGCTCAAAAGGTTCGCCATCACTGCTCTACACGCATCCTTTTGCGTACACCGCCCGAAGCCCTGCACAATGGATTGAAGGACAGTGCCCCCCCCCCCCGCAATTATATATAGAGATCCTAACTCCCAGATGGATGGTATTAGGGGGGTGGCCTTTGGGAGGTGAGTAGGGCATGAGGGTGGCACCGTTGTAGTTGGAATTAGCCACCTTCTGGAAGAGACACCAGAGAGCGAGGGACGCGAGGGACAGTGAGAAGCTGGCAGGCTGCAACCCAGAGAGGGTGCTCCCCAGGACCCGAGCACGCGGCACCCTGGTCTTGGGTTCCCAGATGCCAGACCTGCCGGAAGGAAATGTCTCTTGTTCATAAGCCGCCCACGCCGGTGGTCATGGGTATGGCAGCCTGACCTGCCTGAGCACCTGTGAGGTCATCACCCCACTTCACAGATGCGCACTGAGAGGCGCAGAGAGCTTCCGTTCTGTCCGCGGTTCGGGTGTCAGGTCGGACCTGGACTGCAGATGGCATAGCTTTAGAGCTGCCATCTTATGCCGACACTGACTCCCGCTGCAGAGCCTCACTAAGCTCAGGGGCCTCTCCTGAGGGGAGACCTTCTGTGTGGACGTCCACCTTCCTGTTGGTTTCTTTCCTTTGCGTGGTTCTGGGGGGAGCCGTAGGCAGTGCTGGTCACAGACGCTCCCGCTGCCCAGCCCTCCGTCCCAACTCGCGCGTCTGGAACGCGTCCGCCCTCGGGAGCTACTCAGCCGAGTTCTTTGCGAATTTGCAGGCTCATTATTGTGGACAGCAAGAGACTCACAAACCAAAAGCAAACTCCCATCACCACCTGCTTCTGTTCGGGTGTTTGGCAGGTGACCTTGAGGCTCAGGAAGTGCAGAGTGGAGCGGGTGAGAGGATGCAGCCAGGACGCCCTCCTTCCTGTCCCGGGAGAGAAGCTGGGACAGGGCGCGGGAGGGAACCTGCTGCCCCGCGGCTGCGTGTGCTGAGCCCACGGCCAGTGTCATTCTGGCCGAGGCAGGGCGAGGGCAGCCTTCGCATCCGGTGAAAACGGGTGGGAACCTCCGTGATCCTTGAGAAATTCCTAAAGTGTAGGTTAACGTGTAAACCGTTACAATGAACGAGTGTATTTTTGGAAATAAGTAGGATGGAAAGACTAGGAAAATATGAAGTCCTTGATGTCTACCACCCACAGGGCTTGCCAAGCGCCAGCAGGCCGGGCCCCTCTCAGACGCTGTAGGAGAAGCCTCCTTTCTCCAGGAGATTTTATTATTTTATTTATCTATCTATCTATCTATTTATTTATTTATTTAAATATATTTTTATTGATTTCAGAGAGGAAGGGGAGGGAGAGAGATAGAATCATCAGTGATGAGAGAGAATCATGGACTGTCTGCCTCCTGCACGCCCCACACTGGGGATGGAGCCCGCAACCGGGCCTGTGCCCTGATGGGACGGATCCGGGACCTCCTGGCTCATCGGTCGCCCTCAGCCACTGACCCCGAGGCGGCGCTGAGCGCGGTCCTGCAGCCATGGCGCCGCTCCTTCAGCGCAGTTTTGCTCCTGGTGGCTTCGCCCTATGGTCAGGCCGCCTGACCTCCCAGCAGAGGAGAGGGGTGTGGGAACGGAAGGCTCCCTCCCTCTCCCAGGGGGGCCTGTTTGCTCTCCGAGGGGCCTCCCGTTCAGAGTGGGTGGCCTCTCCGATGGTATCGGTGCCCAGGAGACAGCGCGGAGCCTGCAGTGGGCTCTCTGCCCGTCGCTGTGCCCAGGGTGAGGCTGGCACGCGCAGGCGAGTGTGTGGGAGCTTTCCTCTTGGAGACGCCAGTTCCAGGCAAGGGGCCCTCAGCCCTGACACAGCCTCCTCCCGCTGCCTGGGCCCCACGTTGTGTCCTGGCACAGCCAGCGCCGTGGCGCCTTCTCCGCGGCTGAGCAGAGTGGCCAGCGGGTCTTGGGGGGAGGGAGTCCTTCCTAGTGTAGCCTGGAGGGCTCCGGGCTCCATCGCCATCGACTATGGCAGTGGTCCGCAAACTCATTAGTCAACACAGCCAAATACCAACAGTACGACGATTGAAATTGCTTTTGAGAGCCAAATTTTTTAAACTTACACTATATAGGTAGGTACATGGTTATTAACTTAATTAGGGTCCTCCTAAGGCTTAGGGAGAGCCACACTCAGGGGCCAAAGAGCCGCATGTGGCTTGCGAGCCGCAGTTTGCCGACCACGGGGCTGGTGACCAGGGTGCCCGCTGTGCTGGGGCGCGTGGTGCTTATTAGCCACGTCTGTCAGTATTAGTGCTCCGCTCCTGGTGACTCATATTTACAAAAGGCTCCCGTGTTGGGGGGCCTGGCCCAGCACACCCGTCTGCGCTGCCCCCGTGACTGTCAGGGGCCGGGCGCCGCCGTGCGTGTTCAGAGATGAAGCGTCCGTCCTGGGACATCACGCAGCAAAGTCCTGAGAGCAGGTGCTCAGGGTGCAAGCCCGGGCTGCGGTTTGGAACGTTTTGGGAAATTCTGGGGCAAAAAAACCCCAAAACCCAACAGACAAGCTGAGAGAGAGAGGGAGAGAGAGCGGGAACCAGAAGGTGAAATGCGAAGGAGACGCTGACCTGGAACCACGCAGGGGACCTGGAAGCCTGCGCCCCCTTATGCGGCGGTGGGAGGCGCTGGGGTGTCAGGGTGCGACCCCTCGGGTGCTAGCTGGGGCAGGGGGCTCGATAGCCCCAGGAGGACACTCAGAACATTTCGCTTTGTAATGAATAGAGAAATATCCCCTGTGTAATCACGGAAGGCAACACTTCTGTGGCAAGACTGTAGGCCAGCAGTTCTCAACCTGTGGGTCGCGACCCCTTTGGCGGTTGAACGACCCTTTCACAGGGGTCGCCTAAGACCATCCTGCATATCAGATATTTACATGACGATTCATCACAGTAGCAACATGACAGTGATGAAGTAGCAACGAAAATAATCTTATGGTTGCGTCACAACATGAAGAAGTGTATTTAAAGGGCCGGAAGGTTGAGAGCCACTGCTGTAGGCAGAGAGATTTTGCATCGATATGAAAAGGACTTCCCACTCGCTGGTGGGTTAATGGGACCAGGACGCTCCTCTTATGGAGGCCACAGTGCCACACAGGCGGGCGGCTCCCGGCAGCCGCAGGAGCGGTCACTCAGGTGCCTGCCTCCTTCCTCTTGTGTTGCTGCCGCCTCGACGTGCCCGTGACGCCAGCAAAGGGGGAGAGAGTGCCGGAGGGTCCTGCAGAGAGTGTTGTGTCCAGGCCAGGGGGTGGTGGCCATCAGTCCTTCCAGCACTAGATGGGCTCCGTCCCAATCCTGCGACCCCCAGTGTCACTGCAAGGGAGGCTGGGAAATGCAGTCTTCCTGGGTGGCCGGGAAGAGAGAAAGGACACGGGGTTCGCTCACAGGCATCGCCTCTGCTAGAGATGTTAAAGCAGGAGGAAGGGAAAAGGTAGGGATTTTATTTTATTTATTTTATTTTTACAAGGTCCTCTTATTCCCGTCCCTCAGGGGGAAGATAATATCAGCTCTAAATTGCTTCCTGGAATAAGTTCCAGGTGTAACAGGAGGATAGGAGGCCACAGGGACGGCAGTTAGAAAACGTAGAAAAACCTAATATGTTCCAGTCAGCAGGCGCTGATGGCTGGCCCCGTGGGATGCTGAGTGCATTTTCAACTTTCATCTCAGGACGATTACACACACAGAGGAGTGGACAGGGCCCAAGGACAGCAGGGGGGAAATGAGGTGCCATCTCGGAGAGAGAGGATGGTGGCCTGGGAATTTCCGACCTGTGAGCTCAACATCAATATCTGGGAAGATCTTGGAATCAATCATCAAAGAATCAATTGCGTAACACCCGGAAGAACGTAATATACTAAGTTGCCATCAGGAAAGCTTTGCAAAGAGCAAATGGCGCCGGGACCATTTAATTCCCCCCGTGATTGTGAGAGGCTACATCCACCAGGGGAACCGAGAGAGGAGGTCTGGCTCCATTTTAGTAAAGATTGGGACTTTTTAAACCAGGCGTTGTCTTTGACATGTTAGAAGAGCGTGCTCCCATCTGCCCTTCCGCAGGGAGTTATCCAGGGTCCGGTGTCAGCCTGGGGGCGTACTGAGTGCTGTCCCAGGGGTACTGGGGCCACAGTCTATCCGACTCAAGAACCGTATCGATGGCCGGATGAAGGAAGGAGACCACGCTCCTTACATGTGCCGCTGGCCCTAAGGGGTGTGTGTGTGTGGGGGGGGGGGGGGAGGGGTGTTGCTCTGCGGGACAGAAATAGCTGTAACCTGGCCTCGACTCGTTTAGAAAATCGGTCCAATTTCAACAGGGACAAGTGTGAAATGGCACCGGGCCCCCCAGCCCCTGAACAGCGCCTCGGGCATACGTGATTCTCAGTAAATATCTCAGGACCCCCCCCCCCCCCCCCCGGCCCCCCGTGAGGATCAGAGTGTGATAATGACGCGGAAGTGCCCTGTAAATCACACAGTGCCTGGCAAATGGTCAAGGTCTGCATCCATGCAAGGGACGTTATGATTAGAAGCAAGGAAATACGTCCTGGGAGGCAGTGTTAAAGGAATCGGAGCTGTTTAATCAAGAAAAGAGAAGAATAAGGGATGATTTCACAGTGAACATTTTATAAAGCTTTTAACAAGAGATGATTATCTCTTCTCTATTTGTGTCAAGGAAAAACGGGTTTGACCGCTACAAGATGGATTTTAGCTAGACGCGAGGAAGAAACTCCTTATCGAGGGCGGGCCCGCCTAAGGGATGACGGCCTTTTCAGTTCAATGGGGCTCCCGAGACTAGGGGCTCTGCAGGTCCTGTCATCTCCCTAGTGTCCGGCGCAGGATGGGACACTGTCTGCACATGCATATATTTACTGTATATGCACAGTAAGTATTTGTTGGATGAGTCAATGTCAGGGGCATAGAATATTTGCTCAGAACTCAGGGAGTCATTATTCTCAGAGACCTTAATAAATAAGGGTGACTTATTCTAGGAGATAAAATGATCTTTCCAACATTGAGCTCATGATTCTATTTATGTAAAAAAAGTAAAAATATTTATGCTATGGTCTTACTCTAGTCCTGGCCTTGGCTCTGTCAATGCCGATGGACGAGACTGTTGGTGAGAGGAGAAAGAAAACGGAATCTTACCGATTTCACTCCCATGCGCACCGCTTACGAGTCCCAGAATCTTAGAAAGAAGAGGCGAGGAGGTGCTCCTCAGGTGTCCCGCTCACATAGGATCTGCCTGCATCTCAGCTGGTAGCTGGCGCACCTGCTTGTCTAGACCCAGGCCACGAGCGCATCGCCAGCGGCTTGACGCTGGGACATTACCTTCTGGGCCCTGCACTAAGGCTCGGGAGGGGCCAGTCGGTCCTCGGCCCCATTGCTCGGGTGTTTATTCCTGACGGTCCCAGTTGAGATTCTAGACTAATTTTTCCGCCACTGAAGGCCATTTTTCCTTTCAAATTATTACAAAGTTAATATATATCTTGTTCAAATGACATGCACTATTTCGTTTTTAAGTAAAGCCCTGCATGTTACACAGTGTTGTAGAAGGATGCCCAGAGAGTCATTCTTAGGGGCAGTCAGGCCGGAGGCTTCCTTGCAGCATCTGACATTATCATCAGTGGCTTGGAGTGGGTGGTGCTCATAGCTTTTCTTAGCAGCTGGACAAGAGGATGAACTGAGCCTGCATTGAACCATATAATCGAAGGCAGGGGTTCGAACTGGGGCCCCTGCACTGGCCTTCGACGGGTCAGTGAAGCCCATGGGGTCAGAACACATTTCCCGTGTATATAGGTAGGCGCTCCTTCCCGGGGAGTGTCCACTGGTTGAGGAAGACTATCCGAGGGTTTTAGGAGAAAGTCAAGTGCAAGAGTGTTGGAATATTTCCACACAGATGGAGGGCATAGCAGAGAAAGTGCATTGGGACGATTTGTGTTCTAGGGAGTAGCTATGCAGATGGCTGTTCCAACATGGGAGTCAGACGGGTAGTCACTTGTCATGTGAGAGTTCTCTCCATTGGCAGAAAGCCAGCCAGCGAAGCCGGTGGAAGTGTAGGCTGGTCCCAGGAGGATGGATGCTGGCAAAAAGGTGGGGAGAATGTACGTCAGCCCCAAACCCAGAGGTCCACGCAAAATTATTTTATTTTCCAAAATGGTGTAATTCTATTAGAACCCCTATCCCACTGGACTCATTGGAAACAATCTCAATTATTTCAAAGTCTCGCTCCATTTTAAGCTGTGATGAGGTTCTCAAGAACTGATACAATGTCAAGGCATAGAGAGAACCTTTGGAGGTTGATCATGTCTTCACAAGTCACTGATGACATGTCTATTGTTCAGTCTATGTCTGGGCAAATGGGCACAGTAACCGGTTAGAATTATGGGGCTGACGAGTTGTTTCCATGTGTGATGGGCACGGGGTCTTGATGGGAGAGCTGTAATTCAGAAAATCCGACACCAAGGAGTTTTGGGGAATCTAGGAGGTGGGTCTGACTAATCAGCAGCAAAGGGATTGAGGGAGACTCTAACCCCAGCAGCCCCGGGCCGGGGCTAGGTCAGGGCGCTACTGGAGCAGCAGGATGTGCTGAGACATTTGACATCGTCTGGCCCTTATGCAGAACTGGCTTGGGAACTGGGGTGGAACTGAGTCTGGAAATGAGGAACACAATACACCTCCCTGTGAAGGGCTGGGGAGGCTGAGGCCAGAGACATGACCACAGACACCAGGAAGAGCCTGTGCAAGCTTGGTAGCCACCAATAAGTCTATATCTGCCTTGAACTGTGATGCCTCCATTTAAGAACAAAATCGTGTGTCAACTTGCTTCAACCTTCAGTTCTTGCTGTTCTCCAACTATTGGATAGAAATATTTTACTTTGCAACATTTTAAAATAGCCTTGTAAACTTCAAAGTTTCTGTTTAAAGTGGAAAGGCTTTTTGACTGTAAGTACATTGGGGCCAACCGGTCTGGCAATGGTGGCAAACTGTGGAGAAAAAACAGCAAAAGCATCGAGAGAGACGATGGTGTCCGTAATGCACCGTGATTCCTTGGATGTTCCGTTAGTACTGGTGCTGCTACCTTCATCATTAGTATCTGAAGAGAATGGAAACCTGATGAATGAAAATGGTGTCTTTGCTCAAGTTGCCCATCGCTTAACGAACCTGGGGGACCAGACAGTGGGGAAGCTCACAGTATCCAGGGTAAACTAAGGCAGGAAAAGAGCAAGCAGTTTGTTCCACTCATGGAACAACTCCATTCATGGCTCCTTCGTGGAGAAGAGATGAAGACCAGCGCCCCTCTTCCCCGGTTCTTCCTCGCGTTAAGTATTAGATGCCGCCATCCCCCCAACCTAATAATGTGTAATAGTTTCCAAATATGTGTTCTCCTTTTTCTTCATTTACTCCTCCTCCCTTGTTCCTTTTTCCTCAAATGAGAACAATTCCTATCAGAGTAATACTATACTTATATTTTTAGCTTCACTTTGCAGTTGGGGAAATGGTGATGAGCGCTTCGGCAATGCCCTTGTCTCAGGCAGGATAAGGGGCAAATGTTCCTGGGATTTGTTTTCATCCTTAGATGCCCCGGTTATGTAATATTCAGAGCAATGTCCTCTGAAAAGTGTCTCTCTTGGAGGCTTCTGCATTTAGAACGATGCTTCTCTACTTAAAAAAAAAGATTTAACAATCCCCTTTCAACCTGTAAGTATCCCAAATGAAGTTTCATTTCCATTTAAAGAATGTAGGGTTGGAAATTTTAGGGTGGGTCTACTAGGAGGCCTGGACACATGAAGGTAGCTGGGGAAATATCATATTAGGAGGGCAGGGGAGATAAAAGGGGAACTTCATGCCCTAAAGGTAGATACGACTTACCATTTACTGGTAAAAATGATGTGCAGTAACATATTCCCATTCCAAGTTATTTCTCCGTTCTCACCAGAGCCAGTTCTGCAGGGACTTAGTTTTATCCCAGCTGTTATTAGTCTAGATTTCTCCCTAACAACAACAGCACTAACAGCAGAACCTAAACTTACCACTGTTTTCTGAGCACAGAAAAGCTAAGTTCTCCTAATTTAAAAAGCTAATTTCCTTAGAGCCACGCAGCTCGTGCGAGAGAGAAGCCAAACCCAGGCTGCTGGCCCCGGGTCTTTCATCTTCTCTCTGGACAAGCTGTCCTCTCGGCTACTTTGCAAGTCACCTGGTCTCTTCTCCTCCTCCACCCGCCTCGTGCCCCAGGCCTGTCCGCTTCCCCTTGCCGGCATTTTCTCCCACCGCCCTTCTCCCTTTAGGAGCTGCTGTTAACACATTTCGTACCGCTCAGGAGTTTTCTGTGTTTCGCGCGCCATCTGTTAAGGACCGCTCACGAGGGTTCCCGTTTTTCACGCCCATGGAAAAAGGAGCGAATCTAGATACTTATGTAAATTTTGTTGGTCCCTCTTCATAGAGGAAAATGTTTACGCAGCACCATACGTTAAAGAAGTACTAGGAACTTCAATTGTTTGTTTTTGTAAATAAAAATGTTATAATTGTTGAAAAACAACACCTAAAGTGCATTATGATGATTTACATAACGTGCAGTTTGCCCCAAAACGCGCGGTCCCTGGCGTATGTCTTGGAGATTTCTATGCGGTGCGCAGTGTGTTAAGATAAAGTCTCTCCTACCTGCCTCCGGTCTCCGTGGTCCTCGCTAACCTAGGCGGCGCACTCCTGCTTTCTGAGACGGCGCGCCAACACAGCCTTCCTCTGAGCACAGGCCATGAGCGGTCCCATCCGGACACTGACAGAGCCGCCTCCCTGGCCTGGCACTGCAGGCGGTCACCAAGGCCACCCACCTGCCTAACCTCCTCTCCCGTCGCCCTGCCTGCAGCCCTGCTCCAGCGAGTCCAGGAATACATGGAACCCGCCATTGCCTTTGCCCCGCCTGCCTGAATATCTTCTCTCCTTCTCATCTCTGTTGTGAACCCGCGTGCTCTTCACAGCTAAGCTGAAGTCTCAGCTTCCCTTCGAACTCCCCTTCTCCCAACTCCTACAGCACTTACCTATCACAGCTGTAGAGTATTTTTATTTATTTATTTATTTATTTTTAATTGCTTAAAGTATTACAAAGGGTATTACATATGTGTCCATTTTATCACCCCGCCCTAGACAGTCCCTGTAGAGTATTTTTAAAAAACTCTCTTTGGGAAGAACTATTGGAATTTGTGCCTGAGATGAGAGGAGGCTTGTACAGGAAAAGCTCCCCTTGCAGATGTGTTCTCTTCCTCAAGGTGGAACAGACAGACGTCAGCGTCCCGATGATATTGAGGATTCACACAGTGATTGTGTTGGTGGAAAAGTTTTCATGAGCCGGAAGATAACCCAGCAAAGGTGGGTGGGATTGACTCAACTGGGCAGACCCAACTAGAAGCTGGTTCTGATTTGTTCAACTTTCCCCTCCTACTAGTAAGTTAGATAGGTGGTTGAACACATAGTCACCAGTCACCCTCTCCACTGCCTACATCCTGAGAAGAAATCGGCCGTCTGAGAAAAGACCCCTGTTTCTGAGGCAACAGGCAAGGACCGGAGTGGGAGGCCAGTGTTCCGATGGCCAGACTGAGCTCTCAGCCCTGGTCACAGGCAGCAGCTACTGTCGTTTGCTTCCTCCCCTCTGTCACAGTGGTGCTGGGGTTTACCTCACTGTCTGGCATCTCCCCTGGGAAGGGGGAGAGGGCACCACGCTCTGTATGTGTGCACTGGGGACTCGATAGATAAATTTGTTGCTACAAGTCGTATCAACAAGTCTTCTCTTCCGTCCAACCTGTACTTCATGATCCTCCCCCTGGGAGAACCCTTGTTTAACGTTAGCTACTGTCCTTGTGTGGTTAACCCGCCTGGGGAAGCACAGCTCCCATCATTTCTGAAGGCAGCACGTGAACAAGAGCACAGAAAGCCACCTGCATCGATACTCACACTAGAAATTCCTACAGTTAATGACGGTGTGTCACGGTGTTCTCCCTGAAATTCTCGCACTGCAAGAAGGAATAGAGAATTCATAAAGATCCCAGCTAAATTTTGGCAGATTAAAAATCCCCGTGAGAAGTTTGGTGAGAGACGCCGGAGAAGAGGAATTTTGACTCGAGAGCATGTAGGGAGAACGCGGTTGCCGTGGGAGAATTTTGAAAGGTATATAAGTTCAGGGTACAGATGGGACTGAAATAAAGGCTGGGCATCTAAGGGTGGTCCAGAGTGGCTCTGGGTGGGGCTTTTGACCTTGAGCTGAGTGAGTACCTGGGAATGAGAAGGTTCCAGAAGGGGCTCCAGGAGGCCGGCTCACGTGTGGCAGGCCGTGGCTCTCCACCACGACACCCGCTGGCTTCAAGATGTGTTTAGAATGGACGGTTTTATTCTTACAAAGCATTTTGAAATTTTGAGTGAAATTTTTCTTGAAATGTGTGCATAGCTGACATTTGTCATTTCTAGCCCATAGATTTTTAGTGTGGATTTGTTCATTACTCATTAATGAATTAATTTGTTAACTCATTAATTCTTTCAATATGTATAAAGCATGTGTTAAACTCCGAGGCTATGAAATATGAATAAGGTCAGGCTTCCCTTAAGAATTTTATTACCTAGAAGAGGAAGATATAGTCATTTAAAGAAATGCACTAACATGTTATAGATGCTTATAAAAGTAGGTATGGGATTCCTGGTGTCAACGAGAGAGAAAGAGAGAGAGAGAAAGCCTGGCCCCTGGGGTGTGGGAATGCCCAGAAAGAAAATTCATTGAGGAAAAAATTCTTGGACTGAACTTTGAAAAGATAATTATCAGAGAAACACATGAGTAGGCACGAGGAGCAGAGGGGAGAAGGCATTCTAGGCAGAGGGCTAAGTAGGACTACTTGGTTCTTCATCCTAAGTATCGATTGAGTTGCCCTACTTTCATTGCTGTGCTAGAAATAGCTCACAGATGCCAGACGTTCATTTGATAGATGGTAGAATGTCATTCTCCACTACTTTTTCTTCCTATGACCGCATAGGGAGTCAATCTGTTTGACGTTTTGGTCATACTTAGGCGATACCAGACTTTGCGCTTGTCATAAGCTGAAGACTCACCTTTGTACAGAAGAACCAGAGGTTTGAGATCTGTACATTGTACAAATCTAAGCTCTCAGCTACCTGTTTCTGTACCACAAACCAAAACCGAACGTACTGGCTTAAAGACAACCTTATATCATCTCTCCGCGGTCCGCGGGTTGACCAGCTCGCCTGAGGGCTCTTGCCTGGTGTCTCATCTGATCGGAGTTAGACACAGAGGCAGGTGGAGACACTTGAAGACTCGACTGGGTTGGACACCCAGTGGCTTCGTCACTGCCGGGCCGGCCACCTCAGCTGGCAGGGCTGGTGCGGGGGGCCAGCAGGCACCCTCTCTTCGCTGGGACCTCCCCTTAGCACGGCCAGAGCGGGTCGTTTGCCTTTTTACAGAGGAGACGGCTTCTCTCAGAGCAAAAGCTGTATGGTTCCTCATGACATAACATCCTTGGAAGTCGCGCTGAGTGACTTCTGCCATGTTCTGCTGCCACACATTCACGTGGAAGAGGACTATGTCCCAGGCCGTGGACACCAGGAGGCATGGTTTTCTGGGTGCGGGGGGATCTTTGTAGAGCAGTCACCTTAGTCTGCGTTTCACCTCTAAAAAATCATGTCATTCCACATGGAACACACACCCGCCTTTCTCTGAAAGCCACCCCTCCCCCCCCCCCCCCCACGTTCTGCCTCTCTCGGGCATTAGGTTCAGTGTTCTGGTTACCTATTGCCATATAACAAAACCCTTTAAAACCCAGTGGCTTCAAACAACCGTCATTTTCTTGTTATAATTGTGTGGGGTGTGGGCTTCTCTGGGAGGGCCTCCTACCCCCTGTGACGTTGGCGCAGGTCGTGTCATGCGTGGCTGGGCGGCGAGTTCAGCATCGCTCACGGTGTGGCCCTCGGCACCGAGCGAGAGACCTGTGGACTGCCTGCTCCTGGGGGGCTCAGGGCCGATTCAGCCTCCACCCGGACCAGCGTCCAGCCGGTCTCAGCCCGTGCACATAGGGGACCCACGGGGTTTCGTTTCAGTTGACACCATGTCTGCCATGGGAGTTTAGGGCTAACGGGGCCCAGGGACGGAACGGCGCGTGCTTCTGGAAGCCTCCTCACGCCCACACATGGTGGAGAGACCAGGTTTCCCCCTCGGGCTCCGCCTCACTTACCACCCCCACCCACCAGCTCTTAGTCGCCGTAACTGGGGGGATGCTCTCTTTCGTGCATGTGCTCTCTGGCCTCCATTCATGACGAAGCAGTAAACAGACGTGCGCACAATAAAAGGAAGCCGTTCACGCCCAGCCATTGCCCCCTTTGCAGCCTCTGTGGCCAGAGCCGCCAGGACCCATTCACCGTCTCCATTGGCATCCTGTTTACCCTCTTCTTCCCACCCACACACGGGGCGGGGCATGTGGTGGTGAGAACGTGAGAACAAACCAGGAGTTGCCCTTCACCCTGAGCAGCTGATTGTCCCAGCGGGAGAGGGGAGGGTTGACAAATAACCAGGTCACAGCTCGGAAGCTAACGCCGGCCCGGAGGAAGGTGCAAACTGCGTGTTACAGGAGCCCGGGCCGGGAGGCCCGCGTCTGCTTTCTGTCTGTACTCCCCTGTTGGCCCTGGACCAACGACTAAGTTCACACTTCAACTTCCCCACGTCGGATGAGGAAAACACACCTTTTACACGTCACAGGCTCCGGGGTAACATAGTCACAGATTCCGAACTGCCCTGGACACTACAGCGTGTGGAATGTGGAGGGCAGGTGAGGCGGTTTAGATCCGCACGTGTGTGCGTGTGCATGTATGTACGTGTGCATGTGTGTGCACGCGTGTGTGCGCACGTGTGTGTGCGTGTGCGTGCTATGGCGTTCTGAACGAGGCCGCGGGGGTAATGCACCGAGGCCCGGGACCACCGATTTCCTTTCCACCCGCGATGGCCGGGCTGTGCTCGCTGCAGGGGCATCAGCGGCCTCCTCGGTCCCGTGGTGCCTCTGCTCTGAGTCACATTGTGTGTCCTGAGACCAGCGGCAGCGGAACCGCCGGAAGTGGAGCTCGCGAGGACGTGGGGGAGTGAACTCGTGGCTTAACGAGCGCCGGCGGGAGAAGGCCACAGGTGAACCCTCGGAGACCGAGCGTGAGCCACGGCAGCCCATTGCTTTCCTCGCACACCTCGCTGGGGCGTCGTTGCGTTCTTGGAAAATTTACCAGCACGACGAGTTCTTCCTAGAAGAGCATCCCGAACGTAATGCTGTGCTCAGTAAGCCTGTTGAGCTCAATGTTGTGCTCAGTAAGCCTGTTGCATAAAAGGTTATCATGTAATTTTTATCGTTATCAGTCTCCGGTGCTTCTGGAACTTACCCTCAAAATCATATTTTGAAGCATTGTGTTTCAAAATAAGTTCCAAAAAGCTGTGGTTTCAAACCCCATACCTCAGTTTATCCTTCGGAACGAGGCTTGCTGATTTCCCCAGAAGTTCTTTTTATAAACCAACGTTCTAAAAGGACGTGGTGGTATTCTCCCTGTAGCGTTTGATCTTTGACTAATGTTTTGTTTCTTTTTCCTATTGTTGTCTGTGTGATACGCTGGACTATGCGTAGGCTTTGGAAGTAGAAAAATTAGAGTCTGAATTCCAACTGTTGCCAGTACTAGCTGTGATCATGGACAAATCACATAGAGTTTCTAAGCAATGATTTTTTTTTGTGCTGTTGACATGATTTGCGATAAGGTAGTTACAAAGGACTTAACACAGCGTCTGTCACGTAGTAGGAACTCAATAATCAACTCCAGCTATTACTATTGTCATCACGAGAATGGCCAAGTCCCTGGTTTAGACTCTCTACCCTAACTTGAGGTCTGTGTGACAATTTCACCTGACCTTGTTTCATCCGTGTCTGTGGTTGCTCTTCTTATCTGAAGGCCCATTGTGAAGAGCTAATTTCAGGCTGGTGAGTTCTGCCTGGTGGGAAACTAACAAATGAACTGAGCATATGTTTCACAAGAGATTCCATATGTATGTGTCTACAAAAGCGTAATTGTTACCAAGGAAAGGAGCTTGTCACGAACAGTTCATTTCATGAGATATAACAGGAAGACAACAAGCGATACTTCACCATTCAATTCCATGGAGCACAAATCCTCAAGAAATGACACAAGATCTTATGATTGTCTGTGTTACACTAAAAAAAAGGATTTGACTGTGAAACAGCCATTCACAACATGGGATATTGCATGGGAGCAAACTGGGGGAAGGAAGCAGCTTTCTAGGAATTCCTAATCGCGAGAATTTAAACACTATGGCTGGAGGAGTTGGCCGTGGTGCAACCTGACGAAGCCTGGAATGTTCCATTGGATTAAAACATTGGTTCAGGGAGGGAGGGATCCTCAGAAGGAAGCTTTTCCGGGCTCCCTCTTGCTCTGTCTGTGCCGGGAGCGTTGTGTTTTGTTTGCCAAGACCAGCTGCCTCCTCGCTGGCCAGGATTCCCGTCAGCCGCCCGGGGCTGCGTCTCTGATGGGGGTGGAATTGGTCCCTCAGGTGCACAGGCAGCTGTGGGGCCCCAGGCTGGGCAGGAGGCTGAGGCTGAGCTGCCTGGAGGCCTGGATGGCTGCGTCTCCCGCTGTCCCTTCCCCGGATCTCTTCTTGGATCTTCCACAGACGTGACCTGTGCCAGCTGCGCCCGAGCTCCCCGCTCTGCGGCCCCCAGGATCCGGGCTGGGGACAGAGGGCTGACTCGGGGGGAGATGCCAGCCAGCCTTGTCCACAGGGACTCCCGGAGCAGCTCCTCATCAGACCAGACCCGAGACGGGTTAAGACTTTATCTGCTAAGCGTGAGATCTGTTGCTGGCACACGAGCAAATCCCACGCTGCCTCAGCACAGCGCCACACACATTCTTAAATTTTAGTGTAAAATGTGCTGTTAATTAAGCACCAGCAGCATTCCTCCATCCGCGCCGTGCGGTGCTGGGCGATGGGAGACGGAGCAGGAAGCTCAGACCTGCTCGAAAAGCCTGGGTCAGGTCATCATGGCGAATCTTGTCCCCCGCCCACCTGAGTGGACCCCTTTATTACAGAGACGTGGTTTGGCTTGAACTGTGCCACCCGAACGTTGTATGCTGAAGGCTCAGTGCCCAGCATCCAGCTTGTGGATTTCCTTGGAAGGGGAGTGATGGCGGAGGAAGTAGTTAACAGGAGGTCATCCTCAAGCACGGTGGCCCCTCGCCAGTCTGACCGGTGTCTTTACAGACAGGAATCTCAGGTGCGGCCTTGCGCAGGGGAGAAAGCTGCTAGGAGAGGAGCTTTGTTGCCACCAGCCAGCGCTGCTGGCGTGGGGGACGGGGGTGGGGGGGGTGGGGTGGGGTGGGGGGGTGGGGGGGGGTGGAGGAGGAGAGGGGAAGGAGCCAGGGATTGCTCCTTCCTGGCGCCTTCATCAGAGGGGCATGGCCCTGCTGGCACCTTGACCCCAGACTTCTGACCCCCAGACCTGGGGACGATGCATTCATTGCTAAGTCTTGTGACACTGTGATGGCAGCCTCAGTGAGCCAGTGCGCGCAGCACGCGACCACCGCTGTGATGGGGCAGCGGTCAGTCCACCTCCCGCACGGCTCAGATGCCACCTCTCAGGCCTTCATCTACAGCAGCGGTTCTCAACCTGTGGGTCGCGACCCCTTTGGGGGTCGAACGACCCTTTCACAGGGTTTACCTAAGACCATCAGAAAACACATCTATAATTACATATTGTTTTTGTGATGAATCACTATGCTTTAATTATGTTCAATTTGTAACCATGAAATTGGGGGTCACCACAACATGAGGAACTGTATTAAAGGGTCACGGCATTAGGAAGGTTGAGAACCACTGCTCTACAGGGACCCTGCACCCTCTCTCCTCGTTCCCTATTTTATTTCTGCGTAGACTTGTTACTGCCTGACATGGCTTTGCTTAGTTCTGTCATCTTTTTAAAAAAATTATTATTGCCCAGACTGGTTTGGCTCAGTGGATAGCGCATCGGCCTGCGGACTGAAGGGTCCTGGGTTCGATTCCGCTCAAGGGCTTGCACCTTGGTTGCGGGCGCGATCCCCAGTAGGGGGTGTGCAGGAGGCAGCTGATCCTGTTTCTCTCTTGTCGATGTTTCTAACTCTCTATCCCTCTCCCTTCCTCTCTGTAAAAAATCAATAAAAGTATATTAAAAAAATTATTATTCATTTCCCAAACCAGAACTTCAGCTCCTAGAGGCCAGTGCTTTATCTGTTTTGTTCAGTGCTTAGCATGCGGAAGGTGCTTCAAAAGCACTTGTTGCAAGAAGACATAAGTGAGAAAGTCAGGCTTAACTTGGGGCTATAAATGTCTGCGTAGTCAGAACTGTGCTTCTGGACACTACCAATTTCCTCCCTCCCTCTTTCCCTCCCTCCCTCCCCTCCCCCCTCCCTCCCCCCTCTACCTCGTTCTCTCTCTCAGAGGTGAGAGGAAGTAGTAGAACTCACTGCATGAACATAGACAACACGGGCTTGAGTTGCTCTGGCCCCGCTGTGCTGAGCCTGGTTTTGTTTGGTTTCACGCTTCCCCGTGTCTCCGAGCTGCGAGGATGGAGGCTCAGCTCTCAGCCCTGCTTGGCCAGCGCTCCGGGGCAGAGAGGCAGGGGGAGGGAGCTAGGTCTTTGCATGGAGCTGAGCGTGACAGCCCGGAGCCCAGGCAGCCGCCCTGGAGGAGGCGGTTTCTCCTACCTGCTGCCTCCGGAGCAGAGCAGAGATGAGGACTGACCTCTGGCCGCATCTGGGAGTGATACACTGTGAAGGACTTGCCTCCTGCCTTTGAAGCCCAGCAAACCTGAAAGGCTCTCAGCTCTCAGCACCAGATGGGTGGGTCTCGGGGTGATAAGGAGTCTGTGCTGGTGCTCCCCTCCCTGTCCCCCCACTGGGAAAGCCCGGAAGCCTGGCCTGAGGTGATGGGCGGGGAGGGGAGGCTGCCCAGGAAGCGCTGTGATAAAGGGGCCTGGGAACCCGCCTCCAGGGAGCCGGCGGTGGGAACGGGAGGAGCGGCTGGGGTCCTTGTTGGTGACGTGGTTGGTGGCTATGAAATGCGTTTTATTTAAGTCTGGAGTATCCCTCCCCTATTTCCAAAGAGGATTTGCAGGGGACGCCTCGCTGAGGTGGGGATGAGCTGGGAATGACCCTGACTTCTGGAGCCTGAGCGATGGGGCAGGAGGGCGCCCCCCTCTGGGGCAGGAAGGGCTGGGGGGGAGTGTTTGTGAGCAGGCGGTGCTGTCACAGTTTTGGGGTTATCTCTCGAGGTGATGAAGGGACGGCTAATGGAAAGTCTGCTGGACTCTTATGGACGAGTTACTCAGAGAATGTCTGTCTGTGATGGGCGGGTGTCTGAGAAAACAAATGTGATTCACACGCGAACGCGGACGCCTTCATTTGTAGCTGTGGCGACTGCGTGCTTCTTACTGCTTTCCAACTGAGCTGCAGTTCTGATCGTCACGTATGTGCGCGTGCACACACTGACATACACACACACACACACACACTTACCCCCCCCCCCCATCCCTCAAGAAGGCTGTTTTCTGCAGTTGCATCTCAGAGCCTTGAAACCACTGAATGGCTGGCGGCGTTGCTCTCCTGGTCCTGGGAGAGCCCCGCGCTCCTGCCTCCTCTCCGCCGGCTGCCCCGACAGCCCGGACCGGCCTCCAGGTGTCCTCTGTCCCCTGTCCCCTGACCTGCCCTCATCGCACCGTGAGTAGCAGGAGGCTCCGGGCGGCCTCCCTTTGCTGGCACAGATGGCTCCACCGCAGAGCCCCAGGGTGACCCCTCCTGCCCACCTCCCCTCAGAGAAGCTTCTAGTGTTCTTCTCGGAAAAAACATGAAACAGTGGGCGATAGCGCGGTGAGATCTCGGCAACCGAGCACCACATGAGGACTAGAAGCAGAATAAAGAGGTCAGAGCCACGAGCGTTGCCAAGGTGCTGACGTGTGAAAACGTCCACTTGACAAGTGACCCCTCCTTCCAGGCTCAGGAGTGGAAGGGCGCCGACTGTGACCCCCTTTTAGCTGGGATTCTGTCACAGACGCCAGTGTTTGTTTTCTGTGTGTGGGTTTGCCAAAATCCCTGTACGCTTGACGGCCGCCAGTACCTACATCTTCAACTCTCTCTGCGTCGCCTGGGCCCAGAACAAAGACACATTGCTTTCTTTGGTTTCTAAGTCTTTAAAACCATAAATAATTTTTAAAAATTACACAAGTGAAACATTCAAACAAAGGAAGAGTGGAGATCAGTGAGTGAAACCTGCTGTCTCCCTTCACGCTCCGGTTCCGCTCCTCACGGAGGCAGGTGTGACCAGGTCAGTATCCCGGCTTCCGGGCCCTTTTCTGTAGATTTAAACGTGCACTCGGATGCTCCGCCCCAGGTGGTCAGGGCCGTCTGGTCCAGTTCAGTTGCCATCGCTTCAGGGAGGCCTTCTCTGATGACACAACCTAAACTAACCTCCCCATCGCATCCCACCCCACCTCTGCATCGCGTCCTTTGGTTTGCCTCAGAGCATTTATTACCAAGTTCCAGTCGTTTGTATGGAAAACAATACAATACTAAATCAATATTAAGATAAGATAAACTCTGTGGTTTGAGTACTCACAACTGTAGACCTACTTTTGCCCCACCCTGTCTGTTTCCTTCCATGGGAAAGGGGACCTAAATGCGCTGAGATGGAAGGTGACAGACCTTGGAGGCAGGGAGATTATCCTGGGAGCTTAATCGAATTCCACGAGTCTTCAAAGTGGAAAACCTTTCCTGGAGAAGAAGAAAGACAAGAAATTCATAGTGTGAGAGAGACTTGCCCCACATTTCTTGGCTTTAAAGATAGAGGAAGCAGGCCACCAGCAGGCCACTCGGTGGCTTAGAAGCTGGGAGGGACCCTCAGATAACAGCCAGTAAGGAAATGGGGACCTCAGTCCTACACCCACAAGGAACTGGATTCTGCCGACTCTCATGGGCAAGGAAACAGATCCTTGCCTAGAGCCCCCAGAAGGAATGCAGGCTTTTTGGGGTGAATCTGGGCTGGGCTTCTCACGTACAGAACTGTGAGATAATAAATGTGTGTTCTTTAAGCCTCTAAGTGTGCAGTGATTTGTTATAGCAACAATGAAAAACTAACACACCATCAAAATTACTCTTATTTCTATTGGTTTGCTTGTTTACCGTCTGCCCGCTCACCAGCATGTGAGTTTTAGGAGAGACTGTCTTGCCGGGGTCCAACCCCAGCAGGTCCAGGGGTTCCCAAAGGTGTAGATGGAGTCGGCGAAGAAGGAAGGACACGGCGACAGCGTTCAGTTGATCAGCAGCCTAGCCAGGATCTCTAGCCCGGATCTCCAGCCAAGTTCTGGTCTGGATCTCCAGAGAGGTTCTGCTTAGGATCTCCAGCCAGGTTCTGTGTCCATGTTGTCTTGCTAGGTTCTCCAGCCAGGTTCTCCAGGTTCTGTAGCCAAGTTCCCTCGCTAGATTCTCCAGCCAGGTTCAGTCACCAGGTTCTAGTCAGGTTCTCTTGCCAATTTCTGTAGTCAGGTTCAGTCCAGGATCTTTTGCCATGTTCTCTCGCTAGGTTCTGTCTCTAGGTTCTGAGGCCAGTTTCTGTCCAGGATCTTTTGCCATGTTCTCTCCAGCGAAGTTCTTCTGTCTCTAGAGAACGTTCTGTGTAGGTTCTGTGCCTAGGTTCTGTCTCTCTTGGTTCTGTGTTGTTACATCTGTATTTATACCAGTTGATTCAATCCTATCAATCTCTATTCCAAAGGTTAGGGCGTTTCTTATCTCCATTCCAGGGAGTAAAGATTATGTAGCTTAAGCATGATTGTTCATAGTTAAAGTGATTAATTACCCGCCTGGCACTTAGTTAAGAGGTTTTATTCCCTCCCTAACTTCAGGGGAAAATCCCTACCTGGGGATTCAACCTTTCTCAGAGACCTTGGTTAAAACACATAGTGCCAAGAAGGTGAGCAAACATTTTAAGAACAGTATGCCATATATACCAGGTCCTTTGAAACAGCAAGGATGGACCGGCTCCCAGCACTGTCTGTTTGGCCTACCACTTTATCTCTACGACTAGAATAGCTCCTGGCATGTGGGAGGTGCTAACTTTGTTGTTGTGGTTAAGTGAATAAACAAGTGCATAATGTATACATACTGCACATTACATCGAGTCCTCTGTATATTATTTGATAACTTTTTTTAAACTTAATGATATGTCTCAGAGATCTTTCCACCTCATTCATGTAGATATTACTCATTACTTTTGTTCACTGTCCTACATTTCATTCATGATTGGATAGATAATCATTTTGATAACCATTCCCTTTGATGGACATATTGGCTATTTTCAGTTTTTCACTTTGGCTATCTCTGGGCACGTGTGCAAGCATTTCTATGGGACAGAGTAGAATTGTGGCGTCAAATGGCATGTCCTTGTAAGTTGGGTGGACCCTGCTAAATTGCCTCTAAAAATGCCAGATGAAGGGACATCCCCAGTAACTGAGCCTGGGAGTAACTGCTTCCCTACACTTTGTGCAATGCTGGGCTTTTTCATGAATTTGATTCTTTTTAAACTGACTGGTAGGTAAGAATTTCTCATTGTGTGTTAGTATTCGCCTTTCCATGACCGTTATTAATATTAAACAACTCTTCTTAAGTTTATCCGTTAATTGTATTTTTTTTTCTGGCTCTGGTGTCAGAATTTAAAGATTTAAATCCTGACTCTAGCAGTTACTAACGGTATGACTCTAAGTTCCTAACTTTCTCTCTGTTTCAGCTTTCTTGCCTGAAGAATGGAGATGCTAATAGTATTTGATCAAAAGAGTTATTATGCAAATCAGTTCATTTTTTGCACATGTAAGATGCTTAGGCTATTGCCTGGCAAGTAGGACCTCTCAATCAGTGCTGGCTATGTCCTTGGCCAGCTTTTATTCCGAGGTTGCTTTATTTTGATTTGCAAGAGCTCTTTACACTTTATATCATTTGTTGTGTGAAGAACACTTAATGCAAATATTTTCTCCTAGTTGTTTGCCTTTTAGCTTTGTTTGTGGTGTATTGTATCTTAGAGAACTCAATTATTTTCCTAATTTATCTATATTGTTCTTTATAGAATTTTAATTAGAAAATACATAGCATTAGATTCTTGCTCAGATATTCCTAATCACAAGATTATAAAAGCATTCTCCCATATTTTCTTCCACTATATTTACATTTTTGTGTGTCTGACTCTTGAATTGCTTTGGAATTTGTATAAGGAACGATGTAGAACTCCGAGTTTTCTTCCAAAGTATATACGTGACTTTCCCAGGGCAATTTACCACATATATGCGGCCCTTTCTCCCTGGTTTAAACGCCTGATTAACTTTATGTCTAAAATTCACATACATGTGAGACTTTTCTATTTATTCCCATCTCTTTATTCTTTTCTGTTGTCAGGAGGCACAATTACTACACTATAGTAATTTACATAACTACATACTATATTTAATATTTGATCATGCAAGCTCACATTTTATTTAATTCTTTAAAAAAAATCTTTATTGTTGAAATTATTACATGTGTCCCTTTATCCCCTCTGCCCCCATTGACCTCTCCCAGCTCCCCCCGGCCTTCACCACCCTATTGTCTGTGCCCATGGCTTAGGCATCTATGCCTGCCAGGCAGGATGAGTGGGAGAGAGTGTTTGTGAAGTCGGCCTTGTAGCCTTAAAGATCGAATTTAGAGCCATAAAATCGAGGCCTCAGAAGGTGCCTTCTAAAGACACTGGCTTCATCCCTAATGTCACAAAGGGGAAAAGTGATCCTCGAGGCCACGCAGGGTGGAAGCAGGGCTTAGGCTCGGACTCCCTGGTCCGGGGCACATTTGGTGAGACAGTGCCTGGAGCTAACTGCTCATTGTCATTGAGGTCATGTGATTGTGAAGATGTCCTCAGACCTCCCAGGGCGGGCGGGAGAGCTCCGTGCCTGACCGGGAGTGAAGCACCACGTCCTCAAGCCGTGGCTGTGCCGTGTCTGCTGCCCTTGTCCCTTGATTATACATTAGGTGTGCTCTCTCCAGAAGCCGTAGGGAACCAAGTCCAAGCGTAGAACCGGCTTGTTTCTGAGCATTCCATTTCCGGACAGAGGGGCAGCAGGGAGCAGAGCGCCGAGGCCAGACCGTGGCCGCGCTGGGTTCCGTCCGGCTCTGCGCCCAGCTCCGTGGGCGCCCACAGTCTCCGCTCGGGAGCTCCCCTGGAACTCGGTCCCTGCCCTGCAGGACGCCGAGGACTCCCGCCCACGGGCCAGGAGCTGGCACAGTGCTCCGCAGCACCCTCCCTGGCACGGGCAGTGCGCCCCGATTCTGCTCAGCTGCAGAGCCATGGGCTTACCACCGGCCACAGGCTGCCTTCTCTACACACTTTCCCCACGAAGCGGGGGCTTTGCCGTTGGCGTGAACTCGGGAGGGAGCGGGATGAGGACGAGGGAGCACAAGGCTGCGGGTTCCTCCCCTTCCCTGGCTCTCCCGTCTCACACCTGCCCTGTGCCGGGGCGGCAGGTGAGAGCAAAAGTGAACCCTCAGCGCCCTGAGAGCCAGCGTCCTCCTCTCCTTCCCCCCAAAGCGCCACGCTGTCAAGTATTGGAAATCTCTCCATCGACGTGTCAGTGGTGACTCAGGTGCTTGAAGAGTCCTGACGTTTTTAATCTTATCTCACCTTTGAGGTTGTGGCGGGAGCATGGGCCTGTTTGAAGCACCCGAAACGTGGAGGGTGCTCTGTGGGTGAGCGAGTCTGTTGTGTCCGCCAGGTGTTACTGTGTGTGACAGTGCGGGGGGCGGGGGGGGGCAGAGGGAGAGGGGGGCTGAAGGGAAGGCGAGGGAGGAGGAGAGGGGCTGGGAGCCCTCAGCCCCCCTGGCCTGGCCTCGTCGCTGGGTCCGCCGCTCAGACCTGCGCCGGGAGCCTGCTGCCCCTCATCCTAACCGGGAAGGGGTCCCGAGACCCAGTGGCTGGTCCACGACTCCCGTCTCACGTGCTGTCATCCACGCAGGTGGCCCTTTCCGTGCCTGCCCCAGCGACATCCAGGCCCCTGTGCTTAGCTTTGGCGACAGGTCGCCCCTCAGAGGCCCCGGCCAGGTGGCGGGAGTCGGGGGATGGTCCGAGCTGCCCGCACAGCGCTCCCTCTTTGCTTGGAGCGGCTTCTAGCTTTGACCGGGGCGGCCAGGCGGCCGGTCGCGCTGGAGCAGGGAAGGCCCGTCCTGGTCTGTGGAGCCGCTTCTGTGGCCGCATCCCCGCTGCTCACCCTCCTCATTGCTGCCCCGGAGCCCGATGTCTGCGTGAAACGCGGGGAAAGCGCACTGCGCTGTCCTCTCTAAGACCGCGGTTCGCTTCCGAAAATCACACTCCGCCCGACAGGTCACGTCATCCCCGCAAGCGAAGGCTTTCATTTCTCGGGCCATTTCCTGGGCCGCCTTCAGCTCTCAGCTCCAGGATGGACACACGGATTGTTTGAGCAAGCGTCCCGGGCTCGTGCAGGTCACGTGGGCCTGGAGTTCCTCGCGCGGAGCCCAGTTCTGCGCTCACACCGACGCCGGCGCGGCCCCAGGGAGGCCTCCCTCTTTCTCGGGCCTCGGCCTCCTCGCGTGTGACGTCGCCCGTTCCCCGTGTCCAGGGCTGACTCAGTGCCTGGGACAGAGGACTGACCCCTCCATGGGGCCCAGGACTGCCACGTAGCCCTGACGCTCCGATGTTCACTTTCAGGTTGAGAACATACTGCTTCTCCGCCTTCTTCTCAGATCAGGTGCAAGCCGAGGACTGGTCCCCTGTCCTTTAGAGGGAAGCTCTGAGGATTTGGGAATTCAAGATGATCTACAAGATAAAGTCTGAAGAGTGACAAGTGGGTGGTCACAGACAGTCACGGGTGTGGAGTGCAGCCTGGGGGTGTGGTCCATGCTGTGGTGTCGGGGGACCACCCTGTAAAGTATGTGATCACCCAGCCCCCAGGCGGCACACCTGACACGGATACAAAGTAATACTGAACGTGAACCGCACTTGAAAACGAACATTTAAAATAAGGAAATAAAGAAAGAAGGTTTTAGAGGGCTGTCCCCAAAGGACTTTGGCTCCAACACGAATGACTTCTTTCCAGAGCAAAGAGCTGAGAGAGAGACGAAGGCTGCTGTCTCCTACGAACCAAAAGAAGCAACACGCTGCCATGGGCGGAGAGCACCCTGACCCCCTGCTCTGCAGCCCAGGAAGCCCCTAGTGATTCTTGTCCAGCTGAACCGGTGAGCAAGGCAGTTCTGGTTCCACGCGCCATTCCTTCTTTTTAAAAGCACGTCCTCTCCTCATGGCTCCCCAGCCACGGGGCAGCCGATGCCCTCCGGGTGCAGCCCCATCTCCCGAGTGGCCCGCCTGCTCCTGTGACCCCAAGGGGTGCCTCAGACTCTGGATTGAGTCCACGCCTATTTCCCACCAACTCTGACCCCCCGACCCCATCACTCTCCCCCATGACCATGGCAAGGAGCCTCAGCGACCGCGGCCATGGCTGAGAGCGTCCTCCTGTGGCGAGGGGACCTTGATGTCCGGGGCCATCGATGCTGTGACGGGGCAGCTCTCCTGGCCTGCCCCCCAGGGTTCCTCGCAGCTGACAGGGCGTCTGGCTGGTGGCAGGTCTGCTTCCAGGGCCCGGGAGGACACAGGACCCAGCGTCGCCCCTGCGTCTCCCAACAGAAGAGAGAAGCTGGAGCTTCGCAGCTGAGGAGCAGTTGCCGCTCGCTTGCTCCCAGGCCTCCGGGCAGCAGCCAGGCCGAGGCCGTGAGGCCCAGCCCGCCCCCGTTTCCAGGAAGTGACTGCCAGAAGCCACCCGTGCGTCCAGAAGCCCTGGCACGAGAGGGCAATGAGCTCATAGACGGCTGAGGGCGCGTTAGCCTGCAAGCGACCCATCTCCATGGAGACAGGCTCCTGCCCTGTGTGGTCCCCGGGCTTCTAT
Organism: Myotis nattereri; assembly: GCF_964212035.1. Taxonomy (NCBI): domain Eukaryota; kingdom Metazoa; phylum Chordata; class Mammalia; order Chiroptera; family Vespertilionidae; genus Myotis; species Myotis nattereri. Next base: position 93,077,720 of record NC_138083.1, read on the forward strand.
GGGGAGCGAGAGCTCCACGCCGGGTCGGCCGTCTGCCTTACTCGCTGAGTTTCATCAGGTTCCGAATGCGATGTAGACGGACCCCAGAGTGGCCCCTGGGGAGGCTCCTCAGGGCCCCCGGTCCCAGGCCTGGCCTGGCTGGGGCCCGGGAAGTGGCTGTGAGAACGTCAGGTTGTGGGGCAGGCCAGGATGAGGTGGGGACATCTTTTATTCCACAACCAAGGCCTAAGAAAGGGGGTGGCTGCCACCTCTGAGAGCGGCTCCCTGGGAGAAAGAAGACCTGGGCTGTGAGGGCCTGGCCGGCTGCTCGCTCCAGCAGATGGGGTTCCCGCTCGCCCCAGGCAGCCCCCCGGCTGGCTTTGGAATCAGCGCCGTTCACACGTGCTCTCCAGGCTGTGGGGGATGGAGAACACGAGGCGGTCTGGGGGACGGCGACAGGAAGCGGGAAGCAGCCACTTTGGAGCGTTCCCTCCAGCAATGATTAAAGTAGACGCAGGTAGTCAGTCATGTGACGGGGCTGACTGTACGAACGGGGTACCACACTGCTCTGAGGATCGTTGCCATGGTAACCCAGACAGAGATGGAGCAGCAGTAAAGGAGACTGCCCTGAAAGAAAATGTTATTGATTAGATGAGGGTTTGGGAGAGGGAGGGGCGTGAGGGGTTGACAGTGGTGAGAATGAGGGCAGGGACCAGTGCACCCCGTGTCATGACCACATGCAGAGTGGGGGGGCGGGTTGGATATTGACAAGTCTCATCAGGAGTCCTCAGACACCGGAAGTTAAATGGTCGTCGGCACATGTTTCTGTGTCTGGGCTGAACTCTCTGATTTCGGCGCCACGGAGAACATTGATTGTTTCTTAAGAAAAATCTAAGCCCGCCTGGCATGGCTCAGTGCTGAGCGTCCACCTAGGAACCAGGAGGTCATGGTCCGACTCCTGGTCAGGGCACACGCCCGGGTTGCAGGCTCCATCCCCAGTGTGGGGCGTGCAGGAGGCAGCCGATCCATGATTCTCCCTCATCATTGATGTTTCTCTCTCTCTCTCCCTCTCCCTTTCCGAATCAATAAAAATATATTTAGAAAAAGAAGAAAGAGCCAATCTAAGATGGTGGAGCCGGTGGTGTTCTCTGAGCCCACACCCGCACCTCGGGGCAGGGCGATATGCCGGTGGAGTGTCCGGCTGTGCCCACTGTCACTGGTTCTCGCTCAGTGGCCCATGTGCCGCCTTCATTGTTCCCGTCACCGTTCAGAGGCATCTGTTTGGTGCAGGAGAGGGGGCGGCCCTGGTATGTCCTTCATTCCCCCGTGGAGAGCACGCTCTCTGTGGGCTCTGGCATGGTGACCTAGCAACACTGATTTTTTTTCAATCCATGGGCCCACGCTCTATTCACTGAGCCAAACCGGCCAGGGCTACACTGATTTTTCCTTCACTGTTAACACTGAGAGAAGACCACTGTCCTTCTGGCCAGGATCATTGTGAGAAATAACTTATTAGGACTAGAGGCCCAGTACACAACATTTGTGCACTCTAGGGGGGTCCCCTCAGCCCAGCCTGCGCCCTTTAGCAGTCCGGGAGCCCTCAGGGGATGTCCGACTGACAGCTTATGCAGGGAGCAGGCCTAAGCCGGCAATCAGACATCCTTAGTGCTGCCACGGAGGCGGGAGAGGCTCCCGCCACCTTCACCACCACTGCGCTCCCCAGCCGTCAGGCCTGCATTGAGCACCTGCCCCCTGGTGGTCAGTGTGCATCATAGCAACCGGTCATTCTGCTGCCCGGTTGATTTGCATATTACCCTTTTATTATATAGGGTTAGAAAGCAGCTTGAAAATACAGGCTCGTGATGAGTGCAAGATGATACAACATTCACAGGAGTTAGTGCTAACCACCGTCCTGGCGAGGCCACCGCGAGTGGCTGGAGTGTGCCCCGGAGGCCGGGGGGACGGGGGCGGGCTGTGAGTGGCAGTTTCCCCTGATGTGGACCCAGTGCGGTGTGAGCCGCCAGCCCCTGCCCTCTGTGCAGGCACCTCACTGTCCCTCGGGGACCAGCGGCAGATTTGGCAATAGCAGAGTTGCTTCGTAAAGAGAAATCTTTGGTCTAATATTCAGAGTCCTCAGCATGCCCTGAGCACGAGCTGGTGAGGTGATGTCTCCAAGCTCCAGTTCCACTCGGTTCCGAGGCCAGCGACCTGCCCTTGCCCCCTCCCTTCCCGGTTCTCAGCGGAGCCGGTGGATGCAGCACAGGCCTCTGCCCGCGGCTCTGCCCCCGAAGGAGCTCCTGCATCTTGCATCCTGAAGAGGCGTTATTACTGCCGGACACGTCTCATCGGTGAGATGCAGCACGTCCCTGGCGCTGGAAGGAGGAGCAGAGGCTGGTTCGACATGTGAGCGATGGAGGAGAAGATGCGGGCACGGGGCGGCGTTCCTCGTAGGTAGAGATGCCGCAGCCGCGCAGACAGAGCCCCCGTCTTCGTGGCAGAGCAGGTGGCACGTGGAGCGGGACCAGAGCCCTCGCCCTGCGGCTGCGCTCACCTGGCGCCGCTCCTGGAAACCCCCACAAAGGGGCCGGTCGGCTGCTGACCGACGGCTTCCAGGCGCAGAGGGACCAGGCCGGGTGGGTGTTCCCAGGGGGGCCGGGCGTCAGCTCTGGCTGCACAGGGAACGGGAATGTGGCCTGGAGAGTCCCGCAGGGAACTCGGGAGCGGAGGCTGTGGGGGTAGGGGGGGCCTGTCACCCCAGCGAGGTGGTGACGCCCGGACAGGCTTCGAGGCCACCGTTCGCTGGTGGGTGATCCATCCTCCGGGTGAGCAGGTGCAGATCCTTCCACTTCCAAGCTGGGTGGTTGGAGCTAAATAAATACCAGGTTTATTGCAGATGGATTAGGAGAGGCCGCGAGGGCACCATCCTTCAGCTGTGTGGGTCCAGGACTGTCCCTCCCCCACTCCCTCCTGTCCAGGCTGGGGCGGGGCGGCGGGGGCGGGGGGCAGGGGGTTCGTTTAAACTGCAGCAACAGCTACAGTTCACGAGGACAGCAAAGGGAGGCATTCGTCAAACCTATTTCTAGGCAATCGGTTTATTAAATCCCATTTCTTTTGACATCTTGAAAGCGATGATATTCTCCTTACGTCTGAGGCTGCTGAGATGCTGGCGGAAGGGGCTGAGGTTCCCGTGTGCGTGTGCGCCCGTGCACGCGTGTGCGTGCCTGTGCCTCCTGCACGTTGCTCTCTTGCGGTTTCTGTGTAATGTTTCCCGCACTTTCTATTTGGAGACTCACTTTCCCCTACACATAGTCAACAACAAACATGAAACCACCTAATTATATTTTCATAATCATGATTAGAAACCATCTAAACGACCCTGCCTGATGGACTCCAGGAGTTTGTTGATTGCTTCTTGATGTGCATGAGAGCTTTATGCAGAGCCACATCAAATGATTGGCTTCACAATAAAATAAGGGGAAAAAACCCCCTTTAATATGTGTACACACTTACTTAAAATATGCATACATAATTCATAGGACCCGGCTAATTAGCCAGCATCGGCACAACGTTCCTGACCAGGAAATAACTGGAGAGGCTGATTGCCTTCAAGCAGTCCATTAACTTCACAAGTGTCTATGTATTTATTTTACTTTATTTTTTGCACAATATAGATCCTACCTTTTCTAGAAACGGTCAGTCTTTTGGGTCATCAGGGCCTCAAAGTGTCTCCACGTTCTGAGAAAGAGCCAGGAGATTAAGGTTTGAACTTCAGAGTTAACGTGTGACGGGAATCACATGAGATGCTCCTTCTTCGTGAGCATCTGGTCCTCTAGGTGACGGAGGGCCCAGGGCCCAGGGAGCCTGAAGGGACAGGGATGGCCGGAGGCTCTGGTGTGGCTCCTCCTGATGCCTGTCCACCCGTGAGCGCGTGCCCCGCCCTCCTCCTGGGAGCAGCGTGTGAGGCGCCGTGGCCTCCGGCTCACACATCAGTCATCCCGCCACAGGGCTCCCGGGGGGCCTGTGCCCTCTTTTGCGTTTGTGGTAACATCGTGTGATGTGCTTTCAAATGAGCAGCCTTCATTTTCACACTCAGATTTCATCAGGTGTTTAAAACACGCACAGGTTATTTCTCACACAGGCATTTATAACTGTTTTTTTTGTCTGTTTATATATTTTTATCGATTTCAGAGAGGGAGAGAGAGAAACATCAATGATGAGAGAGAATCATTGATTGGCTGCCTCCTACATGCCCCACACTGGGGATGGAGGCCGCACCCTGGGCATGTGCCTTGACCAGGAATCGAACCGTGACCTCCTGGTTCATAGGTCGACGCTCAACCACTGAGCCACTGTTGGATAAATCTTCTCTGTTGATTCTGGACCTGCGGACTGTTGCTATGGAGTGTAAAATTGCAGGAGGATTTGGCAAATTGATGGTGATTTAGGTTAATATAGACCAATAGGAAAAAGAAAGACCATCAAAATTTATTGTCAACCTGGATGCCATAAATACATATACAGGGCGGGGCAAAAGTAGGTTTACAGTTGTTCATATGGAAAATAATACAGTAATTAATCAATAATATTACAAGGATAAACTGTTTTGCATCCTCACACCTGTACACCCACTTTGCCACCCTGTGTATAAGTGTATTTCCCACCGGTCCTATGTGCTGTCTCTTCTGGTCTTGTCCAACGACCCTCTTGGAATGATTACAATGATAACTTGACCCCTTGGTTTTGACCATAGGGCGGTTACAGTGTCCTCAGATGGCCTCGGTGTCCTACAACGCAGGGTTTCTTGTCTTTGGTTGTTTCTGCAAAGAGTGTCAGGGTCACGTAGGGCGATGGAAAGAGCAGCAAACTGGTCAAGTCTTGGCTCTGCTGTAAGTAGTGTCGTGATGTTTGGGAAGTCCCATGTACCGTTAGGACTCCATTCTTTCTGTGAAACCAAGTATGGATTTACTGTCTTATTGTTCTTCTCACTTCAGAAACAATCTGTGTTTTCCGTGATCATTTCCTTGTTGAGATGTATCAATTCTCTGCTTGGGCACAGCCCTGCTCTAAGCCAAGTAGGCGTCACCAAAAGAACAGTACTACCCTTGGGAGCTCCTTGTTTGCCTCTGGAATTTGTGGGCTGAGGGTTTGAATTTTCTTGAGGACTGATTCCATCTCTCTATATAAAAGCCTAAGCGACCCTTACAACTGAATAACTAGAATGACTGGAACAACTGGAACAACTGGTCAACCAGTTGCTATGATGTGCACTGACCACCAGGGGGCAGATGCTTTGACCTGTAGGTTAGCTTACTGCTGGGGTCCAGGCAATTGGGACTGGGCAAGATGGGCCAGACACACCTTGGAGCCCTCCTGCGGCCCCTCTCCGGCCCTGATCGTGCACTGGTGAGGTCCCTCCACCTGGTCTGTGCCCTCTCGAAATCCAGGACCCCTCAGGGGATGTCAGAGAGCCAGTTTTGGCCTGATCCCCGCAGGCCCGATCTAGTTTTATAATAAAATAAAAGCTGAGATGTCTTTGAGTATCGAGTTAAAAAGGAGATTAGAGGTCAACTATTGGAACTTCCACTCCATTGTACAAAATACTGGATAAATGATTTTTTCAGGTTATTCTTGAACATTTTAATGATAAGGAATTTATGATTTTTGAAGGGAATTATAAAGATCCTTCATTATAAAAAATTTATTTTTTATATTGAGATGAAAACTATATCTCTGTGACATACAATATTTTTTATTCACTTATTTACTTATTCATTCCACTGGCAACTATTTATGGAACAGCCTCCATGCATCAGATACAGCAGCAGACCCTGGGGATAGGCAATGCAATGGACAGACTGGGTCCTTGCCCTTATGGATCTTATCTTCTGAATTCACTGGGGAGCTAGGCACTTAGGCAAGCAATCATAATGCACTCTGGCAAGGACTACGAGAATGGAAATACAATAATCTATAGGAGGGATGTACACCCTGAACTTGATCAGAGAGAACTTCCTCGAGCCATCTCAGCTCAGGGCTGAGGGGTGCGGTGACGCTCAGTGATTTAACCCTTTAGGACGGCGTCTGAAACACGGGGAGACAGCATCTCCTTCAAGACCTTTTCTCCCGCTAACCACGCGAGGATTCATTCCATTTTCATTCTGAGACCTCCTCTATTTCCTAATTTACCAGTTTAGTAACTTTGTTAGAAAATAACTGAGACTTGTTGGGCCTGATGTCTTCTCAGTGAACCTATTCTGGCTCCTCGTTATAATCATTTTCCTCTCGAAGTGCTTATAGACCCTCTACTTTGTTATCCATTAGAGAATTTAGTTGGGTACCAGTACCAAGATTTATTCCGAGGTGTTTATTACTTAAAAATTAAAATTTTTGCCTACTTGTAGTTTTGGGGCCTCTCTGGTTATTTGGTAATTTTTAAAAAATCACGGACAGTGGTTCTCCAATTGTTTTTGCAAACTCTTTGCCCCGGAAGCAAATTGTCTGAGCCAAGACAACTTCCCTGTCAATTCCACCTTCGTACTCTTTGGTCAAGTTTTACTTGTGTTTAGTTTCCAGTTTTCCGTTTGATGACCACCCTCATTGGTGCAGATGATTGCAAAGTGAGAGTAGTTTTATTTATACCACATGATAATATCATACCATCTTTCTCAAAGACACGATCCCTTTTATTTTTTATCTCTTTTTCAAACATAGCACAATAAATGCTTTTTTTTTTTTTGTCTTTGTACTTTATACCAAAGTTAACTTCTGGCCTGTGGACTTTGTGACATTCTTTGTAAGCTATCATTTTCTCCTCCTCTTTTCCTTTCTCTTCCAAATCAGGGATTATGTAATTCTCCCCTTTTTTCATTCACCTGCTTTATGGAAAATTGAACTTATTGAGAGATACACTATGCAGCTACCTTGAATCCATAGCATGTTTCCTCTTAGTGTTATTCCTAGTCATACAACCAGACTTTCATTTTCAGTGCGTCTAATACTTCTAGGGCCAACTTCCTCTGAGTGTTGTACTTTTCCTGATTAAAAGAATACATTCTCTTCTAGAATTTGGGATGCAAGAATCTCAGGGTATAAAGAAAGGGGAAGAGGATAGTATTTATTGAGTGCCTACTATTTTCCATCCCAATGCTATGTACCTTATTCATTTTCTCAGCACCAGTTGGGGTTGGTTTGATTATGTCAATTGTTCAGATGAGGCAATTGAGATTCAATAGATTGTCCAAGCTCGGAAACAGCAAAGATGGGATTTAAGCCTGAATCTGTCTGACCCCAAAGCTCCTTCTGATGTCCAATAGGCTAATTTCTCCCACTTGCAGGCAAAACGGGATTGTTACCATTTCTTGAGGAAATCAGGGCTCATCCGCTGTGGTGGGCAATGGAGACCCACAGAACTGCTTCTGTAGTTTCTTCCCCATCACACCGTTCCCTCCAGCGACATCTTGACACGCCGTTTGGTCCTCTGTGCCTTCCTGGCAATCTTTATTTTTTTGTAGCTCTGTGATTGGAGGTCACATGGTAAAAAGGAAAGGGTTTGTTCCTTAGGAATGACCGAACTTAGCCAGAGTCCTTGGTGTGTAGCTCAGTTATCCGTTGCTGCATAACAACAATGCCGAGAACTTAGCCACTTAGGACAGCCCAGACTCTGCCGCTGTTCCGATCGGCCAGGCGTATGGGCACCGCTTGGCGGGTCCTCTGCTTCAGGCCTCACGTGCTGCTCTCGCGGGGTCAGGTGACGGGGAGGAAGGCACCCCAGGACTCCGCTCCTGCCTGGCGGCCGGACTGAGGTGTCCGGGTTCCTGCCACCGGTCAGCTGGGGGCTGTTCCCAGGCCCCTCCCCGCGTGGCTTCCTGGCCTGGGAGAGACTCTCCTCTCGATGGGCATCCGCATCGCACGCAGGGAGCACCTTCCCCTGGTTAGAACCAATCACCGCCCCCCGCACTCAGCGGGAGGGTGACACAGGGCACGGGTACCAGGAGGTGGGACAATGGGGACATCTTAGTGTCCACCTGGAGTTCATCGTCCACTTGGACGTCATGATGGCTCTTACTGTTCCCTGAAGACTTTCCTTGTCAACACCTTAAACTACATGGAAACACGGGCTGGCTGTTTCTCTTTTTAACTTTTTGCCCATATTTTTCTAGTGTTAAATCGTCTGTCTTTCTGTGAACTTTCAGCATGTAATGAGACCTCTTAGTTAGAAATCTTTAATATCACTTTTAATATCATTATTTTACTCTCCCTTCCCCCCTCCTACACATAGCCCAGTACAGCATCTTACAGCATCTCCTCACAGTCCTTCCCCAAGACCAGGCGCCTGCCTGGTCCCCATGGTCACAGGCAACATCCTGCCCCTGACCTATTGCTAATGCTCCTCAGTCACTTCCCACATTTTCATGATTTTCTTCCCATAAATATTAGAGGAAGGAAATGTGCTTCTCTCACCAGGACCTTTCCAGTCTTCAAAGCTTGTTTAGGTGTTTTAAAGAATTCATGTCAACATTAGATCTCTTTCAGGCACTTTGGCCAATTTCTTAATTATTCCCTGCAAGAAATAGCCTGCGGTCAAGTTAATTCAAAGGAGGACGCTCGGAGTCTGCGCGCTCGCTGGCGGGGACGACAGTATTGACCCGCGTCTCTGCTGCTGTCAGCCAAGGAGACCACTCATGTCGTAAAGAAAAGCAGTGTGGCCGCAGCCTCAGCCGTTATGGCTCGAGTTGGAATTTGCCTCTTTGGAGTCGTGTTTCCCACCCAATACATTTTTTTTTTTTATTACAGGAACAATAATTTAGGGCTTGGGCAAAAACAATTAAATAATTCAGGGACTGGTGATTTTTATTTTTTCAAATTTGTAGCGGGATCAAATATTCATAAGGTGTAGGTACATTTCTCAGAGGGAAGTGCACAGGACTCCAGTCCCAACAGTGTGGCCTCCAGGGCTCGGAGGCAGGCAGCCCCGGCCTGGCGGGCGTGGAGGAACAAAGCATTCTGTGCGTCATCTTCAAACCCTCTCTCCTGAGCCTAGACCCCTGCGCGTGTCCCTTGATGTGGCGACCTTGACAATGGCCGAAGCTTCAGACGCACCTCCTGTCCTCTCTGCGTTGGCCGCCCTCCTTCCAGTAGATTCGTAATGACCCTTCAATTACGGTCCAAGCAGCATTTGGCAGAAAGTACCCCGCCTGATCCCAGCACTTAGGCGAGCGGTGTTTTTAGGCAGCAATTAGCATCCACAGCGCCTTCATGATGCTTGTGGACATACTTTGGGGTTGATCTTAATGATCCCATTACAATATGCTCTGCTTTTCCCCACAAACGTGATGCTCCTGCTTTTAGGATCTTATGGGGAAGCTCTGGATTTGGGTTGTGATTAGAAAGGACTCAGTGAGGGTGTTGCTCCCTTCTGGGCCCGTGATTTGCAGAATCCATAGCTGCTGAATGTTTCTGGTGGGACCCCAGACAGCTCTGCACCGCTCTGTGGGGAGCCATCTGGGGAAATCGCCAGGAGACGGAGATGCTCCCGCGATGTCCTTGTTAACCATTAGGTGCAACCAAAGGCCCCATGAAAGTGTTTCCAAAAACTGTAGGGCAAGACACAAAGCCTCAGACAACGTTTACTTTACCCACAAGCAATTTAGGATGCTCTCCATGTTGTGCCAATGCCTTCTAAATGCAGAACTGCTACCACCTTGGGCTTGAACGGGTAATATGTACATAGGCAAGTTGATCCTTGAGCAACAATTCCGAAAACATAACCCAAAGCACTCTTGGAAGTGAGAAGAAGGAGAAGGTTTGCTGCTGTTATTCCTAATTATTCGGGTGGACACTGTACCATTCTTGTCTTGGGTCTTGGTTTTTGTGGGTACGAAAAGGTGATAGTGTAGCTTACACGTGGGAGAGCCAGGCCCCTTGGAAAGTTCGGTGCTGGCAATGGCGAGAGGAGCCACAGGAGGCTGGAGGACCAAGGATGAATGAAACATGGAGTTTTTAAAAATTCCTGCACCTTGAGTGCTCCAAGGACATTGTGCCATTTAATGCTTATGAAAATAGACCTTGTCTGCTGTAGTGTGTTTACATTGCCATCCAGCTATGACCTTGAAGTCTGTCTCAGAGATTGATGTCTGACTTCCCTATCAGAAACACGCCTTTGCAAAGCTAAAGGGAGTTCAATGGCCTTCGATGAAGTTACTCTTGTATTGATATGTTTGGTTTACAGACCATCCTTGGGCTTTTCCTGTTCTTTATTTTTTCCCCATCAATCGGGGTTTTTAGTTTCTAAACAAGGGGCCTAAAATTCTAGATGGTGTGGCTCCTATAGTCTATATTATGACGGCATTTACTTAATATTTGTCCAAAGAAAGTACTCTGTATTTCAACTTAATAATGTGGAATATTTATGCATATTTTTGTTTGTTCCACCAACTTCCTTGTTTCATCATCTTTTTGGCCCAGGACCTTTGCACATGCTATTCCTTCTACCTGGAATGACTTTTCCACTCTTTGCCTAGTTAGTTCACCTTTAACACTTAGCTCAAGGTAGTTGTTCAGAGACTCTTACGTGAAACCCTCCACTTTGCCTTAAACTAGGTCTGTTTCTCCAGTTAAAAGTTCTGTATATCTTTTCAGTGGCCTAAATCCCAAACATAAATAAGTAGTATCCCATGTAACCAGCTGTTTAACATCTGAATTTCTAGGTAGAATATATATGTCTTGAAGTTGAACACTGTCTTATTTACAGTTCTTTTCCAAGCTCTTCACTTAGGTCCTTGGGCTAGATGTTTAGTTACTATTTACTGATGGAGTGAATGGCTATTGTTTGAAGAACTTGACTAATTTTGACCACGTCTGATCTACTACTAAGGAAGAGCAATGTAACTTTAGGTCTAGTTGTGACCTCAGCTATCACTGATTCTATATGTCTCATAAATCTCTACCTAGAAATCTCCTCTGAGCTCTAGATCCACTTAAACAACTTTGTATAGAACATCCTCCTCTGAACCTAAAAAGGCTTTTCGATCTCAAGTTGCCCAGACTGGAATTCCTGACACCCAGTGTCCCTTCTCTTCCAGGTCTACTCCTCCTAATGCATCATCTTGATTAATAACACTACCAACCACCCAGCTGATTTTAAGGGTGATGTGTCTTTATCTCTGTGCTCCTAGCTGTTCATGTGTCTTTTCACTCATGTTTGATTCCTCCAAAGTGATTGACTTAAAAACAGGAGCTTCCTAAGTGAATGGATATTTTCTCGTCGAGAATACTAAGTGACATCATTCCCCCGATGGAGCCTCTAAACAGAGCTCAGGGTCCATCAAGGAATCTGGGAGTCTCTCTCTCTCCTCTTTCTTTAGTTCCTTATCCGAGTCACTGAGTCTTGACAGTTCTACTTCCTGAGGCCCTATCAGGTGTCTTATGTCCACTGTAGTGATTGATTCACACTGTATTAACTCAGCTGGGACCACTACTGAGAGTAAGACCGTTACTCTCCATGAGGCTGGCCTTGCTCTCCTCCAGTCTAGTCTCCCAATTGCTATAGGAATACTTTCTAAAGTAAATATAAATCTAGTCCGGCCGGCATGCCTCAGTGGTTGAGCATTGACCTTTGAACCAAGAGGTCTCGGTTCGATTCCTGGTCAGGGCACATGCCCAGGTTGTGGGCTTGATTCCCACCGTGGGGCGTGCAGGAAGCAGCCGATCAATGATTCTCTCTCATCATTGATGGTCTATCTCTCTCCCTTCCTCTCTGAAATCCATAAAAATATAGTTTAAAAAGGGCATACAGGATTTGTGTCATCTGGTCAGACTGACCAATGATGGTGACTCTAGGAACCATCATGGCGGTAAATGCACTGAAATGTCCGGGTTATCACTGGCCACACACAGTTTCTTTTCTCTTTTCCCCGCTGAACAAATGCCACCAGCTTAGCCTGGGGGCCGGGGCTTACGGGAGCTGGTGACCGGGTGGCCTGTGGCTTCTAAATAAGGGGCCTAGGGTCCCCGAGACCGACGCTGCGCCTGCGGCAGGTGAATTCGCACACGCACACGCACATGCGAGATGCAGCCTGGACACTGTGCTGGGAGCCGCTCTTTCTGTACAAACTAACCCCACGGAACCATGGCAGCTGGCCCTTCAGCAGAGCTCCCCGCAGAACCAGGCCCACCTTCCAGGGCAGCCTTCCTCAAGGTCATTCTGGACGGAGAGCCCAGCCCAGTGCTCAGCGCGTTCAGAAAGTTCCTTCAGCCCCGGGACGGGGAGCGGTGCTGCGAGGCTGCCAGCCACGTCTCCCTCTTGGACCAGAGGAGCCGGCGCCCGGGCAGGCAGCCTGCTGCTGCTGCTGCTTCTGCAGACAGCGCGCCCCAGCCTGGCACAGTCCCTGGCTCCCCTGAAGTCCGAGGCCAGGGTGGGGGTGGGGGGTGAGGCAGTGGGAGCTCGAGTGGGCCCAACGGCCCCCGGAACTGCCAAAGGCCTCCCGGTCACCAGCTCCCGTAAGCCCCGGCCCCCAGGCTAAGCTGGTGGCATTTGTTCAGCGAGGAAAAGAGAAGAGAAACTTTGTGTGGCCAGTGATAACCCGGACATTTCAGTGCATTTACCGCCATGATGGTTCCTAGAGTCACAGAGTAAAACAAATGAGAATTATAAATACCATCCAATTTTCCTGGCAGCTCTTGTGCGCTGTTGCCTGGTAGTGGAAATCAAACCACCTTGGTCAGTCCGAGGCCGCTCCACTGCCTCGCCTCTCGGCGTCCGCCCGGAAGGTCCGGAGCACCCATCAGCCCCGTGAAGTGCTGCGCTCGCGGGGCGCGGAGACCAAGCCCTTCTGGGTAAATGTGAGAACCAAGTCACCGAGCTGCACGTCTACCAAGGATGCCCTCAGCCTGGGTAACTGCCGGGCATGGGCCTAAACGCCGGTGCCGTGCTCAAGGCTTCCAGGAGCTCTGGAGGGGATAAAAACAGATCATTATCCTTTCTTTCTTTCTTTCTTTCTTTTTTTTTTTTTTTGCTTAGAAAGTCATTGCATTAGTGTAAACCATCGCATGCAGAGAGGAATTTTTTAAAAAATATATTTTATTGATTTTTACAGAGAGGAAGGGAGAAGGATAGAGAGTTAGAAACATTGGTCAGCTGCCTCCTGCACACCCCCTACTGGGGATGTGCCCGCAACCAAGGTACGTGCCCTTGACTGGAATCGAACCTGGGACCCTTCAGTCCGCAGGCTGACGCTCTATCCACTGAGCCAAACCGGTTAGGGCTGGGATAATCGGTCTTTGGTCCTGTCCTTGTAATTGGAGCCCATAGAACAGTCATGAACCCCTCTCCATGCAGATGACTCTGCCTGCTGAGCCGCCCAGGAAATCAGTTACAGACCCAGGCCCGACTCGGCCTTGCCGGGCGCTCATCAGACATCCTCTCGGGCCTCCGACACAACCAAGGCCCCTAAACTGACTTCCCTCTGATTGAAATAGAGTGAAACTGTGTGAGCCTCTTTTCCAGCTGACGGGAGGTTAGTGCATAGATATTTTTAATGCTGTGCGGGTGGAAACATTGCATTGGAAGTAATATCGGCTGATTGACATTTTTAAAAACTGAGTTCCATTTTCGTGTGTTCATGTTCGTGGTGGGCTGTGCAGGAGCAGGAGGCGCTGAGAGGGGCAGGAGCATGAGCTGATTTAATGATCAATTTCCACTCCCAAGAGCTTTCCCATCTCCGTTCAACAATGAATTAAGTCACAGAGCGACACAATTTTTTTTTCTTTTCAAGACACTAAACTTACCATTAGAAATAATTAGATTAATTAACGAAATTATAAATGAAAGATAGAATATTCCAAGAAAGCATGACCTAATGACCCGCAGCAGCCATTTGAGGGAAAGATGCGATTGGTCCAGAGGAGGGAGACTGAGTGATTTTTTTAAGAGAATCAAATGGCTAGTTCCCATTATGAGTCGAGGAAATGACTCCCGCAAGAGGGCTCAGTAAACAACACGAAGTAGAAGAACATTAAATTACATGATTAACACGGTTACAATGTGAAGAACGGGGCATTTCTATCCACGTGTACAGGTTCTTGCATTTATGATCTCCCCGTTGGACCATAGTAAATAAAAGGAGTGTTTATCTGTTGCTCGCAGAACTTAGAAATGTTTACCAGGGACCTTGGGAAAAGACACGAGCAGGAGCGTGTGGCAACCGACAATGATACGTAGAGACCTACGCCATCTCGTTCGATGATAAAGTGTGGGAAAACCCACTCACTTATCCACTCAGTCATCCATCAATTCACACAATCACATATTGAGGGTCTCCTTGGTGACAGAAGTTCAGGGTTAAAATTAGATTTATATCAATTTTGTGGTTGTAGAAACGCCTGGGGATTTAGGTAGTACATACATGCGTGCGTGTTCATGTGTGCTCATTGGAATGTCCTGGAACACCTATCATATGTAAGGCACTGTGCCAGGCAGGGCGGAAGGACAGCGATGAGTTGGGAAAGGTCCTCCAGCCCTTTGTGAGGTGAAGTCGGCATCTGCCAGTCCTGGGCCGGGCAGAGCTCGCCTTCCAGAAAGCGCCACACTCTGTGAGCTGGACCGAGAAGGCGGGGCTGGGTGTCCCTGGGTGAGGAAGGGAAGGAGAAAGAAAGGGAACTTCCTCCGCAGCTGTTCAGAGGGGGAAAGGCAGGGAGAGTGTAGGAAGGACTGTGGCCGGGGCCCAGTGCCGGAGCTGAAGGATGGAAGGAGCCCAGAGAAGCGGCCACAGGTGCCGACCCGGGGCATAGCCGCTTGCTCTGACCTCGGGGGTGGAGAGCTTGAGCTCTTTTCCGTACGCTGGTGTACACTCGCGTTTTATAATAGTTGGTCCTTCCTGATTTTACATGTTTTTCACGTATTCCTTTGTGCGCTTGATATATATTATGTTTACGATATAATTGAACCCCAGTCTGGGGGGTAGATCTCTCATTTTGTTGATGGTATCTTCTGATGTAGAAAAGCTTTTCCTTTTAATGAGTGAACTAAGCCAGTCTAAGCCAGTCTTTCCTTCTATTTTTGCTTTGTTTGCATTTCTACCTTTTCTTCTACTATCTTTGCTCTCTTTGGGTCTGTGTGACAGGAATCTTATGAACTTAGCTTGCTTTTCCCACTTTTTATTTTCTGAAATAGTTTTTGTTTAAGATGGGGGCGATGCATGATGATGAAAGGAGACCTGACTTGCCGAGGGGGGGTGGGCGTGGGGCGGGTTGCACACACCATACAGTGTACAGGTGATGTGTTGTGGAACTGTGCACCTGAACCTGCAATCACTGTATTTCTGTTGACTGGTGTCACCCCAGTAACTTCAGGAAAAAGGAGAAGAAAGAGAAGGGGCAGTGGTTTGCATTCAGAGGTGAAGGCAGACGTGGGAGAGTTCGCGGTCTATTTCGGAAATAGGGCCCACGGGCTTGCCGGTGAACTGGCTGGCAGATAGACTAGCAAGAGAGGCGTCAGGGAGGGTTCCTAAGGCTGTTGCCTGAGCAGCTGGGTGAATGGCCCACCACCCACGGAGAGGGAAGAACTGGAGAGTCGGGTGAGAGGTGAAGGTGAGGGGCTGCTCTTTATGGTAATAACCTGGTGCTGCCGGTTAATGACCATGGCAGCTGTCTGTTTCCTCTCACGCCTGCTCCCTGCCCCCATCTCTCTCTCCCCCGTGTCACAGGGACCTGCAGGTATTCTGACCCCACACCCAGCCTCCTTGCAGCCGCTGCAGCTGTTCTGAGGAGACGGCCAGCACCCTCCCCACTGGGTGAAGTTTGGGGGAAGGCTGAGCAGGGTTGGGGGGCTGGTGACGGGTGGAAGGAGGGAAGAACATGGACTCGAGGGAGGGAAGTGAAGATGTGTGGGCTGAGGATTGATAACCGACCGTTGGTTTTTGATGACGTGAAGGTCTTTGGTAACACCGACAGGGGTGACTTTTTTTTGGAGGAGGAGGAACTGAAGCTTGGCTGCAGAAGGGTTGGGGGACAATGACTCTATGTCTTAGGGGACGGGCCTTTTTCAGGGCTGATGTTCCGCTGTAAGGCAATGAGTGTGTTTTGGCTTGAACTCTCTTGTAGCCTGTGTCAGCCTGTGTGCCGTCATAGAGCCACGGCAGTGGCTTTTGATCCGGGTAGTAGTTCTCAGGGCTGCGTAGCAAAGTCCCTCAGACTGGCGCTTCGACAACAGAATGTACCAGGGGTACCAGTTAATAATGCGGATTTTGTAATCGAAGAAAACATGGTAATTTCAAGAGAAACATCAAAAGTGTTTTATTCGAAGTAAGGTCCATCACTAGCTACACCTTTCCCCATCTTTCAGGTAATTTGTGGATATCGTCCAAATAGAACTTTTCTTGTTTTGAGGAAACCATTCAGAGACCCAATTTTCCACTTCCTCGTATGTTTTGAAGTGCTGCTCAGAAAGTGCGTGTTCCATCTGTCGGAACAAGTGATCATCTGAAGGAGCAAGGTCTGGTGAATACAGTGGGTGGGTTAATACTTCCCAGGCAAGATCTTTTAACGTGTCTTTAACTGGTTTTGAAGTGTGTGATGGTGTGTCATCATGAAGCAAAATTACTATGCCATGTCTTCTGGTCCATTCTGGTCATTTCACAATCAAAGCATGGTTCAAATTGATTATCTATTGTCGGTAATGATTAGTATTAACGGTTTCACCTGGTTTTAGAAGCTCATAATACACCACACCTTCCTGATCCCACCAAACGCAGAGCAGTGTCTTCTTTCCCAAGCGATTTGGCCTTGCATTCCATGTTGATGGTTGACCTGGATTAACCCATGATTATGTGCATTTGGGATTCTCAGAACAAATCCACTTTTCATCTCCAGTCATAATTTGATGCAAAAAAGACTTTCTTTCGTGCTGTTGAAGCAACGTTTTACTGATGACTTTTCAGTTTTCCATTTGTCTTTCATTCACTTGATGTGGCACCCATTTTCCTTCCTTTAAGATCTTTCCCATTGCTTGTAAACGATCAGCAAGTTGTTTTTGAGTTTGACACGCATCTTCACCCAGTAATGCTTGTCACTGTTGGTCCTCAAACTTTTTCGGTCGACCTGGACGTTCTCTGTCTTTCACACGGAAATCATCCCTTTTAAAGCGTTTAAACCAGCGCCCACAAGTATCTTGAGATGGAGCATGCTCACCATAAGCTTCCCCAAGTATACAATAACTTTTTCTTCAAAATAAAGTAATGAATTAAAACTTCCCACAAATGCTCCTTTTTGGGGCATGAAATTCGACATTTTTAAGCATAAAAGTATCTATGATGTTAACACCTTCAGCAAATTTGATATATGAAGTTTTGAAGCTTGCTGTCAATACAACACAATAGCATACACATCAAATCGCATATATATCAACATATGTGTAACTCCATCTATTGAAAAAAATCCGCATTAGTAACCGGTCCACCTGGTATTTTGTCACGTCTGGAGGCTTCATGGCAGAGAGGAGGTGCCAATGGGCGTGGTTTCTCCTGAGAGCAGCCCTGGCTCATCGGGGCTGCCTCTTCCCAAGCCCACACCATCTTTTCTCTGCTTGTGACGGTGCACATTCCTCTTCTTATCAGAACGTCGGCGATATGGGGTCAGGGCCCTCAACGACGCCAACTGCTTCTTTATAAGCCCCACGTCCAACTGTAGGTCCTGGGGCGGGACGTCCACATGTGGCTTTGGGGAGGAAGAGAGTGCAGCCCCATGAGTCCAGCGTCCTTTCTCAGCACCCTCTCTGTGTGGCTTTGCAGTAGGTGTGTTTTTTATACAGAAACAAATGCCTAAATTTTGAAATGCAATCTGATTAGGTGCACTTTTAAAGCAGCCTTTTAATGTGTAACTTTACTCCTTTTGTTTTATTGTCATTTCAATATTTGGACCTATTTCTGCCACATTCTTTTATGATTTCTGTTTGTCATCATCTCTTTTTGCCTCTTTCTTCCTCTTCTCCTAATTTCACATGAATTGGGTGAGTTTTCAGTCTTCCCCGTTCTCTGCCCAGGCATTTGAAAGCTTTTGATTGCCGTTCTTTTCTTCTGCTGAGTATCCTTAAATTACAAACATGTGTCCTTAAGACGTACTGTCCGTTTTTAATCAAAGCTTAAGATTATTCAGTATTTCTATTGTCTTCCAGGATATGCTGTAACTCTCCTTTGAACATATTTCTTATTCTTGTTGCCTAGAGATTTAGACGTTCATTAAAAATTAGCACCTTTATAATTGATTTTTAGTTAAAATTTCCAGCATATTTGATCAATGTTTGTAATCCTTCCAATTTTGTACAACTGTCCTTTGCATCAGTCATGATTCTGTGGTAATTAGCAACTTTTAAGCGGTAATGGCTTAAACAAGGTTTTATTCTCGCTTACGTTGCAGGTTGGCTAGGGGTTCAGCTCCTGCATCTGCAGCCCCCCCGAAGAGCACCCCCCATCCTGTGGGTGCTGGTGGCTGGGCAGAGGGAAGGGGACAGGGGGACATGGGCTGGCGCTTAAGGCTTCTATGCGAGGGAATTATACACCACCTCTGCTCACAGTTCCTTGGCCCAAGCAGGTGACATGGCCAAGCCTGGCTTCCAGAGGGCCAGGAAAATAGAATTCTCCTAGGGGTGATGGGAGTGAGGGTGGGGGTGGGGGTGATGGGGATGGGGGTAGATGTGGGGGTGGGGGTGGGCGTGGAGTCTCCGTGAGCTCTGCACCTCGCTCACATCCACCTTCGCTCTGGCTTCCTTTCTTTCCTGCTGAAACATACCCTTTAATAATTCCTTTAACGAGCATCCGTGGGTGGTAAACTCTTTCACTTTTATAAGAGTAAAACAGCCTTCATTTTGCCCTCACTCTTAATTAAATGTTTAGCTGTGTATTAAATTTGCAGCTTACTGTTTCTTTCCCTGAGCACTTTGAAGCTATCATTCCATTGTCTTTTGGCTCATATTACTGCTAATGAAAGTTTTGTTCCCAGCTTAATAGCCGTTATTTTGTAGGTCATCTGTCATTGGGGGCAGCTTTTAGACTTTTTTCCAATCTGGGCCTGGATTTATTCTTCCTCATCCTGCGCAGCGCTGAGTACACATTGGATCGAAGGCCTCCTGTCTGTCTTCAGCTCTGAAAGCTCTCCTGTTACTTCAACTCTCTTTGGAAGGCCTGTTGGATCCGTGTAAGAGCTGCTCAGATTTACGTCCGTTTCCTGTCCAGTCCAGAGCTTATCCTTTTACTTTTTTAAAAACTTAAAGAAACATATATTTTTATTGATTTCAGAGAGGAAGGGAGAGGGAGAGAGAGAACATCAATGATGAGAGAGAGTCACTGATCGGCTGCCTCCTGCACAGCCCCCACTGGGGACCAAGCCTGCACCTGGCATGTGCCCTGACCGCGAGTCGTGCCGTGACTTCCTGGGTCCTAGGTCGATGCTCAGTCGCTGAGCCACACCAGCTGGGCTCTGCCTCTCTTTGTTTTTTTTTGTTTTTTTTTATCTACAGCGGAGTTAGACTTGGCTTTGGGCCTTGATACATCTTCCTGGTTTGCTGTGATGTTCTCTTTCTCTCTCTTTAAACGATGCACCAGGTACACAATACTATAATTCAACAACTGCATAGATCACAAAGTGGTCACCCCCAATAGTCTAGTTACTATCCGTCACCACACAATTGACCCCCTTCACCCTTTTCACCCCCAGCTCCTTTCTCTTCTGGAACCACCTGTCAGTTCTCTCTGTCTTTATGAGTTTGTTCCTGTTTTATTTTGTTCGTTTTCTTTTTTAGATTCCACATAGGAGTAAAATCATGTGGTGCTTGTCTTTCTCCTTCTGACTTATTTTGCTGAGCATCAGGCCCTCAGCGTAGCTTCTCTTCCATTTCCGGTTTTATTCAGGTCAGCCCTCTCTCACTTTATCTTGGTTGGTCGCCCTAAAGGTTTGCCTATTTTGTTTATGTTTTCCACGAACCAGCCCTGAGCGTCCTTGATCTTTCCTATCATCCTTTTGGTTCCCATTCCTTTTACTTCTCTGACCTTCATTATTTCCTCCTGCTGCCTTTGCGTGTCATTTGTGCTTCTCTACCGCCCTCTTCCCCATCGATCACATGGTTAAGAACAGCCCATGCTCCCAGTCCGTCCTGATCCCAGGATGAGTGAGGAGGAGTTCTCTTGGGGCTTTTTAAAGGCAAGGACCATGGTCATCGCCACAAGGAGAGTCTGTCTCTTTGTCTCCCACCCTCAGTGGCTTCTCACTCGCCATCCAGTTCAGATAACAATGGCTCAAGGCCAGCCCGTGGGGAACGTTCCTTCCCGCTGCTGGTGACAGCACGCTGATTAGCTAGCTGTGCCTACCTGCCTTTCTTCCCTCAAGTTAGATACAGGCACTTGAACTTGAGATTTGTTTGCGATGAATGTAGTCTCAAATTCTAAACGAGTAATGCATGGTAGATGTGTGGGAGTATCAACAAGTAACCAAAAATATGATAGCTCTGTTGGTTCAATAGCCAAATTGCACACTGTTTCCATTCTGGCACCATTTCGGCTATTGTAGGAGCAGCTGCCAGTGGATGCGTGTGTGTGTGTGTGTGTGTGTGTGTGTGTGTGTACACTCGGTGTTCTTACTCAATAAAGACATTGGGAAAAGAAGTGTCTCTCCTATTAATCAATAGATACCCATGTTCTGTCTTCATGGAGGGAAGTGCCGGCCAGGCACAGGTCAGTGAAGCGCGGCTGTGCTGACACCCCCGGTCTTGTTGACCTGGGAAGGCGTTGCTCTCAGCGCCACCCCAACCACAGCCTTCCGGGGTCTGGGTGCTTCAAGCAGAGGGCCCTCTATTTTGAACATTTGGGGTCTAGAAAAGTCTAATTTACCCTGAACTCCCTTCTGCATTTTAAAAATTGTGTCTGAATGCTCAATGCAGTCAGAGTGACTGTTTGGTAGACAAAATGTATCCCCAAACTACCAAGGGATTTTTCTAAGTAGCTGGGATTACTCCAAAAATACCTTGCCGATTGGTATCAACCGTCATATTTAAATTCGCATTCCAGCGCTGAGAGCAATTTGTAGCGCATTATGCACCGCGGCTCCTCCCACAGTTCCAGGGCGCTCCTGCCTGTGACAAGCTCCCCGTGCGCTGCTGCGACAGCGGCAACATCAGAAATTGCCTAGAGATACCGCACAGGACCGAGTGACAGGAGGAAATTTCCTAATCATTTCATAGGCGCAGCCCTTCCCCACAGCCCCCTCTCCTCCAGCCGGAGAAAAAATGAGATGAGTTTGGGTTGGGAATGTTAATTGGAAGCTGATACGCTTGGCTTTCTGGCACAGCATTTAAATGTCGCCAGGGCTGTCTTCCTGTCCAAGAAAGCTACAAAAAGTGAACTCATCTTACCCTCCTACCCACCCCCCGCCCCCCGCCCCGCCGCCAAAAAAGAAACCTTAGGTTCTAGAGAGTACAAGCCAAATCCATAGAGAAAATCCTGAAATTGCCAACGCTATAGCTATGAATTGACCCTAATAATAGCTTTTATTATTTAGATGTCGTAAAAATTCCAATGATGTGCAGAACAGTAACATCTCCAGTTTAGCAGGAGATTGAAATGCTTTTTGGATTGTGCTCTATATGAAAGCCATCAGAGACAATAGAGTCTGGATAGATACCCCGTCTAACATTTGCAAGAGGCATTAACAATATATTACACTTCACTGCCAACCGCAAACCCATAATATTATTCACAAATTATGTATTGAAGGTTGGGGAGCTGGAGACATTTTTGTAATGCTAATATATTAAGATATCCCCTCCAGAGAGGTTCTGTGGACCCTCTGCCTGCATTTTTCATAGTCTCCTTACTGCTGGACCATGTGATGGCTGTGAAATTGTTGCCTGGCTACACCAGTCTGTTTCCTAGAATGTTATCTGCCAGAGTTCAGAGGGGTTATCATCAGAATTGTGACTCCCCCAAACTAGACTACCAGTTTTATAATTTATCTAAGGAAGTTTCTAAAACCATTAAAAATACTCTTCAAAACTGTGAGTTGATTCAATCTGAGGAAAGAGAAAAGGGTTCCTTTGAATAATGGAATGATAAAAAGACCAGAAAAATTAAACTTGAATATCATGCTAATAACATGGGCATGATGGGGATTACTACTTAAGATATACTTTTATTCTAACTATTTTGATTAACAGATGATATAAAAAAACTTGCAGAATAGAAAAAAATAAATACATTCATAGCAGATGCTTTTATAGAGACCTAAAACTTTTAAGTATCCCAGAGGAAATACAATTAAAGTATGATGAGATTGGAGTCTTTGATATCTCTATTAAGGCCTTAACAAGGAAGAGGCATATGGTGGGGAACTATCAGGAAGGTAGACGTGTCTGGCTAAACGGTGTAAAGTGGAAGCACTAATTAAGACACACGAACAATAATAATGACAATTACAACAGCAACAGTGATGCTAATAATAAAAGCGAAGGTGAAGGGGAAAAGGGAGTGAGGATGGATAAAGGTCATTCTACATGGCCATGATTTTATCCAATCAATAATTAATTACCAACTGTGACTCCATGGACTGGCCTTGCGAGCTGATGGGGTTAACCAAGTGCCTTCCATTAGACTCGATTGCTGGACAGGAAAGGATCAGATTAGGCCACGGGACTCTGAAAAGCAAGCAAGACCGTGGGGACAGAAGGGTTCTCTTGAAGAACAAAGATGGAGGCTCACTCTGCTGGACTGAAGACCTATTTTGAAGTCATAGTGAGTAAGGGAGTGTGATGCTGATGCAACGGCAGAGAAGAGAGCAATGCAACAGAGCAGAACATGCAGAACAGGCCCCCATGAGCAGCCAGGCTTCTAACGAGGTGCTGCTGCAGGGCGGGGGCAGGGCAGGGGCAGGGATTCCGCATAAACGATGCTGTTGGCTGGGAGGCCCATGGACAAGGAAGTGTCGTGGTCACGGCTGGAAACCGTATCAAGAAGTCATTCCAGATTGACTTCAATCCGAAATGTAAATACAAAACAAGAAAACTTAAACAATAGCACTAAACAGAGCATCACCAGGACCTTACGATAAGCAAAGATTTCTTCGACAAGACGTACGTGCTCTAAATAAAAACGGTTTTTGATAAATGGGATCAAACGAAAGGACTGCACTCCTTTTCGTCAGAAGACAGCATTGCGAGATGAAACGCAGGCCCTGCACAGTGCGAAAGGGCATTTTCCAGAACATAGATTACAGATCTGGTCCCTTTTACCACGGGGGATACGTTACAGGACGCCCAGTGCATGCCTGAGACCGCGGGTAGCACCGAACCCTACTTACATCATGCTTTCCTCTACACACACCTGCCATGAAGTTTAATTTATGAATCAGGCACAGCACGAGATTAACAAGATTCACTATGAATCGAATAGAACAAGCATAAGCAAAATAGGGTGATCCCTGGGGGTTGGGCTCTCGACTGAAACAGGCCTGGGAGGGACTCCGGTCTGGAGTTGTTCTGTGTCGCACGCGATCTGGTTGCTTTCATCTTGAGAAGTCACTGTGATTTCTGCAACTTGCGTCTATATTAAACCTCCATGAAAAACTAAAAGCAACGCGAAACAGAAACCAGTGCCCCCAAATGCAGATCTGGGATCCAAAAGTTTTGGGTACCCAGGGCCTCAGCGAGAAACAGTGTGAGCAAGAACTTACAGCGTGTGCATGTTTGCGCATGGGCTCATTATAAACACGGCGAACATATGTTAGGTATATCGTAGTGTTCTCTGTCACGCTTTGTACTTGAGTGCATGACCACAACAAAATACGAAGGAATAAGCGGTTCCTTTGCCCCTTTTAAAAGGAAGGGAGCATGAGAGGAATGCAGTCCAGTATGTCATGTAATTAGGTCATCGTTGCTTTTCCCTCATATTGTGTCAGATGATGAGCTGAGATGAGGAATAAAAGTATGCGTCTCAGCCATTTCCTTATCACTTGTGCTTGTATTATTTATGCTGCCTTCAGTCTGCAGTTTCTTTGAAAGAGTCTTTGAAAGCCATCTGCCCATTTTCTGAGGCGTAAATTATTTTGAATGTGATGATATGGACCATAAATTCATTTAGCCAGACACGTGGTGTGACCGTGGGTCATGGCAACACTTCAGAGCGTCTCCCTGGGACACGCCCGTCCTTCCCTTGGTGCCGCCAGATGCCTGACTGGGGCCAATCATGCATCTAAACGCATTTGTTTCTGACTTTAGGGTAAGGTGGGAATATGGAAATCCTAACATTCTTTCCCTGTTCTCAGTGGGTTTTGTCGAGGTCGCCTCGGAAGCACACCCGTCTCGATGGGTAAGTGAAGTCCACAGTGTGGCTCCTAACTCAAGACCGGAAGGCAGTGCCGTTCCTGGGACGGAGAGGAAGGGCCCAGCCTGAATGTGGACTCGGGGCCTCATCTGCAGACCAGCAGTGATCAAAGACTTCCAGAATGCTTTCCCCACCACAGCTCCACTGGATGGAGAGCAAGGTTTGCGTGGAGCAATCTTTTTCTCTCCAGATTTTCAGAGAAAGAGCAAGATCACTTAGGCTCCGGAAGTCCGCGAGGCTGCTGTGGTTTAGTTCTGTGTTTCCTTCATTCTATCCCCATGGCAAATCTTTCCCTCCAGATCAGTCTGCTCAACTATAAAATGAAGGATTTGTCACGGTGAACATGAAGGCTCCTTCTCATTATAAGAAGTATCACAGCCCACACGGTGTCCCCTGACACTCAGCGGCTGGAGTTCTAACCCCTCACCGTCAGAATGCAATTACTTCGGAGACAGGGCCTTCAGAGAGGCAAGGAGGCAGCGTGAGGTCGGGTGGACTGGCTCTGGTCCGGTGGGACTGCTGTCCCTTCAGGAGAAGAGGTCATGATGCACACACATGGAAGGAGACGTGTGAGGACACAGAGAGAAGACGCCGTCTTCAGGCCAAGGAGACGGGCCTCGGAGGAAACCAACTCTGGTGGCGTCAAGTTCCAGGCACCTGGCCCCCAGAGCTTCGAGAAAATGAATTCCTCTTGTTGAAGCACCCATCTGGTGCTTGGTTATGACAGCCCATCACACCATACAGCCAGCGCCCCCTCCAGCTTCCCTGCGGTCACATTGACATCTGGCATGGGGTAGGGTTAGAGGGTATCACATGATTCAACATGTACACATCCATAAACCACAATGTCTGATCATTTACGTAGGTTACACCCATCACCCCATAGAGTTACATTCTCTTGGTTTGTGCCGAGGCCTTTTAAAATCTACTCTCTTAACAACTTTCAAATATACATTACGGCATTGTTGCCTACAGTCACCTGCTGTACATTACATCCCCGGGACATGTTCATCTTATAATGAAGTTTTACCCTTTGACCCCGCCACAGCTCTCCCCATCCGATAGGTCAATGTGAAGGATGCACAGTACCTGTGCTTCTGATTGAACCTGCTTCAAGGCGAACTTCCGGAGCCTAAGTGATCCCTACTAAATAGCCGAGCATAGGAGTGACCCCACGTATGATTAGTATCTGGAAGTAAATACTTGAACTTGTAATCCTGCTTGGCAAGGATTACACTTCCCTGTTCTTCTAAATGTAGACGGAGACTATTAGTTTCAGAATTTTCCTGATGAACATTATACCACGAGACAGGTTAGACAGGTGGTGTTCAAAAGAAGTCAAGCGACCAGGGGTGTGGCAGGGCCTGGCCACGGGGGGTATTGTTCTGACTGACTCAGGGGGGCCCGAAGCTGGGTGGGCAGAGGACACAGGGCTGCCTCTCGTGCTGCCCAAGGTGCCTCTGATGAAACCCCTTTTCCCTGGCTCAGCCGCCCAAGATTTTCTCGGAAACAGCCACCTTACTCGAATTGATAAAAACCTGGTTAGTCTTCATTCCACTCACATCCTAGTAGCTATTTTCAAGTAAAGCATCTGGTGTCCTGATAGGATGGCATTAAATCACATTTATAGCTGCGAGACGGACGGAATGTGAAGCGCAAATCGGATGTTTGACCAAGGAGATGGGCCCAGGTAGCTAATTGGACTCTCTCCCCGCCTTTCTGAGAGCCGGCGGCTGTTTGGAGAAGTTAACAAAAGACATTTGTGAGGGAAGATATTAGGCAGTAATGCTAAAACTTTGCATAATCCATTTAACAAATCACTTCTTTGCAACTACGGTACGCTGTCCAATGAAGGGAACACACTGAGCCAAATGCGAGAGGAATAGTTTAATCTCTGGCTTCATTTTAAGGGGCAGCAGGCAGGTAGGACTCATGGCAGAGAACAGGGAGGCTGTGTCGCCGCCAGGATCCGGGTGGGGCTCTGGGCTCCTTGTGTGGGGCTGAGCTGTTGTTCTGCCGCTGGAGGATGAGGAGAGAGGTGAGCATTTCCCTCGCCTCTGGTCTGTTTCCAGGCAGAGCCAGGCGCCGTCCTGCGGGCCTTCCGGTCTGTGTTCTCTGCCCCAGGCGCCACCTGGCGATGGGGCAGGTGGAGGAGGAGGAGGAGGGGTCCTCGGGTCTCTCACCCACGTCCTCAAGCAGGGCGGCCCCTCTTGTCTTGAACATTGGGCTTCACTGAAAGATCTCCTTTCATTAAAGGGTTTCAAAACCATAACAACTTCAGCGACTGTTCAGAATCGCTCTTGCTAATCTGAGCACCATGTTGTGCTTGGGCAGAGCAGGAAGTAGTCAAGGGTCCCAGATGCCCGGCTTTCCCACGCCACACACTTCCCTGCGGGTGGAACTGCTTCGCTCCCCTGCGTGACTTCCCACCCGCCTGCGCGCCTCTCTCCCTAACACTTAGGCTATTTCCCGAGGGATCGAGGTGTGGAGCGTTTCTCTCCATCAAAGAGGAGACAACAGATTCCTCGTGGGTAATGTGGCAGATTAACCAGCGGGACAATCGGCAATCGGGACCTCCCCTGCGCGTGGGAGGAGAGACCTCCCCCCCTCTCTGCCCCATTGCACCCCCCTCTGTGTTTCCAGCGGAGGGAGAACCGACTGGCCCTTCCTGGCTCCTGGGCACGCCTGATGCCTGGCGGGGCTCTCACTCCCCCCGCCCACACCTGAGAACCTCAGACCCTAGGAATTCACTCCTTTCATCACTGACTCACTCCACCTCCATCTCTGAGGTGCCTCCTCAGGACACAATGACTGATCTGGCCGTCTCAGTCCTCAGAGGAACTCCAGTCTCCGAGAAGACGCAGACGTAGGAGCAACACTCGTAATGATAAAAACAGTGGTAACAAAACCGTCGGGCCGGTCTCGCCGCCCTCATGGGACCGCATATACTTGCAATCACAGGTGCCTAAAGCGAAATGGGATCTCTCTTTCGTGCTTGGCGGAGAGCTGTTTGGTTTGAACGACTGCTACGGAGAAGGTGAAGAAAGTTCTCTTGGGGCCATGACCCTGTGCAGAGTTTCTAAGGGCAGCTGGTCATTTCTCAGGTCGAGATTTTAAGATTTAACTTGGCAAGTGAAGGCAGTAAAACGTGTCACAATGCTTTTCTTGTCCCCCAACATTTCTAAAGTAATGCGGATCTGGGATTGTTTTTCTCTTGAAGCAGCATGTGTTATAGAATTTAGGAATTACATTTGACAGCTAGCGTCAGCGCCTTCATCACAATGGCTTAAAAAAAATGAAGGGTGTTTTTTGTTGTTTTTTTTCCCACAGAAAGGAGATTTTGCAGTAGTTAGTTCTGAATAAAGTCCAGGTACTGATATGACTCCATGAAGTTACCTGGGACTCCGGCTCTTTCTAGTTTACACCTTTGCTATGCTTAGCACTGGCTTCCATCTGCAAAGTTACACAGTGATTGCTAAAGATTCAGTCCTCATGTCCACATTCCAGATAGAAAGGGAGGAAGACAAGGGGCAGCAGGGATCTGTCATCCATTTAAAGATTCTCCATGGAAAGCATATTCAACAACATTTGCTGTCATTTTATTGGCCAGAACTCAATCTCAGGGCCACACCTAGCTGCAAGGGAGGCTGGGAATTTTTTTTTTTTTAACCCAAGAATCTTGCTGCTCAGAACAAAATTTGGGTTTTGTGTTTAGGAACAGGGAGGATCAGACATTAGGTTGGTAACTGACAGTATTGGTTACAGATGTCTTGGCCATTTTAGCAATGTCTCTTAACACTCGTCTTCCTTCTTTCTCAGCAAAACCTATGGAAACAGGCATGTATGTGCCAACGGGAAATTTTCCAATTACTAGAAATGAAAACCCCTATAATTTTATTCTGATACTAAATCAGACTTTCCTTCTTATTAAAATAACCATTCAACAGGTAAATTATTATAATTTAATGTGAATGTTTCTCCCTCAAGTATAAGCCAATTTAATAATATCTAAATTTTGTCTTTATTCTTTAATTTAGTTAAAGCATATACATTATTACCTCTCAATTGAACAGGAGTAATTTTATGTACCCTAATTTTTTTCCATATTAAAGAATTCCTTTATACCAATGAAAAGTTAAAAATTATATATAGCTTGGTGTTAAATACAACGGCTTTTCAATAATTTCCAAGGTTCATCTGTAGTCTGAAATTATAACTAAAAGTGAAAACACAGGTTTTATATGAAAGTGTTGGTAGATAAGGGATATTAGAACGCGTTACCAATAATATTATTGCCTCTCTTTTGTAGGTATAAAATTGAGGCACCAGTTGGTTAAATGATACTTCATGTGTCAGTACAGGGCTAAGATTAAACTCAGAATTCCCGACTCCCGGCCCCATAGTGGACTAAGTGAAGAACTCAGTAAATTAATACACTGACTTTATAGCATATAGATTGTAAATTAATAAAGTCATTATTAATTAAAATTCAATTGAGATACAGGATGGTTGTCTCAGACATTAGAGTTCGTAGATTCTATCAACAAACATAACAAAGGTCTTAGAAAGTAACCACTGTTCAGAATTGATAACTATTCATTCAACAGACTATCAACAGTTCATTCCACAGATATTCAACAGAATGAATGTCCTTCTCCCTCCCTCCCTCCCTTCCTTCCTTCCTTCCTTCCTTCCTTCCTTCCTTCCCTCACTGTATTATAGGACATTTCGAGCACACCTAACTCAGGGTCAGGCATCATGCCAGTGTTGGATACACGTAGGTGAATAAGACCTTCTTTGCTCTAGAAGGCACCATTTAGTTGGCAACACTGATGTGTAGACAGATAACCACCCAATCCTGTAAGTGGTATAATGTAGGCACATTCCACGTCCTGAGAAAGGGGCACGAGGGAGTAGTGACTCACGTGCCGGAGCACTTGAGAAGAACTCAGGAGAGCTGAGCGACAGGTGGCATGCCAGGGAGAGGGAGGGGCAAGGCTCTGCTCATGAGTAAGAAGTGCTTCTGGGGACCAGTACACAGCGCCCCTCTCTTCTGCAGAGCTCTGGACACTGAGAAAGACGAAGCATTCAGGTAGGTTGACATAAAACGATCAGCTCATAAAATCCGGATTCGTGAAAAGGCTGAGAGATGCAGCCACAATGGACTCTCGGACACTTCACCACGGAACCGGACTTCCCCTCTTAGCAACAGCAACCGCGAAGCCAGCCTCCTCCATGGCAGCTGCTCCGGGGCCGTTTCAACTTAAACAGACGTTTTTACATTTATTCTCATTAAATGTCAGCCTGTCCCAGCAATCGCAAGCTTTCTGACTCCAATCAGAAGACTTTCTTGCCTTTATATTTTTGGTTAAATTTGATAGACTTGCTCAATCCAAAAATGTGGAATAGGCTAGGGGCCTGCAATTTCCCTTACGTGTAGTCCTCCAAAGGACACAGTGCCGTCAGCGAATGCCTTTTGGCAATCGTTTGTTTAATATGGAGCCCTGACAGGCGCGGGCCCTGCCTCAGCGCTGTCTCCTGTCCTTTTGGTTGGTATCACTCACCACAGAAGAATCGGGATTTATTTTTTCAGCATCTCCGGGCCTGCATTCGTGCCTCTGGACAGAGGGAGTGACAAGGGCTGGAGTTACCCTCAAATAGTAAATTAGAAAATGATTTTTAAACTAAAACAACTGTTTACAGATACTAGACAGCTGTCACCAGAGGACTGTGATCGCTCAGAGAAGGGAAAAATGACGTAAGTTCTACATCTCCCCACTGCTGGTCTAGGAACAACTTCTAGGCCGTCGGCCTGGGGAGGGGGACCCCCACTGAGGCTGGTCGCCCTGCTGGTTGAGGAGATGGTAGCCAGCGCTGGGGAGGCTGAGCTGGCCGGGCCTTGCAAGGCAGAGTTTTAGGAGGGAAAGGGCCTCGCAGGGTAAGAGCTCGGAGATCTGCAAGAGAGCTCCCTGGGGCTTCACCGCAGACCCAGCTGTGCGGGTGCTGAGTGTACCCCCCAAGGCTGAGCAAAGAGCCGCCGAGGACTTGTACCCACAGGGGTAGCCAGAGGTCACACAGTAGGAGCCCCATGAGCTCCTGGAGTCAAGGCAACTCAGACCTACCCAAGGAAAGATGGGAAACAGACGGGAGGGACCCAGCTGATTTACAAGTCACATAACTCCCCAGACGAAGCCCCAGACTCATTAAAGGGAGAAGCAACAATATACAGCCCTCGGCCTGTGAAAATGAACAATGTCCAGCGATAAAAAGCTAATAGATGTCCCCGAAGCAAGAAAGTGCGGCTCCAGACACAATAGGAACTGACCAGCCACGGCAGAGATGATGGAATTAGCCAACAGGAATGTGAAAGCAGTTATTATAAAATTATGTCGAATTGTTTATAGGAGAACCCGAACCTAATGAGGAGAGAAGTGGAAAATACAATAAAGATGCAAATGGAGCGTCTATAGGCAAAGGCTGCAACGTGAGGAATGAAAGTCTGACCAGGGGGGACTCCCAGCAGAACGGGTGCCGCGGAAGAAGTCAGCGAACTTGAGAACACAGCACGAGTCTGTTAAGGATGGAGCAAAGAGAAAACCGCTTAAAAACGAACAGAGCCGCAGTGACCGTGGAGACGATATCAGGTACCTTCATATTCGTGCAGTTGGCTCCCCAGAAAGACTGGGGGGCTAGTTTGCTCCCCAAACGGACAGAATATTATCAATTCACAGAGCAAGCATTTCAATAAACACAAGCAAGACAAACACATGCGCACACACACAAAACACAGCAAAACACGTCTTCATCTGATTGCTGAAAACCGATAAAAGAGAAATCTTAGAGGCCAGAGGAGAAAGCACATATTACACACAAAGGGGCACAAATTAAAAGTCAGGACAGACTTTTCATCAGAAATACACAAGCCCAGAGCCACAGAATATTATCTTTAAAGCCCTGACATAGAAAGCAAAGCCCGCGATCTGTCAACATCGGTTTTACTTTTCATTTCCTTAAAAATGAAAGTATAATAAAAACTTTTTCATATAAACAAACCCTGAGAAAACTTCATTACTAGCCAACCAGCACTTTCAAAAAATGGCAAAAAAATTATTTTTTAGGCAGAAAGAAATACGAGTTAGGAAAAAAAAAAAAAAGAATGAAGAGCCCAGAAATGGCAAACATGTTGGTAAACATAATAGATGTTCTTCCCTCTTTATAAATATCCCTTTAAGAGATCATTGTTTAAACCAAGGGTGACGATAGCGTTTTGTAGGTGAATAAAGGATGTAAGTGAAGGAACAGCGACGGAAGGAGAGCAATGGAAGGAGACCTGCAGGCCTCGGCTAGTGAGGAGGAGAAAGGCCACCACTGGGAGGGGGGCTGGATCGGTGAAGGGTGCGGGGTGGGAGGCCTGGAGCACCGCTCACACTGTTTATAAACGAGGAGCGGCTACCGGCCCCGATGGAGACCCGAGGGAACGCACCTCCCTCAGTGCGGACCGCCCAGCCCTTTTCTGTCCACAGATCTCAGCCACGGCCACGTCCACGATGCCTTCCGTGCTCGTGCCATGGAACCGTTTCTCCCCGGACGCCTCCCGGGGAGGAGGGGACGGCCCGCGGGCCCTGGGTCCCCGCAGCACACTTGGCCTTAGGGTTGGCACCCAGTGCTCACAGTCGCCCTCCCATCAGCACCCCATCCAGACTGTCTTCCCCGCGAGGCACAGCGATCCCAGAAGCCATTCCTAGTCATGGAAATGTGCTCTCCAGGGCGCGGTCCTGAACTCCACGTCTGCAGGAAGGAAGCGTCATCTTGCTCGGCTCAGGTTCTTGTTACTGTTCTGGAGCCATTTGCTCAGGCCTCCGGCTCCCGCTCGGGGTGGCCTTTGGCGGGCCTTCCTGCCGGAAGCGCCTCTTCTCTCTCTGAACTCTCGGTGTGCTTTGTCTCAGGGCTCTGCACACACACACCTCCCCTCCCCATTTCCCTTCCGATTCCTGAGGGCAGTGTCTATAGCTAATAACAATAATAACGGTAGCAGTAGCTCTAATTAGTCAACGTCTAGTATGTGCAAGGCATTCTCTTAAGACCTGTCCCCATATTTAGTTAGTTAATCATGACCCAACCCTGAGATGTGGGGACTGTCATCCCCATTTCACAGATCAGGAAACTGAGGCCTCATTCCTTGTCTGTGCTCCTGGAGCCATCAAGGGGGTGGTGATAAGGCTTGAACCAGCTCTTTCTGTCCCTGTTTTCCCACTTCCCAGTCTGGCTGCAGCCCTGGCTCATTCATCTCTGTATTCCTCCTGGCGCTTAGAACGTAGTAGGCACTTCGTTAATGTTGGTTAACAAATATATTCGGTCATGTGTGGGATGAATTTTAACAGGTGACTCTGGCAGATGCAGTTCTGGGCCACAGGGATGCATCTTTAAAAAACATTTTTTAAAATATACTTTATTGATTTTTTACAGAGAGGAAGGGAGAGGGATAGAGAGTTAGAAACATCGATGAGAGAGAAACATCAATCAGCTGCCTCCCTCACACCTCCCACTGGGGATGTGCCCGCAACCAAGGTACATGCCCTTGACAAAAGCGAACCTGGGACCTTTTGGTCCACAGGCCAATGCTCTATCCACTGAGCCAAACTGGTTAGGGCCATTTTTTTTTTTTTTTAAGAATAAAAAGTTCTACTTAAGCCCTGGATAGCCGCCCGGTGGTTGGAGCCTTGCTGTACACCAAAAGGTTGGGGGTTGGATTCCCTGTCAGGGCACACACTTGGGTTGCGGGTTGATCCCTGGTCTGGGTGCATATGGGAGGCAACTAGTCAATGTTTCTCTGTCACCTTGATGTTTCTCTCTCTCTCTCTCTCTCTCTCTCTCTCTCTCTCTCTCTCTCTCTCTCTGTCTCTCTCTCTCTGTCTCTCTCTCTCCATTCTTCACTCTCTGAAATCAATTAAAAAGCATGTCCTCTAGTGAGGATTTCTAAAAAGTTATATTCAAGCCAGGGAAGGAGGAGATATTTTCCAGCCCCCTCCAATCACGGGCACCTCTGCCTAGACCTGACTTGGAGCCCATGGATGAGGTGGCGACACACCATCTGCCTGCAAGGAGCCCTGGAAGTTCCAGCTTCCTGTCTGAGCCCCAGGCAGCACGCTCCGCACAGCGCACAGATCTGTGCTTTTGAGTTCAAATGTTTCTAAAGTGTAAATTTGGAAGAGGAAAAAAAACCCTGGGCATGAGGTCATAAAATGGCTCCTAATGTGATATAAATGCGATGCGATATAAATGCAGTGCAATGCATCATCATTAGCCCCTGTCAGGGAGGAAAGTAATGAGTCATCCTAAAACGTCTTTGATTCCACCGGGCGTGTTTATTTATTCTGCTTTAAGAACTCAGCTTTGGTATTTAAATGGACACAGTTTATGGATCTATTATTAATGACGCCATTAAACTCTTCAGGCTGACCAGAGTCCACCTTCTGTCTTGATTTGGTTCCTCTTACTTACACTTTAGAGGAGTTGTGGCCTGTCTTTTTTTAAGCCGGCATGGACAAGCATTTAGCCAATTGCACTGTTTCAGGGTTTTCATCTGTTATGGAAAGCAAACTTTTAGCCCTTTGCTGCTTCTACACAGATAATGCTGCTTGGGAATATATTTAATCAGTTTCTCACCATTTTCAACATTCAACCTTGAATTAAAAACCAATAATAACATCACTGCAATAATCAACATTTCTTGTTCCAAAGGATCTTTCAGAGTTTTAGACTCTGAACTGAAGTTTTCCATGAATATGAATTGTGGGTAATCTTAACAAGACTTCTTTCTCTAATTGGGAAATTTAATTTGATTAAAATGCCAATTCTACACATATATGTATTTCCATTTGAACCTGTAAATGGCCTAAAAATGATCCCAGAATGTTAAATGAGGTAATAATGAGTTTCCTCTGGTAGAGTAAGGCTACACGAATTAGTATTTATAACATTGCAATTCACAGCCGTCTCCACTGGGTTAAGCTTTGCCCAAATCTTTCTTTTTGCTTTGAAAAAGGCAAAAATAACAGGAAAAGTAGAGCTAGGGACAAAAGCACCCTGGGAACTAGAGAGATTGCATTGTTCCAATTTCTTTTTCTTTAATTAAGGCAAAGTGCTTTCCCCAGGGAAAAAAATATACAAAAAAGAATTTCTTTGCATATTTTTTGACCCCCAAGTGGAAAAAAGGTCGGTAGGTCCCACTCACCATCTACTGCTCACAAGTCCTTCGCATTTCCCACAGCTGCGCACGCACGGACACGTGTCTCTGCAGACCTCAGACGTATGGCAGAGTAGCTCCTCGCATGTGTGGCGTCCACTGTGTTGGGTAACGTGTTTATCCCTCTATGACTGTCATCCTGGCTATGGCTAGAAGCACATCACAGCCCTGCACGTATGACATTCAACTTATCACAGGCCCCCTTTCATGTTTAATAGCATGTACTTGGGGAGGACGCTGAGCATAGAAGAAATGCCTACAAATAGATTGGGTGTTTCTTATTAAGTACGTGGTCAGATTTTACCGTAAAAGAAGCAAACATTTTCTGAAAAGCACGAAGGATTCTGGTCTCCTGTTTAAGCCCAGGCTCCCCAGGTGACTGACCTTGGATAGGGCACGTGTTTTCTAGGAGCCCCTGTTTTCTCATTTGTAAAATGAGGAGGTTCCGCTTCGTTATTGGTTGGTTACCCCATCCTAGATGAGGGGAGTCATCTTTTTTAAAAGCTACTAGAGCACAACGTAGACCCATAGAGTATTTAGGCTTTGTAAGTTCTACCTATTGGCCTTTTGGAATTATGGTAATGGAGAATCAAAATGGTTTCAGTGATTCCTCTTAAGGATGTAGTCCTAATATAGGGCTCTGACATACTTTTATTATTGATCCAGTGCTTTTACCATGCGATTTTGCTAACATAAGGGATATTAAAAGAGTGATTAGGGAGATACAGAGCGGCCACAAAGTCCCCCTGTTTAAGATTGTGTCCTGGGCTAATAATTAATAATTAAAGCTCCCAGAGACTGGCTTAATATAGTGCAATCGCTCACTCCCAATGACACTGTTGTCTACGTTTGCCCACTCTGGGTGCCAGAATTCTGATATTGATTACCAGGTTGAGTTGGTCTCGTTTACTTATCTATATTTCTGCAGCCAATTTATTGTGTAGAATAACGGAGAAATGCTAAGGATGAGGAAGTAACAATAATATTTGGATTTGGGAATTACACAGCATATCGTGAAACACCTTTCCCAGGTGGAATGGCATTGAAGCCTCCCGCCCGTTGGTGCCGTTTCTGTTTACACTGTCAGTGGAGCATCTTCTGGGCGAGATCAGCTCCTCAGGTCAGAGCACTGTGCTGCCCTTTCCCTGCTCATGTGGTGTCTCCCGAGGATCTCATCCCCATTTTGTGAAGAAAACGTTAACACAACCAACTCTAAGTTCTGGCGGCCACAGCGAAATGAGTAGTAGCCGCACTAGCCCTGCGTGCGCATCCCTTTCACAACGCAGAGAACACTGCCAGCCACCTACCTACTTTTTTTTTTGTACAGCACATGCTAGCTTATTTTATCTTTACATTGAACAATGACACCGGTGAAGAAATCCATGGACGGCCCAAATTATTTGAATAGAAAGAGGAACCACTTCCACGAAGAAGCAGACACAAGAACAACGACCAGACAGTCATGGTTCCATTCAGTAACAGCACAGTAAGTTCTGACTATCCGTGAAGGCGCCACGATGGGGGAGGCCTTGCCCCCAGCCTCGCCTCCCTGGTACCTCGCTTCCCAAGATCCTCCCACGGGGGGAAAGGGGAGTGTGGATTCCTCCTCTCAGGCCTGTGGCAGGCCCAGAAGACCCGGTTCTCCCTGCGCTCCTGAACATGGAGAAGGAATATACATCTTCTGTTAACTTTCCCACAATGGAGACGGTAGCAAATGCCCATGTAATCACCAGCTTCTGGCTTCAAGAGCTGGGAGAGAGATCTTTGAAGGGACTAGTTCCTAACGCAGCCCTACAACATTCCTGCTCAGGACATGTGAGAGGAGTTACTCCTGCAAGGAGCCACGTATGTGGCTGGACAACGCTACTTACTGAACCGCCCGAACTCTACCTCCCTTTCATTTCATGGCCGGTAGTAGCTCTTCCCGTGAAGTAGCACCGATGGAGTCAGGCTTACGTCCATGCGATAGCTTTTCAGATCCTGAGCCGTTGCTACTGGCGCTCCCTTCCCAGCACCAGTAGGAACTCTCGGACCTTCTTCAGGGCTCCCCGGAGTCGGTTTTTAGTTCTTTATCCGGATCAGTCCCCTGGATGCGCCGCACCTTGTGCATGCCCCTCTCGAGGGTTCACTTTGACCAGCGAAGAAAACAATGAGGCCGTAACATCCCAGAATGTGGCCACGCTTTTTCTCTGAAGGCAACCTAAAATCGAATTAGTTCTTCCAGTTGCTGTAACATATTGTTGGTTCATAATGAGCTTATTGTCTAACGCAACCTCTAAATCTTTTTCACATGAAACATTTGTCTATAAATGTGGTCTAGCCCCATCTTTAATTTAGGAGATTAATTGTTTTAAATTAAGTCCAGGACTTTCAATACATTATTTAATCTTGCCCTTTAAAGCATTGCTTTAGTCGTGTGTGTGTGTGTGTGTGTGTGTGTGTGTGTGTGTGTACATGCATGTGTACTTGTTTGCTGTATTTTGCCTGCACCGAATTTCTTTGGAGAACAACTTCTTCCCTGCTCTTAGCCTTGGGCTCTGAGTGGATGTGTCCCCCAAGCTTGGACAATCAGTGACGGGCACATGCTCCAAGCTGGGGCCATAGCTCAAACGTAGGGCTTTGACTAGGACTCTTCAGCATTGCAGTAGCCAGGATGGATTTAATAAGAGGAAAAACAGAAAGGGTATGAAATGATTTAAATAGCATCAGCATTGGATTGAGCTTGTCGGCATTTTACAGCTATTCACTCACTCCCATTTATTAAGAACCTACTGTGTGCTTCCTCAGACCAACACAGATTTGAGTTAATTTAAAATTAGTAACAACACAACTTGATATCGTAATGCTCTAACTAGAGTTAAATAAGCATTCCCTAACCCCCATTTATTTTTTAGCCTGAAACGAAGCAAACACAGAGGAAAGCATAGCCAAACATAGAGTTTCTGAAGCTTAATTGCATTATTGGAACAACTCATCCAACTGTGCTTGAAATAATTTACCTCCTGGACAATCTATTTTCTGAGGTTACTTTAACTGGGCTTCTGTCCCTTGTAATCAGGAGTCCTGACAAATATACGGGCTTTAGTTAACTCTCCCAGCATTGTGTCTTCCTTAAGTTAATTATGCGCTACGCTTTCGCCTGTTGAGCAGGATGGGATTTCTCCATGCCACCAATCCATACTTTTTGGTTGTTCAAATGACTATGAGCTAACTTACCTTTTGCCTCTTTCCATAGATATTTTATCCTTTCGTGTACAAGGAAAGATCAGGGCTTTTTCAAGCCCTTTGCGAAAATCTAGTGACTATTCCTTGGACATACTCACAATCTAGTTCTGAGCAACTTGATTAAGTCAGAGCGCGTCAATATGTCCTTGGCGCCCACCTTGGTTCTAAACCACCGTATTCCTTCCTCCAAGCTTACAACCACGAATTTACGAATTCCGACTAGATTTCCCCAAGATTCACTTTGATAGTAAGTGCATGTTTCAAGCCTTCTTTTGGTAAATTAGTACAATATCTCCCCATCCTCAACCTGGTGGCTTTTCTCCCACTGAAAAGAAACCCTCAACGAGGGTGAGATGTAGCGGCCGAGCATTCCTAGAGAACACCGGGGACTCTCAGCACCTGGTGCGTGAACTTTCATAGCTTTTAACTGAGCATTTACAGTCCTTCTTATTATGACTCTTCTGCCGTTTGTCGAGGGGGCACATGCTCTTTGATGGAGAAGAAAAGCAGTGAACGCCACAGCTCTGTCCTGCAGAAGTGTCGCCCTTACGCCCTCTTCCCTGAGCGGTCGCCTTCTCTCCGCTCCTTCCAGCTTTACAAACCAGGCTCTGAACATCTCTGCTCTTTTCACCATCCCAGCCTGAGCTGTGGCCTCCCTGATTGCCATGGTTCACTGTAAGACTTTGCCTTGGTCATGGGCTTTGCCACTATTTCTTTTGATAATACTCTTAAAAAAAAACAGTTTCATTTGGGAATTCCCTGTATAGGCATGTTGACTTTTTTTTCTTTTTTTAGATATCTACACACATTTTTATTTGTCATTGGTAGCATTTGTGATGGTACCATCAGATTCATTTAAAAATAAGACGCTTTCACTTCTGAGCGTTGCAGTAGCCAGGATGGATTTAATAAGAGTGAAAACTGAAGGGTGTGAAATAATTTAAATGACATTGACATTGGACTGCACTTGTCAGCATTTTTTCAGCCACTCCCTCCCTCCCATTTATTAAGCGCCTACTGTGTGCTTCCTCATACCAACCCAGATTTGAGTTAATTTAAATGTAGGCACAACGCAACTTGATATCTTAACACCCTAATGAAGTTAAATAAGCATGCTCTACCCCCCATTTATTTTTTCACAGTTTTCATTCACTTTACAAACCTTCCCTAGATCTATTAAACTTGACTGTGTTTGAATTGATTCAGTGCACCATTAGGCTATTTCTGCTACACATGTGGAGTCAGGTTATTGAATGGCTTTCTGAACTTGAATGATGAGGCTGTGCCCAAATCTAGCATCCGCTCGCCAAATGCGTTCGGTGGCTGGCACTCAAGTCATGATGTAACCGGGATTGTATCTCGGGAGGAAACGTAAAACCACCCCGTTCAGTGCCCTCTTCCTGAGGCCAAGCACACGGAAGGTCTGAGAAGCTGAGTAATCTGTCCAGGAACCTAAAAGGGTGTGAGCCAATGGCTCTAGAAGTTAGGACTTCCCCCCGCGTAGAAGGAGGCTCACGCCTCCCTCCATCTCTTCTCAGTGTCTACGTGATAATGCTGGAGCACGTCCTTTCGGCGTTGTTCTGGCCAGTGCCGCCAGCCCCTGTTTTGTGGTGGGCACTGGGTTTTAGCAAACGCATGGCTGGGATGACCAGGGGCTAAAAGCTAGAAGGCTGGAGAGTGGCTTTCTCACCTAATTTGCTTTGCCAACTGTCTCTTCATAAACGCGAAGAAAGGAGATGGCTTTTTGGATATTGACGTATGGACGATGGTGAGGATATCGATTTTACTAAGATGACACTGATTTGTTGCCAGGAACTTGAGGGATGTTTGGGGCTCCCATGCAGGAGACCAGGAGAGGAATGCTAAAGCTGCTGGTGCCTTTTGGAGGGGAGCAGTGTGGCCGTGGCTGCCCACGAGAATGAGCCTTTAGAACGTGTCCCCTCCACCTCCTCCACCCCCACCCCCACTGCTCCGCCCCGTGGCCAGGGCAATGCCGCCATCGGCTTTCCAACCAGAGCCTGGGAGGAGAGGAAACAGCGTTTGTCACATTTCAACATCAATCCAAGAGACTTTGTGCTGAGATGCCCTTGGCCCTGAGGAGAGAGAAAGGATTGGGGTGCTGTGCAGGTTTAGCCACATCGACCTCACTGGAGTGAGGAGAGCCGTCCAAGGAGCGGGTTAGAACCTCACTTGAAAATGGTGCTGAAGAGAGAGAGCCCTGCCCCAGCCCCGCCCCCCCTTTTCCCATTGGTGGGAGACACGCATGGGCCTGACTCTGAGGCGCATTTTCTTGACTCCAATGAAGTTGGCATTTATACGACCAAGAGGCACGGACTCCGCAGCCCAGCACCCAGTCCCGCCTGGCCTTTGTCAGCAGCGACTGCCCCAGAGGAGGAGGGGGAGGAGGAGGACGGGGGAGGGGGAGGAGGAGAGGAGGAAGGCCCCCACAGTGTCAGACTCCACAGAGTGAGGTTCAGAGACTCTCTCCTGTTTCCGTCCGCACACCCGGCCGCGGAAGCTTGCACAGCCCTTTCTCGCTCCGGTGTGATGAGCGTGTGATGAGTGGGTTCCAGCGACCGGAGCCTCCTGCTGTGGTGATGCCTCAGCACGTTGCCGTCAGCTGGAGCTGCGTCAGGGATATTTCTGCCTCACGCCTGACAGGCGGCTGAGGTGGTCGGGTTTCCTGTCATCACCAAGGTGTTGGTCGGTGCTCCTGTTCCGATGAGGACATGACTTGGGAGGCCGGCTGAGGCCGGAGCGCAGTCCCCGCGCCTCCCACTCGGCGGCCGCACCGTCTGGATCGCACCCGCATCCGCTTTGGGATGACATCAGGCTGCAGCTGGTGAGCGGGGGCAGTCGGAGTAAATGGGTATTTCTTGGCACAAACCCACCTGGTTAGTTTCCTAGGTTTGAAGGCACCTGAGAGGGATGCGTCCGGCACTTTTAAAGATTAGTCTTTTTTTTTTTTTTTTTTTTTTTGTTTGTTTGGTCTTTTTTTTTTTTTTTAATTAAATCTTTATTGTTCAGATTATTACATTTGTTCCTCTTTTTCCCCCCCATAACTCCCCTCCTCCCAGTTCCCGCCCCACCATCCGCAATCACTCCCCACCCACTGTCCTCATCCATAGGTGCACGATTTTTGTCCAGTCTCTTCCCGCATCTCCGACACCCCTTTCCCCCCCAAGAATAGTCAGTCCATTCCCTTTCTATGTCCCTCATTCTATTATAATCACCAGTTCATTCTGTTCATCGGATTATTTATTCACTTGATTCTTAGATTCACTTGTTGATAGATGCATATTTGTTGTTCATAATTTGTATCTTTACCTTTTTCTTCCTCTTCCTCTTCTTAAAGGATACCTTTCAGCATTTCATATAATCCTGATTTGGTGGTGATGAACTCCTTTAGCTTTTCCTTATCTGTGAAGCTCTTTATCTGACCTTCAATTCTGAATGATAGCTTTGCTGGATAAAGTAATCTTGGTTGTAGGTTCTTGGTATTCATCACTTTGAATATTTCTTGCCACTCCCTTCTGGCCTGCAAAGTTTCTGTTGAGAAATCAGCTGACAGTCGTATGGGTATTCCCTTGTAGGTAACTGAGTTTCTTTCTCTTGCTGTTTTTAAGATTCTCTCTTTATCTTTTGCTCTTGGCATTTTAATTATGATGTGTCTTGGTGTGGTCCTCTTTGGATTCCTTTTGTTTGGGGTTCTCCGCGCTTCTTGGACCTGTAAGTCCATTTCTTTCACCAGGTGAGGGAAGTTTTCTGTCATTATTTCTTCAAATAGGTTTTTAATATCTTGCTCTCTCTCATCTTCTGGCACCCCTATAATTCTGATGTTGGTACGCCTGAAGCTGTCCCAGAGGCTCCTTACACTATCCTCGCATTTTTGGATTCTTTTTTCATTATGCTTTTCCGGTTGGGTGTTTTTTGCTTCCTCGCATTTCAAATCATTGACTTGATTCTTGCGCTCCTCTGGTCTGCTGTCGGGAGTCTGTATAATATTCTTTATTTCAGTCAGTGTATGCTTAATTTCTAGTTGATTCCCCAATATAACATCGAGGGTCTCATTAGTTTTCTTGTAGATCTCATTAAGTTTATCGGCGGCTTCTAAACAGTTCTTGAGAGACCTTAAAAGTGTGGTTCTGAACTCTAGATCTTCCATTGACAATTTTGTCCTGTTTCTTTGTCTCCGCATTTTGTTATGCTTCCTTGGTGCACCCCCTAGTGGTCTTTGTGCGCAGTCTTATAGTTAAATCTTGTAGCTAATTCCAGGGAGGGTTTGACCTCCAGGCCAAGTGGCTATGAGAATCAGCTGTGTCAGCAGTGAGAGAACTTCTGTCCTCTAGGGAGGTGCTAATCTAGCCTTTGCCTGAGGCTATCCGGCAAATGCCTCTGTGCAGGGCTTGGGCGGGGCGGGTCGCACAGGATCAACAGGGAGGGCCGGAGAGAGCAGTTATGGCGGCTCTCAGTCCTGTCCCCAGGGGCTCTGCCTCTCTGAGTCCCAGCACCCGCTGCAAAGCTTGGAGAGAAAGCTGCACTCGCTCTGACCGAAGCTAGGCAGTCCCGCTTCTCCCGTTTGAGTCTGGGTCCCTAAAGACTCGGCCGGATCTGGAGCTCAGAGTCTGCGACTCCCTCCCGATTGAAAACGCCAACCGCGCCCTCCGCCGCCAGCCCGCTCCGCGCACTCCGCACCTCAGAATTTGACTTCAGCACTGCGCCTCCTCTGAGTGTCCGTATGCGTTTCTCTTTCCTCCTAGTTGTAGGACTTCCATTCAGCCAGCGTTCCAGTGGTTTTGGGTGATGTCCGTTCTGTCTTTTAGTTTCACTTTTGAAGTAGTTGTTCAAAGCAGCAAACTCCGGCGTTAACCTATGCCGCCATCTTGGTTCTCCCTAAAGATTAGTCTTGAGAGGATTCTGGCCTTTTCCTCTGAGTGCCCCATGCACGTAAGATATCCACGCTTCCCCAGCTCTGTTCTAGGTTTCGGTGTTGGCATTGCCGAGTGTGAGGAATGACGGACCCGTAGATTTCTGATAGGTGCTCACACCCTGTCCTAGGGGCTCCCTCCCTCACCTCCCACTGCGAGGTCCCTTCCCTCCCGCCTTCTCTCCTCCTTCCTCCTTCCCACCAATATTCCTGAGTGCCCGATGGGTACCAGCCCCTGTGCCAGGAGACGGCACCCCGTGGCGAGCAAACGAACGCAGCCCCGCCCTGGTAGAGCCTCCAGGAAGTACGACACCAGCTTGGCTTGCTGGCCTTTCTCTCTCTCTGTCTGAGGCCTACTTCATCTTCAAGTCAGGGCTCAGCCATGAAAAGCTGACTTGCCACTGGACTCCGCTGGGTTCTCTCCTAGGTCTGATGGCCAGCGTGGGAATGAGTTGATGCATTTCTCTCTCAGGAGCCACATTTGTATTTTCATCCAGACCAGTCCTGCTTCACAAGCATGGTTACACCGAGGGCAGGATGTCCGAGGTTGAGTATCGAAAGCCTTGTCCTTCAACAAGATTCCTTTTAAATCCCAAGGAAATGCTTGATTATCCTTGAAATATATTCCCTCTTCGACTCATTGTATTTTGTTTTTTTAAGATTCCACTTTACCTCCATAATTGTTTTATTGGCCATCCCTCTTTGTTTCATTTTTTTAAGTGGTTGCCACAGAATGTGTCATGTACCTCTTGAATTCATCACAATCTACCTCCATGTAATCCCGATAGAATGGGAAAGCGAGAGAGAAGGTACCACGGGCAATACTGCTGGCCTGTTCTTCCTGATTTAGATGGAGCTGTGTGTAGAGCAGGGGCGGCCTTCTGGTGACCACGGGGTGAGAGGTTGGCAGGAAGGTGGCTGGAAAGTTGAGTTCTTGGTACAGGATCGATGTCCGTGTGGCCAACTCCAGCTCCCCGTGCAGAAGAGGGCCCGGTGCTGACAGGAGGCCTCAGCGCAGGGTGGCAGCAGTGGCGGTTATGCTCCTGATAAACCAGGCAGCTCCGGTCAAGCTATGTCTCCTGGGAACCAGCCCACGCCTGTTTCCCTCTCCTTCCACCATTCTGTAAGTTACTTAATATCCTCGTAGTAACGGTATCTTCTCCTTAATCAGTAAGCGCAGACTCCCTTCACTTCCAGTTCAGAGCCTTGCCTGGTGTGAAGCATCTAGAACCTCCTGTGCTGGGGCATCTGGCTCAGGATTAAGTATTCGTCCTTGTTCAAAGGAGCTCTGACTCTGGGCGTGAGGCCTGGCTGACCTCCCTGCTGTGTAGGGGACCCAGTGACACAGTAAATCTGTGGCAGCAGTGGCATCAGAGGAACCATCTCTCTGAGGCGTCCCGAGAGACAAGAAGCGATAAATGGCTGACTGCATTGGCACCGCCGTACCCGCTGTTGCTCTGGCCTCCGGTTCTGAAAGTGTCCAGTGTGGCCAAGACGACTTCCTCTCTGTCCATGTGGGACGTTGCATCACAGAGAGTAATCGTGTGAGTTTGTAGGGCCACGTGATGAATGTGGCCCTGGTGGTACTGGCCCACGCAGCCACTGGACTTATCTGTGAACCTTCCTCCTCACAAGCAGTAGGAAGAGCGGAGCTCTCCATGTTTGTGAGTGTGGA
The DNA here is from genome assembly GCF_964212035.1 of Myotis nattereri. NCBI lineage: Eukaryota > Metazoa > Chordata > Mammalia > Chiroptera > Vespertilionidae > Myotis > Myotis nattereri. The sequence goes on from NC_138083.1 coordinate 93,122,128, forward strand.
TCCGAGGTGCTCTCTTGTGGATCCGAGTTGATCATCACTGTCCTGGGTGGTGGACAGTGGCAGGGATCTGATGGCCACGTGGGGGGAGAGGGGGACGGCCAGCACCCATGGAGGAGGCAGAGGGTGCCTTAGTGGAGACCCAGGCCCCTCATGAGAGATGCTCCTGGTGCCAGGCCCTCGGTGGGGGCTGGGCTGGGACTCTGCAGGACGCGGGGTTGCGGGAGCTGACCTTGGGCTCTGAGGAGGTGGGGTTGGAAAGAGTGATGTCAGAGAGGGAGGCCTTGGATGCTGGGTCCCGCGGAGCCACCTGCGGGGACGATATCGGTGCCACATCCTGAGCTCCGGCAGCGACTGCCCACTCGCTCCATTGTTCATTGTGGTCGCTCGAGTGGCCGGCTTTCTTGTCTCTCCCACGTCCCCGACTTGTCTGGGCATGGCGTTCGGAATAACTCCGTCAATGTACTTCCTGTGAGTGAGGGAGCTTTGTTGTTGTTGTTGTTTCCCCAAATGCGATTGAAATTATAGCCCCGAACAATAGGCCAACATTCATCCACTGAGGCCCCGTGAAATTATTATTTTTTAATAGCGGAAATGTTTCTGAAATTGACCGGTGCAATGTGTACACGCTGAGTGTTCGCTATAGTATGAATTTTTGGCAGCGGGAGGGGCTGAGAAAATGGAATAAAATGGCTCTAAAATCTCAGCAGTACATGACGGGGGCACTAAACACATACTTACACGTAAAAAAAAAAAAGATCTAGAAAATACAGTGGTGAGGGAGTTGTATCTGAGAAAGTTCGCTTTGGAGGTAACACGGTGACTAAATTATTATCATTGACGCAGGTGATTTAAGAGAAAAACTCACATCCTAGTGCTCACAATATGTTGGTTGATTTTTTTTAACAGAAAATACATATTTATTATAAAGTAATGTGTGCTTCATGATGGAATAGAAAAATCACACTATGAGCTACTGACAAAGGGCTGACGCTCAGGCTCCGCAGGATGGAGGCTGCACCCCTTGGAGCTCCGTGCTGGTGCGGGACAGGCGGGCACGGCACACGGGACGGAGCGGCTCAGGCCCTGCGGAAGCCGGGGAGCCCACGTGGTCCACACGAGATGCTCTGGCCGCGATGGTCAGCGAGGAGGACCTGCGGCCATCAGGAGCTGCGCCTGAGGATGGCCAGGACGGGGACCGCCGTGCCCCTCCCTGTGCTGGCGTGTAGACGCGTCTCTCAGGCGGATGGTCCTGTTTAGACGGTGCCCAGTGGCCTTATGCTCGGTGTGTTGCCCAAATGTCTGTGCTGAGGAGAAGCCGCGACTCTCCCTCGGCCACGTGCCCGCCTCTCTCATGGGTGCGGCTGGAGTCCCAGAAGTGCGAGCATCTCCGCCGCTGCGGGCCGCGGGCTGGAACGTTTGGCCTTCAAATCCTGTCCGTCCTGGAGGAGGCGGCCGGGAGCGCCTCTGGCAGCAGCTCGGGGCCGCAGCAGAGGCGTGAGGTCCGCTCATGATGCAGCAGCGGGTGGTCGGAGGCCGTCACGGCAGATGGGAAGGTCAAGGCCACAGTAATGGCGAGGGGCATCTTCCATGGCAGAGGCTTCCCTTTGCACCACAAGCAGCCGAATCACTTCCGTCCCAGGCAAAGCAGGAGCACTGCACGCCGAGCGCTCGGCTGGCAGTGGGATAGGGCGGCCGGAGACCTTTACACAAAGTGCGAGGAGTCCCGGCAGGAAGCGGGCAGCATCATGCCACCCGGCAGGAGGAGCAGGGTTTCCAGGGGGTGGAGGACGACCGTCTACCTCCGGAATCGCACCCCGTGGCCCATCCTCAGGCCCCATGGAAACTGCAGACGCGGCCGCCGCCGCCGGCACTCCCGAGCAGTCATGTTGGTTGATTTTATTTTAAAAAAAAAATATTTTGTATTGATTTCAGAGAGGAGAGGAGAGGGAGAGAGAGTTATAAACATCAACAATGAGAGAGAATCATTGACCGGCTGCCTCCTGCACCCAACTTGGGCATGTGCCCTTGACTGGGGATTGAACCGTGACCTCCTGGTTCATGGGTGATGTTCAACCACTGAGCCACCTGGGCCGGGCAGTTGGGTGACTTTTATCCAGAGCACGGGCTCTGTCCTTCTTTGCCCACATTTCAGGTTGCTCGCTTGAGTTACTGACTTTAAAACAGTAAACTAGTCCTGAGGAGGTGCCTGGAGGCCCCTGTGAAGATGGGAAGAAGTGGACGAAGTTCAAAGCTCTGACCCAAACTCACAACGTGTAGGCTGTGTCCCAGCATCCCCCGCAGCCCCTGGTGGCGTGGAACTGTCTTCCATGGCTCCCCAGCGGGGGTGCCCGGCCTGGTAGACCACCGGCTGCCCCTCCAGGCATCTGCGTGCGTGCGGAGGGCCAGATGGACGTGGAGCGGACGGCCCTCTGTCGCCGCTGGCCGTCTGCCAGCACCGGACATGCGCTCCTGGCCGAGGGACTGTCACCGTCCTGCCTGCATGACGGCTGGCCACCCCAGAGCCCTCCCGGGCAAGATGCAATCCTGCCACGTTGTCATGGTTACTCAGCCGTTTCCCCAGGGCCCTGACATCCGCGTCTCCCAGGGGCAGCGCTCTACCTCATGCATATGCATGTGCTCCACAGGGGCCTCGCCACATCTGAGCATCTTACAAGATTTACAAATTTAGAAGGAAATGGAGAGAGAAGGAGGGAAAGGTGACACAGAGAATGAAAGGGACGATGACAGGAGGGCACGTTGTTAAATGCACGAACGCAGGCCCCCGCTGGCCGGCCGGGGAGCCGGGAAGGGTTAATGCCGCCTGGGCCTCCCGCTGTAAATCGCCCATCTGCGCGTCCATGCCGGGCTCCGCTCACCTGTCAGCTCCGGCCTTTTCAGAAGCTTCCAGGGAGGATTTTATTTTACTCCCCAACGACCTGATGAAATACGGTGGGGACACCAGCAGCCGCATCAGACGAAGAAACTGAGGCTGAGAGCTGGGCTCCTTGGAGAAATCGCTCGGCCAGGGGGCTGGCGCTGCAGGCCGATTCGCTGAACTCCCAGCTCAGGCTCCTTTCATTTCCACGTTTCCAGCTCTGAGGATCTGACGGCTTCAGGAGACAGAGACTCTTTAAAAAAATTGATTTCAGAGAGAGAAAGAGAGAAAGAGAGAGAGAGAGAGAGAGAGAGAGATCAATGATGAGAGAGAATCTTTGATTGGCTGCCTCCGGCGCGCCCCCCGCTGGGGATCGCACCCACACCCGGGCCTGTGCCCTGACCGGGAATCGAACCGGGACCTCCTGGTTCCTGGGTGGCCGGCAGAAGACTGGGGCTTTTTGGGGGGCAGCAGTGAGTAACCACCTTCGCCATGGGAGCTCGTCACGACCTGGCGTGTTGTCTGCATCTCTGTCTCTGCAGCACCTCCCACACAGTAGGCACTTCAGGAACACTGAAGCGAGTCACTTCCTGTCTGAGGAACCCGGGGTTTCATGAAGTGGACGGGTGCCGAGTTAGAAGTTAACGTTTCTGAGAATAAAACAGCGATGTGGCAGGAGTGGGCCATCTGGGGGCTCTCCGATTAAGGTGATGTCATGTGGGAGTCCCCACCCCTTGACCGCCAACCTGCTTCCGAGTCTGTGTGACCGTGGGCGGCAGTTACCACACCCCGCACGCCCCGGGGCAGAGCAGGAGCCCCGAGCCCAGGCCCAGGGGGCACAGGGGCAGGACCCCAGCAGGTTCAGGCTACTTCCTGCCGTTAACCGCCCCACGAGGAGCCTGCCCTTTGTCACCAGCGACTTAACAGTTGAAGTGACTGAGCCGGAGCCATGAAAGGTGGAGGTAGCAGTCGGGGCACACGCGTGTTGTTCTCTGGGGGACACCCTCATGCACGGGGGGGCAGTGGTGGCTTTGCCACTGAGGCTGCGGCGTTCCCTGCCCAGGGGTGGTTCGCAGCAGGTGAGCTCTGGGTCCCCACGGCACCCCTGGTGTTGGGCAGAGGTTCCCGGGGCGTGAGGTGTCTCCTCTCCCAGCCAGGCCCCGGGAGGGACCCAAGGGTTGGGAAGTGGTTCGGGTTTTGCGTCTCTCCTGTGAAGATGAGGCGAGCTGGCTTTCCGTGGCCTTTATTTCCAAGCCCGGAATGAAGCTGGAACGGGGCCGGACAGGCCCATCCCACTCTTCCGGAGGTTGGTTGCCGATATTTAGTAGCTTAAAACGACAACCGACTTACTGTACCTCGTGATCTTGTGATCAGGGATTTGAGGACAGCTCGGCTGTGTGAGTCTTCGGCTCTGGAGGCCCTTGGTTATGTTCTGGTAGAGACATTATCTCCCCCGCCTGGGCCCTGGAGCAGCTGGAAGGCCGGCGCAGGGGGAGGAGCCCACAGGCGCCCCGCACACCAGCCTGGCTGCCTGGGTGACTGGATCATTTCTTGCTGGCGCAGGCTCCTAGGATGAGAGTTCCAAAGAGGACAGTGCCACTGCTCTGATAATCTAGCTTTGGAAACTCGAGGACATCGCTTCCGCCACCTTCTACTGGTCAGGAAGGTCGCTAAGAGGCCCAGTGGGCGTGGCTCAGTGGTTGAGCATCAACCTATGAATCAGGGGGTCATGGTTCGATTCCTGGTCAGGGCACATGCCCGGGGTGTGGGCTTGATTTCCAATGGGGGGGGGGGGGGCGTGCAGGAGGCAGCTGATAAATGATTCTCTCTCATCATTGATGTTTCTCTCTCTCTCTCTCTCCCTCTCCCCTCCTCTCTGAAATCAATACAAACATATTAAAAAAAGAAAGAAAGAAGAAAGTCACTAAGACCAGCGCCATTCAAGGGGAGGGACTACACCCTCTCTGAGTGGGAGGAGCAGCAAAACACATGGGGTGGTCTTTCCTCTGCCCCTGGCCTCATCCTGGAGAGAATCCGTATGTGCGGGTGCATCAGGAGCACGCAGAGACAGGCAGCATTTTTGGCGTCTTCTGGTTTCGCCTGCCCGGTGTTTCCCTTGCTTCCTTCACTTCTGTTCTTCTCCCTCCTCACGTCCTGCCTCCCATGCCCAGGCCCTGGCCTCCTCTCCCGCCCAGAAAGCCTTCCTGTTCAGGAGTGGGAAGGTGCCGCCTTGGGTACGGCCCCACCCAGCGTGCTCTTAGGACCCGAGCGGCTCTGATGGTGGGTCTGGCCTGCTTGGTAGCACTCTGTGCCTTCAGGGCCCCGGGGCCAGGCGGGAGCATCGCAGGAGAGATGGGGTGGCGGGGACAAAGCCGCAGGATGTGGGGGCAGAGGGCCCTGCCGTGCTCCTGTGGGAGCTTCAGCTCAGGGGGTTGGCCTCCAGAGTTGTCAGAAGATGCTGGAAACGCACCTGGTCACAGGCAGTGTCCTGATTTTGGTTCGTGGGCTCATTTGGTTCTGAAGGCAGTGCCCCTGGGACAAAGCTTGTCACTGTGGGGAGGCCTGGGGAGCACCCACGCCCTGGGGAAGCTTCCACTCAGGAACACCTCCAGCCGCGTGTCCCTGGGGCCGAGTCAGCTGCAGCCCGGCCTGGTGAGCGTGTGTCTGAGCCGTGAAAGGTGGACACATTGTCCTGGGACAGGGCAGCGGGAGTCACCCTGGGAAGCTTCCAGGAACGGCCTTCTGAGCAAACAGCTCCCAGCTGCTAAGGAAACAGCGAGCCCTTTCCCTCCTGGTCCCCTGAGCCGGGCTGTGACCAGAGCGAGGACACTGGCCTTTCCCTCCGACGGGCGGCGTCTGTCCTCTGCCAGCTCCCGGCATCTGCAGAGCTTCCCGAAGTGGATTGCCTGTCTTTCTCCCGAGCACTGGCCGCCGCTGGCAGGTCACGGGAACGTCAGTGAGCCGCCCTGACAGCCACGCACCCGCCACCCGCCTGCGAGAGAGGCCCGTCCGCAGAAGGTCTAGATCTCAGCGGTTCTCAACCTTCTGGCCCTTTAAATACAATTCCTCATGCTGTGACCCAACCATAAAATTATGTTTGTTGCTACTTCATCACTGTGATGTTGCTACTCTTATGAATCGTCATGTAAATATCTGATAGGCAGGATGGTCTTAGGCGGCCCCTGTGAAAGGGTCGATCGACCGCCAAAGGGGTCGCGGGCCACAGGTTGAGAACCGCTGATGCTCCTTCTGGAAAGTGCCGGGGGGCCGCCCCCGCTCCTTCCCCGGGTTGTTCGGCTCAATCCAGAGGGAGCCGACCCGCTGCTGCCCCGGGTGGGAGAGTAAAGCGCTAGTTACTCGTTTCTAGAACCTGCTTTCGTGGCGAGGGCTGTCCGAGCACCTGGAGCCACGCGGACACCATGGCGACGGGCGACCTGTGACCTCTGCTCTCCCCCTCTGCGGCTGAGACTTCCTCTGACACAGCCCGCCCCCACCCCGCGTGCCCACCAGCGTGGCTCCAGATGGGAGGAAACAGCAGCCCCCGCAGCCCCCAAGTCACACACACACACACATCACACACACTCACACACATGCACACACACTCACACACATGCACACACGCACACACACTCACACACGCACGCACACACATGTGCACTCACGCACACACATGCACACACATACGCATGCACACACACTCACACACACGCACACACACGTGCGCGCGCACACACATGCGCACACACACACGCGCGCGCGCGTGCACACACACACACATCATTGCCACGCGCCAGCCCGCCCGACCCCGCGAGCGCAGACGGTGAGCGGATCCTTGCAGCGGAGGCAGCTCTCGCTCAGGCCACGGGGCGCATGGCCCTCCTTTGGTGACTGGCCATTGCCTCCGACTGGAACCAGCGCCCCTAGGCGGCCGGGCCCCCTCGGCCTCCCCCTCCTTCCTCAGGGACGCGGCTCCTCACCTCTGCCCGCGCACCTGGCCACGCACAACCCAGGCCATCCCTGGCCCCCCCCCCCCCCCGGTGCGGGACTGTCCAGTCCCACTGACATGGTCTCCGTGGGCCCCGTCCCCTCCCTGGAGGAGCCCCGGGCGGGGCTGTGCCGCAGGTAAGAGCTCTTGGGAACGGGAGCGCCTGAGGCCCGAAGTGAGAGCGGTGAACTGTCCGCAGTTTTAATCAATGGCGGCAATTAGCCGGCTGAGGCGCCATCGGCAGTGACAGCCTGTGACATCGGGAAGACGGCTGACAGAGAGGGAGCTGCTCTCCATGGCGCTCACCTCCACTCCATCAGCGCTGGCTTCCCCGGCCTTTGGCGTTTCAGGTATATTGTAAAATGAACTCCTGACATCGCACATCTAGGCTTTCCTTGTTCCCCTGCGACCTGGAAAGGAAGCCTTTCACGCGTGCGTCCTGTTTCCCTGACCTGCACACATGCTCTGATGTCCCTGGATTCCGGAGAGCTGCGTGTGTTTTGAATGTCGATTGCACATCACAGGCTCTAGAGCAGCAGGTCTCAACCTTCCTGACGCCGCGACCCTTTAATACAGCTCCTCATGTTGTGGTGACCCCCAATTTCACTGTTACAAATTGAACATCATTAAAGCACAGTGATTACTCACAAAAACAGTATGTAATTATATATGTATTTTTCAATGGTCTTAGGCGAACCCTGTGAAAGGGTCATTCCACCCCCAAAGGGGTCGCGACCCACAGGTTGAGAACCGCTGTTCTAGAGGAATGTAACACGGAAATGGTGAGCAAAGCAAGTAGGAGGGGGAGGAGCATTCGCTTCTTGGGGTCAGAGATCTCATCTGTCTTGCTCATGACTTCACCCCAGTGAAAATCGGGCTCAACACGATTGTGGGATGAGAGAGTGAACAGGCGAGAGACCAGGGGCATGTTCAATGGCGTCAATCCGGTAGATTCGTCTGTGCCCCAATCCCTCGGACCGTGACGATGAGCTTTTTGGGGACCAGTGACTTTGCAAATGGAATTGGCTTTGAAATCTTGAGCTGAGGTCACCCTGGATGATCTGAGTGGACCGCAAATCGATGACCAGCGTCCTTGTGAGAGATGCCCGGAAGGTGCGACAGGCAGGAGAGGAAGAGGGAATGTGGCCATGGAGGCAGCGATGGGAGTGATGCAGGCACACGCCGAGGTGTCTGGAGGCGCCTGGAGCTGGAGCAGCGAGGACCAAGTCCTCAGGCGCCTCTGGAAGGAGCAGGGCCCTGCTGACACCCCCACCTCCTCCTTCCAGTCCCAGCTCTGTGAGGGTGCATCTGCCGCTCCAAGCCACTGGCCTGCGGGGGTTGTGGGGCAGCCACTGGCCTGGGGGTGGGGGGGTTGTAGGGCAGCCACCGGCCTGGGTGGTTGTGGGGCAGCCACTGGCCTGGGGGGTGGGGGGTTGTGGGGCAGCCACGGGAGCCTAAGGGGGCATTAGGTGAGTGGCGTGGCTTCTGCAGAAAGTGCCCTGGCAGCACCCACCGCCTCTCGCAGACCTAAGTGGGCTGGGCTCTGGACATTCCCTTTTCCTTCTGCACCTTCTCCGGGTGCAGCACAGGGTGAGGCTGCGGGCTGGAGCGTCATGAGGAAGCAGCTAGCTCTGTGGGGCACACCGGCCCCGTCTGTGGGTGTGGGAGTGGCTCTCCAGGCGGGGCTGCCGCACGTGGGACAGGCCTGGGTCTCTTGGGAAGGCCACTCGGCTCATTCTGACCCGGGAGAAACGGGGGGCCGGGAGGACCCACCCTGTGTAAGGTGGACCTCCAAGGTCACCTTCACAGCCAGAGAAGGAGGATGGAAGGCAGAGGGAGGAGCACCCGCTCCTTGCAGGTTCCCGGAAAGGAGACGTGGGGTGCGAGGGGGGAGCTCGCGCTGGGAGGGAGACGCGCATTTCTGATGAGGGCTCTCAGTCCTTTAAATGTCACCCAGGCCCGATGCTGCCACCCGGCCAGCCCTTCCCCTGGTTGGTAATGCCTGTGGCAGAACGACAAAGGCCAACCGACAGACACGCATTTGCCTTTCGCCTGGCCCAGCCGAGAGGCGAGCGAGTTGGTGATGACGGGTTTTGCCAAAACCCCGGCCGGCATGGAGGAGGGTGGGCCCGGCATCGGTCCCGGGAGGGGCCGTGAGGGCTGCGTTCCGCCGGGGCCTTCGCCCACAGTTAAGTGCAAACACCTGCTGAAGCCCTGGTAATTAGTAGGTAATTAGTAGTTAATGTTCTCCGAATTTAAAAAGAAAGCTTACATAAGTAATTACTTACTATTTCTTATAATGGGCTGCTTTTCTTGAGATTTCATATCCCCCAGAACATTTGCCAAGTTCCTAGGTTCCTCCACACACTAAATTGTTTATTAATTACACACGTATATTGCTTTCAGGAAAAAGAATACATTAAATGCTGGAAACAGGCATGAGCTGTCCTTGGCGTTACAGCCGAGAGCTCATTCCAGATGACGGAGTCGGGGGCCGGCAGCGCCTCTGGAAGGTGGCCTTGATTAAAGAAAGGGGGGATGTGGCTGGGAAGGAAGAGATGGAGAGCGAATGTTCAGGGCCATTTAATAAAACCCTACGTGTTAAACACATTTCACGGGAGGGTCTTGCATGCCAGCAGACACACATCCACGCCGTGGCTTGTCAGGGGGGCTGCCAGGCTCCATTCGTAGGGTGCGCCCTGCCGACAGAGCTCAGTGCCCCCCCCAATCTCAGGGTGGCCAAGACGGGGGACGCGGGGCACATTAATTAGGGAGCCGTGGCCGTGTTGTCAGAGGCTGCCGCTTTAGAGATTTTAAAGCAGATTTCCAGCCCCCGACCCCGGAGACTCCCCACGCCAACGGGAAATGGGCCCTCGTTCTCTTGCTTTGTTGAGAGACCAGCGCTGGGACATGAGCTCTGAGACCTGCTCCCCACCCTGAGTCACCACAGACCGTCAGCGCAGCCGTCTTCCTCTTCAGCCTTCTTTCCCGGCTACAGCTCACCGTCAGCATTGCTCGGTATCGGTGTCAGATGCAAGCGCAGTGGCTGCCAGTCATCTGCTTTACAGAGTGGTCCCCCCAACACTCTAAGCGCCCGCCTGGCCCCGCACATGGTTACTCCTGCAATATCATTGGCTGCATTCCCTGGGCTGTCCTCACATCCCCATGGCTATTCTGTAACTACCAACCTGTACGTCTCAATCCCTTCACCTTTTCCACCCAGTCCCCAACCCCGCCCCCCTCTGTTACCATCAGTCTGTTCTCTGTCTCTGAGTCTGTCTCTATGTTGTTTGTTTGCTTTGATCTTTAGAGGCCACACGAGTGAAATCATCTGGCATCTGTCTTTGTCTGACTTATTTCCCTGAGCACACTGCCCTCGAGGTCCGTCCACGTGGTCGCAAAGGCGAGACTTCCCTCTCCGTGTGGCTGAGCCACAGTCTCGGGCATGGAGCGCCACACCTGCTTCCCCTTCTCGTCTCCTGGGGGCCCGTGGGCCGCTCCCAGACCTTGGCGCTTGGAAAGAGCGCGGCGATGGATGTGGGGGTGCACGTCGTCTTTGGGATGAGTGTTCGGGTTTCTTAGGGTGTGACGTCGGTTTTCTTATCTCCAAAATGGGCCTAGCAGGTGTTTATCTTTCCTCCTACCATGCTCTGCCACCACACACACACGTGCCTGATAGGAATGTCAGCATGTGCCACCTTTTCACACCGCAGTGGGAGAAAAAGTCTAAAAATCGTGAATCTATTTGCCACAGCCATAACTAATAATATGCATGTGTAAGAATAATAACTCAGTGATAAATTCAGATGCTTCAGTTACTGTTTATCCCACGGTGTGGCTTTCTTACTTTTCAGCGACTCACTGGCTGTCTCTATAGAATTCCAAGTTAAAGAATGTTTTGAGAAATTATTAAAGCAAGAAATTTGAATCGAGTGGAGGCAACTGAACATTGAAATCAAGATTCCGGGGCCCAGAGAAGTCAGACTAGGAGCCCCGGCCCACGTGACGCGCAGGCAGGCCTTTTCCTGCTCGGGGACTGCTGGTCACGGTTGCTCAAGGGGCAGCGGGCGGGAAGGAGGGCCTGGAAGGAACTTAGGGAAAACAGACTTTGAGGCGGCAGACATGTTAAAACTGTTCGTTCTCCGAACATTTGGGAAGCTAATTCTAGATCAAAGAGAACCTTCCTTTTTAAACACTGTCAGAGGAGAAGCATTTAAACCTTGCTCTTTGTGGAAGAAAGTATTTTTCAAAAACCTGATTGACAAGCTTAATAGACTACTCGTTGCACCCACTTACCTTGGGCGTCTTCCGTGGACAGAGAGCCCTCGGAGCCTTCAGGAGCCTTTTTCTCCCGCTCTTCCCTCCTTTTCCTCCAGGAAAAAGCACATTCCTTCTCCAGCCCTCCTCACGCATCTTGTCTTCCATTTCCTTTGGTCGGTGTCGGTGTGTCTATGTATGTGGCGGTGCTGTTTTTATCACTGTGCTCTGTGTTCCATCTCTCAGCACCCTTTGTATCATTTATTTGTCGTTTATTGTCTGTCTCATTCCCACTAGAGGGTAAACTCCACCAAGACAGAGAAATATACACCCAGCACCTAACGCAGAGTCTGGCACGTAGCAGGGCTATAATAAACGTTAGTTAAAGAGCAGAAGGAATGAGATAGGATTTAAGAGTGCGGCTCAGCATTGGCTACACCAAAGGTATTTCAGGGATCTCGTCTTCAGTGTTTGCTTTTAAACCGACAATGGACACTCAGGATGAGGCTGCCGGTCACCGTGGCTCCCAGGTCTCCCGCCATCTCCGAGCATCGCGAGTCACTCCCATGTCCTCCAAGCTACCGGTGGCTTTCACCAGCACTGCACTTGGCTCAGCCGGCTCCGTTATGTTGTGGCCCGCGATTGTCCCTGTGCCCGGGACACTTACTCATACCCTGGGTGCTGGCTGCCCCCCGCCCAACTTCCTGCCCCTTGTACATGTACTATTTACTGCGCCTTTCATGGTTGACTTCTCTGGAATCTCAGTTTCTAAAACATATCCTCCTAATTTACTGATGAGTCAGAATAATGAATCAGAATCAAAAGCCATTATATATACATCGGTACATAAATAAACCTGTATCTATGGGTTATCACTGTGTCATTAAGTGGCTACCTCCCCGGCACAATAAATCAATCTTTACCGCATACAGAGCTCAAATTGATGAGAAAAGCAATAGATAAGTTGAGCATTAGTCAGTAATAAATAATTTGCAAAAGAGAAAATAGATTGGTTAGAAAATACATGGGCAAATGTTTGCTTTCATTGGTGATCAAATACATGCAAATTAAAAGGATGGGAGAGGTTTTTGATTATCAAATTAGCGAAGATGGAAAGGTTTTCTGATGTTTTACCCTCAGATGATTTCTTGGTTTATCTGTGCTCTTCATTCATTTTTCTTGTGTTGCTCTTTTTTTTTTAATCAGTAAATTTCCCTTTCCACTTCTTGGTTTGTCTTTTTTTTTTAATTAATTTTTAGGAGACTTATAAATCTTATATTTGGAATTTCTCTTTCCTAAATGTATCTGTCCTTCAAAAAAAATCTTTCTTCTCTATTTTTTTTTGATTCTTTGAACCTCTTTACATTTGATTTAAAAAAAAAATATTACTTTTTGAATTTTCTTCAAATTTGTAGTGATACACCCTGACCAGGATCTTTCCAGAAGGAGGGAGGTAAATGGCCAGAGCATAGGATTAGCTCGAGGCTCTTTCTAACCTGTGACCTACTCTGTTTTGAAGTCAGGCATGCTTTTCTTCCTTTTCTGTGGTTGGTTTTTGGAATAGACTCCTCTAGAATTCTACCCTAGACAAGCATTCTCAAGAGAGAGACAGGCAGCTGAATTTCGGTTTCTAAATGTCACAGGACAAGAGATTTGGCACATCCAGTTGAGCCAGAAGAGTCAGCAGCGGAGGCGGCAAATGCCTGGTGCCCGCTCCCTCAGCGGCCAGAACACGGGCCCGGGCAGGTGTGCCCAGGAGCCACGTTTCACCCGCAGGAGGGGGACCAAGTGCCCCCTGCTCTCCGACTCCCACTAAACTGTCGTGGCACAAACCCAAGTTTCCCAGAAGCCTCCAGGCCTCTGGTTCTTTGGGCTGGAGCGGTCTGTGGTTTTTCCAGCCAGGAGGGCCCGACACTCGGGGTGTAACCGGGACCCGAGCAGGTGACGCTGCGGCTGAGCTGTTTACTCGAAGCCGCCGGGAAGCCCCTGGACCGGCCAGGCCTCCTCTCCACCCGGTGCCTTGATCCAAACGCTGATGGGCTCGGCCCTGCACTGACGGGGACGATAGAGATACAACCGAGTCCAGAGTCAGAGCAAACTGCTGCGTCACGTTCCGGATGAAATCTGCCCACGCGGTTCCTTTCTGTCCTTTCACGGAGAACAATGGTCTCTCTTTCCTGCCCGGCTCCCCGTGAGGTCGTCCGTGTACAGACCCTCCCTTCCCGCCGCAGTGGTGTCTGCGAACGCTCTTCTCCCAGCGCCAGCCATTCTCCAGGCCACCAGCGGGCCAGCGCCGGAACAAAGAGGCGTATTAAAAGGGTCTTGACAATTTCAGCTCCTGGAAACGCAGGGGCACACAGATCTGCCAGCGAAAGAAAACAAATCACTGGGGCAAGACATTTTATTTAGTTCCAACCAGCGCCTCGCACATGGACCGCATTCAAAGGCGTGAATGCAGCCTTTATGCAAAGCATGCCGCCTGCAGGCCAGGCGCCCAAAGAGATTGGCTTAAACCCTAAAGAAATCAGGCCGTGAGCGAAGAGGAATTTCAGTAAAATCCTCACATATTATTCATTAATATGGCCGTCAGTCATCCATGTATGTTTCGTACGCGGGGCGAGTCACAAAAGGAGTCAACACTTATAGGCAGAGACTACAAGTGTAAGGAAGGAGATAGGACAGACACAGATAATATAGGGTGTCCCAAAATTCACGCAAGATTTGAATTTTGCGTGAGCATTAACAACAACAACAACAACAACAAATAAAAGCCTAATTTTACTTGGTTTATTGAATCAGATTCTAATATCTGTTGCCCCTTGATTTCAATCCCTTCAATTTGATAAGCATGACCAAGTACCAATGATGGCCCAGGAGCAGGGACAATGAAGACCAATGAAGACCACAGCTTTGCGTCTGTGCCAGGAAAGCTGTAGAGGCCATTTACCCGATGTGCTATTCCATACATAACCCTATGCTGTATACTTTATGAATCAATAAAAAATTTACAATTTTTAATTATAAACCTGTGTTTTCTATCAAAATTACTTCTTGCGTGAATTTTGGGACACTCTATATAAGCAAGAGAGGCAGGTACCACGGTGCCACGGGCCACAATGGTGTCAGCCCCCAGAGCTGGAGGCGGGATGCTGGCTGTTTGCAGAGAGAAGGGTTGCTGGAGGGTTGGAGGAAAGATTTTTGGTGTTGAAGGGAACAAGGTATATGACTCTTTCTGAAAACACCATTAAATATATGTGTGGGATGCCAGCTACACCTTACACTGAATTAGACTGAAAAGATCCCATAGGTTCTGAATTGATTCAGGGATTCTGGAGGCAAGGCTAACAGATTCTGCTTAGACTCATTCATTCTTTCCTTCCTTTATTCCTTGATTCATTCAACACAAAATACGGACAGTTGCTGTTTGTCGGAAATGATGTTAATTACATGTTGGGTATGTGCAGAAAACTAACTCAGGACCCAGTTCTCAAGAAACTCATAGTGGAGAAGGCAGACGGAAGAGAAATGATCATAGTAGAATGTTGCAAAGTGACAGGAGGGAGGGCCAGCCTCTACCCCGAGGGTCAGGCCAGGCTGGGTCTTTGGGGGTGGGGTTTGTTAGCCAGATGAAGGGGAGGAAGAAGAAGGGATGTGGAGGTCATGGTTTTCTGCATGAACAGTAGAAGTTCCCTGTGGCTGCCCGAGCCCAGGGGGTGAGAAAAAGCTAGAGAGCTGAGATAGCCACAGTCTCTGAAGGACTTTGAGAGAGATGTGGCTTTGGGAGTGTAAGCAACGGGGAGGCTCATGAGGTCTTACAGGGGAAGGACGTGAGCAGACCTGTGCCTTCCAGAGATAACCCAAGCAACTGAGGGATAGCTAGGTGGACCTACACGGCTGACTGACTGCCGTGTTAGTGAGGAATCTTAGTTACTTTTATTGGAATGCCTTCCCCCCACCCCCCATCTGATTTCTTCAGCGTCCAGTCTAGTTTCTTTCATCTGTTGCCCCACAGGCCCAGTGGACTTGCGTTCCGGCTGCACGGATGCTTTGGGGGCCATCGTGGTGCTGGGCGCAGCCCCGATTAGCATGGCGTCTTCCCACGTGATCTGCTTTCTCCCTGTTTGGTTGACTTGTGACTGCTGCTCCCCTGAAATGCACCCGTGACCGAGAGCCATGAGAAGGCAGGGGCTGGGGACCCCCCACCCTTCCCTCGTGCTGTGTCCCAGGAGCCGAGCCTGCTCTTTGGGTCTCCTGACAGGGGTGCCCCGCCTTCCTTTCCCAGAGCCTCCATGGGGAGAAGGAGATGCTGTGTTTGTAAATGGCCTGTGGTGGCTATCATATGTTCTGCAGAAAGACGTAGGGAATTTGGTGATACGTGTAAGGGATACTCATGGTTGTTTCTCTAGTCACTGAGTAATAAAAATTGCGAAATACTGAAAAGAAACCCCACTGATGTAGTGCTTTCTACACATCAGCTTTTTTTCTACATTGTTATGTATATACAAGAGGCCCGGTGCATGAATTTGTGTATGGGTGGGGTCCGGCTGGCTCACCCTGATTGGGGCCATTCAGAGCTGGGCCGGCTGGGAGGAGGGGGTCCATGGGAGGTTGGCTGGCTGGATCAGGCCTGTTGGCCTGCCGCAGCGTGCATCATCGTGACCGACTGGTCATTCAGGTTATTCTGATGGTTCCAGTTGTTCCAGTCGCTTGGCTTTTATATATATAGATATTAATCCATCTAAACTGTAACACTGAGAGATTGGTAGTACTGTAATGAAGAAAATGAGGCACCGAGAGGTTTAAGTTATGCTGTGTCTAAGGCAGTGGTAGGAGTCAAGCCCAGACAGTTTGGATTGCAAGGCTGTGCCCTTAATCGCTCACCTCTACTCTAAACACCATCCTTCCACTTCCTGTTAGAAATACGTGTCGCCACTGCAGCCCCTTTACAACCTGATCACATCCAGATCACGTACGTCCCCCGAACAGTCTATTGCAGCGGCGAACAGCCCAATTTAGTGTGCACATTCCCCCCTGAGGGAAGCAGTTACCTGCTTTCCCCAAACCCCAGGTCTCTATCACGCTGCTTTCGGATCCCTGGAGCCGTTCAGAGCTAGTCTGACCCTCTCTCACTGTGACAGGCCTTCCGGTGGTAGAAGCAGCTGCCCGGTTGCAAGCTCACGTCACCATTTATCCCCTTGCCCCGCGGGGTCTCCCTTCTCCTCCGGGTGGCCAGCTGTTTCCCTGAACCCCTCTGAGAACATCCTTGCGGGAGTGGAACATAATTTCCCACGTGCAGCCCGGCCAGAGGAGAGGACAGCGAAGACCATCGTGTTCTGGTTCAGGGCGCCTTTCTTCTTTTGATGGAATCGGAGACCAGGAGGCATGCCTGGGTGTGTTCAGCGAGGCCGCGCCGATTTCCTCGGCTGGAGTCCATACCACAGGTGAGATGCTAACGAGGGGAGTGAGGGATGAGGGCCGTTAGATGCGGGACACAGGGGGGATAGAAAGCTCCTGATGGAGATTTAAGTCTCATGGAGACTCGCCCGGGGCGCCCTGAGTGTTCCGAGAAAGGGAGTGACACCATCGAGGCCACTCTGGGTTTCTCAGGCGAGTTCACTTCCCTCACCTCCTCGACACCCCCGCGCCGAGCGAGGAGGAGGCCGGGAGCATCTGGTGGGCCTGTAAAAGGTTTGGGGTTTTTTGCTAATAGATGTGTTGTATCCTCGCTTCGAGAGGGTAATAAAGGGATGGTAATGAGACGGTCCGGGAAGGTGTGCAGGCCTCGGCGCTCAGGTATTGGGCTGAGGTAGGCGTCGCGTGGTGCACTCGGTTGCTGAATTTGCTGTGTGGTTTGGGTAGGTCAATTTGCCTTCCCCATCTCCCCCATCACACTCACTGGTTTGTAAAGTACTCTCTACCCCTTAAATAAAAGATGTTATAAATCACTTACAGACCCATTTGCTGAATATTTTTAAACTTAAAAAGGAGAAGGCAAAACTCAGGATTCACGAACTTCGGAAGAAAAAGGAATCCACCATTTCACGTAGAATCACACCCTAGACTTTTCAGCAGATAGATAACATGGAGAGTGATATTAAACGAGAAAGGGGAGGAGGAGAGAATAATGACGATAGCGATGATGATGTTGATAATGACAAATGCTTATTGAACCAGATAACGAGGTACCAAACACTCTGATTAAACATTTTCTCATTTAATCCTCCCAACAACTTTATAAGCAAGGTACTCTGTCCCCTACTTCATGATGAGGAAACCGAGGCTCACAGAGCTGAGAGCCTTGCCCAAGGCACTAGAATTAGAAGTAATGAAGCCGAAGTGTAAACCCAAAGCCCTAAGATCCTAATGATTAAGCTTTTAAAAACTCTGCCACCCTTTTCTACATTTCCGATCCTGTTGACAATTCCGAGTCCTAGGTTCCTCTCCTAGAAATTCTAATTCCTTGGTCTGCGTGTGGCCTAGAAATATGTCCTTTTAAGAACTCCGCCAGGTTACAGTTACAATAAGACATACTGTACAGCAGGGCTTGGCAAAGGTTTTCTTTAGCGTTAAACAGCAATGTTTTAGAGTTGGTGAGCACTGTGGTTTCTGTACAGCTATTTTGCCATCGTGGTACAAAAGCAGTCCTCGGCGGTAAACAAACGAATGCATGTGGCTATGTTCTGTTAAGGCTTTATTTACAAAAACAGTCAGCAAGTTGGATTTAGCCTGTGGGCTATCGTTTGCCATCCCCTGCTGCATATCTTAATTTTCTCTATAGGAATCGTTTGTAAATTCCTTCAGACCCTGTGAATACATCCCGGGGTTGGACGCTTGTGTAAGGTTCTCTTCAGACCTCATTGGAATCTTGAGGCACAATGGTAGTCCATTTTCCCTTGTTTGTCCCGGGAGCTTGCCCTTGTGGGGACTGTAGAGGCACATTCTGGCCCATAGGACTGACTTCCTTCTCTGGGTAGCCAGGCTCTCACGCAGTCACGCCCTCTGTAATTCACCAGGATGTCGTTTCATCAGTCTGCCATGGTGCCTCGCACATAATTAGGGCTTAATAAATATTTACTACATTGAATATAGCGTATGTACTAAATTGCACATGCTAAATGCTTATTAAGGAGTATTCTGTGCCGGGCACACGGGGATGGAGTCCTCAGGTAGGGAGCTGGAAATGCACGTGTGGCCTTGAGCAAGACGGTGAGATGCAGATTGGCCATCACCGCAGGGAACCGCGGTGCTCAGAAGAGAAGAGGACAGTGGGGAGGACTTGGGGAGAGGCAGGTCAACACCAGTCAGGGGGGGAGTCTGAGATGGAGAGGCCAGAAGGGAGGGGACCCCGAATGAGCAACGGAGACTACCCCAGGAGGGGGTTCCAGAAAAGCAGGGAGTTCGATAGTGTCGCCTCCGAGGAAGTCTATTAGAGTGAGCACCGCCATTGGAAAGGAGGACACTGGCTCATCTGTGAGAAGTTTCTTTAGAAAAACATGCGCACAAGCCAGGCTCCTCATTAGGGGAGGAACAGAGCGGAGACGTTGAAAGCAGGTGGGCGAAGGTGAGAGGATTCTTGGTGATACTGGCGCTCAGGGTGTAAAGAGGGGGGTTGAGGGGGTAGGGACAAAGGGAGGAGCAAGGGGAACAAGGCGATCCGTGTGCCATGGCTCTCTCCGGAGGGAGGGAAGTCTCCTGGAGAGGAGGAGGAGGGAGGGGGAGAGCATACCATCAGGAGACACGCTCCATTTCCAGAGGGAAGCATCTGTTAGATACTGTTAGATACTGAGTCAGAGCAGGGACCAGGACGCTGGCCACTGTGAAATGTGATTGCCTGGATCTGGGCCAGGAAATCTCCTACGTCACCAGAGTCCCACCCCCTGAGTGTCTCACCAGATAACCTGTCCCTTCCTAACGCCTCTAAATTAAAAGCTAAAAGAAAAGAAAAGGAAAAGCAGCAGCAGCAAAAACAGACAAATCCCATCTCCAAAAACCTCCAATTACTTCACCAGGAAGTTGTTTTCTTCAAAAATAACTGGGGTGGGCGTGACCCCCCAGGAGGAAGGGGTCAGGGATAAATTGGGGGACATAGGATACTGCCAACAATAAAAAGACATGTATTTCCTAGGGAGACAGGGTGGGCAAAGGGGGTTTACAGTTGTGAGGACACAAAACCCAGAGTTTACTCTTGTATTGTTATTTATTAATTATTATAATATTTTCCATACAAACAGCTGTAAACCTACTCTTGCCCCACCCTGTATGTTCTCTCTCTCTCTCTCTCTCTCTCTCTCTCCATATAACACTCTTTTGTATAAGAACCTCACTGCTTGAAGGGGAACCCAAGAAATTGGAAGCATGCCAACACAAGCAAGCATGCAGAGTAAAGCTTCGCCTCATGTGTCTTGCGTAGTGAGGTCAGGATGAAGGTCATTTGTAGGCGGGCTAAACCTTGGAAGATTTTGAGGGAGCCAATGGGATGCCAAATTGTAGCAGCTGCTAGAGCCAGGAGGTCGTCAGAGACACTTTATACTGATGAGTAACTGGACCGTGTATATTCCATTTATTATCTATCATCTATCTATCTATCTATCTATCTATCTATCCATCCATCCATCCATCCATCCATCCATCCATCCATCCATCATTTACCTTTCCTCTATCAATAATTCATTGACCTGCTCACTATATATGTATGTAGTGGGGACTGTAGGCAGCAGTCAACACTCACAGTGATGGGTGAGAATGGGTTGGCCAAGCGTGACCAAGGGACCAGGTAGAGAGAATGGGGTTCAGAAAGCAGGGTCCTGAGGCATGGTGGTGGCTCCCACGCCAGCTTGCAGGTGCACACATGCATTCATTTCCGAGGGGAGCTGCGGACATGCCGCCCCAGTTTTAAGCAGTCACCACTCCAGGGGCCGAAGTGGTCCGCCAAGGCCCGTTAAGACGAGACACAGCCACCGCAGCTCAGCAAAGGGCTGCCTTCACAGTGCCCACACCTGGCTTCTTGAGATCTCTGAGGAAGATTTTACCTGTCCGAGCAATAGAAATGGAATCCTACACCTTTTGCTAAGCTCAGAAGCAGAAGCTTAATCCTAAAGAGCTGTGTTTTGTTTAGCCTGGCAGCTTCAGTCCCCTCCCTCCCCTCCTTGTCCTCCTGGTAACAGATTTCTGTCACCATTTTGCACTCAATCAGGTAGATGCTCATGCTCCCCCCCTCTGTCATTAATCCTCTTACGGGCATTATTTCTTAACCTTAAATCAACCCCTGCTCTAGCCAACTAACAGCATCCACTGTGGGAGAGAAGGAGCAGAAGACATTGTTTTACTCCGGAAGCTCCAGCCATCCAGCGCCTGATGGACAGATCCCTGATAACGCACATTACAAAGACATGCACATGCGAAACGAAAATTAAACAGGTGGAAAATCAATACCGCTGCCAGAAAGGGGCTCGTTCAATCCGCATGCACGCGTTTGCTCGTGTGCAGAGGGAGCGAGGAACTGCGAGACGCGGGACCTCCACTGGCCTCCCAGGCCGGAGCCTCTGCAGAGAGGGAGCCTTGCACAGAATTCTGGGAAAGGCAGGGCCGTGAGCCTTGCGGCCAGTTGGCTGGTGTGTGTGTGTGTGTGTCTGTCTGTGTGTGTCTGTCTGTGTGTGTCTGTATGTGTGTCTGTGTGTGAGTGTGTGTGTCTGTGTGTGTGTCTGTATGTGTGTCTGTGTGTGTGTGAGTGTGTGTGTGTCTCTCTGTGTGTGTGTGTAGGGAAAGAGGCATGCGAAGGGGGGGTTTTGGCCAGGGTCAGTTTAGAAATGTGCAATAGAGATTTCAGATCTAGTAGCTATTAAAATTTTTCGGACGGGTTGTGATTTATTTAAGCTAACTTATTTGCATAGACAATCAACTAAATATGTATATACAAATCTTGGGTAAAACATATTTAATTTGCTCTCATGATCTTTCAAACTCATCCTTTCATTCCTTACGAGTTGCCCTTGTTTTCCCCACCCTCTCTGCAGCCTTGCCTTCTGCGTTTAGGTGAGCATTTCATGCTTCCCCTCGTCCCCACAGGGCTGGGGAGGATTTTGCGGAGTTGTCATGTAGTCCCAAGTTGCAGCTGAGGGTTGTCTACCCTGGTGGCCTGCGTCCACCGTCTCTCTCCTGAGATTTCAGAGGGGGAATGAAATGTGTCCATAGAGGGCGCTGTGTGGGTAAGAGTTGGCTGGTCCACTCCACGCCCCTCACTGGCCAGCCTGGCTCCTGGGCGGAGCAGGCTCTCTGGGCACAGGTGGCCGCTTCTCCGTGCCTGTCCTGAGGGTGCAGAGCAGGAAACAATGAGGACTTTATGCTCCTGAGCAGATCGTAGGTTCATCCCACGTGTGGACGCAGAGGGGCCGGGTCTCTTTGAGGGTCTGGAGGTGACTGTGCACATTGTCCACTGAAAAATAAACGTTGACTCTATCGCCACACTGGCGGTCCCCTACGTTGTTATTATGGGTCCTGCAGTTTCTCCAGCATTGCATAGAGCCGTAGCTGTTTGATTCCTGTTGACTTCCAGCCATTGTACATTCACATAATGGAAGCAGATTGGCTACATGAATAAAACATCCATAAGGTGTATGTATAGGTACCATTTAAGAAAAAAATAGAGAAGGTATAGCATCCTTATATGGATAAAAACCAGAGAGGCAAAGGGCCCCATTTTCTGGTTAACAAAAGGTTCTCCGCTCAGTGAGTGTCTCAGATCATCCCCCATCACATTCAGGCGGCGACACGGTCCCACGGGCCCAGGAGAGCAACGCCGCCCGTGCAGGGTGAGCTGCCGGATGGTATTTTTCCTGCAGTATGTTTTCACTTTTGCTCTTGGAAACAGATTTTAGGGAAGAACATGGCTGCAGGGCCCTCGGGACCCACCCTCTCCACCCCCCGGAGTTGGAGTGAAAGGCCGCCACCCAGCTGGCCTTCCTCCATCCCTACCCGCCTCAGCTCCCCCTGGAACGAATGCGGCTCTAGCAGGGCCGGGCTGCCAGTTGTCCAAAGGCAAATCACTGGTTTTAGGAAAAAACCCCTTTTAGTGATTCACAGTTGAATCTGGCTTTAGACTCAGCTCCGCCAGCAAACGGAACAATGGGCTGCTGAGAGGGTAGCCTGGAGCTGCCAAAGGCGCATGCGGGAAGCGTGGTCCACAGGCCCCGGGCTCTGGGCGCTGGGCACTGGGCCTGCGGACAGTGAGGGGACAGTGACAACAGGTGACCCTGGGGGTGACGTGTGGGCGTGGTGATGCTCAATTTCTGCTGCTCTGGCTTTGGGAGACCTAGGTCTCCTTTCTGCCTCAATGTGCTTTCAGAGTCTGTGGAATTCTACTTCTAGCAATTTCCTTGCCAGGTGTATTCACCACCGGCACAGAAATGCATATAAAAATATTCACTGAGAGGTATTTACAAAAGCAGAAATGGGAGACAGCCCAGTGTTCCTCTTTGGAGGACTAGTTAAATAGATTATGCAGCTATATCCTTCCATTTCCACACAAACGCCACGCAGCTGTCAAAAATCATGAGGTTTGTGTTGACTTGAAAAGATACCCATAATATGTTAAATAGAAAAATTAAATCAGTATGTTTATGGTATGATATAACTCATGTAAAGACAAAAAATAGCCCTGGCTGGTGTTGCTCAATGGATAGAGTGTTGGCCTGCACCCTGAAGGGTTGTGGGTTCAATTCCCAGTCAAGTGCATGTCCCTGGGTTATAGGTTTGATTCCCAGTTCTTGGTCTGGGTGCATGTGGGAGGCAACACTTCTACTCCCTCTAAACGTCAATGGAAAAATATGCTCAGGTGAAGATTAACAAAAAGAAAGAAAAAGAAAAAATAGGGATGTATGTTTGAATATGCATAGACCCCATGCATAGACCTCTGAAGTATGGTACTAATGAACAAGAATTTTTACTTTTCTAATACTGTAATATCTACACTAATAAAAGAGAAACATGCAAATTGGGGTCACTCCTCTATGCCCATGAGCCAATCAGGATGAGTATGCAAATTAACCCAACAATGATGGAGGTTAATTTGCATATGCAGGCACGGAGGGAAGACTGAAGACGACTGAAGACTGAAGAGGCTTGGGTTCTCCACTGCGGCTGGACCAAAGGCCTGGGTCCCGGGTGCCGGAGGAAAACCGGTGCTGGCAGCCAGAGGAAGGAAGGCCTATTGCGCAATCTTCGTGCAACGGGCCTCTAGTATAATATATAATTTTGTATTTAAAAAAAAAATCATGATTTTGTCCCTTTGCCTCCCCAAAATATCACCCTGTAGAAACAAACAAAAAGGAAACAAAAAACAACGAAAAACAAATTTAGCTTATAAGCTACTGAAGAGCAGGGAAGCTGTACGATCTGCTCAACAATTTAATTCAGCAGTGTTTTGGATGAACACTACTTCTCATGCTGAGGATTTTGCAAAACAGAAAAAATAAGCCACCACGGGAGCTTCTTGCTCAGTAGCTGCCCATTTCCCATCAATGCTAATATTACCAGGAACAATGACAGGAGCGTTCACTGAGCACTGCGGTGCTACAAAGGATGAGGTGACGAACTCCACGTAAGGAAATCAGTTTCACATAGAAGATGCTTGCTCTAATCCTCAAAGAAGAGTACCCGTTCTAGGACTTGATTTTATCCTACTGGCACTCTAATACAAACATGTCAAACTCGAGGCCCGCGGGCCACATGCCTCATTTATTTGGCTGGTGTTAGCCTTTGAGTTTGACATGCTTGCTCTAATACGTTGGCCTAACGCTGTTTCATGGAGACTGGCTGAAGACACGAGGCCCCTGGGTCCGAGACAAGGGATGCCCTTACTCACCGCACAGCACGCAGCATGATGATCAGCAGGTGGACCCGTTCCCTCGCCTCCCATGTCCACTGGGGCAATGCCACGGGCCCAGAGGGGCTTGCGTTGCAGCAGAGGAACGCCACGCTCGGGGGATCTGCTGTTTGACACAAACACTGAGCGAGTCTGCTTGCTGTCCCGAAGGGAGACGTAACCTTGTCCCTGAAGGTTGCTCACTGCAATCACACACCTGAGAAGTGGCCCAGGTAAAGTGGTCAGGGCCTTGCGTGACTGGCCTGCACAGAGGCGTGGGAGCTCAAGCACCCATGGAGGGTGTCTCCCAACACACAGCAGGCAGGACGGAGCCCTTTCAGAGGCGCTGGCCCTGTGACACAGGCCTTCCCGGGGAAGAACAGAAGCGGGGGAGCCAGCAGCCTGGGAAGAGATGGACCTGAGCAGGTGAGCAGAACCCAGTCTGACTCTCAGAAGCCTCAACGCTGCTCCCCACAGAACGGGAGGCTTTGTTTGTATTCGGTTGGACCGCGCACTATTGCCGCTGCGTTTGTAGGTTAGGAACAGTGAATGATGGAATTTCATGTCGCTCATCTAGTAGACTTTCCTAATGCAGAGTGGGAGACGAATGGGACGTGGGGAAGGGCAAGACTGCTCATCTCTTCATCTTCGTGTTTAGCCTAGTGATGCCTGGCGGATATTTTAGTGACTCAAGAAAGTTTATTGAATGGATACGTAAATAGTGAGTGAATGAATGATTTAAAATAGGAGATGTTTTTAAAGAATGAAGAATTGTTTTCTTAAAAAAACACAACACGACAGGGATACGGCGGCAGGTTTTCAATGCTCCTGAGGATCGGTTAAATAACAGAAAATATAAATATGGGCTGTGCCTCTAGGTGGGGGCACGGAACTCCTCAAACCCGGGCAGTATCTTAGGGGATACGAGCACTAGGAGCAGCTTGTGTTCTGATATTTGGTCTTTGACCCTCGTTCCCGACACCCGGCTCCCAAATCCTCTGGGATCTCCGGGAGGGATAGGAGCGTCTTTTGTTCTAATACGGGTGACCCTTGGGGGGCGTCCAGACAGCTGCCAGATGAGAGCTGGTTGCCAGAAGAGCCGCCATGATGGGAAGCTTGAACATTTTGGCCCCACCCCTCATTGTCTGGAAAGTGGTGAAGGACTTGATATCGAATTAATGATAGATCATCCTATGTGATGAGGCCACCATAAACCACCCAAATATGGGGTTTGGAGAGCTTCTGTGTTGGCGAAGACACCCACACATGTGGGGGTGATGCACCCCAACTCCACAGGGGCTCAACTTCCAGAGCTCACCCTGTGTAGCTCTTCATCCGGCAGCTCATCTATGTCCTCCAGCATCTTCTTTGTTATAGAATGCACGTTAAACGCCAATCACTGTGTCCCTGAGTCCCGGGAACTGTTCCAGCAAATTATCAAATCTAAGGAAGCGGCTCACGGGGACCTCTGATCTGTAGCCAAATTGGACAAAAGTTGTGGGTCACCTGGGGACCTACCACTTGTGATTCGATCTGAATTGGGGGCAGTTTCCGGCGACTGAGCCCTTGACTGGTGGGCCTGCGCTAACGTGGTCAGTGTCGGGATTGAACTGAACGTGGGGCACCCCGCTGGTGTCCGGAGGATTAATCGCGTGGTGCGTGGAAAACCTGCCTGTCTGGTATCAGAAGTGTGGTAGTCATGTGGGAGTGAAGGGGACACTAGCTCGGGGTCCCCGAGGCCATGAAGATGAAGCCTGGACCTGCAGAGTTTATATGGTTTCGAGTCGCTTTGTGAAATACTGTGCCGCACGTTTGAAAACTGAGATTTTAGAGTTTGTCTACTATAGCGGCTAAGCTTGAGAACTCCAGAACCAGACAGTCTTACTTTAAATCTCAGCTACTTCCAGCAGCACCACCTGTCGGGGCCACTTTACCCAGCCAGCCCTCCCCCTGCCTGGGGGTTATGAGGGTAAAAGGAAACAGATTATGAAATGCAATTAGAACAATGCCTGGGATTATTATTGTTCTGTCGAAGACTGGCTAAGACCAAGTTTCTCTGAGAAACAAAGGCTGCCCGAAGGACCTGGTAGAAGGCCATGGAAGCGCGGTGACCGTCTCGAATCATTCCGAGGGTGACCGCAGGACAGAGAGTCAAGCTGAGATTTGTGGACGTGGGGGAGGGGGTTGCTCAGTTCTGAGAAGAGATGTGTCTCAGGCACATGAGATCGATGAGACCAGGAAGCGCCATCCACTAGGGAGGGAAGGAGAGGCTGAGGCAGGCGGAGCCGCCGAGCTGTGTGAGCTGTGAGTGTGCACAGATGTCAGCAGTTGGGTCTTCTTGGGTGGTCAGGGCCCCTGGTGGGCATGGCTTTCTCTGGGCTCTCGGGTGAGGGGAGCACTCCAAACCCAAGAGCTGGTAATCTTCACACCCCAGAGCCATGCTGTCCTCCTGCTGTGTCCCACGTTCAGAACGCAATGACATTGGTCTTCTGGGGTGACACCCGCTCCGCCGCAGGAAGTAGGAGGTTGGCATGTGCTGGGCCGCCCTGCCGACCGGTCAGGCCGCAGCAGTTTCCTGCCCGCGTCAGAGGGGCTGCTCAGGTGGCCTCCGTTCGTTAGCGGTCGCACAACTGTTCCCTTGGCTGTGTCTGCGCGGTTTCTGGTTCTTGCCGATTGGTCAGATACCCTCACTTTATGGCTTATTTTATGATTATTACTTAATATTTGCATTTGACAGGCAGCGTCAGCACTTCAGCTCTTCCCGTCAACCCAACAGATGATTCAATTTGCGTCTTTCCAGGGTGAATATTTGGTTACGCTTCACTGGCCGCACACCCAGCCCTCTGCGTTGTCCCCCGATCTTCCCTGGTGACGATTATTGCTCCTTCCCAATGCGCGTCACACACCTCCCAGGGTTTGCCTGGAGGTTTAGCTTAAGATATGTCTTTCTGTTGCACAATAGTTTGTAAATCCAGACATTAGCGTGTGCTTTGGGGAGGGAGGCTGAGGACAAAACCCAGCATGGCCGCAGCCGGCGCACCCACACATCTGATGGGCACCAGGTTGCTTTCCCGGGGGGGCTGCCTCACTGGGGAGGGCAGCAAATTGCTTCTCTTTCACCCTGTGGATTCCTCTACAAGGCGGTGAGAATGGAGGGCTTAGGGCTGAGTGAAAACAAAGAACATAGCCGAAGGCCAGTCACGAAGAGGCAGTTTCAGAGCCAGAGAAATGCTAGCTGAGGCCGGAAGAGATGGTTTCTAAGGCTTCGCACTGCTATTGGCCTCTCGCGATGCTAATAGCAGGCTTACACGCCAGGACCGAGCAAGGGGTAATGTCACGCCAGCCAGAGGAGCTCAGCTCCCCAGCTCGGGGCTGGCCGAGCGTAATGTAGAAAGCCGAGCGAAAAATAATTGAAGCCCCTGTGAAATATTTCAATTTTTTTTATTGATTGAAGGCAATTATCCCTTAATTGCATATTTAAATGAGGTATTAGGAGGTTTAACTAAGCAATGCCTCTTAATTGCTGCTGCACACTAGGTGTCACAGATTGTGTTTATTTCATATGTTAATTAAAGAGAAAGGGGTATTTTATTTTATTGACGACCAGTTCTCCGAGGCTGTGTTGTTTGGGACCCAGTGTGTCTCAGGTGTCTGTCACACGCTGGGCATTAATATCACCGTGACGAGAGGTTAAAGTTTTTAATGAAGAGGGGCGGCTCCGTTTTGTGTGTTTCCAGCCACATCGCGCCTCTTTCATGGGGGGGGAGGGGAGCCCCAGATCCCACGGAACCATCATCCTTCGGAAGGAAACACCGGGCCCTTCCTCACAACAATGAAGCAAAGGGCAAGCGCTGACACAACCGGGGCGGCACCCCAAATGCTGGGGCATCAGGGTGCGCAGGGTGCGCGGGCACGGCGCTGCGTGTCCTGAGCAGCAGTGGTCCGGGCACGCATTTGCAGGTCTCTGCGTGATTCCTCACCGCGAAATGCACGGTTGCATGTGGACAATAGAACAGGGAGAGAGCTTGTGAAAGAAAATCCCCGTTTCTCCTTGAAAAGAGTATCGGACATTCTCAGGGAGAGGTGTTTGCGAACCTGAGCGTCGGCACGGGGGTCCCTCCCCTGGTCCCAGCGGCTGTGAGGAAGGGCTCGGCGCGGCTCGCTGCTGGCGCCCCTTCTCCAGAGCGCAGTGCCAGGGTCACTGTTTAGAGAATCAGCTGGTCATGTGCAGCTCCCTCAGGCCGACCCGTCTGCCTCCTCAGGAGGCCCAGGCCATGCGGTGAGGCCAGTAAAAGCAGGTGGGTGGACGGCGCTACTTTAGGTGCCTGGGAAAGTCCACAAATCTATTCAGGATGGAAGTTCACGGAGAGGACCAGCAGAAATATCATTCAATTGATTTTTTCTGTCTCAGAACAACAGAGGCAGGAAGGCACATGTAATATTTCTAGTGCCTATTCATTTATTTATTCACTAGTGGCCCGGTGCACAAAATTCGTGCATGGGCGGGGGTGCCCCTCAGCCCGGCCTGCACCCTCTCCAATCTGGGACCCCTCGGGGGATGTCTGACTGCCGGTTTAGGGATCGGACCTAAAATGGCAGTCGGATATTCCTCTCGCAATCCAGGACTGCTGGCTCCTAACTGCTCACCTGCCTGCCTGCCTGATTGCCCCTAACCACTCTGTCTGCCAGCCTGCTTGCCCCTAACTGCCCCTCCCCGCTGGCCTGCTCGCCCCCAGCTAGCCCCACTGCTGGCCCGATCGCCCCCAACTGCCCTCCCCTCCTGGCCTGCTCACCCCTAACTGCCTCTGCCTCGGCCCCACCACCATGGCTTTGTCCGGAAGGTCTCCCGGTCTAATTAGCATATTACCCTTTTATTAGTATAGATTTATTTATTCATTTGCTTGACAAATATTTCTTGGCTCTAGGATGTGGCCTGAAGTGGGAGTGTAAGGATACGCAAGAGGCCAGGGACATAGGCAAATAGCCAGTCTGTGCTCCCCACGGAGCAGGGTCAGCGAGGGCGCAATAAAGCAGCAAAGGGAAGGGTGGCCTCCCCGGGGGCAGGGGAGGAGAAAGAGGTGACATTTCTGTGCTTAGGCTGAGGCTTAAAGAATATGGGCTTGTGGGTGGCCTCATAGGACGTCCTACCGCAACACGAACATTTCTGAACAAAGTTATCCCCTTCACAATACCTTCATGGCAGCTCTAGTGTTCACTGAGTTTTATACAGATTTTAATGCTTTCCCATCATCTGTAAAAAATAACATTGTCTATTTTATTGAAACGGTTTGATATCCACCGGAATTTAACCGGAGGTTATTGGCTGGAGTGCGGTTTGTATCTCTCTCATAAACAGTCTGCGAACGAGTTGAAAACGTTCCAGCAGTTGAAGAGGGTAAAGGCTGCAGGAGAATGTCCCGTCTCCCTGCAAGAAAGATTGTGGGGCTGGCGAGGCACTTTGTGAAGGATCGCTCCCATTTGCGGTCCCGAGCTCACGTGTGGCATTTGCTTCAGCCCTTATCTTTACGTTACAGCGATGGCACCCATGTAGGCTAAGTCCTCACTGGCAGCATTTTGAAAAAGTCATTCCAGCGCCGTGAATGTAAAGGAGAGCGATCAGGAAAAATATGTTTTCTTTCCTGGTCTGGAAACCATCATTTAAACTGTTAGAAGCCTCAGGGCTCTATTCACACAAAACCCATCCCTGCGGTCAGAACCTATCCTTCTCCAAAGATGGTGTGTGTGTGTGTGTGTGTGTGTGTGTGTGTGTGTGTGTGACCAAGACCATTGCTTCTCCAAATATTCATTAACACATCAAATAATCATTTCCGTGCAGGCCTTAGTAAGCCATAGATTCTCAAAGAAAAATAACCAACTGAAAGATCAGTCGGGAGCCGAGAACCAGGTATTATAGCAGTGATGGCGAACCGATGACACGCGTGCCAGAGGCGACACGCGAACTCATTTTTTGGGTTGATTTTTCGTTGTTAAATGGCATTTAAATATATAAAATAAATATCAAAAATATAAGCCTTTGTTTTACTATGGTTGCAAAGATCAAAAAATTTCTACATGTGACAGGGCACCAGAGTTAAGTTAGGGTTTTTCAAAATGCTGACACGCCGAGCTCGAAAGGTTCGCGTCGCTGTATTATAGGCTTTATTAGGAGAAGGACCTGCCGGCTGTCTCGCAACCGGAGAGCCGGGGCCCCGGCAGAGGTGAGCGCTCCTTTTGAAGGGAGGGATGAGGGAAGAACTGGGGCTTAGGGTGCTTGGTGGGTGCTGGTAGGCGATTCAATGTACCTTATAGGTGATTCAATTCTGTACCTTATAGTCCGTGTAAGGTACAGAATTGGGCCTCCTGGTATTTCCGGGCTGCAGGCTGCGTCATGATTACCGTTACTCTGCCCGCCACTTTGGGGAGGGGGTGATCGATCACTAACGATTTTGAAGTGGACCATTTTGCACTCAAAGCCTAATTTTGGGTTGAGGAGCTGGAAGTGGCTCTACGCGGATTTTTACCCGCAAAAGAACGCTGCGCACCCGCAGAGAACAAACCGAAGCCCGGAAGAGAAGCACCAGGCTTCCATCACATGTCCAGCTCTTTGCTTTGTACAAAACGGTGTGAGCGGTTTGGTTAAAAAAAAAAGAAGAAGAAAAGGGCCAAAGCGACCAGGAAAATAATGCTCGCAGTTTTTCCCGGCAGAAAGGGATGATCTGCCAGGTGGTGAGAAGCAGATCGACGTCGAAGTTTCCTAAACTTCAGCTCTGGTCAGGGACATGGGTTGTAAAACGACGCTAAGCTGATGCGGTTTGGGGCCGTTTATAGAAAAGCAATGCAGACAGCGCGTACTTTCGCAGTTTGCGGAAGCATCTGCGCTCTGTTCACACGTTGCGTTGCGGGAGCCTCCTGGGGCCGGGGAAGGAGCTGCGAGCGCGGAGCCCCTGCTCCCCGGAACCACCTCTGTCTGCTTATTCCGCGCACAGCCCTCTCCCCGCACCAGTCTCCCCGCAGGCTGGTGCAGAGTGGCTTCTATTTTTAGCATCTGAATCCTAGGAAAAGTGTCCGAGAGAAATGAAATGAAGGTGCTGAAGCGTGTGTCCTGGGAAGCCAGAGTGATGTGACGCTGAACAGAAACTTCCCAGTTTTCACTGAAGAACGTGGTTATAACTCTGGGATGACAACAGCCTTCATGAAGCGATGGTCACCAATTCTAATCCAAACCATCAACTGTTCCCACATCCTGAGATGCCCTTTGATACTCGGGGGGGGGGGGGTGTGGAGGTGGAGGGAAGACGTTGTACGTATGTTGGACTTGGTGCGCTCCATTCTGAAAGCATCTCAGACATTGCCAGTCGGCGCTGTCTTCATCGTCAGTGTTGGAAACAGGGTGACCCCACATAAGTAGAGGCGCCGTTGGCTGCACTACATATGGTGTCAAGTGTCATCTCAGTGGAGAGGCCTGGAGACCGAGGCTGGGCCACTGTCCTGCCAGGATTGGGGTCTACTCATGGGACAGAGCCAATGGCTTTATAATCTCGGAGCCTCCAATTGAAGGGCAAGGTGAGCTTGAGGCTAAGGGCCCGCCTTCCATCGAATCCTGCATGGCGAAGCAAGTGAATGGAAACGTGCATTTGCTCTTCCCCCGGGAACACAGTGGGAGCGAAACTGAAAGGTCCTACCTTCACGGACCAACTATAGAAGCGGGTGAGGGTGGAGGGATGAGCTGTGACACACGGCGCGCAGGAACTGTGCTGAGAGCCATGAGAATATTCAGCAGGGAACCTACCTGAATCCGGAGGTGGAGGGAGGTGGTCACGAGTTTGGGGTTCCGTTGCATTTTTTAGTGTTTTTTCCATGACCCCCTGGGAAAAAGTAGCCGCTTAGCAATCCCCTTGTTCCTGCTCAGCCGACAGACAGGCCGCTGAGAGACTCGAGCTGCAGGGCCTGGGATGGAGGCTCTCGTAGAGATGCGGAGGCTCCGCCGCAGGCCTAGCCCGGGGTTCTCTGGGGGGTCGCTCTGGGGGGTCTGCAGCCAGGGGGGGGGCGCTCGCTCCCTGGGGCCAGGCTGCCCTGGACAGGGGCGCAGGCGTGTGGCACAGGCCAGCTGGAGACAGACCTCCCGCTGCCGCCGCTGCTGACACGGTCCCCTCGCCATGGCGCCTGCCTGGCCAGTCTGGTGAGCTTCATGTTAGCTCTCCTGTGTCCCCTGTGGGCGTTAGCCCCCAGGGAAGCCCCGACGTCAGAAGCAGAAACCCCGGCCGCTGCGGGGAGTGCATGGCCCGGAGCTGCTCACACGCATTGAACAGGCCTCCCTCCTCCGGAAGCTCCGGCATCTCCTTGGCGACTTCTGTCCCCCGAGGGCCGCCGGCACCAGTACCTCCCCTGGCAGCGGCAGAGGCTGGGAAGGCATCCCATCATCCCATCGGGACCATAGCCCCGGAGGGCAGGTCGTCTGTCGCTGTGCGCCCTGGGCCCCAAACAGTCCCTGACCCACGCGGGTGCTTATTGCTTCTGTGCCGAGTAAGTAAGTGGGTGCACAGACGACTCTTCGGGTTGGTCCTGTCTCCTCTGGAACAAGCTTCTGGAACTCAGAGACCTGCCACCCGTCCTGGCCAGGAGCTGTACGTGACTCTAACGATGTGGTCAATGTCCGATCTGGACAAATGCCCCCTCAGTCACACAGCAAGGATGGTATTGCCACTGTACACGCTTCTTCCCGAGGCCTTTAGAATGATTGTTTAACGGAGAAGGTATTTATATCAGCAAAGGAAAGATTGGCATTTACCCATGGCTAACAACGAGATGCTGAACTGCAATTAGAATAAGTGACAAAAACAGGAAGTTTCAGAAATAAGAAGTGGAAATGTCAATCAAATGCCTGGCTTAAAGTAATCAAATTAGCATTGGTGGTTAAATGTAGACCCTGTTTTAAGAGACCAAATAGTCCACAGCAGTTTTAGATGCTCAGGGTTGGGAGTGGGTCAGTTTTACTGCAGTTTCCAAGTTTGTAGTTACCTTTCTTTCTTTCTTTCTTTCTTTCTTCCTTCCTTCCTTCCTTCCTTCCTTCCTTCCTTCCTTCCTTCCTTCCTTTCTTTCTTTCTTTCTTTCTTTCTTTCTTTCTTTCTCTCCTTCTCCTCCTCCTCCTCCTCCTTCTCCTCCTCCTCCTTCATCTTCTTCTGACTTGAAAACATTTCCGCACCCCCCACCCTCTAGCCCTCTGGCTTTTACTTCCTGTTTCTAGAAGGTCAGCTTTCCTCGGTGGCTGCACTGATTAACGTCCCCCACAGTGCGCAGGTTCTCTCTTCCGTCACCGGCATTTGTCACCTCTTGTCCCTGTGATGACAGCCATTCTAACAGGTGTGAGGTGGTATCTCATTGTGGCTTTAATTTGCTTTTCCCTGACGATTAATCATGCTGAGCATCTTTTTGTGTACGTCTTGGCCATTTGTATGTACAGTTTTCAGAAAAATGGATGGATAGAGAACAAGACCCAACTTTATGCTGCCTGCAAGAGATTCCCTTAAGCTTTAAGGACACACATACTCAAAATGAAGGGGTGGAAAGAAGATACTCCATGCCAGTGGAAACTAAAAGAAGACATAGGTAGCTCTACTTTTCTCAGACAAAATAGACTTGAAGCCAAAAATGGAAACAAGACACAATGGTCATTGCATAATAATAAAGGGCCAACTCATTAAGAAGATGTAACTATCATATCCTATATAATAAAGAGATAATATGCAAATTAACCCTCACAAGATGGCTGCCTACGACCAGGCCGGCAGGGGGGTTAGTGAAGGATGACCAAACGACTGAACAGCAGGCTGCGTGGGGCGACCAGGTCGGCAGGGGGGATGGGGGGGGCCTGTGAGGGGCGACCAGGCCAGCGGGGGTGGGGGAGGGCTGTGAGGGGCGACCAAGCCAGCAGGGGGGCAGTTGGGGGCAACCAGGCCAGCCGGGTGGTGGGGGGGTAGTTGAGGGCGACCAGGCCGGCAGAGAGGGGGCAGTTAGGGGCGATCAGGCCGGCGGGGGGGGTGGGGTGGGGCAGTAAGGAGTGACCAGAATGGTGGAGGGGGAGGAGAGTTAGGAGAGACCAGGCCAGCATGGAGGGGGCAGTTGGGGGCGACCTGGCCAGCAGTGGGGGGCAGTTAGGGGCAACCAGGCCAGCAGGGGGGCCAGTTAGGGGGGATCAGGCCGGCACGCAGAGGCAGTGAGGGGCAATCAGGCAGGCGGGGGGGAGGGGGGGCAGTTAGGGGTGACCAGGCAGGCAGGGGGGCGGGTAGGAGTCAGCGGTCCAGGATTGTGAGAGGGCTGTCCGATTGCCGGTTATCCCCTGAGGGGTGCAGGCTGGGCTGAGGGGATCCCCCCCCCATGCACAAATTTTGTGCACCAGGACTCCAGTATATATATATATATATATATATATATGGCTAATGTGCAAATTGTCCCCTCAGGAGTTACGCTGGGAGACAGGGAGTTTGACCACTGCTATAATGTACACTGACCACAAGGGGGCGGTGCAGAACAAAGGAAGGCTTCGTCAGGCAGCCAGAAGGCCCCAATTGGCCCTGATCACCGGCCAGGCCTAGGGACCCTACCCATGCATGAATTTCATGCACCAGGCCTCTAGTAAATATATATGCACCTAATATTGGAGCACCTAAATATACTACACAAATACAAGCATATATGAATAGAGAAATAGACAATTCAGTAATAGTAACGCATTTCACTACGCTGCTTTCAGCAAGAGGGCGCTCCTCCCATTGGAAATCAACAAGAAAACATGGAACTTGAACCATAGACCAAATGGACCTACAGACACTCCATCCAACAAACACAGAATACACTTCTCCAGCACGCAGGGAGCATTCTCCTGTGTAGAGTATAGGATGGACCACAAAGTAAGTTTTAGCAAACTTAACATTAAAATCATACCAAATATCCTTACTGACCACAGTGGAATGAAACTAGAAATGAACAAGAAAAAAAACGGACAGTCTGCAATATGTGGAATTAAAGAACACACTCCTGAATAACCAGTGGGTCAAAGAAGAAATCAGAATGGAAATCAAAACATATCTTAATGCGTGACAGTGCTACGTGGACTGGTTGTTTAGCTTTTACATTGCGATTTTTATGCCTTTTATTTTCTCCAGAGCACTGGAATGCTCTTTTCTGTGCTAATGAAATTGGCCATCTTTCATTTGCCAAAAATATTAATATTTTATTTTATTAATAAATTATTGCATCAATGTTAACCAAATCACTAGCTTTTTAAAATGTTGAATAATTAGGAAAATGAAAATTACAACCATAATGAGATAGCACTTCACATCCACCAGGATGGCTGAAAGACAGATAATAAAAAGCATTAGAGAGGGTGTGAAAATATGGCAGCCTTCAGATATTCCTGCTAGTGGGAATGTAAAATGGTGCAGCCACTTGGAAAAACTATTTGAAACTTTTAAAAAATGTTAAACAGCAGGGCCAGCATGGCTCAGTGGGTGAGGGTCAACCTATGAACCAGGAGGTCACGGTTCGATTCCTGGTCAGGGCACATGCCCGGGTTGCAGGCTCAGTCCCCAGTGGGGGGCCTGCAAGAGGCAGCCAATCAATGATTCTCTCTCATCATTGATGTTTCTCTCTATCTCTCTCTCCCTTTCCCTTCCTCTCTGAAATATATATATATATAACATACAGTCACCATATGACCCAGGAATTGTACTGCTAAGCTCAAGAGAAATACAAACACACAGCCACACAAAAATTCATATATGAATATTCATAGCAGCACTATTCACAATAGCTATAAAGTAGAACCAGCATAACTGTCCATCAGCTGATGAATGGATAAGCCAATGTTGCTCTATTTGTACAATGAAGTGTTATTTGGCCAAAAAAATGGAATGAAGTACTGGTGTGCACCCAGCAATCACGCTGAGTGAAGGAGCAGTCACCAAAGGCCGCATGGCGCCGGGTTTCATTTCTGTAAAACGTGCAGAACAGTCCCATCCACAGAGATGGAAAGCAGCTTAGTGGGCACCAGAGGCTGCCGCGACCACGCGAGGGTGGAGATTGACTGCTGATGGGTGTGGGCTGCCGTTTCCAGCGCTGGAAACGCTCTAAAATTAGAGCGTGGTGATGGCTGCGGAACGCTGCATACACTAAAAAGCATTAAATTACACACTTTGAAAGAGTGCATTTCATGGCATGTGAACTTCATCTCCATAAAGCTGTTATAAAAAGAGGTGCTAGAAAGTCTCATGTCTAGATGGAAACTGGTGTTCAGTGGAGAGTAAAAGGACCTGGGAGACTTTTATCTCCACTTTTCTCTTCACTTTCTCCTCAGCACCTCACTCCTCCGCTCGGCTGTTTACATCTGAAGTTCACAGGAGAGAGAAAGTGGGAAATCTCAGGAGGAAAGAGAAAATATGAAGCTCTTCTGGAGAATTACCCCGGGTTTCAAGAAAAAGTGGTTAAAATAACACAGACGCCATAAAGAATTAAAGACATCTTCCCACTACATTCAAGACCTGAGAAGGATGGCTTCCTTTGGCATAGAGGGAAATATTAGACTAAAATAAAAAAATAAGAACAAGTATAATTCACTCATATTCACCATATTATGCAGTATTACTACTGACATATAATTTATAAATAAATATACTGGGTCAAGGGTCCCTGCTTACAAACATTGCCTTCATGTCTGTAATCAACAAAGCCAGTAACAAGCTTGGAGACCACCTGCCTCATCCACGGCGCTGCAGCAAACAGTAGCCTCCCAAGGTGAAGGGCATAGAATTGGACAGAGAGCCTGAACCCGCACCCAGCCAACGCTCTGTAAGTCACTTGGTTGGTTCAGTGTATCCATCAGTCAGTGTCCAAGAGGAAAAGACCAGGTAGCTCAACAGAGGGAATTAAATTTGGGGAAAGTAAGCGAAAAGGTGTTGAGAGGGCTAAAATGTCCTGGAGGAAGTAGTAAGAAAACCCAAGATGTACAACACCAGGAAGCAACAAATTCTGTTAGGGAGGGCGGGATTAAACCCTAACCCTGTAATCCTAATACCAACCCTAATCCTACCTCTACCCTATCCTCTCACCCTAGCCCTAGCCCTAACCCTAACCCTAATCCTATCCCTAAACCTATCCCCAACCCTAGCCCTAACCATAACCCTAACCCTATCCCTAACCCTAACCCTAATCCTAAACCAAGCATGTCAACTCGTGGCCTGCAGGCCGCATGCCTCATTTATTTGGCCCGTGTTAGCCTTTGAGTTTGACATGCTTGTTGATGAACTCCTTTAGCTTTTTCTTGTCTGTGAAGCTCTTTATCTGACCATCAATTCTAAATGATAGCTTTTCTGGGTAGAGTAATCTTGGTTGTAGGTCCTTGCTATTCATCACTTTGAATATTTCTTGCCACTCACTTCTGGCCTGCAAAGTTTCTGTTGATAAATCAGCTGACAGTTGTATGGGTACTCCCTTGTAGGTAACTAACTGTTTTTCTCTTGCTGCTTTTAAGATTCTCTCTTTGTCTTTAGCCCTTGGCATTTTAATCATGATGTGTCTTGGTGTGGTCCTCTTTGGATTGCTCTTGTTTGGGACTCTGTGCTTCTTGGACTTGTAAGTCTATTTCTTTCACCAGGTAGGGGATGTTTTCTGTCATTATTTCTTCAAATATGTTTTCAATATCTTGCTCTCTCTCTTCTTTTGGCACCCACATAATGTTAGTACACTTGAAGTTGTCCCAGAGGTTCCTTACACTATCTTCATATTTTTGGATTCTTATTTCTTTTTGCTTTTCGGGTTGGTTGTCTTTTGTTCCCTCATCTTTCAGATTGTTGATTTGATTTTCAGAATCTTCTACTCTACTCTTGAATCCCTGTATATTATTCTTTATTTCAGTCAGTGCATGCTTAATTTCTGACTAGTCCTTTTCCATTTTTTTGGCATTCTCACTAAGATCCTTGAAAGTCTCACTAAGTCCCTTGGAGGTTTCTATCAGATTCTTGAGTAACCTTATAACTGTGGTTTTGAACTCTATATCCAGTAGTTTGCTTTCTTCCATTTCTTTCATTTGTGACATGTTTCTTTATCTCTGCATTTTGGTTGCTTCCCTATGTTTGTTTCTATGTATTGGGTAAAGCTGCTATGTCTCCTGGAATTGGTAGAGTGGCCTTGTGCAGTAGGTGTCCTGTAGGGCCCAGTGGCTCAGCCTCCCAAGTCACCTGAGCTGGGAACTCTAGGTGCACCCCTTTGTGGGCTTTGAGCACAGTCTTGTTGTAGTTGAGACTTTGTTGCTGTTGGTGTCACTGGGAGGAATTGACCTCCAGACCAATTGGCTGTGGAGACCAGCTGTGACTACAGTGGGAGAGCTTCTGTGCAGGAGACACCCTTATGGAGCAGGACTTGCTTCAGTGGGGCTTTGGTGCTCACTGAGTCTGCCCCTTGAAGTGTTGCTTTATGGATGTATAGAGTTGTAATCTGGTATGGTTTGACACTGACCATTGGGTAAACTGGCTTTTGGGTCTCCAGGGAGGTTCAAAGTCAGTCACTACCTGGGTCCACCCAACAGGAGCTACAGAGAGAGAGAGCTACAGATTCCTCCTCTTTGTATCGGGTTTGAAAGTGCCCAGATGAGGCCCAAATGTGAGGCAAGGCAGGCTGGTGCTGGTGCTGGGTCTTGGGCCTTTTATTGATAGGTTTGGGGCTCCCTGACCCAGCTGCAGCTTGTTTGACAGATTTTAGCCTGAGCAAGAACAGGGCATTCATATGCAAAAGCCGCTGCACACAGCTTGGGTGGGGTTGTAAATTGGATGAGGTGGGGTCTTAGGGAATTAACAGGGCAGAACAAACAAATGGCTGCCAGTCAGCCCTGTGGCTGGGGAGGCCCCAGCATAGGAACAACAATCCCTGCAAGACTCTCCTTTTGGGAGAAAGCCACCCTGAGTTCCTGCACCGATGTCAGACAATCCAGTTCCTCCTTGTTTGTGTCTGTGTCTCCCAGAGCCTCGCCCTGGTGCTGGAGCTCAGAGGAAATGGAAGCTTTTAAGTTCAGTTTGTTTGCCGGCCTTTTAAGAGGAACAGCTGGGTCTCCAGCAGACTCTGTGTCACTGAGCC
The DNA here is from genome assembly GCF_964212035.1 of Myotis nattereri. NCBI lineage: Eukaryota > Metazoa > Chordata > Mammalia > Chiroptera > Vespertilionidae > Myotis > Myotis nattereri. Next base: position 93,161,230 of record NC_138083.1, read on the forward strand.
CCAATCCGCACTAGTTTTTATAACCTGTAGTTCTTATTACAGGGACTATTGTAGGGACTTCTATACCCAGCCCTGGGAGCCTAGGCTGGGGGTCTGGTGTGGGGCTGGGAGCCCTTGCTTCTCCAGTGGCCTCGGCAGAGATGATGTCCCTCCCGATTAAAAATTGGCCCATTTGGGTGCCGGACCAGTCCATTCCATGCCTCTGTACCTCCTGCCCATCTCAGTGTGCTTTCTTCTTTACTCCTCTAGTTGTAGGACTTCGGCTCAGCCAGCTTTCTGGTGGTTCTGGATGATGGTTGTTCTGTATCTTAGTTGTAATTTTGATGTGGTTGTGGGAGGAGACGCGTACAGGCATTTGCTTACGCCACGATCTTGGTTCCTCCTTAGACGCTTCTCTTTCTGCAGCAAAGCTCCAATCATGAGGACAGGAACAGGGCCCTGGGGGGCCCTGGAGAGATTTTCTGGAGAGAATGTCCACGTCCTGAAAGAGGGGTTGCGGCAGAGCTGACCTCCGGTTTGGGGTACTGCATCAGAGGAGGGCATTTCTATGTGGTTGGAACCATTGCATTTTGAGGGTCTATATATGAGAGTAGTTTGTTCTCACTCTCTGACTCATGTAGTAAATACTATTATCTCAGGAAGTAAACTAAGAAACTGAGATGCAGAGAAGATAGATAAATTTCCACCAGAAAAATGCCAGCACCGCTAAGATTGGAGTCCAGATATTTCTGCCCCAGGGCCCTGTGAGAATTAGCTTGTCATGTCATTTAGTCCCTTAGAAAATGAAACCCAGAAAGGCTAGTAATGGTAGGCTAAGGGCCCGGAACGGACTTAGATGGAGGTGACGCCATAGGGAGATTCTGATAGGCCTGGAGAGAGGGCGCTGGGATCCTGGTTACTCAGAGAGGAGGGAGCTACTTCCTGACCTTCTGTGGGAAGTGTGGCCTGTAGGGAACTCGAAAGCAGTGCCTCTCAAACTCTGCACACCTGTCACCCAAGGGTTTTCTTAAAATGCAGATCCCAGCCTGGCCGGCGTGGCTCAGTGGTTGAGTATCGACCTATGAACCAGGAAGTCACGGTTCGATTCCGGGTCAGAGCACAAGCCCAGGTTGTGGGCTCCATCTGCCGTGTGGGGCATGCAGGAGGCAGCCAATCAATAGGAACTCATCATTGATGTTTCTATCTCTCTCTCCCTCTCCTTTCCTCTTTGAAATCAATAAAAATATATTTTTTAAAAATAAAAAAATAAAAGGCAGACTCCAGTTTAGGCAGCCTGGGCCGAGGCCCGAGACCTGCATTGCCAGGTGCTCTCGGGGATGCCATGCTGCTGGTTGGGGGGCCACACCCAAGTGGGAAGGATCTGTGAGGCTTGGTTCAAGGGTGAGCATCTTAGAGTTCAAAGTCCAGTCCCCCAAGAGCTCCTGATGTTTAAAGGAACCGACTCTGTCCATGTTTGCTCTAAATTACAAAACCCCGGTTCCCAGCGTGCCTTGCAGAGCAGCGCCTGGTCGTCGGGACGCCTGGGTCGGGCCCCCCGTCCAATTGAGTCCCTGGCTGAGTGTATTTTGCAGGTACTGGTCTGCAGGTGGTGAGAGTTTACAGTCATGAGATGCAGTGGCGGGCTATAGATCAAAATATTTTCCCTTATTTGACTGTAATCTATGGGGAAGGGTGAAATGGCCAATTGATTACAATGTAGAATATAAAAAGATCAAAGTCCTCCAGCACAGAGCCGCCCGCTGTCCGCAGCACGGAGCAGGCGCTCCCGGGACAATGTCTGGGTAATATATGAGGCATTAAAAATTCTGTTGCATTATTCTTGCCACCAAGATTGTAATGAAAATGGGAAACGGCACCAACTTAACCCATTCTCATTACAACCGTTGGATTGCAATCTCACGCTCGCCCTCCAGAGGAGGCTAAATGAGATTTTAAACAAAAGAGGGGACGGAGAAGTATGGAGAATAAAGGAGCAAATAGAAACTGGAAAGTTAGCAAGAGTGGTGCCTGGTAGACCTCCCCGGTTCGTGCGAGGCGTTCTCTTCACTCCAGAAACGAGAAGGGCGGGCAGGGCCTTGCAGAGACCCAACCAGGCCCCGGTGGGAACCGCAGCACAGCCCACGCATGGCAGCCATGCAGAACGACCAGGAACAGGTCCAGCACAGCTCTGCCCTCGCCCTCTGAGAGCGTGGCTCACTGTAGGTTAGACCAGCGGTTCTCAACCTGTGGGTCGTGACCCCTTTGGGGGTCGAACGACCCTTTCACAGGGGTCGCCTAAGACCATCGGAAAACACATATATAATTACATATTGTTTTTGTGATTAATCACTATGCTTCAATTATGTTCAATTTGTAACAATGAAAATACATCCTGCATATCAGATGTTTACATGACGATTCATAACAGTAGCAACATGACAGTGATGAAGTAGCAACGAAAATAATCTTATGGTTGGGGGTCACCACAACATGAGGAGCTGTATTAAAGGGTCGCGGCGTTAGGAAGGTTGAGAACCACTGGGTTCGAGGGTCACAGTGAAATTACACAAAAAGAAAAGAAAAAATACTCAAAAGACCAACAACAACATCCAACCCTGAGAGGGGGGAGTCTCGCCAAGGCCTTTGTCTACACAGCGTCCCATTTTGAGCTCCCTCCTCATTGCTGCCTCGCCAGGCAGGCGAGCACGCTTAGATCATACAAGTGTTCTTGCTTCCTTTGTGTTTCTACCGTGAACTGGAATGAAGACTCTTTGAAGGTAGCGTGCAAAGATGCATAGTATGCATGGCCAATGCCACGAGGACACACCTGCCAGGATTTATGGAAACCTCGGGATGCCGGCCGTGCTGGTGAATTTTTCAGAGGAAGCCATACGTTCTAGGCAGGTCTGCAGACATTTACTGAGCACTTACTGGTTCCAAAGTATCATGATGTTGCCCAGGAGGAGACCAGCCTACATCCCTTCATTACATTGCGGGGAAATATATTTATTGATTTGCTGTGGGCCCGGCACTGGCAGGAGCTGGCAGAGGGTTGGATTGGAGAGCTAGGATCCTTATCATGTCTGGTTGAGTGGCAGAGCGAGGCGCTGCACCAATAAAGCAAATAATTGTGTAATTGCAGTTTGTGATAATAAATGAAAATGAAAATAACGAGCTGGTAAGAGAAGGCCCGAGGGGGAGAACTGATCAGCAGGGACAGGAAGGAGCGGCTCTCTCCCAGGAAGTGGCATTCAAGGAGGACCTTGAGCCAGCCCAGGAGAAAGTGGGAGAAGCCGGCTCCTGGGGGAGAAGGAGGGGCTCCTGCCCTCCTGTGCCTGGGGAGGAGAGGCGGACAGACCATACAGTCTAACTAGCAAATCAGAGCCCAGTCTAGGGCGGAGGCTGAGTCACTGCTGTGGCTGCCACCTGAGAGCAGAGACAGCGGGCCACTCTCCTGGCCTCTCTTCTTTCTCTCCTCCAATCGCCAGCAAGTGCCTCCTATTGGCCAAACCTTGCTGGTCATCACTGGCCACGGGAACCAGGCAAATGCCATTTGCAGAAGAGGGAGAGGGAGAGGGAGAGGGGGAAGGGGAGGGGGAGGAGAGTAGAGGGAAGGAGAGGGGAGGGGAGGGGAGGGGAGGGGATGGGAGAAGAGGAGGGGAGAAGAGGAGGGGAGGGGAGGAGAGGAGAGGAGACGTGGGGAGTAGATCTAAGCAGCAGAGGCCCAACACGGATGGATACACAGTATGGAAACCAGCAGTCTCTGCTGCAGGGAAAAGAGAGTCAGCGGCAGCCTGGGGGCGGGTGCAGTCAGGAGGTCAGGGGTGAGGGGCCCACGGGAGCTAGCGGATGAGGTGAGGGAGGACAGGGTCCAGGCAGAGAGAAGCACGGGCGATGGCCCTGGGCGGGAACACGCTCTGCCTGCTGGAGTGACAGCGGGGCCCTGGGAGCCATGAGGAAGGAAGAGGAGATCAGAAAACACGGGAGGAGAGGCCGGGCAGAGGAGGGCTGGGCAGGGCCTGGGGGACTTTCTGGCCAGGGCAAGGCTTTGCTTTCTCAGCTGAGTGCAGGGGAGGCCCTGGAGGTGCGGGGCAGAGGCCCTGCTTCCAGCTTCCGAAGGCTCAGGTGGCTGGAGGGGGCAGGGAGAAGCAGCAGCGCTGGTGAATAGTGAGCCGTGGGCTCTCCAAAGGAAAACAAGCAGTGTGTCCATGGAAGTTGTTAAAAGAGACGGAAAGACAGTAACGGGGAAGAAGAGAAAGACAAAGGGGAGCTTAACTGGATGGTTGAGGGGAAAGGCCTCCCCCTGGGGAGATCCACGTGGGCCAGGGCCACATTGAGGGCATCGCGTCTGCTTCCCTGATGGTGGAGAAAAACACTGACAAAGGCAGCAAACAGCCCGTGGGGAACAGAGTGTGTTCTGTGTCCTCCGGCAGCGCATTCCAGTGTTTACCATGTTCCCAAAGGGTTTGTTTCCGCGTCCAACTTGCGTCCACCCAGCCCACTGGGAGCCTTCCTGTCGCTCTGAGTGGAGAATGGAGGCAGCTCGCTGAGCCCTAAACTTGGTCTCATTAAGTCGCCCGCTCACCGATGGGCGCTTGGGGACGCGGTGCAGCTGCCCGCCCTCCTCGCCGCTGAGCCCCGACCGACCCCTGCGCCCCGGTCCCGTGCAGTTGGGGAGAACAGGGGCACATCTGAGTGATGCCGTGCGTCGCCTGCTGTGGCCCAGCCCGTTGGAAATTCCTGCGCCTCTGGACACCAGCCCCAAGTGAGATGCAGAACGAGCCGCAAAGGGACCTGCCCGGAGGGTTGTGCAATTCCCACTGCCGAGGCCCAGGACTCTGGCAGCGGGTGGAAGGAAATGAGAGGGAAAAGCAGCGGGAACAGTTCACTGAGCGTGTTCGGAGGTTATCTGTGGTGGTGTTTTGACAGCTTCTGAAAGGATGTTGCATAGATATGGTAACAGGGAAATAAGGGTTACAAAAACCGCACACACACACACAATTATAGAATTACGTCAAAGCAATGCTGTATTTCAGGAACACCTCTGCTCGATGTACTGTTTTTCAGGTGAGGAATTGGGTGTGCAGTGAGAGAGACTGGCGGGAGCATGAGTGCTGATGCTGAGAGCAGGCGGTGGTGATTCACGAAAGAACAGGGATTCCCAGGAGAGAACAGCCCTGGGAACGGTCAGGGTTAGGGTTAGAGAGACAGTGGTGCCGTGCCGTGCTCGACGGCTTTCTACAGGAGTATTTTGTAGATGGCAGCGGGTTTGTGTCCATTTTATAGATCAAAACGCGAATTCATTGTTTATTCACAATCTCATTGTCTTATCCTTTTGGTCTCGTGCCATGTGTGCAGGATACATACATTCGAATGCTGCTTTTCTAGTAATAAAAATTGGTCCAGAAACTGGGCAAATACTTTAGAATGACACTCACGATGGACTCTAACACAGTATGTCCTGAAGGAGAGAGAAGGAACATTTGCTCAGTCTTTACAATTACCCTGCAGAGTTATGCAGTGAGTGGTGATTGCATTTTGTTGTGTAACTAGGAGTGTACACAGTCTTACTGAAGACACACACACACACAGAGAAACCTTGAATGTGCTCTGAAGACACACCGTTGGCACAGAGGTGGGTTGGCCCAGGGGCACACCGCCAAGAAAGGCTAAGGAAGAGTTTTGGAGATCTCCGGATGAAATTAGATCCGAGCATGGGAATCACGGAGACATTGAGACGAAGGCGTGCGTTTCACTGCTCAGAGGCGAGTGCGTCTCACCTTGACAAGAAGCCACCCTCTTCGGGTTCCATCAGCGTCATACCCACCTCATTAGTATATTTTTGCCTAGAAATCACCAAGTGTTCATTTTATTTTCACAAACAAAGCAGCCCTTTGAAAACGTGAGTCTCCATTTGCACACACAGGCATTTCTCTCCATATGCCAAGCCCATTCGAGTGCCAGCAGGGCTGGTAGTTAGCGTGTGCCCTAATTACGCATCCCCCACCAACTCTCCATCCCTCCGGTCTCCCGTCAACTGCCACTTCCTCGGGGAAGTCTTTCCCTTAATTAGATGCCTCCTACCTCCGTCCCGATTAGACTCTCAGAAAACCATGTTTTTGTAAAAACAATTTGCTATGATATACTTATTTTGGGGTTTGTTTATTTATGGTCTAACGCCCTCACAGACTCTGAGTTCCATTAGGGCAGGGATATGTCTCTGGTGTCCATGCTGTATACTTCACACTTAAGGATGGGCCTGACTCCTAATAGGCATTTAATAAATATTTGTTGAATGGTGGAATAGAACCATTTAAAAATTGTTAATATTAATGAGAATAATTGGTGTTATAAGAAAGACCAAAGATGGAAGTGTTAACTCAAGCCCTGGAGTCTTTTATAGACATGAGCCAGAACTCTCCCATGCAATTTCGCAGCAAAAGAAAACAAAACTGTAAAACCTTTTTAAAAACATAAAATAGCTTATCCAAGGGCTGTGCTCAGAAGCTGTGTGAGGGCTGAACACACATCCTGAAGGCAGAGGATTCTTCTCCGATGAGGTTTGCTCTCCTTTTCTTTAAGGTTGGTTGGCCAAGGCTCTGATAAAACTGAAAAACTCAATCTGATCCAGCAAGTTCCAATGTCTTTTTCCTGCTCCGAATTGTCCACACGTCTTATTGCCTGAGATGAATTGTTATTTGTCCTTTTATTCGGGCAGCTCAACGTGGCTACGCATCTGAGTTCCTGAAGGTTACCTAATGCAGCAGCCCTGTTAGGCCATCTTATTACCTCTGGGGCCTGGGCTCACCGTTCGTTCTTCAAGGTTAGTGAGTGGGCGTGGTCATGGGTGTGGAATGCCCTTGGTCTTGGCTGGTGGTTTCTTTTCTCTTCCAGTTTATGAGTTGCAGGAGCCCATCTGCTCTCAGATGCTCTTGACAGGGTGGGGCAAAGGTAGGCTTACAGTTGTGAGTATGAGAAACACAATTTATTCTTGTATTATTTATTAATATATTATTTTCCATGCGAACGACTGTGAGCCTACCTTTGCCCCACCCTGTATCTAGCTGAGTGAGTGCAGGAAGCGGGGCTCAGGCCTGGTGCTAGATGAGAAGCCCGAAGGTTGTTGTGGCTCTGAGGGCAAGGTTGACAAGGCTCTGTGTGAGGATTGAAGAAGAAGGGAGAGCACACCTCATGCCTCATGCTTCCAAAAACACCTTATAAATCCCTTCATGTTACTCTACTAGAGGCCCAGTGCACGAAATTCGTGCAAGGGTAGGCCTTCCTTCCCCTGGCTGCCAGCTTCGCAGCCCCAGCTTCACAGCCCCGGCCCTGCCCCCCATCCACACCCGCCTTGGCCTGGTGCTGCTCGTGTCTCCCTCCACACATCTCCGGTTCCCCGGTTCAGTGGAGCACCCCCTCCCCCACATCTATCACCCTGCAGAGGATGGCCTGGGGCAATCGTGGGGCGATGGCAGGGCCCGCTCCCCGCCCCTCTCACCCCCGACCAATCGCATCTCACCTGCCTTGGCTGGCCTGGAGCCAGTGCGTGTCATAGCCTGGTTGTCCAAACAGTTGTTCTGCTGTTCGGCTGTTCGGTTGATTTGCATATTACGCTTTTATTATTATAGATGATTCTGATGAAAAATGACACACACATACACAGAAAACATGAGTGGTTGTATGTGTGTTTGTGTGTGTGATGCAGGAGTAAAATAAGATTGGAGGTGAAGAGGCACTCCATGTTAACAAGCTTAATATTATCTTCAGACAACTTTATGAATGAATTTCTCCTAGGTCCTTATGATAGGAGCTTCCATATACATTTCTGCTTCATAATCTTTAATATTAAAGGAATAAGTGACAATGGATCTATGATTATGAATGTCATAGAATCAAAAACACCAAGTCTGGAAGAGGCATTGCAAACAGGCTAAACTGGATCTCACTCTGCTAAGCATAAAGAGATTTATTGTCAGAGGGATTAAATGACTCAGCCATAATCAAAATAAGTCATGTGCAGAATTGGGCTTAAATAATGGAGATGGAATATTTTAGGAGAGAGATGAGAAATCACTCTGCAAATTTGACCAACACAACTTGGAGGATTCTGACCAAATGAACTCTCTTCTTGCCAGCCTCCCTCTGCCCACACTTGTAAGCTATGTGTTCTGAATTATTTAGAAATCGTCTCAACATCCATCTCCCATGTTTGGGTAGACATATCCATAAAGAGTTATATAAGCAGTATTATTATCATAATTATTATTATCATTAGCTGCTTCATTTCTTATCGTTTTCCTTGTGGTTCATGGAGGGTCTTGTGAGGGCTGTTAAAGAGCTTGAAAAAAATAAGAATTGTACTTGTAGATATTTATTTTTATTGTATTATTTAGAACTCTATCTTAGGGACTCTTGCGAATTCCCAGCTCACTAATCCACAAAAACCCGAAATTCTCACCCTGCTCCTCTGTAAGCTCTCACAGCAGTGAGATGGAGTGAAGGCTCTTACTACTAAAACTTCATTACTCATACAAAATATTCGCGAGCACTCCTATGCTGTGGTGTATGCTAAATAATTCAAGCAGACTACACTTGTCAGAAGAGCTGAAGCAAAGATATACTCCTCTGTTTGCAGGCTGTATAGGCAATGACTTCCTCATTAATGCAGCAATTCGCTAAGGATTGTCATAGTTAATGGGAATTAGCCAAGTGTTAGCAAGCTCATATTCATCTTTTGAGAGGCTATTCTGTATTCAAAGTGTACTTATTGAATCTCATTCTTAAGGTTCTTTTCAAATGAAAACCTCAGGAGTCACATTTTTCAAAGGTGTCACTATGGGACTTCCTATAGGGGTTAAACAAGTTTAGAATTTACATGAGTTTTGGAGCCCGGTGTTTCTGGGACTGTCTTGCCCTCTCTCCCTGAAGAGTGGTGACTGTTATAAAACGCCGTCAGGCTTGTGCTTGTCGATCCAAAGGCTGCTTAGTGGTTCACATAATCGCGCTCTGCTAAACACCATCCTACACGGATTTACTCAATACTGGACCAAGCAGCATGGCGTGGGCAGAAACATAACAGGAAAAACTGTCACTATTAAAAATAAAGTTGTTATAGATAGCTTCCAACTAGGTCAATTAAAATGATGACACATTTCTAGCATTCATTCATTCATTCATTCATTCATTCAACAAATATCCATTGAGTATTCACCATGTGGCAGGAATTGTGTAAGGTAGTGGACGATACAGACCAGGCTTCTGCCTTCGGAAAATTTGTAGTTTAGCAGGTACAAGGATTACCTTCCACAATATGAATTTCCTTTTATTTGACTACTAGTGGCCCTGTGCATGAACCCGTGTGCGAGTAGCTCGCCGCCGCTTGCCTCAGCTGGCCTCGCTGCCCACTGCTGCTCGCAGCTCTCCGCTGCACGAAGCTCGCTGCCCGCCCTTCTGTAGCTCTCTGCCCCTCGTAGCTCGCTGCCCGCCCTCCCGCTGATCAGTCGTTATGTGACAGCGTCCTGACCAATTTGCATATTACCCTATTATAAGTATAGATTACTGACTTTCAAGTCAATTTCATGTGTTGCCACCCAATACAAACAAAATGCGCCATAGGAGCACATAGGAAGAAACCCAGCATTGGTGCAGGATCAGACAGTGGCTCCTTGAGGAAACATATTTGAGCCAGGAGGAGCAGGATGAGGAGGAGTGAACTAGATGAGGTAGGAAATGTACTGGCGGTGGCGGTCGGACGTGTTAAAGCTCCTTTAACGGAGAGCCTGACTGCGCTGGGGACTCCAGGGCAGAGTTCATCAGAGAAGAGGACAGAAAGGAGTGTGGCGAGGGGAGAAGGGCCAGAGTGTGAGGGACATGGAAGCCATGTTGTCCAGACTGCATTTTAAAGCCAGGGGACGGTTTGTAGCAGAAAAGCAAACTGATTGGATTTGCACCCTTGGAAATCATGGTTGCTGCAAAATAAAAAGGGATGAGAGGAGGAGGTGTGGCTCGTTGAGAGGGTGGGAGATGGTGCTGGCTCGCCAAGATCGGTCACAGTGGGTGGAGAGAAAAGGATATTTGGGGGATAGAATTGACAGGACCTGGAAATGCAGTGGATGTGAGGGGCGAAGGAAGAACCTTGGGCTCTGGGTTCATGGTGGTGCCCCGGATGAAGATAGAGAACACTGAAGGGGCCGTAAGTTGTTGAGCTGTTAAATACAGATTTGTGCAAATTGAACCTCAGCCAATTCTTGGGGCTTCTTGGGAGACATTTAAGTAGCAATCCTACTAGGAGTCAGTTATACAGGTTTAGGGCTCAGGAAAAAGCGAGGTCTGCACAGGAAGTGAAGATTTAAGAGGACTTATGACTAGAGGGCAATGAAGTTCGGAGAGCCAATTTGACTTCCCGGGGGGCATAGAACATGCGAGAAAAGAAGGAACAGAGGGAGGAAAAATAGTCTACACTGGGAGGCAGAAGGGAAGAAGACAAACAGGGGAGAACAAAGGCAGGAATTTGCTATTGAAAACAGTGGTTTGAAAAATTAATGGTCATTTGTTTTTAAAGCTTCTGAGAGTTTAAGAAAATAAGAACGGATATTGTAAAATTAATTTAATTTTAAATAAAATTCGATTATAGAATAAAATGTAATTGTAAAATTAATTTAAAATCAAGTCAGGTAATGAAACGTGTGACTTACTCAGAGAAAAAGACATTTCTTAGAACCCTATTCTGATTACAGGTCAACAAAAATGTATGGCCAACCTGATTTATTCAAATGAAAAATTTTCTTTTCCATTTGGTCTTGACTAGCCCTTAAGTATCCTGTCAGGTCATTGGCTGAGCGGCAATGATTCATGTAAGGAGAAATCAATCACTACATATATTTGGCTTCAAACCAATGTTGTCTTCAGTTTGGTAGGTCAGAGAACAACCACATGATGGGACAGTCCTCTATGCTTTTATCCCACTCTATTTCTCTCCTTTTACTCTCACAAATGTCCTGGTTTGGACAACTAATGAAATGATTTTCTGAGCCATGAATGTACTACTTCTGTGTCTTTCCAAAATTCAGTTCTTGCTGCTCAGGTAAGAAGGGGTTCAATTCCCACAAATGTGATTTTATTATGGACGTTGTGGCTAATTGTAAGAAAATCAGATGAGACACATTTATGGATTTTTTTATGAAAGCAGTCATCAGAAATGTATAAAGGAAAAGGCTATTTTTCTGCTTTGAATAAATAATGTTCAATTAGGCATAATCAATGTTTATTGAACACCTATTACGGGTTAGGCACCATGTTCAGATTCTCAAGTTTCTTGCTCATATAAGCATTTATTTTTTAGTACTTTGATTCCGCCTGTAATACTTGTCCTGATTTTTATTGGCCTTTATATTATTGAGATTTTCTTTCCCTTCCCTCCTTTAATTATTAGAAATAGAATCTCCCTTATTGTATATGTGCTTCATTATTCTACTTGGGTTCTATTTGCACGAGCAGAAGACACGATGGCGTTTGATCTATGATAGGTCGTAACAAAGATGTTGACATCTATCAAATCTAGGAAGGAGGGAGCTTCTAGATGAGAGGGAGGAACATCCCCCTAGGGGTGTGGTTATAGTGTTTTTCCTTGCAGCTTGGAGCCATGAGGGGACCAATGAAATGGGTGGAGGTGTTAGGGGGAAGCCAGTAGGAGCACAGAAAAGCGAGGGCAGATCTGTGCCCCAGCACCTTCCCTGCCCTGCCCACCCAGCGGCTGATGGCCCTCGGAGGCCAGGCCCCCAAGGAGAGCTGGCAGGTCCCTCGTGGGCACAGAAACAGCACTGGAGTCCAAAGGCCTTTCAGTCTGGGAAGAGACGAGAGCTTTAATAATAAAGGGAGGACTTCACAGGAGTGTGTCTAGAAGAACCAAGGCAAAGGTAAAGCATGAACCGGTTGAAGAAGCAGCTGTTAGGAGCGAGTCAGGTGGTCTCTGGCCAACTGGAGTGAGAGGAAGAGGACCAAAGGCCCAGGCTTCAGCCTTCTCAGCTCTCGCCCCTCGTACAGCTGTTTGAGCCGACTTCGCTCCTATTTGAATATTTACTTGTTTCTGAGGCCTAGTTTGTACCGCAGTATTAACATAGCATCTAAAATACAGAGCGTACACAAATATAGGCCTTAAAGAAATGAGGTAAACTGTGTGTACAGAGGAGTTCTAATCTTTTCCTTTTTCACCCCAGTCAATTATCTTTCTTTTTTTAAATATATTTTTTTTATTGATTTCAGAGAGGAAGGAAGATAAGGAGAGCGATAGAAACACCAATGATGAGAGAGAATCATTGATCAGCTGCCTCCTGCATGCACCCCACTGGGGATCGAGCCCCCAACCCGGGCATATGCCCTGACCGGGAATCGAACCGTGACCTCCTGGTTCATAGGTCGATGCTCAACCACTGAACCGGCTGGGCAGTTGATTATCTTTTTAGGAGGAGCAGAGAGACCAGAGCAGAAGAAGGGCCAAGAAAATGCCCTGGGCCGTGCTTTTGTTTTTAGGAGAATTACTATTGGCCGTGGTCCTGGAAAAGGGAGCAGCAGTTTCTGCTTCCAATTCCTGCTGAATCTTATCAGGCCGCCCAGCTGATTTCCCGGGCCCTTTCCTGTTGACACTCCGCAGGAGTTTCCAGGGATGGGCTCACTATGGGGAGGCTGCATGGCCAGCGGCCGGGGCTGGGATAAGTACGGAAGGGAGTGATTTGGAGTGAGTGCATTGAAGACGATTCACAGACCAGGAAATCATGAGGCCAAACCTGATCTTCTCGTGAGAAAGGGTGTCACGAGGTTGCAGAAGGTCTTCCTCTTCTCTCTCTGTGTGTGTGTGTGTGTGTGTGTGTGTGTGAAGAGGGGGTGAGCACGCTTCTGTTCTTCTTTTATAAAATAATTAAAGACCTAGAAATCCATGGAACAGGCAAAGAATACTCTCTTGACTGGTGTCTGTCTGAGACCCAGCCTGTGCCCATTTGGCTGAACAGAGGAGTGCGGACAACCAGATGGAAGTTTGCTTCCTTTCCGTTTCTCATTTCTCTCTTCGGTGTCCTTTTTAAAGAAGAGACAGTTTTCTGCTCCAGGCTGATTGGTTCTTTCCTAGGGAATGGTGTCATGTTGCACCTTTGGCCGCCGACTCATCTTCATTCTATTATTCATTGAAATATGTGCTTGTTTACCCCATTCATTCATGAACATATTATTCACTTTATCCCTCCCCCAGCATCTATGGAATACCTGCTATCCTCTAGGACAGTGGTTCTCAACCTTCTGGCCCTTTAAATACAGTTCCTCATGTTGTGACCCAACCATAAAATTATTTTCATTGCTACTTCATAACTGTAATGTTGCTACTCCTATGAATCGTAATGTAAATATCTGATATGCAGGATGGTCTTAGGCAACCCCTGTGAAAGGGTCGTTCGACCGCCAAAGGGGTCGCGACCCACAGGTTGAGAACCGCTGCTGTCTAAGTGGGTAGGAAGCTGTGTCTCTCTAAGTGTAACGCCTGGTAGGGTGTCTTTCCATCGGGAGAGAATTTGTCTAGCGCCCTCCACTAACCAGCGCGACTTTCCTCCTATTGGATTTTCAATGTAAAACACACATAAAAGCACATTTGCACAAACTGTTTAAAATATTTACTACTGTTGTTCTCGTTTTGGACCTCAGGTGCGAAGGGCTGAGCCAATCTTAGGAACATGCACGGCCCGTCTTTGCTTTATTCCTTTCCACCCCTGCCCCTGCCCCTCCCTGCTGGAGGCCCCCGCTCTAACAGGGTTAACACGAGCCCTTGAACGTGTGAGTATGTGATTTGTAAAACACGCAGTGTGGCGGTGTGTTTCATTTACATAAGCGATGTTACAGGATACGTTGTTCGCTTTGTAATGCTTTCCTCTCGGTCCTTTGTGGTTGCTTTCTAGGTACACGTTTCCATGTGTCTGTATGCATCTCTCGTTGGTTGCTTCGAAATGAAAGCAAATTAAGGTGATTTCAGGGTGTGGGATGCAGCCTTGGTCTGCTGCTGATCGTTTTCACCTCAATTAGAACGGAGGTGTGGGATGTGGACCAGGACCAGGGTGGGAGCCTCGCAGGGCACGCGGGGCTGCTGCCTGGAGGGCACAGGGCAGATGCCCCTGCAGAGCCGCTCTGCCTCGCCAGGACCAGGCGGCTCAGCTCGGTCTCGCTGCGGGGAAGTCCGGCCTCGGGCTGCAGGCGGCAATGTCCTCACCAAGCCCCGGAGGAGGGCCAGGGCCAGAGGTGCTGCGCCGTCGTCCCCATCGCCATCCAAAGCTCCAACAGTGTGTCTGACTCCCGTCCTGGTCCCACTTGGGCCCCATCAGAGCAGCGCTTCTGCCCCTGCAGCTGCCACAGCCAGGCCCGCGTGGCTGCTCCGGGGAGAGCGCGAGCGCACCTGGGGCCTTTAAGCTTTGAGTCTATCTCCTTGGGTTTGGGAGGGGTGAGCTTTCTTTCAACCCAATCTTCTTCCTAATTCTTTGCAGGCTTGTGCTGGGCCATCCCCTCTGCAAGCCCTTTCCTTGATCTTCTGGGGTTCCACGCCCTTATCCTCGCTGATCCTGGCCCTAGATATTCCCAGGCTGGACTCCCTCCCTTCATTTTGGCTCCTGCTGGGCACGCCTCGAAGGAAGTTCTGCTTCCTCGTCTCGCTTCCACTGCTCATGCTTCAGAGAGGAGTTTCCCCTCGCTGGTTCTCACCACCCCGCCCTTCCCGAATCTGGGGGATGGACAGGGAAGCCAGTCCTCCCTGCAGAATCGGGATGCGCGTCCCTCTGGCGGAGGAAGTGGCTGTCCGCTGGGTGTCTGTGACGCTGCAGCTTCCTGTTAATCAGCTTCATTAGACGTCTGGCCCCCTTCTCTTTCCTTAATGTCTAGCCGCCTCCTGAAACAGTGTCAGAAGCAGCGTGCGTCCGCTCGGAGCAGGAAGCAGTAGACATTTAGTCTCTAAATGACAGATGTCAGTGTTTCGCCATAATCTCGTTGGAAGAGCCCTGGACTGTCTGGACATCTTGCAGGGCGGACTTTTTAATCAGTCAATGATATTTCGCTAATTTGACTGGATGTCGTGGGAAGTACCAAGCATTTCAGACGCCATGGGAAGACACGTGCTCAGGAGGGTGGGAGGTGAACACAGTAAAGACTCCGGAGCCAACCATGACAGTGGCGTTTCTGAGGTCCAGCAGTCGAGCACAGCGGTCACCACCCGGCGGTCCGCAGACGCTGGCGGTCCGTGAGGTCCGAAGGCTGGCAACCGCTGGTCCCGAGCATGCGAGGACTTTCTGTCCCAGAGCAACAACAATAATTACTGCTTCTCACACTTCCCATCACAAAGAAAGAAGCACGGTGGTCTTTCTTGGGGGTTTGAGAACCGTCTCTTCCACATGACAGACTGCCGGCTTTGCATGAGGCCCAGCACAGAAGACAGCTTGGCAGCAGGTCTGGAATGCTAGGTTGGCTGTCCCGCCAGGTGTGACACTCCAGCCAGCACCTCCTGTGAGAGTGGAGGGATCGGACCTGGGAAAGATGCCGTGGAGCGAGGATAGGCCATCCACAGCGAATGACGATGTGACGCTC
Organism: Myotis nattereri; assembly: GCF_964212035.1. Classification (NCBI taxonomy): domain Eukaryota; kingdom Metazoa; phylum Chordata; class Mammalia; order Chiroptera; family Vespertilionidae; genus Myotis; species Myotis nattereri. The sequence goes on from NC_138083.1 coordinate 93,176,815, forward strand.
GAGCACCAGCTCCTGGGCACCCCCTCAGCCCGGGAGAGGGGCAGCCGTGGCCATGAGGAAGAGGACAGCTGAGCTTGGTTCTCAGGAGAGGGGCTTGGCATATGTGCAAGCTGTGGTGGTTTAAAAACATGTCTGAACGTTGTTCACCTTCTGTGGCCTTCTTCTGACCCTATCAAAAGATAAAGTTGAGTTCTCTTCCCCTTGAACACAGGATGGCCTCAGTAACTTCTGCCTTATCCTATTTCTTAAGCAATAGAACAAGGCAGAGGAGACACTGATTCCAAAGCTAAGTTATAAGAGGTGTTCGAGTCCCTCCTGGAATTTTCTTCTTCTGGAGATGCTTTCTGTTTGAACCCAGCCACCACGATCTGAGAAAGCGAAATAGCCAGATATGGAAGGCCATGGGTCCATCTTCCAGCCGCAGCAGCAGCTGCGGTCCCCGCCAACAGCCAGCACCAACCGGCACCCGTGTGAGGAAGGAAGCTTCTCATGATTCAATACCCAAGCTCTCAGCTGCTTCACTTGTTCTTAGGTAGTCCCGCTCAAGTGTCAGATGTGTGAGAGAAGCAACGCTTGTTATTCTCCTAAGCCACAACATGTGGGGTTACATAGCAACCGACAACAGGAACAGAAGCTGCAGAACAGCTCAGTTATAGTCACGCGGGGAAGTCCTCCGAATAGGCCAAGCCTGGGGTGATCTACCTGGTCCTCTTCTTCATCTAGGAACAGAAGTGGCCCAGCCTTTGAATGTATATGGACTGACATATAGTAGCAAATGACTGGGCCAGTCCATCCCGGGCCTGAAAGAGAATGAGTGGAGAACTGGGAACGGGATCTGGCATGTGGGTTGACGTGTGGTATGAACATGACATGTGAAAATCTTACAGCGTGCTAATGCCCAGCAGAGAGCATCCACCACGGAACACTAAATGATCAAGTTGGCGCAGTAACTCGGCCCGGGGATGTGAGGTGGCCTCCGTCCTCGCTGTCCCTGTGCTGCACAATGGACACACGATGAAACAGGCCTGGTGACAAGGACGGGGGCTCTACATGGGTCCAGTAGCCTGGGCTCCTACACATCACGGCTGATCCAGCTGCTGTCACCTCTGAAAGTGTGAGCCCCAGCAGCAGACACCAACACTACCCCCTCCCCAATTTGACACCATCTCTTGAGGAACCACTTGCTAGCAAGTTGAGTATCTTGAACTTCTCCACCCTGAAAGGGACATGGATTCATTGACAAAAGCCACACACACACAAAAATAACATGATTGTATGCATCTATGAATAGACTTAGAATCAACAAAGTGTATAGTTTAAGGAGGTACAGTGTATAATATGTGAATTCTATCTCAATAAAGCTGTTAAATAAATGCATTAAGAGCTTTGCAATGCAAAAACGTGAGATCATTAGGTTAGTCCTTAATCCAATCTGACCGGTGTTCTTGTAAGAAGAGGCAATTAAGACACAGACGGGTCCAAAGGGAAGACCATGTGAGGACATAGCAAGAAGGTGGCCATCTGCAACCCAAGGAGAGAGGCCTCGGGGGAAACTAGCCCTGCTGCCCTGCACCTTGATCGTGGGCTTCCAGTCTTCAGAACTGGGAGAAAATACGTTTCTGTTGTCGAAGTCCCCGTCTGTGGGACGTTGCTATGGCAGCCTTAGCAAACGAACATGGCATGATCATAACTGAAAGCGACCTATGTAATGAAAAAAGATCAATGATACCCAGTTCTTCATACATGAAGCTGTGTTGTCATGTTTCAGATGGCCTGACCTGTCAGTTTCTGTGGAGCATTTCCTGAGGGCCCGGGGATCACCTGCGATAAGGAACATTGTGAATCTGAGTGAGCCAACAGCAGAGAGGTCAATGCTGCAGGTCAACCAAGAAGAAATGGATGCTGTGAGCGGGTGTGTTCTCTAAATCCTCGTTTGCTGGAAAGTGGGGGGAATCTGTGTGATCTTGTGAGCGATGCTCTCAGGCAGGAAACAGAAGAGGCCAATTTGCACATGAAGCAGATGGCTGAGCACAGGTGAAATCTTTCTCTTCGGCAACATATTACGGAAAACATTTGAAAAGGCAAGTCTTCATCACCAGTCCTGAAAGCAGGAATGAGAGCTCCCCGTGGACTAGAACTTGAAGTCATTCTGAGAGGATGGCCGCAGAAGCTCCGCCCTAGTTGTCAGGCCCAACGGGCTGCTGCTGCTAAGAGACTGGGGTTGGCGTCAGCGCTCCGAGGTCCCTGCTGGAGAAAGGCCACTCCCCCGAAGCTATCGCAGGGGGAGACGCGACGGAGAATGCTCCTGTGCGGCCACCTCCAATTTCAGCTGCAGCAGCCCTGCAGAGTTTCATGTGTATCTGGACACAGTGAGCCGGTCCAACCTGAAGTGCATAGCTTCTCTGTCTTATACCCCAGGGCCTTCTCCAAAACGAATGGAACCCCTGTGGTCCAGAGGCAAACACGGCCCAAAGTCTGAGGCAGTCAGCACTCCTTCGACTGCTGGGGGATGGGAGCCTGCAAACCATTCCGAGAGGATTCTAAATGCTTCTCAGAGGTCCTGGGTGAACCCGGCCACCTCTGCGTGCTCCCTTGCATTGGCTTTCCCTGCTTCCCTAGCTCACCGTCATCACCCCTTGGCTCATGTTCCTTGGAATTAAAAAAAAAAAGCTACAGGCAACGATTTCTCAGACTCTGTTTTGAGGAAACCTAAACTAAGACGGTAGATGACCAAGAATTACCCAGTACCCGAGGACGGCCCAACACATTGAAAGGGACACTACTAATATCACAAATAGAAACACTTTATACCCAAAGAATAAGAATATACATAATCCAAAAACGATTTTAAGAATATGTGGTATCATCAGAGATATAAAGGAGGGTTTTGCAAATGTGATATATGAATAGGAGATTGTTCAAACATAAGAAGTACTTAGGAAATGAGATCTTAGAAATGAAAAACGTGCTGGTTGAAATAAAAGTTTCATTAAGTGGGTTGAGTAGTTCCTGCATAAGACTGATAAGAAAATCAGTGGGTTTAGGTGAGGGAGGTATTCTCTCTAAATGTAGCCAATGACATTAAAAGACGGCAAGTATAAAATTCAGGTAATGAAAGGGAAATCTGAGAGTCTTGCCATTTATTGAGGAGGACTCACAGGGAAACAAGGATTAGGATGATACAGGAGCATCAACACAGGAAGGAACAATTCTAAGGAACATCTTTGAGGAAACTTCAAATTGAGAATTCATCCAGGGCCACGGAGAATGAAAAATAAACAAGGAAATGTGTGCATCCGCGAATGAATATTTCAGGGACATCAATCTGAGCAGCTTGGTTTGCTTCGCTGTAGTATTATTTATGTTCTCGTTGTTAAGTGGTTTCAAATATGCAGATTTTGTTTTTATTCTTGAGGAAAGACTCTGTAGATAGCAACAGAGGCAAAGTGATGTGAATGTGTAAGTACTGACCAGGTACACGGAAGTTTTTAAGGGCAACCTGATTCATTCTGGCCACCTGAAGTTTCCACCTTACCATCTTTCCTTAAGGATTGGGCAATAAAAATACCTGCGTATTAATGGATCTGATCCTCTGAATGGAGGAAAAGCAACTTCCAGAGGGATCGCCGTTGGTCATCTGACTGACTGTTAGGCCAGATAAAGAGGAGTGAAGCCAGCTCCGGGAGCAGACTGGCCGCTGGCGTCCACGCTGCTGGGCATGTAATTTGCTTCCTGCATCAATGTCATTTTCCTCCTCCGTCTGTGAAATGGAGAGTGGGGTCTATACAACGGCATTCAATGGCTCATCTTCAGGTGCCAATTACTTGTGTGGTGGCTGTGCCGACGTGACCCCGAAGCCATTGTTCCCTCCAGTGACAAAGAGAGAGCAGGCCCCGGGGAGCGTGTGCAGACAACACATGTGTGTGCGGGGATGTTTTCACCCTTCGATTGTTTGACTTGATCCTGTGCGGACAGAGCCTGGACTGGGCGCTGAGGTGCTGTTGCAGCCATTGTGCCTGCGTTGTGGGCTGCCTTCCCTTTGTGTGGAGGGACTAGCTGCTTTAATGGTCCTCGGACGCCCGGGCAGCATTGTCTTTCTCCCAGCCACGTCCTGACGCAGGAGAGTCCATCTGCTCCCGCCGCCCACACCTCTCCCGCCTGAGTCTGGAAGAAGCCTCCCAGGGGCTCTGTGGAGCGGAGCGAGCAGAGGTGGGGCCCGCACTTGGCCGCGTCTTCAGGGGAGCGGCAGTCTGTCGCGATGTTTGCTGGCTTTCTCTGTCTCCACACACAGATCTCTGGGGCCCACTCTGGTCTCTCAACGTGTCTCTGTTTAACCACACTCCTTACTTTTGGCTGCTTGGGCTCAGCTACCCAAATGGTGGCGGAGATGAGCGCCGGCAATCTTAAATCATCCTGCTTTCCCCAGTCCCTCCGCAGCTTTCGGATGGAACATATGGCGATGTTATGTCTATTTGAAAAAGCCTTTGCATCATATGTTTATACAACTGCTCACGATCCCAAGACAAAAATTCTTTCCCTGTTATTGCCCATTTGCTGACTAAAGAAATTATCCTCTTTATGTATTCTGGTACTTTACCTTGATATCTGACATGTTTAATTATGTAGCCCTTAGTCCATAATCTACATCTTCATCATCTCAGACCATTTTGCTTCTGTGAATCCAAAGCTTAATGATACGCTGGGAGATAAAGAG